>NC_064615.1:680936723-681607795 GCF_023898315.1 Schistocerca nitens | reverse complement strand
AATCATAGCTAACACTTGGTTTGAGAATCATGATAGAAGGTTGTATACATGGAAGAACCCTGGAGATACTAAAAGGTATCAGATAGATTATATAATGGTAAGACAGAGATTTAGGAACCAGGTTTTAAATTGTAAGACACTTCCAGGGGCAGATGTGGAATCTGACCACAATCTGTTGGTTATGAACTGTAGATTAAAACTGAAGAAACTGCAAAAAGGTGGGAATTTAAGGAGATGGGACCTGGATAAACTGAAAGAACCAGAGGTTGTACAGAGTTTCAGGGAGAGCATAAGGGAACAATTGACAGGAATGCGGGAAAGAAATACAGTAGAAGAAGAATGGGTAGCTCTGAGGGATGAAGTAGTGAAGGCAGCAGACAATCAAGTAGGTAAAAAGACGAGGGTTAATAGAAATCCTTGGGTAACAGAAGAAATATTGAATTTAATTGATGAAAGGAGAAAATATAAAAATGCAGTAAATGAAGCAGGCAATAATGAATACAAATGTCTCAAAAATGAGATCAACAGGAAGTGCAAAATGGCTAAGCAGGGATGGCTAGAGGACAAATGTAAGGATGTAGAGGCTTATCTCACTAGGGGTAAGACAGATACTGCCTACAGGAAAATTAAAGAGACCTTTGGAGAAAAGAGAACCACTTGCATGAATATCAAGAGCTTTGATGGAAACCCAGTTCTAAGCAAAGAAGGGAAAGCAGAAAGGTGGAAGGAGTATATAGAGGGTCTATACAAGGGTGATGTACTCGAGGACAATATTATGGAAATGGAAGAGGATGTAGATGAAGATGAAATGGGAGATATGATACTGCGTGAAGAGTTTGACAGAGCACCGTGACATATTAAACTGATAGTTCGGTAATTTTCACATCTGTCAACACCTGCTTTCTTTGGGATTGGAATTATTATACTCTTCTTGAAGTCTGAGGGTATTCGCCTGTCTCATACATCTTGCTCACCAAATGGTAGAGTTTTGTCAGAACGGCTCTCCCAAGGCTGTCAGTAGTACCAGTGGAATGTTGTCTACCAATTTAGTATTGGAGGGCAGTGTGGAGGGTAAAAATCATAGAGGGAGACCAAGAGATGAATACACTAAGCAGATTCAGAAGGATGTAGACTGCAGTAGGTACTGGGAGATGAAGAAGCTTGCACAGGATAGAGTAGCATGGAGAGCTGCATCAAACCAGTCTCAGGACTGAAGACCACAACAACAACAACAACAATATTAAAATAAAAACAAAGCAAAATGGAAACATAACAAGACAAGCGAGAAGTCATGATTAAAAATCTACAATAGATGAAAACTTTTAAAATTACATTGAAGAAAGTAAGTTCAGCTGAAATAATGTAAGCACAATGAAAAGTATGATGCATTTCATAACACACAAATGGACCATTTTCATTCTCAAAATGACCTGTTAGAACGAGCACAGTCATTGGAGGCAATGACCTGTCAAAGAAATAATCAAAATCTGGACTAAATTGAAGTACTTCAGACAAACAGGGAATTTGGATACAGCAAACTTCTTGTTAAGAGAAGGAGCATTTCCCAAAAAATTAAAAATAAGCAAAACAGTGTCAGTATACTAGATGGCAACAAAGACAAACCTGATTTATTGTTTGACAAAATGTAAATTTACTGTTTTATTTTTGTATGCAATTCAGTTTTGTTCTGCACTGTTAACCTATTTGTGTTTATGGCAAGTCCAATATCATTTGTATGATGGAATGTATGCTAAATAAATAAAATAATATAAATAAATTACTACAGATCAGTACCCATAAAATCTGTTTTCAAAAAAATAGTAGAAGTGCTTATGCATGCCTGATTGATCACATCCCTAAAGAAATGCAGTATTATGATTCTATCATGGTTTCCTAAAATAAAAGTCTACAGTAAAATCTATCTCAAGCCTGAGAGATTCAGTTACATGTACATTAGATGAAATAAAATTGGTTTTTGCTGTTTTTCATTTTATTCCTTTGTATTTATTTCATACATATAGGTAGTGAAAGAATCACAAGGGTAGGGAACACGTCAAATTGTAAAGAATTCAAATAAAACTTATGTGATATCCACAGATAGAATGTTAATAAGATATCAGTTAAAGAACATACGCTCAGTTGATGAAAAACTGTATTTCATTGTTGAAGTATGAGAAATATATATAAGAAGTAAAATTATGCTATAGGCTGTCTTACAATAAATATGTATATGAGCACAAAACCTAAATTTTACATGCCTATCATAGTGCCCAAAACAACATAAGAGTACAAATGTTTAAACTTACCACATACTTAAGAAGACAAAAAGCTGAAAATATGATGCACCCATTGTAATTTACACTGTTCTCAAATGGTGCACAATTGTGTTTAAAATAGAATTTATGACATAAAAATAATTAAAACTAGCTTGAAGCAATTGTCAATTTAGTACTGACAAAAGGGATGAAAAATATGATATAGATATTGCAGTTTCCACTGTTCTTAACTGGTGCATCATAATCATGTTCAAATTAGATAGCCTGATGTGAGATTAGATAAAATTAATTCTAAAACAACTGTAAGTTTAGTAGGCATATTCATCAGTCTCAGAAATCCCTCAATCATATAAGAAGGCTTCTCTATTAGATCCTCTTTGAGGAATATGATTTAATCTGAGCAATTGCTTAGGACAGTATTTAACATGTAGTGGGAGTGCAGTAAATGGCTTTAAGGCAGATTAAATAAACTTCTTTTAAAAGCAGATCAAGACTTTTAACTCAATGTACAGACTGTGTTTGGTTCTTGTGTTGTACTCATGATACTAGCTGTTGTCTTTGCAGAGAGAAGTTATTACAGATAAGAGCTGACAAGGAATAAAATACTGTGAGGTGGTGGTAAGGATCCCCTTGTTTCAAAACAGGTATCTGCAAGAGTGCCCATGTTTGCCACCACTCATTATTATGATTGCGCTTTTTTTTTTTTTTTTTTTTTTTTTTCCCCCCCAGTGAAATAAATTTTTGCAAGCTGTTGACTCCTCCAGAATATAACACCACATGACATTGATGATTGACGATAGCCACAGTAGGAAGCCTTAATTGTATCTGCTTCAGCCACTGAAGTGGTAACTCGTATATCACTCAGTTAAGTCTTCAAAAAAGATGAAGAATGTGGAGTGACCAATTTCATTTGCTGTCTACATAAGCACACAGGAATTTTGTACCCTCAACTGTCTATATTGGGTGATCTCTACACTTAATGTTAATTTAGTCAAGGTTTCTTTGTGGTGTATGAAACAGCATAAAATATGTTTATCTCCACTGAGTGAGAAGCTATTTGAAAAAAAAAAGAAAAAGAAAAAAAAGCAGTTGAAGATTCCAGTGAAAACTTTGTTTGCTGTTTATTCAAAATCATTAGCTGAAATTCGTCCACAAACTAAACACTGTACCACTTTACAGACAAAATTACAATTAGGAACTGGACATAATAATTTAGGTAGACAGCAAAAAATAACAGATACCAGAGGCTCTAGTAACAAAATTGAACAATAAAATCCAGAAAAATGTAAAACTGAAAATACAAAACACCACACAAATCCAAAGGCCCGCAACACCCACCACAAATGCACAAACCAAGAACACTACCTCTATACAATAAGTTCATAATCCAAAAACTCAACAGACAAACTTGTACATAATCACGTATGGAAACAAACTGACAAACAGAATCAGGAACATCCTCAAGAAATAAGGAATAAAAGTAGCATATCAAAGCAATAACTCAATACAGAAATGCCTAGAGAAGGAAGATAACACTGGCATATACCAAAAACATGGCATTTATCAACTCCAGTGTAACAGTTGTGGTGTTCTATACTTAAAGCAGACTAGCAGAACTTTTGAAATAAGATATCAAGTACATAAAAGAGCATGAACATATGGGACCACCATTGAACATTTTCAGAACATCTCTGGCAAGAAAACTACCACAACAGAGAAGGTCATAAAAATAGTCAGATTCAGTAACAAGAAGCATCTCCTAACTCTACAAGAGAACTTACAAATCCAGAAAGCAATAATAGAGAAGAGACACATAATAAATGACCAGATAAACATCAGCAATCAGACATTATTTGAACTAATAAAACATATTGTAGCTAAAGAGCAACCACTCCTCCCCACAGACGCACACACCACAAAATAATATCACAAACTAGGCAATATCCTCACCTTAGATCACCTACCACTGTACTATACAAGGGTGGTTTGAAAATTTCTTGGAACGGAATAGAAAAAAAGTACTTACATGATTGAAACTTATTTTTATTTTCCAATGTAGTCTCCTTGTAGATTAATGCACTTGGTCCAACAATGTTCCAGTGCCTTGATCCCATCTCAAAAATGAGTTTCCTCCAGGCCTGCAAAACAGTTGTCAACTCCGGCTATCAATTCTTTGTTTGAAGTGAATCTTCGTCCACCATGAAAAAATTTCAGTTTTGGGAAGAGATAGAAGTTGACAGAAGCATATCAGATGAATAAGGTAGGTGTGGCAACAATTCATACCTTATTTTGTGTAATTTTGCCATGGCGGCAGCACATGTGCGCGTGTGCACATTGTCTTGATGGAAGATGACTTTCTTCCTTGTTAGATCTGGCCTTTTTTCACGTATCTTTTGTCTTTTGTTGCAATTTGTCCAGGAGGTTAGCATAGTATTCTCCAGTAATTGTTTGCTCAGTGGGGAGATAATCTACAAACAGAATCCCCTTCACATCCCAGAACACTGATGCCACGACTTTTCCCGCCAAAGGAATTGTCTTTGCTTTCTTTGGTGGTGGAGAATCAGCATGTTTTTCCACTACTTTGACTGTTGTTTTGCCTCTTGGGTATAGTAGTGCACCCTAGTTTCAATCATGATCACAAACTGGCACAAAAAAGTTAGTTTGTTTCTCCTAAAATGGGCCAAACATTGTTCTGATATGTCCATTCTCATGCGTTTTTGATCCAACAAGAGTCACCGTACCCATCTTGCAGATAATTTTTTCATTTCTAATTCTTCAGTTAAAATGTGATATACACTTTCAGATGACATCTGGCATGCATGAGCAATTCCACTCACTTTCAATTGGCGATCCTCCATGACCATTTTGTGCACTTCTGCAATGATTTCTGGAGTAGTGACACGTCTTGGCTGACCACAGGTCATCATCTAAACTCTACTGACCAAATTAAAATTCATTTGTCCACTAGGCAACAGTTGAATATGAAGGAGCAGAGTCCCCCAGTGTATTCTGTAAATCAGTATGAATGTCTTTTGCTTTCATATCTTTCCTTATGAAGTACTTAATCACTGCTCAAATCTCGATCTTTTCCATCTTCACAAATCGCTACACAGGAACAACAACAGAGCCACATCACTGCCACAGCTCTCTTCAAAAATGGTTCAAATGGCTCTGAGCACTATGGGACTCAACTGCTGTGGTCATCAGTCCCCTAGAACTTAGAACTACTTAAACCTAACTAACCTAAGGACATCACACACATCCATGCCCGAGGCAGGATTCGAACCTGCGACCGTAGCAGTCGCACAGTTCCGGACTGCGCGCCTAGAACCGCGAGACCACCGCGGCCGGCAGCTCTCTTCCAAGAGTACTGCTGTGGCATGTGTTTACAGGCAACAACCCAATGAATATCACATGAACAACTCATTGCACTAGTGCTGACCTCTCATGGTGATTCCAAGAACTTTTCAAACCACCGTCATAGTAAAGCAATAATCTAAACACACAGTACATAGGACATATTAGTTCCCCTTACACATACACACACAACCTGCTGATAAATACAAATGTACACACACTGTTGTGTTGTTCAGAGCGCAAGGTGCTAGGCATGGTTGGTATCTAATGAAGAAACCACAAGTAAGCATAGTTACTGCCAGACACTGTGACGAATGAGTGGAGTCAATGTAGACACATAAAGAAGAGTTTCCATATGCCACTGCATCAGCATGCTTACACATTTTTGAGCAGAGTACCTCTCAGCCCAGTCTGCAATCCTCACCAATGATAACAGCATCATCTCTCTTCCAAGTCAGCAGTGCGATAATTGTATTAGACAGAATTCAGCGTAAATGTTTATTGTCAGTTATACTCTGTGAGAAGAGAGTAGTATCTTGTTCTGAGTCAAGTGTTACATTAATGTTCAGTAACATTTATAAATACTCACAATATTTTGGTGGATATAGATTGCCACAAAGTTAAGTATTTCATCTTGTTCCAGTTGTAATTAAGTGATGTAATGTTTTATGTACAATGTAGGAAAAGATGGTACTTATGGTAAAGATGACATGTTAAGTTGCAGACAAGAACAAGTAAAAGATACTTACACATAAGCCTTTGAACAAAGCCTTTATTAGAAAAAGAAAGAGACACACACACCACTCATTCACACAAGCAAGCACACTTCATGCACAAATAACTGCCAATTCCTGCAGCTCTGACCAGGATGCATTCTGACCTGAGCTGCCAGGGTTGGCAACTATGTGTGTGAGGTGTGTTACTTGTGTGAATGAATGGTGTGTTTCTCTTTCTTTTTCCAATGAAGGCTGGGGCTGAAAGCTCATTTGTAATTTTATTTTAATTGTGCATGTCTGCAACTTAAAATGTCATCTTCATGGTAAATAGTAGTCTTTCATTACCTACACGGTTTATATTCCTACCTGGAGTTTCCATTGTTTGCTAGTATTTTATGCATAATGGTATCACTTGGCCTCTTCCAGGAGTAAAGCTAAGAACCCACCACAGTATTAATAAGTGTAATTTCCTACAGTACAAAAAATATTGATCTATGTCTACACATATGCCTATACTCTGCAAACCACAGTGAAGTACATACCACTGTACCAGTTATTAGGGTTTCTCCCTATTCCATACATGTATGGAGAGTAGGAAGAATGAATGTTTGAATGCCTCTGTGCATGCAGTGATTATTCTAATCTTATTCTCACGATCCCTGCGTGAGCGATACGCAGGAATCTTCACTCACTTGATTAAAAATTTGGCACTGTGTGCAAGTTGTTTCCATGCATTGTCCACCCTGGGTTTGACTTGTGTATTTTGATTTCTTGGTGTGTAGAGTGTTTAACCATGTCTGAGTCACCACAGGAATTATCTAAATGAAGTTGTTAACTTGCAGGTGGAGCACATTGAATGACTGCTGCTCATGTCCAACAGATGATTCTGTTACTACTGCAGCAAGTAGTGCCACCATCAGTTGCACCCATTTCATCCATTCAGTAGTAACAAAGAGAATTGGTCAGAATATTGGGCACAGATGGAGGCCCATGTCACCACATACAACATTACGGGTGTGGCACACAATGCTTGTTTTCTTTCAACAGTCAGAGCTAAAGGTAGCATATGTGTTTAAAACTGTGTCCCAATACTCATACAGACACTGTGCACCATGACAAACTTGTTAAGCTGTTCATTGAACATTATGATGCTCAGGTGCATATCACTACAGTGAAGTTCAAATTTTTCTGTCTCATGAAGCAACCTGCACAAACTTTAAAACAGTGGGTTCCAAACTTAGAGAGCTTGCAGGACATTGCAGGTTTAAGGGTACTTTTGGACTCACAGTGATGTCATGATATGTGATGTAATCACAAAAAACTAGACAGATACATAAATTCACACTGCCATTCTCAAACTGTCAGATACCAATCTGAAAATAGTTCTGTTCTATTGTGGAATCTGAAAGTATTGTGGACACAGCTGATGTTCATATTGATACTCCATGTATTTCTGTTGTTAAAAACGCACAAGACACTCAGTCTATAGTTCATGCTACTGTTAAGGTGAATGAAAACAGGGCTCAGATAAATAGTAAACATAAAGATAAAAACTTTCAGTTGTGTGATACATGAAGCATACTATAGAATTCAGTGAGCAAGTCTTGTCCTCAACGCTTTTCAAATCATGACAGAAAAACTTGTCCTGGCCATGATGAAAAATGTTTCCAGTGTGATAGGCAATATGATATAAAAATCGTGTGTTTACAAGGCATACAGAGCTCAGGCCACGATTGGCACTGGGCAGGCACACAGCTTAAGTGGAGCAATGAACAAGTGCATGTCATGTAGGCATTGCCATTAGAGCTGGCACGGCGAAGTCCCTCCTTTCCATCTTGTGGAAATCTTCTGCTGTAGTACACAGACAGGAGAACAAACTTTTTGTGTACTTAAACGTGGCTCAAAACACAGTTAAATTGCAGTTAGATACATGGGCATCTTTTTCCCTTATAAATAAAGACACATATGAAAGAATTGGTAGCCCACAGCTTCTTCTGTTTTCTCTGCTTGTAATGGACACAAAACACAGAAACTTTTCATGCCCTCATCAAATTTGTTTTGTTTTATATACTCAGTGCTAGAAACAGTCCAAAAATATTTCATTTAGACTTATTTGATTTGTTCAACATGTGCATACAAGAGAATGCATCACAAATTAGTGTTTCAGTGCCTCACACTAATATTTCTGACTCGTTTAAGAAGTACAGTGAACTGTTTGAACCTGTTTTAGGAAGGGCTAAAGATTTTTAAGAGCACATTACTGTTAAAGGCAATGCACAGCCATGAGTTTTTTGTGCAAGGCTTGTCTTCCATTCAATATGTGAGCAAGTTGCTCAGGAACTGCACTGATGGAAAGACAATGGGGTTATACAACCAATTTCTGCAAGTCAGTGGGAATCATATTTGGTCATTCTCAAACTCCATCAGGAGTGTTGGATTCATTTTGTCTTCCATGACCATAGGAATTAATGAATAGGCTGGGACAGGGCAGATTCTTTTCTAAGATTGACTTAACGTGAGGCATACTTACAGTTACCACTGGACAAGCACTCCAAGCAATATTTTGTGATCAGTACTCACCTGTATTTGTTCCAGTGCTATTTTTCAACAGTTCCTGGAACAATTAACAGCAAAATCCTTCTTGTAGAAGCTATTTGGACAATATTGTCGTCACACTGCTGAACATTTGGCAGATTTAGGCTGCTTGTTTCAAGTTATTTCTGCAGCTGGCTTAAAGTTCAACAGGAAAAGTGCTCCTTCTTCCACAAAGAACTGGAATAGTTAGGATGTGTTATAAATGCACAGGATGTTCATCCTGCTGATTTGCACTTGTCTGCAATTAAATATCAGTCAGCACCCTGAAACATTAAGGAACTCCAAGCTGTCATGGGGAAGCTTTTATATTACATTGAAATCATTGTAAACACTGTGCAAATAGTAGCTCTGCTGAACTGGATGCACCAGAAAGTTGTTCCCTTTGTGTGGTTCCAAGAACATCAGAGGTGCATTTCAGCAATTAAATGATGCGTTATTAAGTCACTGTTGTCAGATTTTTTTTTTTTTTTTTTTTTTTTTTTTTTTTTTTTTTTTTTTTAATCCAGCTATGGCTGTTGCATTAGCTATGGATGCATCATCTTATGGGATTGGAGCTGTGCTCTCCCATAGAATAGTTTCTGCTGATAAACCTATTGCTTTTGCCTCAAAAACTCTTAACAAATTTCTGTGTAATTACAATCAGCTTGAAAAAGAGGCACTCACCATTATCTATGGTATTATCAAGTTCCACCAATTTGTATGGTCAGAAGTTCTCTTTCATCACAGATCATCAGTCTTTAACAGCCTGCTTCAGTCCTTTCAACCCTGCCACCAGGGACAGTGCAAAAATTGGAACACAGCTCAAGCATTGTCTAATTATCAGTATGAGTTGTTGTACAGGCTCACTGCCCAAAATTTGAACACTGACTTGCTGTCTTTGTTAGCTGTCAGTACTGGCACAGTGTTTGATTTGTCTCAGGAATCATATTATCAATTTGATACTCAGGGTTCTGAAAGTCTTTTTCTGACCCAGCTCTTCAGGTAGTTTTGCAATACATGTGCCATAGATGGTCACAAGGTTTGAAAAAAAATTCCCCACACAGTGGTGCATCACTATTTTAAACTATTTTAAACATTGTCACCACTATCCACACAGTCAGTTGTTCTGCTGTTGCATACAGAAAATGGTGATGCACAGGTTGTGATACCCTACTGCCTCCAACAGGAAGTTTTATCTTTATTGCATGTAGGTCATTGGGCTGATTTAATATGAATCACCTTTCCTAACATCATTGTACTTGAAAGGTCATGGATGATCAGATAAAGCAAATGATCTCTCCTTGCAATATTTGTATGTAACATCAATCAGCTCCACCACAACGCTTTTTTCAGTGGCCACATCCATCTAAAAACATTCCAGTTGATCTCTCGGGTTCATTCTCAAACATATGATGGCTGTTGGCGGTAGATGTATACCAGTACAGTAAATTTCCTTTTGTTGTTCCAGTGACACCCACCGCTGCTGCAAGTATGGTATTGGTTTTTTTTTTATCTTGAAGGTATTCATTAGATCCTTGTCTCAGACAAAAGACCGGAATATACATCAGCCAATTTTCATCAGTTTTATGCTGCCAACAGCACACACCATGTCAGTACTGCAGCTTTTCACCCTCAAGCTAACAGTGAAGCTGAACAGTTCATCTGAACATTCAAAAGTCACATGGACCAACTCCATTCTTCCCACATACAGGAGCAAGCTTTAAATATTTTTCTTTCATCCTAACAGCCCTTGTCATGTGATGGGAAGTCACTGGCAGAATTGTTACATGATCATTGCCATTATACTCTATTGCATTTTCTGCAGCAGCCAAGGAAACAATTTGTTCTGGCACATCATAAAAAATCTCAGCTGCACAATGAAATGAAATAAGCATTTGGCGTCATTGGCCGGGAGGCCCCTTGCGGGACAGGTCCATCCGCCTTGGTGCAGGTCTTATAAGATTCAACACCGCATTGGGTGACCTGCGCGCTGGATGGAGATGAAATGATGAAGAAGACAACACAGCACCCAGTTCCTGAACGGAGAAAATCTCCGACCCAGACGGGAATCGAACCCGGGTCTTTAGGACGGCACTCCACCACGCTGACCACTCAGCTGTCTGGGCGGACAGCTGTACAATGAAGTCTTCTTTAAAGCTTTAGGCAAGAAACAGCACTGGAAGCACAGTGTCATGACAAAGGCCTCTAGACATTCTTCATACGTCATACAAAGTTCTTCTGGGCTACCTCAGCCTCACCAGAACCAGCTGCAGTGCTCTTACCAAGTATGTCAGTGAATCTGCTGCAGAACTTTTGCCCACAGACACATCACATTCTCACTGACGTTGATAATGTTGGCACCCATCTTGCTGTGTGAGCCATTGTCTGTGGAGGCGCTGCCCCTGGACAGCCATGATGGTGCCCACTGGATTGGGGGTGTACACTGTGGCCGGTTGTTTGGTCTGTGTTCCGGTCACTCGCATGGTCAATATCAGGGTGCAGACAGCGAGCTGCAATTGGCTGTCGGTCCAATGTCTCCTCATACATATGTCTGCATTCAGTCCTTCACCCTGCCATTATCACATAACACAGTACTACATGATGATAGTGCTGAGGTCCAAGCGAGAGGAACGTGGTGTTGTCTGAAGAATGAGGTGCTAAGGTAAGGTTGGTATTTCTTGAAGAAACCACAAGTAAGCATAGTCACTGTCAGACACAGTGACGAATTAGCGGAATCAGCATAGACTTGTCCAGAAAAGTTTCGATGCGCTGCCGCCTCAGCGACAGAGTACCACCCAGCCCAGTCTGCGATCATTGCTGAAAATGACAGCATTGTCTCCTTACCCAGCCAACAGTGCAATAAAAGAACTATGCAAAAACGAGTTTAACGTTTCTGATGTGAGCAACTTAATGAACGTCACAAACTGATGAAAGTCAAACACAGCAATGAAGTGAAAGTTAACAGCGACATCATGAACATTCTAATTGGCATCACAAGTCTTTTGTGTAAGGAGGAGCTAGTTTTCAGAGGCCATTACAAGGAAGAACATTCCCTGTGCCCTGGAAATTTCAGAGCCATTTTTAAACTTGTACTAAATAGAAACGAAGATTTGAAAGCAAACTGGAATAAAAGGCCTATTTCCAGGGATTTTCAAAAACTGTACAGTACAGACTGATTAAATGCAGATACACATTAAAGTTTGGATATAACTTCATTTTATGCCTGCACTGTGGACGAAGGTACAGACATTTCAAACAAGTCACAGTGCCCCAGTTTTTATTCACTGTTTTTCACATGGTTTGAATTTAGTTTTGCAGCGAATCTGTTATTGTATAACATCAGTATCCAAGGATTTCTTTTATCCACGCTTCAGAGCATTTATGCTTTCTTCCACCGGCCTTCCAAACGCACAGCAGTTAGCGATAGTGTTGTTGGTAAACGCAATCCTTCCAATCGTGAAATGAGCTTATGGAACTATGACGCCAGAATAGTATCTTGCCATTCACAAAAACCGTTCGGAGCTAACTGAGATTTTAAATGTAGTAATTGATAGTTCAGAATCTATTGCAACTACAAGAAAACTGAAATGCTTTATAACATTCTTAAGAAAAAACAATGATGAACAGTTTTGCAACAGCTTACATAAAAAAAACTTAAGAAACGAACATAAATTGATCGTCTTTTTAAATTCCACGGAAGCCTCGACTAATTCGTAACCTGAAACTTCCATGAATAGAGCCGAATCGGTGGATGAAGGCACTGACAATCCACTGACGTCAAAATACAAACAGCCGCGCGGGATTAGCCGAGCGGTCTTGGACGGTGCAGTCAAGCCTGTGCGACTGGTCCCGGCGGACGTTTGAGTCCTCCCTCGGGCGTGGGTGTGTATGTTTGTACTTAGGATAATTTAGGTTAAGTAGTGTGTAAGCTTAGTTCGTTTGTAAACAAAAGTATTATTATTACTATTATTATTATTATTTGCGGTAGTAGTTGTGGTCGTTGTCTTAGCATAGTGCGCGGTAAATACGGCCGGTAGATGCGACTGGGAAGCGTGGGGAGAACGGCAGTGGTGGGAGATCGTTCAAAGCGCTGTAGGGGAAAAATGCCGTTCTAAACTGAAGCCTACGCTCATTTCTTTTCTTTTTTTGTAAATATTAAATGGGGCTGCTCCAGTCCACACTTGCATAGTGACGATTCAAAAAGATCTACTGTCACCTCTGCTTTCGTTAGTATCTAAAAATAATTCCGCCGAAAATGCAGCGATTTACTTTTCCCTGGCCTGTTGACCACTTGTAACTTTTAGAGAAGCGTCACAAGTGGCGAATTTTAAGTACAACCTACACATTTCTCTCGTTGCCAAGTCAAAATTTGCTTCTATTGCCCAAACTCAGTGGCGATTTACAGTTTCTCACCTCAGAAACATATTGTGCAGACACAATTGCGTGAGAATTCTGAAACAGTGGTTTATTAAGTGAGTAGCACATCCTCGGTAAAAAAAAAAAAATGTGTATTGTCTTCACGTATGTTGTTCCAAAGCATTTCTCGTTTCACCAGCTATCGATGGCTCGTAAAAGTTACATTCTTTCACCAAAAAAGTGTGTAGTAATTGGAATAACACGCTAGATAATGAAGTTTTAGATAATAAGGATATTGTAAAATACTCTCATCTTTGTGTGCTACCATTTGCCAAAATCTCATTTCGATATTTGAAACCGTTTATGAAATATGAGCCGGCCGCGGTGGTCTCGCGGTTCTAGGCGCTCAGTTAGGAACCGAGCGACTGCTACGGTCGCAGGTTCGAATCCTGCTTCGGGCATGGATGTGTGTGATGCCCTTAGGTTAGTTAGGTTTAAGTAGTTCTAAGTTCTAGGGGACTCATGACCATAGATGTTAAGTCCCATAGTGCTCAGAGCCATTTGAACCATTTTGAACCATGAAATATGAGGAATGTTGTAAATATTTCATTCTGGCTGTATCGCTGGCGCGGCGCCATGGCAAATGAGTGTGGTACATCAGATCAATTTTCTCTAGATCAGTGACAGATAGATACATCTACCCAAGTCAAAAGAAAAATTCAGTATCTTAGCTAAATTTCATACGAAACAACAAATTACCTAATATGCACCGAACATAAAATCATAGCGACCTCTTCTTTTTGCATTGCACACTTTCCCTAATTTCGCGCAATGCCTTACTTTCACGTAAATATCACAGTAACTATGACCAATAACGAAATGATGGGAACATTATCATGAAACTGACGTATATAGCTACAAGTAAAGCAAAAATGAAATTTTTTTACCGAATAGTTTCTGTAAAATCTTTTGAGAAAGTTTGCTGGGAGCACGCCTCCTTTCTGTCATCCCTGACTGGCCGAAAGGTGGAAAATACTTACTGGCCACTCATTCCGAACAAACTAATGGACGCTCCCAGGGCTTTGGACGAAAACTGGTCATTGCACATTGGCCACCGTATCCTGCACGAGCTATTTGTGGTGCGTCGTCGTGAGGAATGCTAGTCAAGCATACATCAAAAGGGAAGGAAAGGCGATTTCCCAATACATTTCCTGGCCTTCACAGACTTTAGGCCCACGATCCGCCACTGGTACAATGACTGAGTAGCCCCACATAAGCCATACATTTCCGTAGTCAGTGCTAAGTGACGCTTGAGATGTTGTAAATAGCGATGCCACTGGTCAGTGGATGACTAGAGACAGGGGTGGCAAGTTGTGCTGTACCCCATGACAATCCAGTGAAAGGGTTTGGCTTTGGCAAACACCAGGAGAACGTTACCTATCATAATGTGTTATGCCAACAGTGAAGTGCAGAGGATATGAGTGTGCGATTATGAAAACGTTAAATGCAAAACCATAAAAATACGTTTTACAGCATTATGTAGTAAGTACAGTAGAGAAACAATTCAGCGATGATGATTTTTTTGTACCTGCTACATCTACACTTACATGACTACTCTGAAATTCACAGTTAACTGCCTGGCAGAGGGCTCATTGAGCCACCTTCAAGCTGTTTCTCCACCGTTTCACTCTCGAACATCATGTGAGAAATACGAACATTTAAATCTCTCTGTGTGCGCTCTGATTTTTCTTATCTTATTATGGCGATCGTTAATCCTTATGTAGGTGAGTGCCAACAAAATATTTTCGCAATTGCTGACTGAAATTGCACGAAGAGTTCCTGCTGCAACGAAAGGCTACTATGTTTTAAGTGGACCTGGACGTAATGAGGGTCGAAAAAATTGAATTTTTTTCAATAAAATTCTTTGATTCTTCCTGATTCTAAACATATATACTTTATGTATAGCACATCACTATTTTCGTGTTTAAAATGCCTGTCAAAAGCACATGCGGCGGGTGAATGCCTAGCTGTCACACTAGTCAAACACGAACCCTGCCTACAATCTTTCGTTATTTAATTTTGGCGCGGCTGTTGCCATAGAAACTAGTTTGTGTATTATTGTCGAAGAACATATCGACTGCACTATGAGCACGGATTTATTGCAATCGATCTTTCTGTCGATACAAGTGGATTACTTGAGCTTCCTTACGTTTTTCACGTTAGTTTGTGTTGTAAACTTGTTGTTATGGTTGAATATTTCAACCATTCCCATCGTAAAATGCGGAAAACGATGTAGCTTAATTTCAGTCGTAAAATTTACGGTAATCAACACCAAGTGTGTTGCCGAAAATCGTAAAAATTAAGAAACTGTTACATCACAGTGAAGTGAAGGTAGGCCTAAAAGTTCGCCAGGCAGTGCTTCAAAATGCAAGTTCAAACATCGTACCGAAAATTAACAAAATGTTCCCGTTGTAAATAACATTTACATTTTAATTGGTAAGTGCAAGCTTTCAGAATTATTTTGTTTGTTGCTAAATGTAAATACTGTAATAGTGAAAATTTTCCTACATTTAGTGAGGAAGTAAGTAAAATTAGAGGCCTATCCAGCAAACTTTCAGTGGACTGTAAAGTAACCAAGTGTACAATGACATCTTTTGTAACATGTGCAACATATAGTAAAGTGAATATTCGACTTACTTATACCATGAGGCATATTGGGTTCAAAATGGTGCAAATGGCTCTAAGCACTATGGGACTTAGCAGCTGAGGTCATCAGTCCCCTAGGCTTAGAACTACATAAACCTAACTTAACCTAAGGACATCACACACATCCATGCCTGAGGCAGGATTTGAACCTGCAACTGTAGTAGCAGCGCGGTTCTGGACTGAAGCGCCTAGAACTGCTCTGCCACAGTGGCCATCAGCATATTGGGAAGGCAAGAAAAGCAGCCCAGATATTTTCTTCTATGATGGATTTCCCACCGCCACCTGTTAAGTTTGAGAGGTATTACAAACATTTGCATAATACCCCAATGAAAATCCGTGAAACATCTATGCAGAGGGCAGTGAAATAAACTAGATATTTGTCAGTCTTCTGATACTGCTGCTGCATTGCATGGTTCCTGGAGCAAGAGATGCTATACATTGCTCAATGGAGTTGCCACAGTTACCTCTGAAGATAAAGGCAAGGAGCTATACAACGAATGTCTGACAAAACACTGCCAACATAGTGCCAGTAAGGTAAATAAATACAATTGTGGAGAGAAAAATTTTAGGTTTACATTGGTGGTATGGAAACAAGGACACAATTGATCAAATACTAGACGTGGTGTTTGATACACTCACTACCTTGGTGATAGTAACTTTAAAGGTTTCAACAGAGACGCAGCTGCTAAACCATGTGGTGAAACCGAAACTTAAAAAATTAAATGTATAGAACATGTGCAGCAGAGATGAGGGTAAGACTTAGAAAACTCCGCAAGGATATGACAGGAAAAAGCTGTCTGACGGCAAAGCAATTGGTGGACAAGTCACACTCACCAAATAGGAAACAGAAACCCTCAAGGAATATTATTGTCTCTCCGTCATGAAAAACAGCGAAAATATCGGTGTGATGGTAGAAGCAATTTGGGAAACTTTGTTCACAGAATATCCACTGATGAGCATCCATTGCATGGCCTCTGCCCTAAAGGAAACACTTCATGGTGCACGTACAATAGAGATGAAGCAAATGAACAAAAATTTACACATGCACACACCATGACAGAAACTGATATGGTAGGACTATGACCATTACATAGAGAGCTTTCAGATTCTAAACTTCTGGAAAAATGTTTACATGGCAGAACATAGTTCCTGAATGAAAGCTTCAGTAGTTTTGTTTTAGCATGTCAGCTTTTCATGTTCGTATCATGGACACCAATATAGTGACAGAAAAAATCACAACATCAAAAGGTAATTAATGTAAAGTAATGAAATTTTGGGAATACATTTGTTTAGGTAACATATGTAAGAGATTAACATTACAAGATTACAGGTTAATGTAACTGCGAGATAAGCCATTGCAAATGTGAAATGCTGCTGCATTGATAATCAGTGTAGCAGCCAGAATGTTGAATGCAAGCATGCAGATGTGCATACATGGTGTTGTACCAGTGCCAGATAACAGTTTGTGGGATATAACTCCATGCCTGTTGCACTCGGCCAGTCAGTACAGAGATAGTTAATGCGGTTTGTTGGCGACACTGGAGTTGTCATCCGATGACATCCCATATGTGCTCCATTGCAGACAGATCTGGTAATTGAGCAGGCCAAGGCATCATGTTAACACTCCATAGAGTATGTAGGGTTACAACAGCACTGTGTTAATCGAGCATTATCCTGTTGGAAAACACCCCCTGGAATGCTGTTCAAGAATGGTAACACAACAGGTCGAATAATCTGATTAATGTACAAATTTACTGTCAGTGTGCGTGGGATAACTACAAGAGTGCTCTTGGTGTCATATGACATCACACCCCAGACCATCTCGTTTCCATTAATTGTAGAACATTAGGTACATTTGTCACAATAATCTTTTTGTACACCAGAGAATATACATACATTATAAATTTAATGTATCTTTAATGATCTGTATGTGACATATTATCGAAGTTGCAATAAATTGATCTGTTCTTTGTGCTGATTAATGCCAGATGTGTACTTTTATAAATTGGCTTGTGTCTACAATCAGTTGGCTACCATCTTTATTGACTGGAGCATGTGATATTCAGCTTCCAATGCTAGCCAGTGTGACAGGACCAAGTGCACAGGCAGTGACACACACACAGTTTGACAGACAACACACCACACACACATCCCAGGTCCAAGTGTATCAAGTGTAATTTTACATTGTGCATGGTCAACAATTCTTTTAAACTTGAGCCATAGTTCTTCTACATGCTCCTGCCCAGAAGTAAGTTTCTGGAGTCCCTATCTGACGTTGCTTCGTTGTGTAGCTTTTTATTTTCGTTAATTATCGGTCTTGAGACTAGTTTGAATCCCTCTATTGCACCATCCTCTTCATCTTAGAGTAGAACTTGCAACCTATATCCTTAGTCATTTGCAGGCTGTATCAGAATCTCTTTCTTCCCCTACTGTTTTTAGCCTGTACATCTCCTTCTAATAACATAGTAGGTATTCACTGCTGATTTCTTAAGACATGTCCGATCATCTTTTCCTTTCTTCTTGTCAGTGTTTTCCGTATGTTCCTGTCTTTGCCAGTTTTGAAGATAAGCTCCATATTTCTTATCTTATGCGGGGTGGGTATCAGATAACCTTGAGTTTTAGAATCGAGATACACTTCTTCTGTCAAGCTACACTTGGCCATGAAAGAAGATATCATACTACACATGAGGCAACTGGGCAAGTTATATTCAAGGTCATCTTCACACTCTCTACTCTTCCCAGAGAATCCCCACCCCTTTCCCTCTTCTTTGGTCACCCTGCCCCATCAACCAATAAGTTTCAAGCTGCCCCTCTCTCTTCTCATCCGTTATAACAAGAGTAAATGCGTGTAATGCCTCATTCAAATTCTGTGCACTGTAGTGGAAGGATTGTCATGAAGTGCGAGCACAACCCAAACCAGACTAAGTAAACATGTAAGTACACTTAATTCCTTCCTCACATAATTAATTGCAACTTACAGTTTTAGCTAATTTGTTGAAACTTCACTGATTTTTTAAATATCTACATCTCCATCCTAAGATACATGTAAATACATTGTTAAACAATTATTGCAGCACATTATTTGACAAATTATTCCAACACCCTGAATGAAACAATTTCCAGATTGCTTTATGTAAGGAGAAATACGCTCTTTACAAGACATTAAATGTTTAACAAATTGTATTGATGTTCTAAGTTAAGTAATTTTTGCAATGCGTTATTTAGCAACAAATATGCTCTTGGTGGGACATTAAATAAATAGTCCATGTTGAAAAATTTCCATAATGCATTATTATCAATAAACATGAAATTGCTAGATGTGAAAGAAACACCACAATACGATAAATAAACTATTAAACTATTGCTACATACCAGAGCTACGTCATCCTAACATTACTACTGTGTGTGACATCATAGTATGTGTGTGGTGGTAATTACTTGAAGTTAACATTGTGTCGCAAGTGCGCATACTCGAATTTTTCATAGTTACTTATGAGTCTCATGCTGGCATCACACATTATTAATGTAGATTTGATATTTATAAATGTTTTTTATGCAGTTGGTGAGGGTTAATTGTTTTCTATAGTGTGAATTTTTGGTTGTTATTTATAAGTCTACTATGGACACTCTCATTGTGATATCACACACTGATAATTTGGGTAGAATGTAGATTTCATATTTGTTGTTAAACAATACACTGTGGAAACTGTAAACATCAGTATTGAGATGTATTTTCAAAAATATCATGCTAGTTGTTCAGTGCAGGATATAGACATAATTTATTCAATATCACATATGTGGTAAGTGGTCAGTCCTGTTTCTTACAAGAGTGTCTTTATAGAAAATCAGGCAAACTTGTAAACAGCGGTGGGACATGTATTGGTCATTCCATTGTTTTTATAAAAAAAACTGTGATGGTGCACATTAATGATACGGAGATGTGTTAAAGGTATTGTGCAAACTGCATCTGGTCGTAGGTCTGTCTGTGGAAGATATAATGTAAAGTGCATTGCTCACATTGTTCTTCTACCCACATTTTTAAGAAAACTGCCAACTGTTTCCTCCAGGCTAACCTTACCAAAGTGATGGATACAGAAGGAGTGTGGGAAGCAGTGTGAAACATGGAGATAGCCGTAATACAGAGTGTATCCTGGGAAGTTGTTGTTTATCAAGATTGGGTACATAATCTCCAGCTTGGATCTTGCCTTGTGATCAATGCAGCTCTGCTAACTACTTCTTGCTGCCTGACACCTACCCTAAGTTGAGCAGCATATGGATGGTTGCTGCCTATTGTATGAGACACATTCTACTTCACACTCGCTTTCTCTCCATTGAGTGCCTCAGATGTTTTTGACAGTTTCTGGCGACTGTGATGTGTTGCTCCCTATAGCTGACTGATACCAGCATTTACATTGCTAATTCCCCCTGCCAGCAGCTGGGATGTAGGTGGAAGACATGCAGCACCAGCCGTCAGTAGTGCCAGTTAGTCTTGAGCAGGCAGGCTAGGGAGATTTGTGGGAATGACATTATGTTCAGGCCTCCACATCTGCAGCATTCTCAGTTTTAAATAAAGTTTTCAGTTTTAAATAAAGTACATTTCTTTATCCATTCCTATCTACATCACACTAATATAGCAGGGGCGAGATTCTCACAAGTGTTTGCACCACTGTGGTATTTATTTATCGAAGGATTAGGTGTATTAGTAAATATATCACACTGCACTATTCGTTATATATCTTAATTATATGCACCTTTGGTTGACAGTCCTGGAACATCTGAGGAAATAAGTGAAACTGTGTAAAAACTACTCAAAATTTGTACATAGCAATGGGTAGTATATCTTGTACTTGCCTCTTTGCAAAGCATGTGGTTTTCCCAAAAAAAGTAATGCACATGATGGGACAAGCTCTCCCAAGCTTTGATATTGATTGCAAAAATAAGTTCAGTTGTGTGATATCAGCCTTGCCGAGTAATTAATTTAGGTTAAAGTCAGAAGACAATGAGTAAGTCGGCTTGGTAATGCATAGCAACATAGCAGTGCACAGGATTGGCCTATGGAGAGCTGGCAGAAGATAAACAAAGGGCTCTAGGTGATTTCATGCATGCAGAAAAGTGATATCCAGGGACTAACGATTAAATGCACAGAGCTTCCGATTATCAGAGTCTGTGCTGAACTGAACTGATGGCACAAATTGCATTCTAAATCTGGTATCAGTTGGCAGAGAGGTGACATGATAAAACATGTGCCCCCACTGTACTATGTAGGCTCCTCTATGAACACACTGGACAATGATGATACTAGAAACTTATGGACTATAAATAATTAATAACCAAGTGATTTGATGGACACTATCCACTGAACAATGTTAGTCTGCAAACAGTTTTTAGTAATTTGTGAGTTAAAGTCAATTAAGTACATTGACCTTGAAAACAAATTCTTGGTTACTATAGACATTGCAAGAAGCCATTGTGCTACACATGTAGTCCAGAGGATTATTACTATTTTTCATTTCAGTGTGAAACTTAGCTGTTTCATGCCAATGTTGATTCCAGAACTAAGAGGTTTTCAAGTTACGTTTCACTCCCTATGCCGTTCCAACCATTTGCTTATTCGAAACTAGGCCTGGATTACTATTGTCAACGTCAAAGTGACCATTGTAACTTGTCAATGAGATTCTTTCTATTAACTGAATAAATGTTCTCTTTCATGTGTAATAAGGTATTACATGTGACATATGTTCTGGGCCATTCCATTCTGTCCAGTCCTATGTAAAAATCGTTTGGAGAAAATTATTTGGTGGAACATACAAAAGTTCCCGCAACACCGATAGACTTCTTTTGACTAGAATGCTCTATTTACCTGTGCTAGTCTACGACTTATCTCCTCATTGCTTCATCTAATCTGTTTTTTTTTGTAAAATTCCTTTAGTTTGTCTATTTTGTGGTTACCAATTTCGGTGTTAAGTTGACCCTAACAACGTTTCTACTACTACTAATTATTTTTGCCGTCCTTTCATTCACTCTCAGTCTACAGTATGTGATCATTGGACAGTTTATCCTCACTTTCACTAAGGACAGAAATGTCATCACCAAATCTTATCACTGATAGTCTTTCACCTTCAACTTTAATATCAACCATTTTCGTTATTGCTTCTTCAGTGTTTATATTGGACATTAGTGATGAAAGACTATGTCACTATTCAATCCAAGGACTTCAGTCTTGTCTTTCATTCTTATAGTTTCCCCTTTCTGCTTGTATGTATTTTGTATTACCCATCTTTTGTTACAGCTTGCTCCCATTTTCCTCAGAGTTTCAAACATCTTGCACTATTTTACATTGATGAACGATTTTTCTGGGTTAAAAAGTCCTATGAATGTGCCTTGATGTTTTGTAAATCTTACTTCCATTACCAAGTGTAATCTCAGAACGGCCTGTCTGGTTCCTTTATCTCTCTGAAAGTCAAAACTGACCATCATCTAACAGAATCTCAATTTTCTTTTTCATTCTTCTGTGTATTATTCTTGTCAGCAACTTTGAAGCATGAGCTGTTTATGCTGATTGTGCTGTATCTCCCACACTTATTTCCCCTTGATGTCTTTGGGATTGTGTAGATGATATTTTTCGAAAAGTTTTATCGTGTATCTCCTGTCTCATAGGTCCTATGTACCAACATGAACATTCATTTGGTTGCACTTCTCCCAATAATTTTAGAAATTCCAAAGGAATATTACCTTTATCGTCTATGTTATTTTATTGCAAATTTCCAATGCTCTGTTGAACTATGACTCTAGCAATGGATCCGCTACATCTTCCCTATCGACTCCCAATTCTTCTTCTATCACATCATCAGGCAATTGCTCCCCTTGTAGAGGCCTTCAGTGTACTCTTTCCACGTATCTGCCTATTTCTTAGTGTTTAACAGTGGAACTCACATTGTCTGGCTTACTGGATGTGTAAATCTTCCTACTTCTTTTAGCTGTGTTACATTTTACAGTTATCATTTTTGTTACAGCTGCCTCATGATCACTGATACCAGTTTGAACATGGTCATCCTGTAAAGGATCATTTCCATTTGTTGCCATTAGGCTTAATATACTTTTATCATAAGTGGGATTTTGAACTGTGTATTCTAGATAGTTTTCAGGCATTTTGTAATGTTTAGGAGGATGTCTTGTCATATCCACCACTTACAAATCTGCAACTTTTCCGTTTGATTTACTGATAATTTATTCTTCTCCAGTGATAATGGCATGGTAGAGGATCACACTCACTAGCCAACTATGTGTCTCCTAATGTGTTCATTTATGTGTGGAAGTAAGTATGGTGGTCGACAGAAAGATCCATTTACAAAATTATGTCCATCCTTTATAATGGCCTCTGCCAAAATAATCTCACATGCACCTTTGTTTTCTATCTCGATGGATCTGAGTTTCTTGCCTGCTGCAACAATTTCGTCATCTCCATTTCCCAGCAGTCAGTCATAAGATTTTAATTGTTTCATTTGTGGGGGCCATTTCTTTGAGTCTGATGCTGACATATCTGGGTCTACTCCAGCTATCATTGTCTAGATTCGATGGAGAACTGCCTAAGCCTTTTTTTTAAAAATAAAAGCCTTGTGTGGAGTCCACAAATGTTCAGCCACCAGTGTAGTCGTTTCTGATGTGTAGTGCATCCTGATCCTAGTCACAAATGGTGTTTTTTAACTGTATAGCTTTATTCATGACAAACCTATTGCATATTTAACAAACCTGTGTGCAATGTGCTACATACTGTCTATGTATTTTCTACATGGTGTGTGTGATACAGTCATAATGGAACAGTATGTATAACAATAAGATTTTTTGAAAATCAGTAGATGATAGTCTTAACTATTGAAACTGGTCATGAGAAATAAATATCAGTGATTATAACCTTGGCTACTAAAAGTTCTTTGATTTTTATCTTACCACTAAGTATAGTAAAAACTCGATTAACCATCACTCTTTAAACCGTCAGTTTCTGTTAACCGTCACTGCTGTAACAGCATAATAATACTGTTATAACAGAATGCTCTAAGGTGCAATGATGCGTTTGCTTTATTTATTTACTCTATTTTAGTGGGAAGTGAATGTACCCGCCCGCCGTAGAATAGTACATAAAATATGACCTTCATTTGACGTGCTAACACATCTCCCCCTTTTCTTGTCTTTGTCTCACTTGTGAGTCAACAATCACCACTGGATCGGTTTCCAGTTGTGGCGAGAAGACTGTAATTGTCGCAGTGTATCTAGCGGGCTGTGCCGTGTTACGTGTTTCCACTTGAATAAGCTTTATTGACTAACAAACTGCCTATTGGCTTCTGTCTCGGGTTCTTCGGCCGACGTTCATCTAATGATTTTTCTGACGTTTCGCCAGCACGAGTGGCTGGCATTGTCAAAGCTTCACCCTCCATTGCCGGTGGTGAACTGGAGCCGAGCTCGCGGGCGCAGACTATATGTACCTGGCGCGCCAACGTCCGAGGGCTTCTCCGCGGTCATTTCCGGTGCGGTTCTCCTCTTGCTACCTGCGACGGTCGTTCGCTGCAGTACGGGAAGCCAGGATCCGTTGACCTTAAGGCTTTCCTCTTTCTTGTTCAAACTGTTCGCGTGTTTTTGTATTTCTACAGCTTCTCTGAACAAGCGCGTGTGATAGTGGTTCTCTACAGCCAGAACTTCCGTGTCGGCGAATTTGATTACGTGGTCGGTCTCATTCAGTGCGTGTTCTGCCACGGCCAATTTCTCCACCTGCCCCGACCTGCAATGTCGCTTATGCTCCTTGATCCTGGTGTTAATGGATCGTCCAGTCATCCCGACATAAACTTTTTCGCATGTGCATGGTATGCGGTATATTCCCGACATTGAAAGTGGGTCTCTTTTCTCCTTCGCCGATCTAAGACACTCTTTGATCTTCCTTGTCGGTTTGAAGATCGTCTTTACGCCATGTTTGCGCAATATACGGCCGATTCTGTCCGTCACTCTGGGAATGTATGGCAGAAAGGCCGTACCCGACATTTCTTTTTCTGGTTCCTTACTTCGCCGAGTGTTTGGCTCAGTTACACTTCTAATATAATTTGTGGAGTACCCATTGCTCCTCAGGACTGTTTCCAGGTGTTGCATTTCTCGTTTGAGGTGTTGCGGCTCACATATTCGTCCTGCTCTCGTTACGAGCGTACTAATCATGCCCCTTTTCTGGCTCGGGTGGTGGTTTGACAGTTTGTGCAGGTATCGTCGGTCCGTGTGAGTCGGTTTTCGATACACGCTGTGTCCCAGGTTTTCGCCGTCCCTTGTGACCAGCACATCTAGAAATGGCAGTTTCTTGTCCTTTTCTACTTCCATGGTAAATGTTATGTTGGCATGGAGGCTGTTCAAGTGTCTTAGGAAGTCACCGAGCTGTTCTTCACAAGTGGCCACGAAAGCCTCAACAATTTTGTTTTATTGACTAATATTTTACACTACCGTATTTAGTGCAGGTGTGTGTGATACAGTGACTTGATAAAATGTCTGAAAAACGTAAACGTGTTGTTTTAGGACTTAATCAAAAAATTGAAATTCTAAAACGCTTAAGAAAGGGCGAAACTGCGACAAGTGTAGCGCTGATTTATGGTATTGGAAGAACAACAGTTAACGATATAAAATGTGATGCTGATAAAATAGAACAACATGTGTCAACAATGCAGAGCATGGATGGGGGTGTGCGAACAAGAAAGACAATGAAACCTGCAAAATATGATGAATTGGACACTGCAATGTACCGATGGTTTATACAAGCAAGAAGTCAGGGGATTCCACTTTCAGGGCCTATAATAATGGCCAAGGCTGTTGAAACGAACAACAAACTTTTAAAGCAAGTATTGGATGGCTCGACAAGTTTAAATTTCGTCATGGCGTTCGCCAACTTGATATCAGTGGAGAAAAACTCAGCACGGATAGCACTGTAATTGCTGAGTTCCAGGAACAATTTAAAGAAAAAATGGCTGAATTGAATATTGTTAGGGAGCAAGTTTACAATTGTGATAAAACTGGGCTTCATTGGAAGGCTTTACCACAAAAGACATTAGCATCACTCACTGAAAAGGCTGCTCCAGGTTTCAAAGTACAAAAATGTAATAAATAGTTTTATTTGCTATTACAATTGTGTTTAATTTGTTTTCGCTCCAAAATATTATTATATTACTGTGAGAGTAATATGTGTCTATACATAAAATAATTGATTGAGGTTATGTTTTGGAGGAATACAGTGTTTCTGTTATCCATCTATGTGTTCAACCGTCACGACCACGGTCCAGAAGATGACGGTTAATTGAGTTTCCACTGTACTTAACTTTGAATTTACCCAACTAATAATAATATTTTCATTTTAGGATCTGTAATGATACAGGGATTGCAAGTTCCTTCTTAAATCTGAAGCTACAACAACCAAGAAGGGGGTTTGTGTGTATAAAGACAAAAGATGCTGAAATAACGTTTACCGATTGCTCAAGATAACTTTGTTGCGAGGTTATGCTCACAAACAAACTAATGCAACAATTTTGTAAACAATATTAATGTGTAGTAATGACCATACACACTTTTGCTGAAGTGGAAAACTATATGGGACATGATATACCAGTTATAATTTGCACAAAACTCAATATTACAATGCAGCTGTTGGATCCCTATAAGAAAAGTTTCCATCACAATTGTAAAACCCAAACACTGAATCAGAAGGAAGAGTTCAATGGTTGGAAAAAATGTGCAAATATAAACACTGACTTAGAACAAATGGATCAGGGAACAGAGAAATATGGGAATATTGCACTAATAACATTAGTACCTGCACTGCAATTATGGGAACCGATTTTTTGAAAAGATATTTTGGTAAAAGTTCACAAAATACACCAATACAGCTCACAATATATTATGAACTAAATTGTGCACAACACCCATAAGGGATCCGAATTTCTTCAAAATATGTATTTTGTCATGTAAATACCATTGAAGTTAGGGAATGATTCCTTGTGTGTGAGGATACAGTTGCTAAAATTTTCTAAGAAGTGCAAATTTAGTTTAGAATTGATGTTAGAGGCCTGTAGTACTAATGTTGCGTGCCTGTCATCTGTAAATTATCGAAAATATAAACCTACAATATATCATGACACACACAAGCCTCAGCATAATCAGTGAGATATTAAGGGAAAACGACATGAACAGCAAAACTGAATCTAGTATTCTGACTCAGCCCTATGCAACACATACAATGCAATCTCTCACAAAGGAATTTCCAGAAGTCAGCTTATACCAGGTATCTACCCCAGTAGCAGTCAGGCTCATTTTCTCCTCTGTTCAGTAGATATTTGCAATTTGCATTTGGAATCAGCCTAAACATATAGTACTTATCATGTCTTTCACATGACTCCCATTGTAGACGGAAAGCGTTGGTTTCCTCCCCATTACATGAAAAATGATTTTTAAAGCGGAAATTTACGTGTCCATTCGATTGTGTGAGCTCATATTACACCAATGCGCTACTTATTTTATCGATATGTATTATCATGAACAGTAAAACCCACAGAGTTATTAAAAACCGCAGTAATAAAATAGAACGATTTATCAGTACACCAGCAATGGCAGGAATGCCCTGATCCGTGCTAATTGCTACCACCACGCAGCAGTGTATATATATGGAGTGAGTATAGCCTACCGTGTATGTTCTCAATGCCATAACGGGCTAGTCGTGCGTTTTGGGACGACGCTGCTTGTCTGCAATTTGGGAAAATATCGAAACTTGAATATTACTCGTATTCACCTATTTTGTATATGTTTCTGCACGTTTGAGTATTAGTGACATCTATCATAGAGTATTTTCGTTGCTACGGATGTAAAGAGAAGTATATGAAAGGAGTAGTAGCGTAGTTAACATAGAGCTAAGTGGGGCAGTGCCCTGGGGCCCTCAAGGTCAATGGGCCCCTCGGCCTCCATGACCAACGTTAGAAAAAGGTATTTATCTTAGTCGTATCAAGAATTTTCGACTTTTAAATTGGTGGTCTCTGACCAACAAACCTAGAACGGCGTGAATTGAAATCACAAAAATCTCCCCAACCTCTAAATATAATAGGGTGTATTGCTTGTCCGCTAAGACGTGGGCCCTGGCGCCGTTTGGGTTTTGTGGGTTGAAGTCGGAGTTGACATGGTTGCCAATCTTTGCGAACTAACAGTGAGTGGCGCTGAATTACTAACAGCATGTTTGACAATACAATGTGCGACCACAATTTTGATATGAAGTCTCTACTGTGTATTATTACTGAACATTGTTACTGTCAGGTGTCATTTCTAACATCGAAAATGGTAGGTACTGCGCGCGAAATTGCAGGCACAGTCTGACGTAAAGGTCGCGACAGTTCGCCTTAATTTTGTTGCCTACTGCGTCATCAGCGCGCCAAGTGGCCAGTAAGTAATACTGTCGAGTTCAGCGCGATCATGAAAGTGAAATCGGCTGCTAGTTGTTTATTTAGATTTGTACAATGGTTTTTACAAACGGGAGCGTCCGTGGCACAATAAATTGCAGCAACAACAAGAAGAAGATACCACATCTGTCTTTTTTTAGATTTCCTAAGGATCCTGAGAGGTATATACCATCATGAGACAAAACTTATCGTCAGGATTCTCTTGCAAACTACAGGTGTATCAAAGATTAATGTTTTGTTTTAGTAGCAGAAAATGCCTAGTGAGTAGCAGAAAAGAAGATTTTATGAAAAAAAGACCCTGTTTACCATAATAATGTTAAAATTTGTTCGCTGCACTTTGAACCAAACCAGTTCATGAATGCAGACAATAGTAAACTTTTATGGAATGGAGGACCCACACTGTTTGATGTCCTGAAGAAGTTACCTCAACTGTCAATGAAGAGGAAACTGCCACAAAGGTTCGATAATCTGTCTAAAGCTCTAAAACAGTACTATGGCACAGAAGCAGCCAGTTCAACTTTCCATATATCAGTGTCAGATTCATCTGAATCATCAACACAGATCTGCTTTGACGTTAGTGGTTAGATTAAGTGCAGTTATGCGTGTCTTGCAAAAACGTGTGAAGTGTTAGAATGTGCATATCGCTAAACTTCTTGCAAAACTATTATAAGACAAGGAAAATGCCTTTCATTTTAGGTACAGACAGCAACTGTATCAGAAGGATCGCATGAAGAAGGAAAAACAAAATTTGAGGACTATAGCATCTCGATATTTAAAAAAAGATGTCCTTGATTTGTTGTTAAATCAGCAAGATGGAAGGACGAAAATAAGCTGTTTGCTCTAAATTTATTATATTACAGCACTCAGGCATACAGGTTTTGTCAGAATGTTTTATGCTTCCATCAGTGTGTACATTAAAGAGGGATGTGGAAGGCACACAAATAGGATGTGGGATAAGTGACAAAATATTCCACCTTTTAAAGCAGAAGGTAAAGCATTTCTCTGATACTGATAAACTGGTGAAAATGTCATTGGTTGAAATTGTCTCTAACGGTAGATTTAACAAACGACAGCAGTCCTGACAGTGTTATTGGTTTTGAGGACTTGGAGTTTACACGCACAGCATATTTCTCCCACTATTTGGCAGTTGCTTATCCTACTTAGAATAATGTAATGTGGCAACAGGCGACAATAACTAAAACACAGTGGGCCTATGGGACGACAAATGGGGCGTCGATCCCTTTTGGACATAGAGGTACATTTCTGTGCTTCTTAAATGTGAATCTGTGTGTTTATATTCTTTTGATATCAACGTGGTATGCTGCAGTTCTATCCAATATCACAAGTGTTTCTTCACGAATATGTTGTAGCTTGCCACTGGATTCATGATTTTTTATCCCTATTTGCGCATATTTTAGAATCATTTGTAGAAACATCTACATATTCTGTTATTACACAAACTCTTGGAGACAAAAAAATAATTCGAATATTTCGTAAATCACGTAGGAAAGGTATGCAAAACAAACATTATGCTTATGACGCATCTGACGTTCTCCTTTCTCCCAACTTGGAGCACTAGTGTCGCTTCAGCTGTCAAACAGTAACAACTTTTACAGCAGTGAGTGTTGCGACTGTTACGTTAACTGCAATAGCAGGTCGTGCAAAGCACCGTACTTTTCTCGCCATGTCTGCCAAGACCTTGCTCCGCATGGTCTCAGAATTCTCCTCAGCACCATGGTGCACATCGTAGCTGACAAGCAATAATATGGTCTTAACCCTTTCAGGGGCAAAATTAAAAAAATGAATTTTTAATTTTTCCTTGTATTTATTGTATTAATTTTCATACAGTGAGACAGAAAAATGTAAAAAATTAAATGAAATATACATAAACTGAACACATACAGGGTGGTTTCGAATGGAGCCACTGCCCGCTAAATGTCATCACTTTTGGTGATGCAGTAAGAAGCAATTCCTTTCTGCAGATAAGCATAAGGCTACCTGGAAGTGACTACATGTCCATATGCTTATGTGGGGTTCTTCCTTCGTGCTGCAGTGCACACAGTGTCTTGAGGTTCCATATTTTGGCAGATGTTTTGCTTCCGATATACGTTTCTCATGGGGAACAACAGTTTTGTATTTTTTTGCGGATGGTTCTGACGGTGTAGTGGGATGGCCAGAACTATCTTTGAAGACATTACTGCCTACCAGGCCTGTGGCAACACGTCTTCGAAAATCCTTTAGCACTTGCTTCGTTGTTGGATTACATAATCGAAACAGAATAAATGCATTTCCAATAGAAATAACGACTATATACCAAAATAATCTTAGCCACCACCTTCGTGATTTCCTGTCTATTGCATAAAAACTGTTCATCATATCTGCTTAATCGACACATCCCATATTTGCATTATATGATTTCACTACTTTTGGGCAAGAGACCTTTGTGATTTTTCCATCCTTTTCTTTATGGCTCACTTCTTCAACACATACAGGCGAATCAATTGTAGACAGCAACATGACTACACGCTTGTCCTTCATTTGATGCAGGCAATGCCATCAGAACGAACAGACCAGTCAAACTCTCCTCTTTGCAACTCTTTGTCTGTTTTTAGTGTAGGAAGTCCTTTTCTGTGTGATCTAATTGTTCCACAGTCAAAAAGTCCGTCATCTTTTAGCTTCTGTAAAAGTGAAACACTGGTAAACAAATTGTCAAAGTATATGTGGTATCCCTTTCCTTCCAAGCCTTTACACATCTCTCACAATTCTCTCTCCTAAGTATTTTTCCACTATACCTTCAAGTTTTCCAGTATGTACCTGAAAATCACAAATATATCCAAGCTTATCAGCTCTGATCCAGATTTTGTATCCCCTCTTGATTGGCTTTTGGAGCATATATTGTTTGAATGCGATTCGTCCTTTGAACTTCACCATGCATTGCTTGCTCCTTAGTAGGTGCATAGAATTCTTTGAAGTTTATCGGTATCTGATTGATTAGTGGTTCGGATTTTATGTAATTTGTCATAATTTCTGCTCTCCCTTGAAGGCATAACAGCGTTGTCATTGATGTGAATATGTGTCAAAATCCAGCTGAACCTTTTTACCGACATTAGTGAGGAAATGTACTCATCTCGAAGCTCCTTATGGGATGACCAACAGTCACGATAAGAACAAGGTTTCTTGATTCCCATTAGAATGTTTATAGCCAAAAATACTTTTAATTCTGCTTTAGAAAGAGGCCTGAAATTGCCACCTTTCTGTGTTGCGTACAGGTTAGACTGAAAAACTATGTGCTCTAACATAGTGTCACAAAACAGACACCAAAAAAATTTACTGGTTGCATACCTTCACTGTCATTTTTAAGTTTTCCTCGTACACCAGCTTCCTCTGAATAATTGGCGGCAAAGTTCATTGCACTGACGTCCTTTCTCCATGAAAAATTCGCAATGGTAGACAGTGGCAAATCGTCATTAGTGCTGAAACTATCATCACTGTCATTGTCAAAATGGTCCTCACTCTCACTTTCTGAAATAATTTGAGATAAAACAGGTGTTTTCTTTCGCAAATCGAGATCACTGTCTTCAGCTAGCTCATCAGTTTCACTGTCACTGCTAGTGTCAATCTGTGAGTTGGGATCTGAAGGAATATCTGCGAAAAGGCACTCCAGAATTTCCTCATCCTTTAGTCTGTGAGAATACATCATGTGAAACTGAAAAAAAAAAAAAATCGTCACACCTACTAATGCTGTCGTTACAGGAGCAGTGCTTTCAAATGGAACCACCACAACATTCACGAAAATAAATGCATTATTTTGGTTATTATTGCAAAACATATAGTATTAATGTAAACAGAACAGTATTCTGCATTTAATACATGCATAAAAGTTACCTAATACAGAAGAATACAGTCACAATTTGAGAACAAAGACGTTCGCGCACAGCGTACAAAAATGGATATCCAACTCGTCTCACTACTTGCTAATATTTAGAGATTTTGAAGCGGTTTTAGTGACAGCCGCTGGAGGACAGCACCAATTAGGCTGCTGAGTGGTGTCTCCAAATGTAGCCACTGCCCTTTTGCCACAAAATGAGAAACTTGTAGGTGGTTTCAAACAGAACCACTTCCCCTGAAAGGGTTAAGCAAAGTAACTCAACTGTTTGTGTAGGGAATTCCGCTAAGCGAATGGTCCATAATCATAGATCCCGATAAGTGAGGTATCCAATTGCACTCTAAATTTCTTAAAAGTTGAAGAGAAAATGTGGATCTTGGTCTTGGGTAGTTTTGTGAACTGTGCTAGTGATCGGCTCGTCATCAATGCAGCAAATAGAAGCTGCAATGCTCACCTGTATCGCTGTATCCATTGGATTCAGATAGCAAGGGAGCTAAAAGAATATCACATGAGTTAATGATGGTACATACTGCCTTCAGTGGCTTCACTTTCTTTACCTGCTCTTTTCCTGAATGACACCTTTTGGCAACGGTATGGCGCGGACTAACGCGCCTGGGACGAAAGCACAAAGTAGTGCGAAGTGAGCAACAATACCTACCAGACGGGATCGGACAGTCTGACTTCGCTAGCCGCCAACCACATGGGTGGAGCTTAACACAGGCTCCCCAGCATCGCATACTCCAAATTAATTGTTGCCGTTCGTTCGTTGCCTCGCGTCCGCCAAACACACGGCGACCTTCACACGTTCCCGCTTCATTAGTGAGTTGAGTGCGTCCGGGCCTGTAAGAACTACGGAATTTCAGGATGTCATTCAAACAAAGGAAAATTTCTGAATTCGTTAAGAACAGTGCATTACCTGATACGTGTACAAACTCTGACAGTCATGCTACTAACAGTGGTGCTAAAAGAGTTAAAATAGGCAGTGAATGTAATAAAGAAAACGGTGATGATGGTGCTAATACAGGGGAAGAGACTGAATCTCCGGTGACTGAAAACTGTGACACGTCTCAAGGTAGGATTGCGAGTAACAGTACTCTTGAGATTATAGTAGGAAATTTTGTTGCCTTATGTTTTCAAACCTACAAAAAACTAAGCAGTGGCTGTCCGTAAATGACAAAAACTTAGTAATATGCGCAGTGTGTTCACAAGTTCGTGAACTTAAGGTGGAAAGCAGTGAACGTGTGGGTATCGATAACGCGTTTTTAGCTGGTGTTTCTGCTAATAACGCCAAAAAACTAAATGATAAAAATCGGGGATCATGCAAAGCGTAAATCACACATGAAGTGCGTAGAAATCATGAGTATAAAAGAAAATAAAAGTTTAGAAAAATGCGTGAGTGAAAGTGAAAAGTTGTGGGGATAGCAGCATCAAGAAAAATCGCAACTGCTTCGTTGTTCAGATCTGCATATGTAATAGCTAAACAGAAATTATCATTCAAATCGTATCCTGCAGTAATCGAACTAAAAAAGCTTAATGGTTTATCAGTCAGTAATATGCTTCATTTTGACCATGCATGCCGAAATATCATTATGTTTGTAGGAGAAGAAATGAAAAATAATCTTGCTCACTTCCTTGTAGAATCGGGTACAAGCTTCACTATCATGATGGACGAAAGTGCAACGGTTTCCAATAAAACTTGTTTAAAAATATATTTACGTTTGTCCTTTGAGAGAGTTGCTTGCAATTATTTTCTTGACATTGTCGAATTAGAAAGTGGGACAGGAGAATGCATTTTCAGCACACTGTTAGAAGCTCTTGAAAAGTATGGCATTACAAATGGTGTACTAAAAAACCACCTTATAGGTATCGCAACTGATGGTGTCTCAACAATGCTTGCACCTTAAAAAGGTGTAGCTGCTCTACTGCGTAGTCATTTACATAAGGATTTAACTGTTGTTCATCGTATGAAGCACAAAATGGAATTAGCTGTCCACGATGTTATGAATGATGTAGCAGATGTATACCATATACAGGTTCTTTTAGATTCCTTATATTCTATGATTTCTCGAGGTCCCAAAAATCAGAGACTGCTACAAAGTGTTTCACAAGAATTATCCTCACAGCTATTAAAACTAGGCCGTATTTTTCACGTACGTGGGTTGCTTCCTCATTTAATGCTGTTCGAGCTCTTCTTGAAAGTCACAGTTCTCTTGTCCATCTTTTCGAAAAACTGAGACATGATGGTTCCCTATCAACTCAGGAGGGATCTAAATTTGAAGGTTTACTAAAACATCTCACAAAGTGGTTGCCTGTAATGGAATTAGTTATGCTTTATGAGGCCCTAGAAGTTCTGCAAGTATTATCATTCTTTATGCAGAACAGAAATTCTTCAGTCCTTAAAGCAAAACAGGAAATTTACTTGGCTATAAGAACTCTTGAAACACTGAAAACAAATGGCTCGCCACGAATTAGGATGATAGTACAGAGTTGGAGGAAAAGCGCACATTCAAAGGGGTATTAATGAAAGAACCATCTTGTGATGAATGTAACAGATTTCAGAGATTTTGGAAGAAATTTTTTCAGGCTTTGGTAGACAATACATAAAACCACTTTGATGACCTGGATTTCTTTTGGGATGTAGCCATATTAAATTCAGATACATGGGCTCCAGATGATTATGAACTTGTGTTTTATGTTGACATGTCAATTTCTCGCTTGTGTGGTAAGGTGGATTTTAAATTACGTGAAAGCACGTGTGCATCACTAGTTAAAGATTTTCAAATCTATAAAGAAAATCCTCAACACATGCCCACTTCTGTGAAGGAACTTTGAAAGCAGTCGAAGTTATACCTATATATATGGCTGAATGTGAACGCGGATTTAGTGCCATGAATTTAACACTGACTGATCAGAGAAATCACTTACAAATTCCGACACTTTCAAATCTACTTTTCATCTCAATAAAAGGACCTCCGCTGCATTGCTTCGATGCAGAAAAATTTGCAGCAAGGTGGATCAAGTCTCACCACCATAGCGCCCTTGACAAACCAACAGGCAAACCCTCAAATCTTCAGGAGCAGTCTCATTCATCTCGTCTCTCCAACTAAACTCTGTAAGTTAAAATGACAATTATATACTGTAGTACTAGCTGAACGGGCCACACCTTGCTGTGACTTTGCCATAATTCGATGATTTAACAAATTAAGATTCACTTATAATTTCAGAGTGTTAAAATTAAGTATAAAACAACACAAAATTTTTAATTTTACATTTTATTCATGTCATATTTTAGTATAGTTTGAGTATCGTATATTACATGAATCAATTACAAAGTTCTTCATTAACAACGTATGAAGGTTTATTAATTTTATAAATGAGGTAAATAAACTCGGCATTGCCCAGATGTCTCTACCTTCCCCTTATGTCCATCTCCTTTTTTCCCACTCCCCATCTTCTTCTGCCCTTCTCTCTGTCCATCTGCTTCTCTCCTCTATCACCTCCTACCCCCTCTGTTACTCTCCCCTTCACTAAGGTCGATTTCTCTCCTCCTCTAAGTCAATCTCCTCCTCCCCTCTCTTTCTGTCCCTGTGACATCCAACATTTACATATTGAAAGCAGTAATTCGCGTCTACAATTGCCATAAGGTCAATGCTGAATGTTTTTTGTAGTTGATGTATTCACTTCCAGTATTCGGAGGACACATAATTTGCACATGTTTGCCACATATGGTTCCTATGCAGAGAGGGATATTCCACTTCACTTCGAAATTTTTTGCTACCTTCTGCCGTTCTTAAGTATCCTTTGGAATCTGGAAAGGAAAACATACTCATTACTTTCCCTATTTTTTCAGATTGATGACACAGGGGACACATATCAAAAGATGACGGCGATGTAGCTCTTGATGAGCACATATTTTCAAATGTTCTTTTTAAAGCAGTCTTGGGAGAGTATGAACAACGAACTCCTAGCATGGAAATATTAGTTGCAAAACGTAGTTTGAAATTGTATATGTGGACAATAATAATTGTGACAAATTTGTTCAAACAGAAACAAAAAAGCTCGAATTAATTCGATTTCAGAAATAAGTATTTTTTAACAGTTCTTTAATATCCATTTTAATTTGCTTAAAAATGCTAATACAACATTACTTAAATGAAATCAGTATTGAATGTTACGTGCTTACCTTTATGTAATTCTTTAACGCCAAGGAAATAGATTCACATTCTTCTGGCACTATGAGGGAAATAGCAGAATATGATAGTTTAAAAAAGTACATTAGTGACTTGTATGAATCGCCAGTGGCTACAAATCGTAATGTGATGTTGTTGTTGTTGTGGTCTTCAGTCCTGAGACTGGTTTGATGCAGCTCTCCATGCTACTCTATCCTGTGCAAGCTTCTTCATCTCCCAGTACCTACTGCAACCTACGTCCTTCTGGATCTGCTTGGTGTATACATCTCTTGGTCTCTCTCTACGATTTTTGCCCTCCACACTACCCTCAAATACTAAATTGGTGATCCCTTGATGCCTCAGAACATGTCCTACCAACAGATCCCTTCTTCTAGTCAAGTTGTGCCACAAATTTCTCTTCTCCCCAATCCTATTCAACACCTCCTCATTAGTTATGTGATCTACCCATCTAATCTTCAGCAGTCTTCTGTAGCACCACATTTCGAAAGCTTCTATTCTCTTCTTGTCTAAATTATTTACCGTCCATGTTTCAGTTCCATACATGGCTACACTCCATACAAACACTTTCAGAAACGACTTCCTTACACTTAAATCTATACTCTATGTTAACAAATTTCTCTTCTTCAGAAACGCTTTCCTTCCCATTGCCAGTCTACATTTTATATCCTCTCTACTTCGACCATCATCAGTTATTTTGCTCCCCAAATAGCAAAACTCCTTTACTACTTCAAGTGTCTCATTTCCTAATCTAATACCCTCAGCATCATCCGACTTAATTCGACTACATTCCATTATCCTCGTTTTGCTTTTGTTGATGTTCATCTTATATCCTCCTTTCAAGACACTATCCATTCCGTTCAACTGCTCTTCCAAGTCCTTTGTTGTCTCTGACAGAATTACAATGTCATCGGCGAACCTCAAAGTTTTTATTTCTTCTCCATGGATTCTAATACCTACTCCGAATTTTTCTTTTGTTTCCTTCACTGCTTGCTCAATATACAGATTGAATAACATCGCGGAGAGGCTACAACCCTGTCTCACTCCCTTCCCAACCGCTGCTTCCCTTTCATGCCCCTCAACTCTTATAACTGCCATTTGGTTTCTATACAAATTGTAAATAGCCATTTGCTCCCTATATTTTACCCCTGCCGCCTTCAGAATTTGAAGGAGAGTATTCCAGTCAACATTGTCAAAAGCTTTCTCTAAGTCTACAAATGCTAGAAACGTAGGTTTGCCTTTCCTTAATCTAGCTTCTAAGATAAGTCGTAAGGTCAGTATTACCTCACGTGTTCCAACATTTCTACAGAATCCAAACTGATCTTCCCCAAGGTTGGCTTCTATCAGTTTTTCCATTCGTCTGTAAAGAATTCGTGTTAGTATTCTGCAGCTGTGACTTATTAAACTGATAGTTCGGTAATTTTCACATTTGTCAATACCTGCTTTATTTGGGATTGGAATTATTATTTTCTTCTTGAAGTCTGAGGGTATTTCGCCTGTTTCATACATCTTGCTCACCAGATGGTAGAGTTTTGTCAGGATTGGCTCTCCCAAGGCCGTCAGTAGTTCTAATGAAATGCTGTCTACTCCCGGGGCCTTGTTTCGACTCAGGTCTTTCAGTGCTCTGTCAAACTCTTCATGCAGTATCATATCTCCCATTTCATCTTCATCTACATCCTCTTCCATTTCCATAATATTGTCCTCAAGTACTTCGCCCTTGTATAGACCCTCTATATACTCCTTCCACCTTTCTGCTTTCCCTTCTTTGCTTAGAACTGGGTTTCCATCTGAGCTCTTGATATTCATACAAGTGGTTCTCTTTTCTCCAGAGGTCTCTTTAGTTTTCCTGTAGGCAGTATCTATCTTACCCCTAGTGAGATAAGCCTCTACATCCTTACATTTACCCTCTAGCCATCCCTGCTTAGCCATTTTGCACTTCCTGTCGATCTCATTTTTGAGACGTTTGTATTCCTTTTTGCCTGCTTCATTTACTGCATTTTTATATTTTCTCCTTTCATCAATTAAATTCAATATTTCTTCTGTTACCCAAGGATTTCTACTAGTCCTCGTCTTTTTACCTACTTAATCCTCTGCTGCCTTCACTACTTCATCCCTCAAAGCTACCCATTCTTCTTCTAGTGTATTTATTTCCCCCTTTCCTGCTGTTTGTTCCCTTAAGCTCTCCCTGAAACTCTGTACAACCTCCCACGTTTTTGCAGTTTCTTCAGTTTTAATCTACAGTTCATAACCAATAGATTGCGGTCAGAGTCCACATCTACCCCTGGAAATGTCTTACAATTTAAAACCTGGTTCCTAAATCTCTGTCTTACCATTATATAATCTATCTGAAATCTGTCAGTATCTCCAGGATTCTTCCATGTATGCAACCTTCTCTTATGATTCTTGAACCAAGTGTTAACTATGATTAAGTTGTGCTCTGTGCAAAATTCTACCAGGCAGTTTCCTCTTTATTTCTTACCCCCAATCCATATTCACCTACTATGTTTCCTTCTCTCCCTTTTCCTACTGTCGAATTCCAGTCACCCATGACTATTAAATTTTCGTCTCCCTTCACTATCAGAATAATTTCTTTTATTTCGTCATACTTTTCTTCAATTTCTTCGTCATCTGTAGAGCTAGTTGGCATATAAATTTGTACTACTGTTTTAGGCGTGGGCTTCGTGTCTAACTTTGCCACATTAATGTGTTCACTATGCTGTTTGTAGTAGCTTACCTGCATTCCTATTTTTTTATTCATTATTAAACCTACTCCTGCATTAAACCAATTTGACTTGGTATTTATAACCCTATATTCGCCTGACCAAAAGTCTTGCTCCTCCTACTACCAAACTTTACTAATTCCCACTATATCTAACTTTAACCTATCCATTTCCCTTTTTAAATTTTCTAACCTACCTGCCCTATTAAGGGATCTGACATTCCACGCTCCGATCCGTAGAACGCCAGCTTTCTTTCTCGTGATAACGACGTCCTCTTGAGTAGTCCCCGCCCGAAGATCCCAATGGGGGACTATTTTACCTCCGGAATATTTTACCCAAGAGGACGCCATCATCATTAACCATACAGTAAAACTGCATGCCCTCGGGAAAAATTACGGCTGTAGTTTCCCCTTGTTTTCAGCTGTTCGCAGTACCAGAACAGCAAGACCATTTTGGTTAGTGTTACACGGCCCAGATCAGTCAATCATCCAGACTGTTGCCCTTGCTACTACTGAAAAGGCTGCTGCCCCTCTTCAGGAACCACACGTTTGTCTGGCCTCTCAACAGATACCCCACCATTGTGGTTGCACCTACGGTACGGCTATCTGTATCGCTGAGGCACGCAAGCCTCCCCACCAATGGCAAGGTCCATGGTTCATGGGGGGTCATAATGTGATGGCCCATCGAATTCTTGGTGAAATACTGTCTTGGCAGTTTTTATCTTTCTTTACAATAAGAGGTGTAGTTAACTGCAGTAAGTAATTAAAGTCTTCAGTCGACATTCTCGTAAAATTACTAAATAACGCACCATCGTCCGCTCCTAGTTCCTAGGATACTATTTCGTGGACCTTCTTTAATTACTCTTCTCTTCCACTATCGTTTTCTTTTCCTTTGGTTTTCATTTCTGTTGTTAGCTGCATGTGCAAGTACCAAGTAGGCCGCCGCTGCGATCACTTTATCATCCATTATACTGCAAGGCCGATACATGTGTGGCACAAATTCTGTAGATTAGATTAGATTAGATTTACTTTCATTCCAAATGATCCGTAGTGAGGAGGTCCTCCAGGATGTGGAACATGTCAGAAAAACAACAATACATGACAAATATTTACAAATAAAACAAATAAGCTAATGTACCATTCCAAAGATCTCAAGTGGAATGATCGTCATTTTTTAATGAATGTAGCTTTGGTATAAACTAACCTGCCGCATGCAACATACGCCACAAGATGTTGCCTGTTGTAACATGCTACAAGACGACGCACGCCACATTTCCATAGCATGCCACAATGTTGCAAGATGTCGCCCCAACGTAAACGAGGCTTTAGAGCCAGGTCTGTATTGTATGGTGGATGTGATGTGTTGCATACGAAACTAAAACCTGCAATCAGATCCAAACGTCGTGGAAAACTGTGAAGAGGTGTCATCCTGCAGCAAGATAACGCTCGCCCACATTCTGCCAAACAGACAGCCGAGGCAATAAAGGAGTTGAGATATGAGGTGCTGGAACATCCACCATACAGTCCAGACCTGGCTCCAAGCGATTTTCAAATGTTCGGACCCTTAACGGAAGCACTACAGGGAAGAAGATTTGAAAGTGATCAAGACGTCATTGCTGCGGTGGAAAATTGGTTACAAATGAAACCGAAAAACGAATTTTCTGATGAAATAAAAAAAACTCGTAAAACGTCGGGACAACTTTATTGAAGTCCAGGGGGCTTACGTAGAAAAATAACGCATATTTCAGTTTTCTATCATCAGAATCCTCCCCCCATGAACCATGGACCTTGCCGTTGGTGGGGAGGCTTGCGTGCCTCAGCGATACAGATAGCCGTACTGTAGGTGCAACCACAACGGAGGGGTATCTGTTGAGAGGCCAGACAAACGTGTGGTCCCTGAAGAGGGGCAGCAGCCTTTTCAGTAGTTGCAAGGGCAACAGTCTGGATGATTGACTGATCTGGCCTTGTAACAATAGCCATAACGGCCTTGTTGTGCTGGTACTGCGAACGGCTGAAAGCAGGGGGAAACTATGGCCGTAATTTTTCCCAAGGGCATACAGCTTTACTGTATGATTAAATGATGATGGCGTCCTCTTGGGTAAAATATTCCGGAGGTAAAATAGTCCCCCATTCGGATCTCCTGGCGGGGACTACTCAAGAGGATGTTGTTATCAGGAGAAAGAAAACGCATTCTACGGATCGGAGCGTGGAATGTCAGATCACTTTATCGGGCAGGTAGGTTAGAAAATTTAAAAAGGGAAATGGATAGGTTAAAGTTAGATATAGTGGGAATTAGTGAAGTTCGGTGTCAGGAGGAACAAGACTTCTGGTCAGGTGACTACAGGGTTATAAACACAAAATCAAATAGGGGTAATGCAGGAGTAGGTTTAATAATGAATAGGAAAATAGGAATGCGGGTAAGCTACTACAAACAGCATAGTGAATGCATTATTGTTGCCAAGATAGATACGAAGCCCACACCTACTACAGTAGTACAAGTTTATATGCCAACTATCTCTGCAGACGACGAAGAAATTGAAGAAATGTATGATGAAATAAAATAAATTATTCAGATAGTGAAGGGTGACGAAAATTTAATAGTCATGGGTGACTGGAATTCGGTAGTAGGAAAAGGGAGAGAAGGAAACATAGTAGGTGAATATGGATTGGGGCTAAGAAATGAAAGAGGAAGCCGCCTGGTAGAATTTTGCACAGAGCACAACTTAATCATAGCTAACACTTGGTTTAAGAATCATGAAAGAAGGTTGTATACATGGAAGAACCCTGGAGATACTAAAAGGTATCAGATATATTATATAATGGTAAGACAGAGATTTAGGAACCAGGTTTTAAATTGTAAGACATTTCCAGGGGCAGATGTGGCCTCTGACCACAATCTATTGGTTATGACCTGTAGATTAAAATTGAAGAAACTGCAAAAAGGTGGGAATTTAAGGAGATGGGACCTGGATAAACTGAAATAACCAGAGGTTGAACAGAGTTCCAGGGAGAGCATAAGGGAACAATTGACAGGAATGGGGGAAAGAAATACAGTAGAAGAAGAATGGATAGCTTTGAGGGATGAAGTAGTGAAGGCAGCAGAGGATCAAGTAGATAAAAAGACGAGGGCTAATAGAAATCCTTGGGCAACAGAAGAAATATTGAATTTAATTGATGAAAGGAGAAAATATAAAAATGCAGTAAATGAAGCAGGCAAAAAGGAATACAAACATCTCAAAAATGAGATCGACAGGAAGTGCAAAATGGCTAAGCAGGGATGGCTAGAGGACAAATGTAAGGATGTAGAGGCTTATCTCACTAGGGGTAAGACAGATACTACCTACAGGAAAATTAGAGAGACCTTTGGAGAAAAGAGAACCATTTGTATGAACATCAAGAGCTCAGATGGGAACCCAGTTCTAAGCAAAGAAGGGAAAGCAGAAAGGTGGAAGGAGTATATAGAGGGTCTATACAATGGCGATGTACTTGAGGACAATATTATGGAAATGGAAGAGGATGTAGATGAAGATGAAATGGGAGATAAGATACTGCGTGAAGAGTTTGACAGAGCACTGAAAGACCTGAGTCGAAACAAGGCCCCAGGAGAAGACAACATTCCATTGGAACTACTGACAGCCTTGGGAGAGCCAATCCTGACAATACTCTGCCATTTGGTGAGCAAGATGTATGAAACAGGCGAAATATCCTCAGACTTCAAGAAGAATATAATAATTCCAATCCCAAAGAAAGCAGGTGTTGACAGATGTGAAAATTACCGAACAATCAGTTTAATAAGCCACAGCTGCAAAATACTAACACGAATTCTTTACAGACGAATGGAAAAACTAGTAGAAGCTGATCTCGAGGAAGATCAGTTTGGATTCCGTAGAAATACTGGAACACGTGAGGCAATACTGACCTTACGACTTATCTTAGAAGAAAGATTAAGTGAAGGCAAACCTACGTTTCTAGCATTTGTAGACTTAGAGAAAGCTTTTGACAATGTTGACTGGAATACTCTCTTTCAAATTCTAAAGGTGGCAGGGATAAAATACAGGGAGCGAAAGGCTATTTACAATTTGTACAGAAACCAGATGGCAGTTATAAGAGTCGAGGGACATGAAAGGGGAGCAGTGGTTGGGAAGGGAGTAAGACAGGGTTGTAGCCTCTCCCCGATGTTATTCAATCTGTATATTGAGCAAGCAGTAAAGGAAACAAAAGAAAAATTCGGAGTAGGAATTAAAATCCATGGAGAAGAAATAAAAACTTTGAGGTTCGCCGATGACATTGTAATTCTGTCAGAGACAACACAGGACTTGGAAGAGCAGTTGAATGGAATGGATAGCGTCTTGAAAGGAGGATATAAGATGAACATCAACAAAAGCAAAACGAGGGTAATGGAATGTAGTCGAATTAAGTCGGGTGATGCTGAGGGAATTAGATTAGGAAATGAGACACTTAAAGTAGTAAAGGAGTTTTGTTATTTGGGGAGCAAAATAACTGATGATGGTCGAAGTAGAGAGGAAATAAAATGTAGACTGGCAATGGCAAGGAAAGCGTTTCTGAAGAAGAGAAATTTGTTAACATCGAGTATAGATTTAAGTGTCAGGAAGTCATTTCTGAAAGTATTTGTATGGAGTGTAGCCATGTATGGAAGTGAAACATGGACGATAAATAGTTTGGACAAGAAGAGAATAGAAGCTTTCGAAATATGGTGCTACAGAAGAATGCTGAAGATTACATCAAATAACTAATGAGGAAGTATTGAATAGGATTGGGGAGAAGAGAAGTTTGTGGCACAACTTGACCAGAAGAACGGATCGGTTGGTAGGACATGTTCTGAGGCATCAAGGGATCACCAATTTAGTATTGGAGGGCAGCGTGGAGGGTAAAAATCATAGAGGGAGACCAAGAGATGAATACACTAAGCAGATTCAGAAGGATGTAGGCTGCAGTAGGTACTGGGAGATGAAGAAGCTTGCACAGGATAGAGTAGCATGGAGAGCTGCATCAAACCAGTCTCAGGACTGAGGACCACATCAACAACAACATCATCAGAATAAGTACAGCTTTTCAGAAATGCGCCTTTTTTTTTAATTCCCTTCTTGTATATAGATAATTTTGTAAATAAGCTTTACCTATAATGTACTTTTAAAGATATAATTAGGGATGGCTTTTCTGATTGTGCATACGCGTGAATAGTGAGTTTCGGCATTAACATCTATTTATATATAACTGTTTAACTATGGGTAACGCCACGGTCCAAGCTTTTTAACATATATAATTATAGTAACCCCCCTAAGACATCCTCCCCACTGGTAAAAGCACAAATCGCACACTGCTTTCCACTGTCTATACTTTTACGAATAAATTCATAAAACTTTGTCAGCATGACCAGGAAGGATTCGGGATTCACAATCATAGCAGTGTCAGTTCAAAATAATAACAAAATAAATTTTTTTACGTGTGAAAGTTCATAATTTTTTCAATTCTATTGGCTGCGTTTGTTGCCATAGGTACACGTTTGTTCATGAGTAAGAGAGATTCTTCGATGAATTTTGCTTGCACAGCATACAAACCATACTTACAGATGTATGAAAGTCTAGAAATTATTTAATTTATAAAAAAATGAATGTGCTGTTACATTTTAAACTTCATGTTTGGAAAAAATTCAAATTTTATAGTCAATTATCTCAATTTTTACCACAGTTTTTAATAGATTTGGAAAATTCTAAAGTTACATACACCTGTAAGTATGGTTTGTATGCTGTGCAAAATTCATTGAAGAATCTCCCTTACTTACGAAGAAAAGTGTACCTATATCAACAAATGCAGCCAATGGTAAGTGAAAAAAAGGTGAAATACAAATGTAAAAAAGTAAATTATTTTCTTATATTTTTGAACTTCCACCACTATAAGTGTAAATCCTGAGTCATTTCTGGTCATTCTGACAAAGTTGTATGAATTCATTTTTAAAAGTATTGATGGTGGAAATTAAAAATTCCTGTGGTGTCTCTCCTGCTCCAAGTCGTCCCGTTTGACTACCTATCCCCCTTAATAATACTTATTGATGATTTTGCAAAAACTAAAGCTAGAAAAAGATTGTATAATATATTGTTCAAATAAAATTGTCAACTTCATTTTATTGTCCAACTGTAATCTACTACAGCAACGAAAACATGACCTCTGCCTCCGACCATTACCGACAATTATCAATCGGAAATCGTAGCTCTAAGCGAAATGAGGCTATCAGGTACAGCGCTCACAGTGCACTAGTTGCACTAGTAAGTTGCCCACACTGACAGCAGCCAGTCTCACCACACTTCTGTGCCATTGAGGATGCACAGGTCCTGACTTGACAATTCCCAGTGCACTTCATTGTAAGGGTCCATGTCTTCATGGCTAAGTAATACTTCTTCATTGTTTATATTTTGTTAGCTTCTGCCAACGAGTTTGTTCTTTTTGTATTGACCAACATTGAAAATTATCCCATGGGATCCTTTTACTGTAGCCTATGTACTACCCAGGTCGAACTCTATTCACGTGCAAAATTTCATCCAGATCCAGCCAGTAATTTTTGTGTGAAAGTGTAACAAACAAACAAACTTTCACATTTATAATATTGTTAGGAAATACAATTAAATACTATTCGCTACTTTACACATAATAACTTACTTAGTAATTAGTAGGTATGGCTTATTACGACATGCAGTGGGCGGTAAAGAGATGATGATGAAGTAGTTTTGTATCTGTACAGTATTTATCTTAATTTAAATAGGGTCCCAATTTAATTTTTACTCCGGCGTCTTTGGTTATGTAGCTATGCAACTGGAAAGGAGAACCTGTTCCTTTTAATAGGTACCGGTATACACAACAAATGTATAATTGTAAATATATTGATATGAGGCACTTTGTATGTTGAAAAATATCGTGGCTTGCAGAGATCGTTTCTGCAGTTTTACAGCAATTTATTTATGAGACATGTGCTAGACAAATTTGCAAGTGTGCCTGAATAAACTGCCAGTCTCTGTGTACATATTGGTGCTACGTTAATATAAAATTTACACATGACAGTCTGATTAATTTCCTCCAATTTATGCATGTTCTCAAATCCTTGTACATATCTAAGCACAGGGGATAGGCAAAATAATGTGAACAGTAGTAGTACTGGGAGGATGTGTTTGACGGTCAACAATGCAGGTAAGATAAGTGTCACACTGGACTGCACATCTTCAGTATGGACTAGGCATAAGTGCAGGTGGTTTACACACTTCGTATTTGCATTCAGAGGCTGAGGTTGATGTGCAACGAAAGACCTAACAGAGTTCCAAAGAGGGCAGATTGTGGGGAGCCGATCGGCCACCTTGGTTGGAACGTAAAACCATGGACAATAAACAAAAAAATACAAGGTCAGTGCTCGAATTTTGGAGTAATAAAAGAAGTGACAGCCAACAGTGCAACAGTCATGATAACCTACACAAACATGGAAAGACATCATCTTGTAAATGTAATAGTGGACGCAAATCAAAACTAAATGACAAGAGTTCGTCGTACGGTAACATGAATTGTATCAAAACAATACAAAACTACAGCACCTAAAGTGACTGCAGAACTATATATCCATCTTCGAGACCCTGTGTCTATCAACACTGTTCACTGAGAATTGTAAAGTGAGTGTTCATGGACGACCTGATCTATCAAAACCATTAGTGATGACAAACAATGGAAAGAAACGCAAAACATGGTGTCAGGAGAATAAATCCTGGATGGCTGATCAGTGGAGATGCGTCATATGGTCCGACATGTCAACGTTTCGTTATTTACAACATTGGGCCAAGTTTACCTCTGGAGAACGCCAAAAGAAGCCAAGATTCCTGACTGCTAGATTCCAACGGTTTATGCATGGAGGTGGAAGTGTGATGGTGTGTGCAGCCATATCACGGTACTCTGCTGCTCACATCATTACTACCAAAGGCTGTGTTACAGCCAACGATTATGTGAGCATTTTAGGTAATCAGGTGCACTCCCTGATTCAAATGTTGTTCCCTAGCAATGATGCCATATTTCAGGACGATAATGCATCGATTCACACAGCCAGTACAATACAATAGTGGTATGAGGAGCATGCAACTGAACTGTTGCGTCTTCCCTGGCCAGCACCGTCCCCAGACGTGAAAATTATCGAACCATTGTGGGCGCTATTGGAGTGCAGACTCCGGAGCAGATTTCTGCCTCCCTCGTCACTACAGGAGTTCGGAGAGGTTCTGATCGAAGAGTGGATAACACTCCACTGGAGCCTGTACAATCATGATATGCTAGTATTCTAAGAATAATCACAGCTGTATTAGGGGAAAATGGGAGTCCAATCCCTTACTAATAAACCATCCCCAAGTAAGTACAGGTGTTCACATTATTTTGCCTATCCACTGTACTTCTGCATAAAACAATTTCCTATGCAGTGTCACTGTAATGTAATTAATTAGAAAAGATTCGGGACTCTGAATCAGTGCAACAGAAAATGTAAAAAAATTGTACTGTTGGCTGTCGCTTCCTTTATTACTCCAGAATTCGAGCACTGATCTTGTATTTTTTTTGTTTATTGTCCATGGTTTTACTTTCCTGATGAGACTTGGAAAAGGTGATCTATCTGTAGCAGCGAAGTAGTAACAATCAAAGTATGCTAAATGCTGTACCAGGTAAAATGCGCCATCCCAAAATCATATCACTTACGCTGCAGGAGATGTTGTGGACAGAATTCTCATTCTGCACATCCAACTGTTCACTCTGTAGACGTTTATACGCTATGGAACATGCCCAGTAGGCTATGCCATGGAGGTAACTATTATACCTCATGGGCTACTCTCACTTAATTTACACTCTTTGGTTTATCCACATACATCTACGTTGATACTCTGCAAATTAAATTTAAGTGTCTGGCAGAAGGTTCGTCGAACTGCCTATAGGGCAGGAGGTTGATTATTTCATACATATAAAGCTTTGCTGTCTTTTACAAAAGCCTAAAAACTATTTTTGCGGTCAGCCAGAGAATGATGGAGAACATACTGAACACAGTTTCCAGTCTGCAAGTCAACATTCTTCTTGTGATCACTGAAATAAGTGTTTGTACCCTCTATTTACTCAGTGGGATCAGGAACTATGATTATAACTAAAAGTTTTGCATTAATTCTGATTCATATAATCAGTAAAAGTATACATGCACAAATATATTAATATTCCCGATAATAGTAATGATAATGTCCCTATCATAACAGCACTATGAGCAGTTCGGAAGCGACCTCAAGTTCAATTTAAATGGTCTTTCCCCCTGACTTTTAACCATCGAAGTTTATAATCCGACACAAAAGTGGAAAATAATGTCACCAATTGCCAAGAGGTTTTGTTAACGTTACGGGCAGCACAGAAACAGTTTCTTCCATGAAATCAAAGCTATCTAGGATGGCGTACAGTACTCGCCACATCACTTTATATTTGTACTGAAAACATATGTTCAGCAGTGGATTGGCTGTGGCGTCATCCGAGGCAACGCATAATCCGGCCTTTGACTGATGCGGAGCAATTGGTAGATGGGTACAAAGTGTGTATATCACTGCCTCTTAGGCTTTATTTATATATGGGCGTAGCGGATGGCTTGAACAGAACTTCTGCTGTCATCTGCTCTACGCCCAGGTAGCAGCATCTAAATGGCTACTTTCTCAGACACACATTATTTTATAACACTTCGTGTATCAATTTACAACCTTCAGAATTTTGATATGAATGGAGTTAAGTCGACTTTAAACTTTGCTGGGTCGAATTTTTAAAATGGCACCAACAGTAGAACATAATCTCTGAACTACTTCTTTAAGAGTCCTTGTATTGATTGTTATTTACATCAAAGTCTTGAAACTTGTCATATCTTTATGATTTAATGGATGTAATCAAGTGCTGTAATCAGAACATTCTCTAATTTATACAAATAATGATTAATCCATCAAAAATAAGGAAATTTTTGTTCCAAATTTAGTTTTTAGTAAATTCCTTGAAAACTGTTTGAGGTAGCTTAGTGGGGTCACTTAATTATTGTTATTATATCAGACTGAAGCTTCATACCAATTTCCCTCATTCTGGGTCTAATATTTGGCGCTTTCAATTTTTCTTAAAAAGCCGATTTTGACTAAAATACTGCTCCAATCAAGATTTGTAACAGCTGATTGTGACATACACATGCACATTGTGAACAATTTGTGGCTCTCTAAATTCGTTATTTAGTGCCACTTTTTTCTTAAAGCAATGTATTTAGTGAAACATATTCTTCAAATGATCCTGAGATTTAACAGTTTTACCATTAATATACTGAAGCATATGTTGACAAAGTTTGGAAAAACTACTTTAATTTTTAATTTCATTCTTAGATTAAGGCGCAATACTCTGCATGCTATGCACAGGCGCATTATGATGACATAGTGCTAATACCAGTGAACTGGTGTTAAGTCCCAGCACACTTGCTCGCCTCTGTAACTCTCAAATTATGCACCGCTTGTTTCGCCACACACTATCATAATAATTCTCTATTATTCCACTCTCGAAGAAGTGTGTAGGAAAAACGAACACCTATATATCTTTCTGTGCAAGCTGTCATTCCCCTTGTTTTATTAGGATGATCGATTCTCTCTATGAAGGTTGGTGCCAACAAAATATTTACGCATTAGGAGGAGAAAGTTGGCAATTGAAATTTTATGAGAAGATTTCGCAGCAACGAAAATCGTTTTTTTTAATGGTGTCCATCCCAAATCCTGTATCAAGTCCATGACTCTCTCCTCTACTTCGCGATCACAGAAAACGTACTGCTCTTCTTTGAACTTTCTCGATATTCTCTGTTAATCCTATCTGGTAAGGATGCCAGATTGCACAGAAGAGAATGGACAAGAGTAGTGTAGTCAGTCTCTTTAGTAGAAGGCTGTTACGTTTTCTACGTACCAATAAAACACAGTCTTTGGTTTGCCTTCTCCACAACACTTTCTATGTGTTGTTTCCAATTTAAATTATTCATAATTAAAATTGCTTGGGAGTTAGTTGAATGTATGGCCTTTAGATTAGACTGATCTATCGTGTAATCAAAGTTTAACGGATTTCTTTTACCACTCATGTGGATGACCTCAGACTTTTATTTATTTAGGGTCAATTGCCAATTTTCGCACCATTCAGATATATTTTCTAGATCACTTTGCTACTTGTTTTGATCTTCCTTATGAGTTTACAAGACGATAAATGACGGAATCATCTGCAAACAACTTAAGACTGCTGTTCAGATTGTTTCCTAACTCGGTTATATAGATTAGGAACAGCAGAGGATCTATAACACTACCTTGAGGAACGCCAGAAATTACTTCTGTTTCACTCGATGACTTTCCGTCCATTACTACGAACTGTCACCTCTCTGACAGGAAATCACGAATCCAGTCACATAACTGAGACTACATTCCGTAAGCACCCAATTTCACTATAAGCTGCTTGTATGGTACAGTGTCAAAAGCCTTTTGAAAATCTAGAAATATGGAATAAATTTGAAATCCCTTGTCAATAGCACTCAACACTTTGTATGTGTAAAGAGCCAGTTGTGTTTCACAAGAACAATGTTTTCTAACCCGTGTTGACTGTGTGTCAATAGACTGTTCTCTTCAAGGTAATTCATAATGTTCGAACGCAATATATATTCCAAAATCCTGCTGCATTTCGATGTTAATAATATAGGCCTGTAATTTAGTGGATTACTCCTTCTGTCGTTCTTGAATATTGGTGTGACCTGTGCAACTTCCCAATCTTTGGGTACCGTTCTTTTGTCGAGCGAGTGGTTGTATACAATTGTTAAGTATGTAGCTATTGAATCAGCATACTCTCGAAGGAACCTAACTGGTGTAAGTCTAGACAAGAAGACTTGCTTTTATTAAGCGATTTAAGTTCCTCCACAATTCTAAGTTACTCATGTTGGCAGTTCCTCCTGATTCGAATTCGGGAATATTTGTTTTGTCTTTTTTGGTGAAGGAATTTCGAAAGTAACTCTGTTTTCGCAGCACTATTGTCGACAGTATTTCCATTGGCATCACACAGAGAAGGCATTGTCTGTGTCTGTGACCATAATCTCTTTGGATTTTCTGCCTGGCTTCGAGATAAAGTTACTTTGTGGAAACTATTATAAACATCTCATTTTGATGTCTGCCGTAATTTTCGAGCTTCTATGAAAGATCGCCAATCTCAGAGATTTTGCGTTCGCTTAAATGTAGCATTCTTTTTTCGTTGTTTGTGCAACAGTGTTCTGAGCTTCTGACCCGTTTTGTGTATCAAGAGGAATCAGCTTCGTCGTTTGTTAGTTATTTGGTATAAATCTCTCAACTGCTGTCGATACTATTTCTTTGAATTACATTGTTAATTTGGAAAAAGTGAAGAATGTCTTTCAGGAGGGCGTCAAGTGAATTTTTATCTACTTTTTTGAATAGGTATATTTCACTTTTATTTTTGGAGGATTTGGGGGGTTACTGTATTCAATCTCGCTACGACAACCCTCTCTTCACTAATTCCTTTATCTGTTTTGATGCTCGTTATTAGCTCAGGATTATTTGTTGCTAAGAGGTCAAGTGTGTTTTCACAACAGTTTACTATTTGCGTGGGCTCATGAACTAGCTGTTTGAAATAATTTGCAGAGAAGGCGTTTAGCATGGTTTCGAATGACGATTTATGCATTCCTCGGGATTTAATGATATATCGAGGATAAATTAAAGTTACCACCAACTATAATCGTATGAGTCGGCTACATGTTTGAAATCAAACTCAAATTTTCTTTGAACCTTTCAGCAACTGTATCATCTGCACTGGGAGGTCGGTAAAAGGAACCTATTATTATTTTATTCGAGTTGCCAACAATGACCTCTGCCCATACTAACTCACAGGAACTATCTACTTCAATTTCGCGACAAGATAAACTATTTCTGACACTAACAAACACTCCACCGCCAACCATGTTTAGCTTATCTTTTCGGAACACCATTGGGGTCTTCGCAAAAATTTCAACTGAGCTTATCTCCGGTTTTAGGCCCCTTTCAGTGCCTATAACGATTTGAGCATCAGTGCTTTCTATTAGCACTTGGAGCTCTGTTACTTCCCAACACAGCTACGACAATTTACAACTGTTATACTGATGGTTCCTGTATCTACGTTCTTCCTGTGTTCACCCTGCACCCTTTGTGGCTGAAGCCCTTTTTTTAATTCCCTGAGACCCGCTAACCCAAAAACACCGCCGAGTCCACACCACACGGCCCTTGTTACCAGTGCAGCTGCCTCCTGCATGAGGTGGACTCCTGACCTATTGAGCGGAACCCAAAACCCAATCACCCTATGGTGCAAGTCGAGGAAACTGCAGCCTACATGCTCGCAGAAACCTATGAACCCCTGATTCAGACCCTCCACTCGGCTCTGTACCGAGGTCCTCAATCGGTCCTGTTGACTTTGCACTAAATGGTGAATTCTGCATTCATCTCACAAGCAAGACTGGCAGCCTTTACCACTTCTGTTACCCACTTGAAACCAGAGAGAATCTCCTCCAATCCAAAGTGACACACATCATTGGCACCGATTTGAGCCACCACCTGCAGTTCGCTGCACCCTGTGCTCTTCATGGCATGCGGTAGGACCTGTTCCACATCTGCAATGACTCCACCCCTTATGCACATGGAATGCACATTGGTTTTCTTCCCCTTCTTGTCAGTCATGTCCCTAAGACACTCATAATGTGGCTAACATTGGAGCTCCCAACTACCAATAATACCACCTTCTGTGATTGTCCAGATCTTGTGGACTGAGAGGTTCCCTCTCAAACAGGGCAAGTCATTGCATCTGGCTGATGGACAGAGTCAGCCCAGACGGCACCTGGAACCTGTTTGTCAGAGTAACTGGGGAGGCCTTACGTGCAGTCCCCTGGGAAATGTTTTGCTGCCTGCCACACAGCTAGCCAACCTCACACTCCACCACAGGTGAATGGTCATGAATGGTCAATGTCAGTGTGAGCAGTAATTGGGCTGGTCATTGGTGCAGGCCGATTAGCGGACTCAGACGTGCTGGGCGTCTATGGGATCCACACGGCTGGTCAACAACAGTGATGATCTTCCACTGCAGCTTCAAGCTGTGTAACCGAAGCCATCACAGCCTAGAGTTGAGAGTGATGTGTCACCAACCCATCTCGCATCCGCACACAGCCATCACAGTTCCTATCCATACTATAGACTGTGGAAGGCTGCACTACAAGGACAATCGACATGCGCACTGGAACACTACTGTGGACACGGAGGAAAACGGAAGAACTGTGTTCAATGAATTAGATTAACACGCAGAAATTCCAAACCTGAACTACCAAAGCACTCCAGTGACACTAAATAATTAGCTCCTGATTAGTAACTTTTAATATGTCACAAAATCGGTTTACTTTCCGATGAAAACAAAAACATGAGAACTGTGTCTAAAAAATACGAAAATAACGCACAGAAACTCAAGAAACTTAACTTCCAAAGCACACAGATGACACTATAGAATTCGCTCTTAGTTAGGAACTCGTAAAATGTCAAAAAGTTGATTACTACACTGTTCCTGCTTGTGTCTCAGCCACCTGCTGCTGCCCAAGATTTAACCTCCGTGCTTTTATGATACCCCAAATTGTGCGGCACCAGCGAAGTACGCTTTCTATTTGGGGCGACTGACAATGCAGTCTTTCAATTTATACGGCTCCAGCCTCCTTAATTTCCTACCGTTCTGCAATTTCTTTAATTTTAATCTGCAGTTCATAACTACTAAATTGTGGTCAGAGTCTACATCTGAGTTTCGAAATGTACTGGAGTTTAAAATCTGATTTCGAAATCTCTGCCTGACCTTCTGTTGTCTTTTGGTTTCTTCAATGTATACAGCCTTGCCCCAAGAGATTAAATTGTTTTACCAGGCGGCTTCCACTTTCGATCCTTTCCCCCAATCAATTGTCTGCTAATACTTTTTTTCCTCTCTTTGCTTTTCTTGCAACCGAATTACAGTCCCATATCACAGTTAAATTTTCGTCTCCCCAAAGTATCTGAAAAATTCTTTAATCTCATCATGAATTTTACAGCCTCTAAATAATCTGCGGAACTAGAAGGCATATGAACTTGTACTACAGTGGTGTGTGTTGGTTTTATATCTGTTGACTGCGTTCACTATGCTCTTCATTGTAGCTTATCCGCAATTTCTATTCTCTGATTCATTACTAGATCCAGTCTGCACTACCTCTTTTTAATACTGTGTTGATAACTCCCACTTTATTTACTTATACAATATTAACTGTGTTTACAACTTCATCCAAACGAGCTACATAATTTGTAGAACTCTCAAAGCATAGAAAGTGAGTAATAAACGCATGTAGAATTTTCTGTTGTAAAAATAGTCGTTAAGTTGCAGACATTAATAACTTGCTTTCGTGGTTCTGAAAGAAGAGTACGTTCGTAATATGAGTACGTTCTGGTTTGTTACTGACCTATATTGTATTGCCGCGATTCCCTCGATCAATCGATTTAGAACAATTATAAACTACTATCGAAGCACATTGTTCAGTAAAGGTTACTGCTTTGATGGTATAGGAATGTGCATTGGAGATACAATATTGCGCTATGTTTTGCTTCGAATTTTGTGTTTGTGTGCGGAAAAAATGCGTGTCAAGGAATCATTTTTACTTGTTCCTCTGCACTGTTTACTGAAGGTCTGCGATTTTGTGCAATAGCAGTCATGTTTAATTTCACGAAAGAGGTGAGTTTTGCAATGACATGTTTTAAATATTACTTTGTAAGTTATGTTATCACATATAATTGCCACAAAATGTGCAATTATTTGTAGTTAGTGCATTTGTCTCGATGGTTGGGGCGAGGTTAGATATTATGTCAGTAAACAATAATTATTGGTCGTACCTAGAAGACATTTCTGACACATTGTTTACCTAAGAGCAAACATCGGGATTCGAAATAGTGTAATGGACTCTATCGTACACAGATAACTTTTTGTGAGGGAACAGTGAATAAGTGTTTCCTAGAGCCATTGTCAAATAGATTACGAGGACTATAATCCGTAATGTAAAACAAAAGTAACAGGGAAGCTTATACGCAGAAAATAACTGTAACTACGTAGGTGGATTCGTAAGCAAGCACGTCAAAAGGCAGCTTTATGGTAATTACAAGTAGTAGTTCCAGTTGGGTAAAAGGCAGAGTGGTCGCAAGTAATTGACGAAATGTCTTGAGCGGTAAGATGACAGTTAACGTTTTGTCAGTCGACTATTTGTTTTTCAATTGTCCAAGAGAGTACTTAGTGAAATTGAGAGAAATATATTTAAATTCAGTTAGTTTATATGTGCTTGTGATGCACACACGGTCGCTGTTAGTTGTTGGTGTCTCATTGAAAGTTATTCGCAGTAGTAACTAATAAACGTACATTTTACTCTGATTCACACACTGATTTACAATTATTACCTGTTTGTATTTGCACTGCAAAGTAGTTTACAGTTTCATATAGACTGTAAATCGTACACAGTGCGATAGTAAAACAAAAGGTAGATAGGTGCTTCATTTTAGATTTGATGCAACCTTGGGTACCTCTCGTGACACAAACCATTTTAGAGGGTTTATTATGTATTCATTTGGGAATCCATGTGAAAGTACCATCCTGCTGCCCTTTTCGTGACTTTTTTGAGCATTTTATTACTTTCAGTGAAGCGGTTTGTGAATGCCACATGCTGTGCATGTCGATGTTGTAGATTGTACAGATATTTCAGAATGGTTGATATTTTTAGTTTTACTGAACTTAGGTTCACTTGGAGTACTATCTGACGCAGTAAGTAATGGAGTAGGCCTAATTGTGCAGTATATTGAACTTTAAGGCTAATTGATACTCTTCTGATGACTGGAGTTTACTGACATTTTGAAATTTTAATGGTTCAGCTGTTGCTGTTGCAGGAAATTGTTTGGTAGTGACACATTATCACAAGATGTACTGCAACATTTGTTGATTTGTAGCTTCCATAACAAAACTGATTTGCCCTCTTCTTGTTGAATATCTTAACTTCATTTATGTTTATACAAAAATTGCACTGTGAGGCTCTTTAAGGTCCAGTCCAAGTCCACATAACATGTATTTCTCTTGAATCCCTGCAGCTCTATGTTTAACTATGTATCACCGTATTTCTTCCAGTACGTTTCGCAGTAGTTTTTGAAGTATTCAGCAGCTTCACCTGATTAGACCCATTGATTGAGGTGATTGGGAACTGTGGCATAGCCTGAGGGCTGTGTTATGTTGAAAGATGATTGTTTTGTGATGAGTTGGTAAAACCAATGAATATTTCTGTTCTTGGTTGTGACAGTAGACTGCTTTGTAACAGCCTGAAGTCTTGGTTCAATGTTGTCAACATTGGCACTATAAAGTGCATCTTTCTTAAATAAATAGTTACAATAGTAAGAAATTACCAAAACTGTTGTAGGCCTAATACATAATATGGATGTAGTGGATTTTTTTGCACTCGTGTGCGCACCCCCCCCCCCCCCCCCCCCCCACACACACACACACAAATAAGCTGTAAAGAATGGATTTTTCCTCTCTCCTTATGGAAGGGGATAAGGAGGTATCTTTACCATATTTAACTGCTATTAATGTAAAGCTGTACAAGTTCCTTCTTCTTTTTTCTTTCTTTCTTTTTTTTCCCCTTAGTATTCCACACTCTACTTATAGCCAGCCATGCTGTTGTCATCCGATGTAACAGAGAGGTTCGGATAACTTGATGCGAGCTTCTAGAACTTATCAAAACAAGCATTTCCATGTCTGGCTAATATGCAGAGATATAAGTGCTTTTGTTATTGTAGGTTGTACTTTAAGCCTGGTAACATTCCGGTGTAGTGAGCCTGTCCTGAAATGCTTGGCCATTGGATTAGTAGTCTGTGCTGGAATAACACAGATATCTTGCAAGATATATATAGTGATGCACTTGCTCAATAAAATGAGGAGACGGACAATAAAAGTATGCCAAGATTACATTAGATGCACTTTTCATTCCAGTTGACCCAAAGTGAGGAGAGATCCTTGCAGTTGTGGAACATGTCTGAAAACAAGAATACACAACGAATATTTACAAAATAACAACAGATATGCTAATGTACCTTCCACAGATCCCAAATGAAATGGCCCAGCCTTTAGCATATTTAAAAGGATGTGAAACTTATCATCAAATATTAAATGTTCAGTACACTTGAGAGTGTATGGTAAGTTGTAGGCTGTTGTAGCCATGCATCATCAAATAAAACAGAAAACATTTTACAGCACTTATTTACGGTGATCATGTTGCTGCACAAAAATTTGTACAGAAGTCAGATTGTACACAGTATTCAACTTAGCCTATGTGGTATTAATAATAACATACATGCATCAATTGGTTTTCCTAAGAAACCTTTTTATTACTCAGAGAGCACATGGAAATAACTTATAAAACTGAGTGGGAAATATTGGAAAAGTTGTCGAGACTGAATTGAAGCTGACGTTAGAGAAGTGAGGAATTGGGAAGTATGAGATACCAGGGGTTACAAAATATATAAGGTTGAGAGGCAGTGTTGAGCATGTATGTATAATACTCGCGTAAAGTAGGAAATTTCCAAGTTACAGATTAACTTTTACATGTATAATAAAGAATTTGTATTTCATTATTAGTCCCATAAAAAATGAAAATGAACAAGTGAAATTTTTAGTAGAGGAAATGCAATGCTTTTGTATTAGAAAGAACTTATTCAAGCCATACTTACACCTATGTGTTACAAAAATATATATGGATTCTTGGTAATTATTTCTTGATAAGGGCAGTGTGCACAAACAATTTTAATTGAAAATTGTATGTTACGAACTCCAAATTGTAATTTGAACTTGAAGCACTGTGACTCAGATATGTTCCCCTTTTATGGGTTTATAGATGTTTAATGAGGTATTACTTTTCATTGTTCTTATTGATCATTTGTTTTATAGAAGTGGCCCTCCATAAGTGGAGTACAAGATGTGAAGAGTTCCCTGTTTCTGAAAGCAGACATGGTATGTATCAATGTTAAGGTGGGTTTTATTAAGTAACTGAACATTGGCAGATAGTAAGATCTATACAGAATTTCTGCTAATGCTTCTCAGTACAGCAAGGTAACCCTACCACAAGTCAGAGTACAGTGAATTAGAAGCTAGGTGCTTTCAGGATTGTCACAGTCAGTGCTGAAAGGCATTGAGCTGTAAAAGTAAAAAAGGCAGCAAAGGGAGTTTGATAATGGGTAGTGTGTAATAATGTCTTAACAGCATGGAGTATATATGCTGGAAAGATAAAAGTCTAGAAGAGGGCCAGTGGTGTACTTACGTGTTTCGCTCAGGAGTGTTGTCAGAGTGTGCTGTCATGTATGATGGGAACAGAAGAAGGTGTGTAAGCTGTTTGTGTTGCACAGCCAATGAGAGAGCAGCAAACAGACATGTTTTGAATATATTCGGAAGAGAAATTAAAACATTGTGGTAAACAAGATTGTAAAAGTAATGCAAGGCCAGTAATGCAGCTACAATTAATCAAAAGATAAATAAATAAAAATAAAAAAACTGTGAAATATTTCTCTGCTTTGTGTTGCTACACAGTCAATCTGTGTGAGCACACTGAGTAAGTGGACTAGTGTTTCTTTAATTAAACCATGGGAGGAGGTATGTGAAGTAATGTTTTCGAATTAAAAACCATGGGAGGAGGTATGTGAAGTAATGTTTTCGAATTAAATCATTGGGGAAGGTAGGTGAGTCAATGTTTTTAATGAAATCGTGGTAGGGGGTAGGTGGATCACTGTTTTTAATTAAATCATGGGAGGAGATAGAGGGATACTAGATCTCTCAAACCACTCCACTTCATACTATTTACTCACATAATCACAGAATACCCCTCTCTAAATTCGCTAATGCACCAAAAAACAGCAAATGAGACAATGGTTTCAATTTTGGCACTAAAAATACATTGCTTGTGTTCTTGTCTCTCTTTGGTTATTTGAAAGTATCATTGCATTGGCTATATGAAACTGACGCATTGCCAACCTATGAGCACTTGATAAACTCCGGCGTGACCGCCGCTGGCCCTGATCTAAAATTTAGCCTGCTGGAAATAAAATTATTTGCATTGGATTTAGAACCCTTCAGTTTCTGCATTTGCATAATATTGATGTTTCTGTTATACAGTGCTATTCCAATTGTTGCATTTAATTAATTCTTAATGATTTTCATGAAATCTTGTGTGTGATAGCACACTGTTTTTAACATAGCCTCAGGTTTCTGTTACTGTGCCCTCTCTGAGAGAGAATCAGCAAAAACCTGTATGCTCATTCACATCAATGCTTATAGTGAATGGATGTCACTTCATGCAGTGTTAAAAGTGATAACTGTGTAGGTTTGGATGATAGATGATAACTAGCTCCAGACAGGGAAATAATATATTCCAAGCTGATCAAATCAATTCACCAAGTCCGTCGACGCTCCATCCTGCTTATGCATTACTCTGTTTTTCTACTACCATGATCTGTGCTGCTGGAACAGCTCCATAGGCCCTTGGCACTGGCAGCGGGGCTCATGGTGGGCTGAAAGAATCATCAAAAAGCTCTTTTTAACAGTAAACAAAACCCCTTAATGACCAGCCTTGTAAGTGTTAACTGGCATTATATTTTAATTAAGCAAAGGAGAAGAATATGGGGACCATTGGGTCTCCTCATTGGAAATGTATGTGTCTTCTTCCCAGATGTGAGCCAAGCTCCATGATCATAGGCCATCAGCCTCTAACAACAATCCCTGGTCTTTTACTGAAAGACGGGTTACCACAATTTCACTATCCACTTTGTGATGGCATAAGTATGTAATTCTTATCCTCCAAACTTCCAAACATGTAAATAGTGGTTGGAAATCACCTATCTTTTTAAATATATAGGCTTAAGAGGTGGATTGCCCTTGCAATGGTGAGACAGTACCATAACCCAGTTTCAAAACCAGGCATACCCCCAAGTTCCGTTAACTGCTGTAGACCAGTACTTTTCTATAGTGCCATGAAAATTGCTCGAGAGCATGGTGGCCAGTAATTTCCAAGAATGATTGCCTATCGAAGTCGTGGGGTCCAAATGATACATATCGAACGTGCGATCGTTGATCGATCCTTTGACTCTGGTGGTGGGCATTATGAGTATGTTTACGGTGGTCACTAGAGCAACAAAAAGAGAAGAGCTTTACAAAAATACATTTAATTGCAAGGAGATGACTTACCTTACTCGTCGTCAGTGTTGGAATCATGTGAAAGTCCATTACAGTGGTCTGAATGGATAATTTGGAAGAGTCAAACTGTGATTCTTCCTGATACTCATTTGTTTCCCGCACTGTCCGCAATGAAATTATAAATGGTATTTCAGCATCGAAACTGTTCTTACGAAGTTTTACACCCTTTGCACCACTACAGTCTACACAGTCCCTTCTTTCCTCTTCCAGTAGTAGTCCATATTCGCAACAAAAAGTCGAACAATTTTCTATGCTGGATAAACACGGAATTAGTTTTTTCCATGTGAGAGAATCCGCTGAAGAAACTTCAAGAACACCAGACTTCCCACTCACTAACGACATAAATCGTCTGGGATTCCCTAACAAGTCACAAATAATTCGCGGAGGTATGTAATTTAGAGCAACTAAGGGAACAACAGAAAATAGATAAAAATGATGATCACAAATGATTGATCACAACGCCCACCACCAGAGTCGCATGATTGATTTACAATTGCACGTTCAATATGTATTGTTTGGACACCACGACTTTGATAAGCAATCATTCTTGGAAATTACCTGGTGGCCGTTTGATTAATTAGCATCCTTGAATTGAAAGGCCCTTTTAATTTACGTGCCAATTTGGTTTCCAGGAGGGTCAGTCCACAACTGACCATCAGGTCCTGTTGGACATGAAATCTGCAAGACTTTTAACAAGCATCTTATTGCTATCTTTTTGGCCTGCATAAAGCATACTATGCTGTTGTAATGTAAGACACAGACAACAGTACAGCTAAACTGAACCAGAGTTTATTCTTCTTCAAAATACAAGTGAACAGCAGTTAAACATAGACACAAACATAGAAACAGTCCAGGTATTGATACAAGTAGTTGCTGACGTTAAGTAAGAACACAATATGAGGGCACTGGTAGATGGCGCAATGGGTGCTGAGTACATACAGGGTTACAGCAACTCGTCCCTCTTGGGGAAAGGGTGCTCAGCTGATACGGACATTGGGGTGACTTGAAACATCCATTGCCTCTGTGGCGGACGCAGCCGATGACTATGGCCACAGTGTAAAGAGATTTTGGGGCAGAAGTGATGTGGCTGTGGACATGCGCACCAGGCGCTCCCTTGCAAAATGTCATAAGATAGGGCCAGTGACAAGGGTACTGGTAACATCTTGACATCCAGTTCCTCAACATGGTGTAACTGTGCCAATGGTGAAGGCGCCAGCTGCTCTGTCGGGTGTGGCGGTGTTGAAGGGCCCAAAGGAACCGGCCCAGCCAGCAGCTGAATTGCCATCGGCACCGAAGCATCGCAAAAAGACTAGACAACAAATGCCAAGGGGCTTTACCTCGGAGGACAGGCATGAGATAGCCATATCCATCCATAGATAGTGGGTAAAAAGGAGAAGCAGTCACTCGGTAAATGCCTTGATGCATGCAGAAACGTGGAAGGCATGAGACACAGACTGTTGACCATTATACATCACAAGTGTACAAGGCAGTCTTTCAAAAGAAAGAGAAAAATAAAAGAAAAAAAAAGGGGGCAGGTCCTGAATTGTAGCCCCAACAGACTTTGAAGGGCAGCGGATAACATTTGAAAATTTAGAGAAAGCATCGACAGCTAAGTAAGAATGTAGGAAGTGTCCCACAAAATTAACACGGACGTGTTCCTGTTGATGTTGTGGTGCGAGCTACATAGAGCGTCGCCCCTCAGTGCCTCCTGTTGGCTAGCACATTGAGAGCAGTCCATGACAAGATGTACAATTTCACTTTTGATACCAGGCCAAAATGTGTAGACAGACCAATAATTTGGTATGCAAGACCCCCCAGTGTCTCTGATGTAGGAGCTATAGAGCAGCCAGGACCACAATCATAGCCGACAGCCTATCTGTAGCTAGGAGACCACCACCATCAGATACCAAAAAGCAGTGGTGAAGGGGAAAATAGGTGTGCCAAGTGTCAGAAGTCCATGGTAAGAAACCTTCCACTGCAATTTGCACCTCAACATCTAAATGAAAATGGAGGAGTTCATCGTGGTCAAAAGTAGGATCCGGTACCCTCTGAAGCTGGGAGAGCACATTGACGTTGGTGTGCTGTGTGGTAGGCAAAAAAAAAAGAGGAGGCAATTTGCTGCTTTGTTGGGCAATGAAGCAGAAGGATTTAACAACTAAACATAGTTTTGTGGTCAGTAATAGGTGGATCTTAAACCCCTAAAAGAACACATGAAACTTTTTGAGGGTGTAGGCGATAGTGAGCTCTTCCTTTTCAACTAGGCAGTAGCACTGCTGAGCAGGGTTGTGCATTTTTGATACTAAACTATCAGGCATTCGGAGCCATCCTCATATTGATGTGCTAGAATGGTCCCAAAGAGATACGTCCAAAGCCAAAACCTGTGGTGACCAGGATGGAAAGTAGCCAAACAAGGAGCAGAATGGAATTATATTCCAAAAGTGGGAATGTGCATTGCAGGTTGGCTTTCGTTGAAAAGGAACATTCTTGTGGAGCATTTTCTTTTTTTTTTGGGGGGGGGGGGTTTATGGGCCAATGTGGCTTCACACGGAATATTTTACCTAAAAATGCTTGGAGTTCTTTGAGATTTGTAAGACAAGGCAGACTTGATGACATTAAAACTTAATGCCATTCCAAGAAACCTCAAACCCCATACACACAACGGATGGCTGGAAAAAGTGTGATGACTTGGCCAAGTTGCATTTCAGCCGTGCAGGATGTAAGATCACAAGCAAGATGCATAAGTTATGTAAATGCTTATCCATAGATGTACCCATCACGCTGATGCCTGTTGAGATAGTTGATACAGCCTGGAACGGAAATAGTCAGTTGTTCCAAAAAGTGCTGAAAACTTGCCAGGCCGCTAGCCCCATCAAATGGGAGCAGCTATTGGTAGAACCCATACGGTGTGTTAACCACAAGAAGCCGTTTAGAATCCCCTTCCAATGGGGGCTGTAAGTACACTTCATATAAATTCAGTTTTGGAGAAAAACTGTCAACTGGTGAGTTTAGCCAATAACTCGTTGAGATGGGGCAGAGGGTAGGTGTCGATGGTAGATTGAGCATTAATGGTACCTTAAAGTCACCACAGAGGTGAAGCTGGTCAGTTGGCATTTTACAGTCATGGGGGAGGGGGGTGGTAGTCCACTCACTTGGATGTAATAGACTGTATGGCCCCAATAATATCAGCCTTTCCAATTACTCTTTCACTTGATCATGCAAAGCCACTGGAACAGGGCACAAACATAAAAAATATGGCTGGAAAGTGGGCCACAAAATTAGTGGCACAACCTAAACCACTCAAGAAAAGAGAAGAGAACTTGGAAAACAGAGGGTCTAATTGCTGGTGAGGCTCCGAGTCGGAAACCAGGAAAAACCAAAAGCATTGAAAGCATCCAACTGTACAAATTTGCAGTGTCATCACCTACAAAAAATGTCACAGTATGAACCACAGCTGTATACATAGTGGGAACCATAAATTTCCCCACGATTCGAATATGCTGCTTGCTGTAACTCACCAAATGTTGAGTAACCGGAGATAACACAGGAGGCCCAAATCCACATAAATTTGGGAGTTCCATAGAGTCGCAGCTGCACCCGTGTCCACTTGTAATCTGAACACTTCTTTCTATCACTTGCACTTCGATGAACAGTTTGTTATGATTTATAAGCACTAGAGACGCACAGTTACATCCATGTGTGCAGGAGGAGGCTGGAAACGTTACACAGATGCTGTAGATCCTTCTTTCCTACAGTTGTTGCAAGTCACCCAGCACTTACGACACACGGCCCTGTCATGTTGCACAAAACAATATGGCCAAGATTGGAGCGCAGAGCGCTGCTGTTGCTGTTTTGATTGTTGTTTGGCATGTAGCTGTGCAGCACAGTGCAGAGGCTGTGGTTGTATGCCTGCCGCATCGTCTTCCCCTGAGAACTGGCAGAGAACTGACTGATGCTTGATGACCAAAAGTAGGAGCCACTGCGGTGATGTCACACCAAGTATCAGACTGATAACCCACAGCACAAGATGCCTCGAAACATTGACCAATATTTAATACTTCAGTCAAAGGTGGATACTTGCACTGCAGTGGGAGTTGAAACGCCTCCTTGTTAGGAGCCACCTGAATGGTTGTCTCACAGACCATAGAGTGAGCATAGCAGTCGTGATGAGCATCACTAACAAACTGACATTTGCGACCGAGGCCAGGGAGTTTGGTCACCCAGCTTGGTAGGATTGGGGGGGGGGGGGGCTGTGTATGACAACAGTAGAACTGTACAAGTGCTGCAATGACATGTATGCATTTATGGTGGTAATTTGAAACAGCCTACACTTTTCATTGAATGAAAGTGACACGAGTTCTTTGAGCTGGACCAACTGGTACAACAACTGGTAGATCCAAGGAGAAAACCAAGAAAGGAACAAAGCCTTACACATGTTTGCATCAGTGACACCAAAGGTGAGGAAGTGTTGCCCAAGCCACATTGTCATAAAGGGGGAAGGATGGGGGGCACGCCATCGGCATTGGCACCTGCGTGGGCAGTGTGGTCACAAGTTCGTGATAGCAACCGTAAGATGCTGCTGCTGCTCGATGAGAGATTTAAGCACTGGCTGTATGGCCAGAAGAACCTAAGGAACAACCAATAGACTGAGCACACAAAAATGAACACCACACTTGTCACCAGTTGTGTCTTAATGTAAGACACAAACAACGGTATGGCAATAATCATCCAAAGTTTAATCTTCTTCCACAAACAAGCAAACAGTATTTAAGAATATAGACACAAACATAAAAACAGTCCAGGTGCTAATCATAACTTGTAGGCTTTCGCAGCTGGCGTCTTCATTAGTTAAAAGTTTTGGGCTGAGAGGCCTTGGTCGATCCTTAAAACTTCTTCTTCTTGACATTTCATTGCCAACTGCAGTCAACATCTTCCAAGTTGAGTCAGTGACTGGCTGCCAGGCCGTGGAGGTCCCATTTATGTGGAGCACATAGAGGGCACCACCATACATCACGTGGGGCTGACTGTAAGTCTATCTCTGACTAATGTCATTATTCTTAATTGAAAGTAATAGATTGTCACGTTGTTGGTGTCATCAACCCCCCCCCCCCCCCCCCCTCCCAGCAGGTCCACAACTCTTCTTTTGTGGATATGTGTGTGGCGAGCATGGGACCCCGAGCTAGTGTAGTTCTCTTTCCTTTTCAGGCTGCATAGCTTCCCTTTCCACATCCCACCCTGTCCCCCCCCATCCTCCCCCTCTATCCTTCCCCCCTCACCAGACTTTTCCGCTGTCAACCCTTTCATTATTCAGAAAGGTGTCAACGCAGTTGCAGGTCCTGTAAAGTCTTATTCCGGTTACGAAATGGCACCTTGTGGTTAGAAACAGACGGTGCCTTCCAGGCACATAAATTTCTTCGAACTACACTGCTACACACCTTCCCTGTCCAGGTGGACGTACACCATACTTCAAATTCATCGTATGAGGTGGTTTATACAAGATCATGCGACTGATTATCCAATGAGGACATTCAAAATTACCTGTCTGATCAGGGCATAAAGGCCATACATCGAGTCATGAAAAGGTTTGAAAAGGAATTGATACCCACCTGCGCTCTCTTTTTGATGTTTGACAGAGTTCAACTTCCATCAAACATTAAAGCAGGCTATGAGATAATTTCAGTTCACCCTTACATCCCCAACCCTACATGTTGCTATCAGTGTCTGTGGTTTAATCATACCAGCCAGTGGTGGTCCAATATGGACAAATGCGTTACTTGTGGCAGGGATGCCCGTGAGGGTGATTGTCCACCTCCATCCCCTTGTTGCATCAGCTGTATGAGTGATCGTGCCCTATTTTTAAAGATGAACAAAATAGTCAGGAAATTCGAGCGAAGGAAAATGTGTCTTCCTTTGCTGATTGTGAGTTATTCACCAGTAGAAAGCCCACTGTGCTCCCAGCGGGTAAATACAGCACTTTCCTTGCCTCTCCTCGACCTACTAAGGAGGTAGCCATGCAGACTTTGGATCTCACCTTTAGCTTCAAGGTCGTCAGATCGCCATCTCAAAGATCACCCGTTCAACCTCCCCACTATCATATGCTCACTCTAAGGCTCAACCTTCATTGGCTCCTGCTAAATCATGGGCCCCATAATCGGACATCTGGACTTCCAAAAAAGAGCCTACTCATGAAGATTTTTTACATACCCAGACCTCACAACCATCTACTCCTTTCACATCTCAATGCCCTGCTTCCAAGAAGGCTCACAATAAACACAGTTCCTCTCCTTCTCCGCCACAGCATGTCTCCACCCACCCAGCGGTAGCCACCCTCGGCCGTCTTCTGTGTCGCCGAGACGCACCGCTGGTGGCCAATCAACCAGCCGATCACTGGCAGCAGGAGCTACCCCCAAACAACCTATGGATCAGGCTCTTGTGCCTTTGGCAGAATGCCACTCTACGCCGTCGGCTGCCGGCTGTCAGCAGTTGTTGAGTTGATGGCAACTGTGGTGAGATTTTTCCCTTTTCTGCCCACCCTATGTCAATTATCCAGTGGAATATTCACGGAATTTGCTGCAGTTGGAATGAATTGTCAATCCTCTTACGATCGTACTCCCCGGTCATCTTCTATCTTCAGGAAACAAAGCTATGTCCTCATGATCGCTTTGTCTTTCCTTATTTCCAATCGGTCCGGTTTGATCTCCCCTCTGTTGGTGGCGCTCCGGCGCATGGGGGACATATGATTCTTCTCCACGATACTATCCATTATCACCATGTGCCCTTAAATAGTTCCTTCCAAGCTGTCGCTGAACGTCTTTCCCTTTCTGGATACACTTTCTCACTTTGTACCATATACATTCCATGATCCACACCAATGGCAAGAGCCAATCTTCTTCATCTGTGTGGTCAGTTCCCACCCCCTATTTGCTGGTTGGGGACAACACCCACCACCTGCTTTGGGGATTTCTGTGTCCTTATCCGAGAGGCTCCCTATTGATTGACCTCTTCCACCAAGCGGATCGTGTTTGCCTCAACACTTGGGAACCTACTTTTTTGACTGCCTGCTGTCAACCTGCTATCATTTGGACCTTTGGTCGGCACTGTTCAGCTAGCTTGGTGCTTTGAATGGTTTGCTCTTGCTGATACACACTCAAGTGACCATTTTCCATGTGTCCTTCGATTACAGCCACTATGCACCCCAAGACGCTGGCAGTTTTCCCAAGCAGATTGGACACTTTTCTCCACTCTAGCAACATTTGATGACTCTCAATTTTCGCAGCATTGACGATCGGGTCACTCATGTTATGGAAGTTATTCTTACAGCCGTGGAACGTTCAATACCCTGTACCTCCCCTTTGCCCCAGTGCCTGCAAATTCCTTGGTGGACGCTCTTCCACCCTGGGACCAGATGGCATCCACGTCAAAATGTTGCTGCATTTATCATATGGTAGTCCGTTTTTGACTGACAGTATCTTTCCCAGAAGATGGCGGGTAGCTATCGGCATTCCTGTTCCGAAACCTGGATAGGACAAACATCTCCCCTCTAGCTCTCGCCCATCTCTCTCATGAGTAGTGTATATAAGGTTTTGGAGCGTATGGTAAATTGCCGTTTAGGCTGGTTGTTGGAGTCCCGAAACCTGCCCAATGGGGTTTCCGAAAACATTGTTCCGCACGTTGACCATCTTGTTGCTCTCTCAATTTATATCATGAACCTCAGGAAATGCAAAACGGTAGCTATATTTTTTGATCTGGAGAGGGCATATGATACCTGTTGGAGGTCAGGCATCCTCCGCAAACTGTTCTCTTGGGGCTTTCGAGGTCGGCTACCCCTTTTCATCTGTGAATTTATGACAGAGCGCATTTTTAAGGCGTGGGTGAACGCTACTCGCTCCTGTACTTTCTCCCAAGAAAGCGGGGTGCCCCATGGCTCCGTGCTAAGTGTTTTACTGTTTGCCATCGCCATAAATCCAGTTATGGATTGTCTCCTTCCCGATGTCTCAGGCTCCCTCTTTGTTGATGATTTTACAATCTACTACAGTTCTCAATGGACGAGCCTTCTTGAATGATGTCTTCAAGGATGTCCCGATCGCCTCCACTCACAGAGCATCGAAACCATCTTCCCATTTTATCCTAGTAAGACTGTGTGAGTAAATTTTTGGTATCTTACGGAGTTTTATCTGCCTCCCCTACATCTAAACACTATCGACCTTCTGTTTGCGGGCATCATCGAATTCTTGGGACTTATGCTTGACAGAAAACTGTGCTGGAGATTCTTTACACTGAGACTGCTAAACCTTCGCTGTCCAATCGGCAAGCTGTCCTTCTGAGTCATTACACTAGTCATGTCTCCTCCGTGCCTGCTCATCTGACCCATGCCCTTTTTTTCGGTGCCTCCTTGAATTTAGGGTATGCAGGCCACCCTTCATCTCTACCACCACCGGGAGTTGGCTTCCGTCAACTGCTACATTCCCTTTCCTTCCAATTTCATAAAACTTTTTCAACAAAGGGGGTAAGGCACCACCTTCGCTTCGCCTCCGGACCTGCCTTCTCTGTGACCTTTGCCGGCTTCCCAAGGGTAGTAGCACCCCCTATATTTTATTTGCTGCTCTATGCGCACAAGTGTAGGATGCCACCTTTATTTACACTGATGTCTCAAAGACCACATTTGGTGTTGGGAGTGCCTATATTGTTGATGACACCTCTATTAGATTTCGGCTTCCTGACCAGTGTTTGGTTTTTACTTCGGAGCTTTACGCTGTTCTGCAGGATGTCCAATACATCGGTCACCATAAGCGGATACAGTATGTTATAAGCTTGGATTTGTTCAGCTCTCTTCCCAACCTCCAAGCTCTTTATCCCGTCCACCCTCTGGTCCACCGGATTCAGGACTGCCTCCACATGCTCCACTTGGGGAGCGTCTCTGTGGCATTCCTCTGGATGCCAGGGCATTTTGGTATCCGTAGAAACGAGGCAGCCGATATAGCGGCAAAGGCTGCAGTCTCTCTTCCTTGGCCCTCTGGTTCCCTTTGCCGATCTACAGAGCGTTTTATGTCGTCGTGTTGCTGTTTTATGGCACACACATTGGTCTGCATGTCCCGATAATAAATTATGGGACATAAAACCTCTTCCCTGTGCTTGGACCTCTTCCTCCCACCTCGTCGTCAGGAGGAGGTAATTTTAAGTAAACTCTGGAATGGGCACTGTCTTTTTAGCCATCGACATTGTTTAAGTGGCAGTCCTCACTCTCTTCGTCCCCACTGCTCTCAACTGTGGATGGTGAGACACCCTTTACTGCAGTGACCTTATTTTAATCTGCACCGTACCCGTTTACCGTTGTAGCCTGATATATCTTCACTCTCTTCGTCCCCACTGCTCTCAACCGTGGATGGTGAGACACCCTTTACTTCAGTGACCTTATCTTAATCCGCACCGTACCCGTTTACCATTGTAGCCTGATATATCTTCCCTTTTAGCAGATGATGTGTGCTCAGCCGATCACATCCTGTGTTTATCAGTCATTTGAAACTCTTTGGGGAAAACAACCCGACACCCCCCCCCCCCCCCCCCCATTCAATAGCAGTTTTCTCAAATTTCCTTCTGTTTGCTAGTTTCTCTCCTTCTTGAGTTTCGCTCCCATTGCTGCTGATTTAAATTTCCGGTTTTTACCCTTCACTGAGCCACAGAATGGCCACTTAGGACCATAGCTGTTTTGTGCCCTAAAACCATAATAATAATAATAAAAAAAAACATAGTTGGTACAAAGTCAACCGCCATATCTTATGTAACTTTAAGCCTTCCTCTTTTCTACACATACGTGCATAATAGTGCGATGTTCTGGCTAGTAAGCTCATCTCACTAAATTTTGTTTCATGATCATCGTCTTTAAAAACATGTTCTGCTACAGCTGATTTGTCGGTATGTCCCAGTTGACAATTCCTTTTGTGTTAGGTTAAGCGAGTATTGACACTTCTTTTCATTGTTCCAGTATAAACCTTCCCACAGCTACACTGAATTTCATACACCCCAGGAGTTGCTAAGGGGTGTCGAGTGTCTTTTACCGATCTTAAATGTTCACTAATCTTCTTGGTGGGTCTAAAGATTGTTTCAACTTGAAACTTCGCTGAAACTTTCCCAGTATGGTCTATAATATTCCAAATAAATGGAAGTTGTTGTTGCTGAGTGTTGCCAGACACTTTTCATCTGGGATAGAGGGCTCAATCTATCCCGTTGTCAGTGTATCCATTTTGCTTAAAAGCCATTCACAAATGATTTAGTTCATCTTGCAAATAATCTGTCCTGGGACAATTTGGAAGTTTTTGAATGTGAGAAAACTGTTTCACTTGATGCATGCTAACTGTATCTATTCAAACATGGAAGTGGCGATCCTATGGGAGCAGATACATCAAACACGTCGAGGACTGGTGGTAACTAACAGTCAACTGTTAAATCGCCATTTATTTATTAGCAATGCAATGCAGTTTTGTGATATGAATAAGGTGGACAGCCTAACATTTAGATCTATGGAACTGATTGCAGAAGTGTCTTCTGATAGGCAGAAGTAGTTCAAGAATTTACAGAATGTCAGACAGGAAACACCAGTTACAGATGATTCCCATGTGGTTATTAACTTGTTGGGAAGGAAATTATGTAAGGAAAAAATTCCTGTTCTCTCCAAAGGAGGAAATTTTGCAATTACTCCATCAAAGGTTCCCGCAGAGGATATTGTAGCTAATGTAGAGGTGGGGATTTGTCAGTTATCACCATATTCTGCTGATGAAATCAGAATGGAAACAGCCGTGATACTAAGTAAAGCTAAGCCACCTAGCAGCAAGAACAAAGGAAGACATTATGGGAGATTAATACGGACAGGAATATTATTGTACTTAATGCTGATCAGAGTAATGTTACCATTGTGATGAATAGTGAGGACTACCATAGGAAGATAATGAGTTTTACGAACAAACCGGAGTGGCCATGGACAGTCCTTTTGGATTCTAAAGGATCCTAGAACGAAAGTGTTAGGAGCTACCTACAGATTAATAAAAAAAGTCTTCTATTCTTACTGAGGATAAAAAAAATATCTATGCAAAACGGAAGCTTGCCGTCCTAGATTGTATGGGCTACCGAAGATACATAAGCCTGTTGTCCCATTGAGACCATTGGATCACCTACTCAAGAGTTGGCCAGACATCTCACCTCCTTGCTACAACCACATATTGGTAAAACTGATTATCACATTAAAAATTCTATGCACTTTATTGAAATATTGGAGGAGATTACTGTCGGTGCAGGTGATATCCTTCTCAGTTTTGATGTTGTATCCCTGTTTACCATGATTCTTGTTGACAAAGCTCTTATACAAAGCTGATATGTTTCCAGTTGATATAGTAGCTCTTGTTTCGACATTGCCTGTCCAAGACCCATTTCCAGCATGATAATGAGTTTTACGAAGAAACTGGAGTGACCATGGACAGCCCTCAGAGTCCAGCTCTTGCTAATCTATCATGGAAGTTTTTGAACAGCAGGGGCTGCAGTCTGCCAGTAAAAGTCCTTTGAAGTTGTATCGGTGTGTGGATGGCACTTTTGTAGTATGGAATCACGTTTAAGAGGAATTGTATGATTTCTTTGTGCACCAAAATAGTATTAATTACTATGGAGAAAGAGAGTAACGGACAACTTAATTTTTTGGATTTATTAGTATTGAAATGAGCAGATGGGAGTCTAGGGCATAAAATGTATAGAAAAGGTACACTCACCGACCGGTACCTCCATAAGGATTCGAAGCATCATCCCAGGAAGGAGAGAGGTGTCATTAAAACATTGGTGGACAGAGCTAATAAGATCTGTGAGCCAGTTTATTTCCGAGATGAACTAAATCATTTGCGAAGAGCTTTTAAGAAAAATGGATACGATGACAACACCATAGATCGAGCATTCTATCACAGAAGAAAAGAGTCTGGCAACATTCAGCAACAACAACTGTCTGCTGGAAAAGCTTTTCTTCCTTTTATTCACAATATTATGGACCGTATTGGGAAAGTCTGGCCAAGTTTCAAGTTGATACAGTTTTTAGGCCCGCCACAAAGATTAGTGGATGTTCAAGATCGGCGAAACACGCACGACAATCCTTAGCAACTCCTGGAGTGTATAAAATTCCGTGTAGCTGTGGGAAGGTTTATACTGGAACAACAGAAGAAATGTCAATACCCGCTTATCCGAACACAAAAGGAACTGTTGACTGGGACATACCGACAAATCAGCTGTAGCAGAACATGTTTTTAAAGACAGTGATTATGAAACAAAAGTTAGGGAGACGAGCGTACTAGCCAGCACATCGCATTATTATGCATGCATTTATAGAGAAGCTATATAGATTCAGAAACACCACCGTGATTTTAATAGAAAAGACGAACGCTTAAAGTTAGATAAGATATGGTGATCGACTTTGCACCAAAGATGCGACAATCGATTACCTTCAATCGAGAATAATGATGTTAGAGATAAGACTTATAGTTGGCCCCACATGATGTATGGTGATGCCCTCTATGCGCTCTATATAAACGAGACCTCCACGGTCTGGCAGCCAGTCGTTGACTCACCTCGGCAGATGTTGCCCGCAGTTGGCAACGAAATGTCAGGAAGTCTTACAGATCGACCACAACCTCTCAGCCCGGAAGTTTTAACTAATGAATCCAGGTACTATACAAGCAGTTGCTGACAATAAATAAGAGTACAATATGATGGTGGATGCCTGCTCCATTGTGCTTATAAAGAGGAGGGCTTCAGTAGAAGACGCCTCTAATGGTCGCTCCGTACAGATACCATTGGCAGAATATTTGAAGTGTAGTGCTCAGGTGGCCTGGGTTATAGCATATAATACCTGTCATTGTCACATAATAACTGCACTTCACTGTGGGGATGTTGAGATACTTCACCAATTTTTATCCGCAGCTTTTTGTCACCTGGTCCTTTTATATTAGTGTTGCATCTCTCAGGTCCCCACTAGTCCAGGAGAACAGTGTCCGTCAGTGTTTCATTTTATACTTTTTCTCACAGACATCGAGGGAGTTGTGCACTCTGTGAGTCTGCTGATTACTCCTGCTCATTATGCTGAGGACTTTTGCATTTGGTATATTACTCTGTCTGTAGGCTTTGCCAAGTATCACCTCAAAGGAGCCAAACAGTGGGCCTTCTCTTGGGCCCCTCTGCCATCGCTTTTCAATTTTCCCCTGCTAAAAAACAAGTCATCCATCTTTGTTGCTGCAGCATGGACCATCCAGACTGAGCTCATCATGGGAAACCAACTTGTCAACGTAGTCACACAGTGTTGTTTTGAGGGCTGCCTCTCCAGCAGTGAAATGACACAGTTACCCCATGTCTAAGAGAACACAAGAAGTTGCTTCATGAGCTTAATAGTCTCTGCCCTCTTCGCCATACATCTCGAGCACCATTCTCCAAATATAGGTTATTGGCCTTGTGGTGACTAGACTACCAATACCAGATACATGTTTCAATAGCACTATAGACATTGAGAGAGTTAGTCATTTTATCATTGAGGGATAAGTCGGATCATGAGCACCTTTCATTTGAGCCCATTTGATAGTTTTCTGGCTGAATATGGGATCCTACCGCTGCAGTTTTGATACCACCATCTACTACTCAGTTATGCAATTACTATTTCCCAATTCCCTAGCCATCTGAATCATCACATTCTTTTTCTTTCTCAGGAGTACCAACACTCTGGAAATCAACCTGACATACCTTCAGATTGGAATGTTTTGGAAATCTACATCTACATTTATACTCCGCAAGCCACCCAACGGTGTGTGGCGGAGGGCACTTTACGTGCCACTGTCATTACCTCCCTTTCCTGTTCCAGTCGCGTATGGTTCGCGGGAAGAACGACTGCCGGAAAGCGTCCGTGCTTGCTTGAATCTCTCTTAATTTTACATTTGTGATCTCCTCGGGGGGTATAAGTAGGGGGAAGCAATATATTCTATACCTCATCCAGAAACGCACCCTCTCGAAACATGGACAGCAAGCTACACCGCAATGCAGAGCGCCTCTCTTGCAGAGTCTGCCACTTGAAGTTTGCTTAACATCTCCGTAACGCTATCACGCTTACCAAATAACCCTGTGACGAAATGTGCCACTCTTCTTTGGATCTTCTCTATCTCCTCTGTCAACCCAACCTGGTACGGATCCCACACTGATGAGCAATACTCAAGTATAGGTCGAACGAGTGTTTTGTAAGCCACCTCCTTTGTTGATGGACTACATTTTCTAAGGACTCTCCCAATGAATCTCAACCTGGCACCCACTTTACCAACAATTAATTTTATGTGGTCATTCCACTTCATATCATTCGGTACACATACTCCCAGATATTTTACAGAAGTAACTGCTACCAGTGTTTGTTTCGCTATCACATAATCATACAACAAATGATCCTTCTTTCTATGTATTCGCAATACATTACATTTGTCTATGTTAAGGGACAGTTGCCACTCCCTGCACCAGGTGCCTATCCGCTGCAGATCTTCCTGCATTTTGCTGCAATTTTCTAATGCTACAACTTCTCTGTATGTTACAGCATCATCCGCGAAAAGCCGCATGGAACTTCCGACACTATCTACTAGGTCATTTATATACAGGGTGATTCAAAAAGAATACCACAACTTTAAAAATGTGTATTTAATGAAAGAAACATAATATAACCTTCTGTTATACATCATTACAAAGAGTATTTAAAAAGGTTTTTTTTCACTCAAAAACAAGTTCAGAGATGTTCAATATGGCCCCCTCCAGACACACGAGCAATATCAACCCGATACTCCAACTCGTTCCACACTCTCTGTAGCATATCAGGCATAACAGTTTGGATAGCCGCTGTTATTTCTCGTTTCAAATCTACAATGGTGGCTGGAAGAGGTGGCCGAAACACCATATCCTTAACATACCCCCATAAGAAAAAATCGCAGGGGGTAAGATCAGGGCTTCTTGGAGGCCAGTGATGAAGTGCTCTGTCACGGGCTGCCTGGCGGCCGATCCATCGCCTCGGGTAGTTGACGTTCAGGTAGTTACGGACAGATAAGTGCCAATGTGGTGGCGCTCCATCCTGCTGAAATATGAATTGTTGTGCTTCTTGTTCGATTTTCCTGGGCTGCGAACAAACGCTTGCTGGATGCGTGCTACATTTTCATCACTCGTTCTCGGCCGTCCAGAACTTTTCCCTTTGCACAAACACCCATTCTCTGTAAACTGTTTATACCAACGTCTAATACACCACCTATCAGGAGGTTTAACACCATACTTCGTTCGAAATGCACGCTGAACAACTGTCGTCGATTCACTTCTGCCGTACTCAATAACACAAAAAGCTTTCTGTTGAGCGGTCGCCATCTTAGCATCAACTGACGCTGGCGCCTAGTCAACAGCGCCTCAAGCGAACAAATGTACAACTAAATGAAACTTTATAACTCCCTTAATTCGCCGACAGATAGTGCTTAGCTCTGCCTTTTGTCATTGCAGAGTTTTAAATTCCTAAAGTTGTGGTATTCTTTTTGAATCACCCTGTATATTGTGAAAGGCAATGGTCCCATAACACTCCCCTGTGGCACGCCAGAGGTCACTTTAACGTCTATAGACGTCTTTCCATTGAGAACAACACGCTGTGTTCTGTTTGCTAAAAACTCTTCAATCCAGCCACACAGCTGGTCTGATATTCCATAGGCTCTTACTTTGTTTATCAGTTGACAGTGCGGAACTGTATCAAACGCCTTCCGGAAGTCAAGGAAAATGGCATCTACTTGGGAGCCTGTATCTAATATTTTCTGAGTCTCATGTACAAATAAAGCGAGTTGGGTCTCACACGATCGCTGTTTCCGGAATCCATGTTGATTCCTACAAAGTAGATTCTGGGTTTTTATGGAAATGACATGGTACATGAGCAAAAAAGTGTTGTAAAATTCTACAACAGATCGATGTCAGAGATATAGGCCTATAGTTTTGCGCATCTGCTCGACGACCCTTCTTGAAAACTGGGACTACTTGTGCTCTTTTCCAGTCATTTGGAACCTTCCATTCATTTAGGGTCTTGCGGTACACTGCTGTTAGAAGGGGGGCAAGTTCATTCGCGTACTCTGTGTAGAATCGAATTGGTATCCCGTCAGGTACAGTGGACTTTCCTCTGTTGGTTGATTTCAGTTGCTTTTCTATTCCTTGGACACTTATTTCGATGACAGCCATTTTTTCGTTCATGCGAGGATTTAGAGAAGGAACTGCAGTGCGGTCTTCCTCTGTGAAACACCTTTGGAAAAAGGTGTTTAGTATTTCAACTTTATGCGTGTCATCCTCTGTTTCAATGCCATTATCATCCCAGAGTGTCTGGATATGCTGTTCCAATCCACTTACTGATTTAATGTAAGACCAGAACTTCCGAGAATTTTCTGTCAAGTCGGTACATAGAATTTTACTTTCGAATTCACTGAGCACTTCACCCATAGCCCTCCTTACGCCAACTTTGACATCATTTAGCTTCTGTTTGTCTGAGAGGTTTTGGCTGCATTTAAACTTGCAGTGAAGCTCTCTTTGCTTTTGCAGTAGTTTCCTAAATTTGTTGTTGAACCACGGTGGGATTTCCCATCCTTCACAGTTTTACTTGGCACATACCTGTCTAAAACACATTTTGTAATTGCCTTGAACTTTTTCCATAAACACTCACCATTGTCAGTGTCGGAATAGAAATTTTCGTTTTGATCTGTTAGGTAGTCTGAAATCTGCCTCCTATTACTCTTGCTAAACAGATTAACCTTCCTCCATTTTTTTTATATTCCTGTTTACTTGCATATTCAGAGATGCTGCAACGGCCTTATGATCACTGATTCCCTGTTCTGCACTTACAGAGTCGAAAAGTTCGGGTCTGTTTGTTATCAGTAGGTCCAAGATGTTATCTCCACGAGTTGGTTCTCTGTTTAATTGCTCGAGGTAATTTTCGGATAGTGCACACAGTATAATGTCACTCGATGCTCTGTCCCTACCACCCGTCCTAAACATCTGAGTGTCCCAGTCTATATCTGGTAAATTGCAATCTCCAACTAAGACTATAACATGCTGAGGGAATTTATGTGAAATGGATTCAAGATTTTCACTCAGTTGTTCTGCCACTAATGCTGCTGAGTCGGGAGGTTGGTAAAAGGAGCCAATTATTAACCTAGCTCGGCTGTTGAGTATAACCTCCACCCATAATAATTCACAAGAAGTATCCACTTCTATTTCACTACAGGATAAACTACTACTAACAGTGACAAACACGCCACCACTGGTTGCATGCAATCTATCCCTTCTAAACACCGTCTGTGCCTTTTGTAAAAATTTTGGCAGAATTTATCTCTGGCCTCAGCCAGCTTTCCGTACCGATAATGATTTCAGCTTCGGTACTTTCTATCAGCGCTCATATAGCACTTCATATCTAACTTCTGAAATGTTCCCACAGGCTGATTCATATGCAGCCTCTGCTATGTATCCAGTTCACAAGATTCTGTTGTTGCATCCTTGCTTTTTTGTGGGAATACTGAGAAGTTGATGGTGCTAAAGATGTCAAAATGATTGGAATACACTTTCACATGCATTAAAGGCCAGTAACAATACAGTTTGCCATATACCTGTTGCATCTTCACAGTGAAACTGGTGGCTATTGTTAGAGCTGTCTGTTCCATGAAGAAGTAAACTCGCAACTTACTTTTGGTATTCAGTGACTGTGAGCAAGTGCACCTACTGATTGATTTTGACCTCTCCATCTTGCAGTGCCATTTAGCCTTGATGACCATCTTTCTAGTCTCAGCAGTACTGCATGCAAAGTCTCTTTCTTCTGGATCCCTATCCCTATGGGAATCCTTGAGAATGAGCTACCTGATCACTTTATCCAGGAAATTGACCACATGGCCAAAATTGATAATGGTGATGCCAGGCACTAACTTGCTAGCACAGTGCGGACATTCTGATCCATTGCAGCTACTCCTTCCAGCTAACAGTGTATGATCAAGGAGACCACTGTAGCATTTGTTCTTCCCTTTGTCCCAGAAAGAATCCTCCATATTACCCCAACTTCGTATTAGACACACTCTGACTAGGTTTTATCCTGAGCAATAAGATGACCCCTACCCTCACACAGTGTCCACACCCAACATGACAATGACTCACAGCCTTTCTTAAGGCATTCAGATAAACGCAGTTGGAGGGAGTGCCTTTTATTTCCAGCTTTAACCCTCGAGTGTGTGTGCACCTATGTGTAAAGTACATGAATTACAAATAATTTTCATGCACCATTCTATTGGTGTTTTACAACTGTGAGCTGGCATCTGTTCCTTCATTATTGCCTCAGCAAGCTGTGTTGTCATACATCCAAGAGAGCAGCAGTAATATAAAATAAAGAGTGAACTGGATGAGAAAAAAAATTATGATCCTAACAGCAAAATTACCCAGATTCTGATCTAGCAGCGCAACCCCACAACGAGGCAGTTGTGTATAAGATAATTAACAATCATATAAGCATTTGGTTAGGATATGATGCAAAATTGCTGTTTAATGCTTTGAGTGAGTCATTAATGTGGGGTAACACATGTACATGGCAACAGCGTGACATAATCAAAGTTTATTTTCTTATTGTTTAATTAAACAGTGATTTAGTTCTTATAATGTAAGTCTGTTTTATTGTTGTTCAGTTAAACTAAGATTAAACTGTGATCTTCTTCATACTTGTTTACCTTGCCAACATAAACAGGGCTATTCTTGACATGTGTACAAGAGTATACCACTTGCGCCAGTCTGTGTTATAAATAATGTTGTACCTGCTAGAGGGTTAATGTTTCAACTATACTTGGGGATGGGTGTTAGGCTGTTACGGGAGGTGTGCCTCCCTCCTGCCCCCCCCCCCCCCCCCAATAACCCCCTAATATTTTGAGCTCCAGTAGGTCTTGACTGTGCCTGCCCAGTTTGACTGCCTGGTCATATGCCTTTTGTATTCATTTTATTATTTCTCACAGCCATCTCTGATTTTGTTAAGCTCTTGGCTTATATGGACTTCCATTTTGTGTGCTTTGTAGGATGTTTGTTATATTATTGTTTATGAACATCTCATGCCAACTGAGAGTCAGCCACAGAGCAAAGGGTTGTGTCTTTGACACATACAAACCCTTTGGGGTTCTAGTATCTGTCTCTGTCCCTCTGCCTACAAACGTGCTTGATTAAGTGTTAGGTGCCCCTTGCGATATTTCCTGCATTTTTTTAAAATCATAACATTGTCAGTATTCTGGGTGTCTTTGCTCGACTATTTCCCATATGCCATGGCAACATGTAAATGACTTTTACTCCTTGCTAACAGCACTGTTTTCTAGGAATTGGTTTTGCAAATGAGGAACTGGTGACTTCATTCTTTGGTCCCTTAATCCTTCCCCTACAACTAACAGCTAATAGCTGTTAGGCCTCCATGTTTCTTATGTCCTTTACATCAACCCTAAAAGGCAGTGTATGTTGAAAAAAAGAAAGAAAAATGTTGATGCAGGAAATGAGAAGCAGTGAATATGAAGGATGAAGGCGCTTGCTTGTAAATTACGTATAGTAGAAGGCTGATGACCACCCTTGCCACCTGCAGCATCATGTTTCTTGCATTCACCTCACTCCAACAGTCTCATTTATTCATACACAGATGTGTGCATACACGATAGAAAGTGGAGCCCTAGTTGACCACCAAAGAAGACCTGCAGTAAGTGGTTTACCATTAGGCACACCAACACTGTTCCCCAGCAGAGAGAGAGGAAGCTACAAAACGAAACATTCTGAAGCTGTCCCCCTACTCCATCCAAAATGTGCCTGATTATGCATTTACTCCTATCTGTAAGGATGTTAGTGAGCCACCTCTGTAGTAAAACCTCAGCATAACGTGACCTCTCTATTTCATTGCTTCTGGGCACTAGAGTCCCTCTCCTGCTTGGTTCTGAGTGAGTGCCCTTCCTGTTCAGCTTTTACCAACCTATCCTTCTCTGCTTCCCAAGGAAGGAAATAATAGTTCTGAAAGCTAAGGTAATGTTGTCACTGCTCCTGTAATATGTATGTATCGGCAGTGTAGGTGTAAATACTGGCCAACAATTTTAGTTTTCCCATCTGAATTTTCCATTAATACAGTTACTTGCCTTTTGGTGTCTTCTTTTGCTCTTTCTGTTTGTTTACTATAATTCTTACTGGTCACACTTTTGTCATGTGGACATGCTTTTACTTCTTCAGTAATTTTTCTTGCATGTTGAGAGACCAGCCTTTCATATATGGCAACAGTTTTTCGCTATATTTAATGACCCTCTTTCTTTATTAGCAATCCTCTGTTTTTAGGTAATCTCATGTAAGTGTCTAGCAATAATTTGTATTCATTTGGTGTACTTTTTCAGCTTTCTGCATTCTTCTTCTTCTTCTTCTTCTTCTTCTCTCTCTCTCTCTCTCTCTCTCTCTCTCTCTCTCGGATATCCACAACATTCCACATGTTATATATATCCACTTCCATTGCCGAACTATTTTTTCTTGTGTGGGTACTGGTTTTTTTTTTTCTGCATGTAGAAGACTCTGCACATTCTTTCAGTGGCTAATTAGCCTCTGTACATTCCAGTTGCTTTTTATGTTGACAAACTAAAAAAAAATCATAATGTTTTGTGTACTATATGTTTAATGAAAGATTGTGAGACATGACAAATTTTTCAATTAATAGTGTGCTTCTGGGTGCTCTGCTGTGCTTCCGGGTGCTGTGCCGAGTTGTGGTTTCCATTTTATGCTCAATATTTCGATGACTGACCCAACTGCCTTCTTCAGGTACTGTGAGTTCTGCTGTTGGAGTCCAGGTAGTACTCATAACAGTAAAACTTGCAACACCTGAAGTCAGCTGGGTCAGTTGTCAAAATATCTTGTGTAAAATGGAAACAACAACTCGGCAGAGCACTCTTAAGCACATTATTAATCAATTGTGTCAAGAAAACTTGAGAGATCACAGCATATTCTTCTTTTATTTTGCAGAAATCTTCAGCTGATGAAACACTTCAGAACTTAGCAGATTCATATGGCATCAAAGAGGAGTTTGTAAGTGTTATTTTTTCTGTTTAATGTATTTTACATTAAGAATATAATGCTTTTTTATATAAAATTTAATACAAAGATCAGACTGAGTATATGAAGGGTGTACGTAAAGTCCGGCAACACTTTCAGTTATTTATTGCACAAGAACTAAACATTGTACAGATGTCATACATATTGCCTTTTGAAGAGAAACTAGGAAAGTGTTTTTTACAAACATTCGATATGTGAACCATGAGTGACCCGGCAGATGTCAATACGGTGATCAAATTCTCGCCATACATGTCCCAGCATGGCATCATTGACTGTGGCACTCACTTCTCATATTTTCTCCTAGAGCTCTGCTTCATCACATGATAGAGGTAGTACATACACCAGATCTTTAATATGTTCCCACAGAAAAAAGTTACACGGAGTGAGATCTGGTGTTTTTGTCAAACTCCAGAAAGCTCGCTCCGCACCTGAACTCGCCACGTTTGTGACTAGCGCTGACTATCAGCAGATTACCAAACTACGCTGTTGTGGTATACAAGAGAGAAAACTTTCAGGGAATCTCTTCAAAATGACATATGTATGATATTTGTACAATGTTTGGTTCTTGTGCAATAAATAATTGAAAGTGTTCCTGGACTTTATGTACACCCTGTATAAACATAATGTAGCTATTAACTGGTTAGATGTTTGGGTCTCAAGATTACAATTTGTCATAAATTACAGATATTTATAGCACGTCTGCCTCCAGTATAGACATACTATAACGCTGTTTGTTTCTCAGCCTTTCATGTGTGATTAACTGTTTTTGCACAAGATGTTAGTAACAAATATTGATGAATGTCTGTGTAAGTCATTTCTGTGGTTGAAGTCTAGATCAAGGTTGGTGCCAGCCATTGTACTTTTTCTTAAAGGAACATATGTTTGTAATGTGTCAGTTTTGTGTAGCAAATGAGAGAAAAGTTTTTGGTAGTCAGTGAGAGGCAGTGTATTTCAAGTGACTAAAATTAAAATACAGCAACCAGCATTCTTTACAGGTTTTTCATGATTTGCATAAAATTTTGCCACCAAAGCTTTTACGTTTTTATTTCTGCTTCGAATGAAGATTGTGGTGACAGACTGGTTTTCAGAGATCAAAGGTCTGGATTAGGTTTACAGCTGATAGCCCAGTTCGCTGGCAAAGCCGTCAATGGGACATGACAGGAAGCCAGCTATGTAAGCCAAAATATTAATTATTCAGAAGATAGTCAGTGATCATGAGTTGTATACATCTCACATTAGTTTGCATTGTCATTTCAGCTCTATATCATATGACACAAATTTAGTTTTACTAAATTTTACCCCCCCCTCTCTCCCTCTCTCTCTCTCTCTCTCTCTCTCTCTCTCTCTCTCTCTCTCTCTCTCACACACACACCACACACACACACACACACACACACAAACTGTGCATTCAGCCTTTATATAGACTTTACTATAACTATTTTTGCAATCGCATCTACTCTTGGCACTGAAACACTTCAACACACTGCACTCTCATTGCCTACTTTTAACCAATTACTGACATGTTCCCTTGCATTTCCATCACATGTAATGGCAAGCACTATCAATGATCATCTGCTAAACATGTAATGGCTCTGCTCTTGGTCTAGGCTCTTACTTTTTTGCGAAATGTTTTGTGACACTTGCCAGGACATTGCGCATGTTTGTGTGCACTCTTCTTTTTGCAAGGGTAGTACAGAAAGTAGTGGCAAATTAACTAAGATTCGGGTGCGCGCACGCGCGCGCACACACACACACACACACACACACACACACACACACACACTCTCTCTCTCTCTCTCTCTCTCTCTCTCTCTCTCTCTGCTGTCATCTGATACACTCCATATTACACATACACTGATCAGCCAGACCATTATGACCATCGACTTACTAGCTAGTCAGGCACATGCACAGTGCTTGTAGTATCAGCGAGCATGCTGTCCTTGCATAGATGGGGAAGGTGTGCGATCTGCCTGATTTTGACTGAAGGCCCCCGGCACAAGCATTTGGGAAAGTGCACAACTTATAGGGTGTTTGAGGAGTGGTGTGGTGTGTTTCTTCAATACGTGACAAAACCAAGGTGAAACCACATCCCAGGTATTGGACGTTGTAGTCTAGGCAGACTGGTAAAACAGGACAGTCGGCAGCATGTGGTGGAACTAACATCAGACTTTAATGCCGTGCAGAGTACAAATGTGTCAGAACACACAATGCACTGAACACTCCTAACGATGGGCCTCTGCAGCCAACAACCCATGCAGCTGCCAATGTTAACACCACTACATTGACAACTATTACTGAAATGGTGGTCATACTGGCTGTTAGGCAGGTGGTCATAGTGCTCTGGCTGATAAGTGTATTTAGGAGCGTATACCAGAATAGAGGATTTGGGGGGTTTCTTTCATCCAGAGATCAAAATCGCACTGCTTCATTCGCAGTGGAGTAGTCACGGTGTGCATAAAAAAAGCAGTAGGTGGGTGACAGTTTCAATTGCAAATAAGGCATGATACAGAAATGCTGTCTCTTAGTTGTACAACACTACAGGCATCACCACCATTTTATTAAATTTATGTTGTAATATGTTTGGTTGCATTGCTGCATGGAGAAATCATTCATTCAACTGAATAGGGGTTTTTGTATGTCAGTACCCATTCACATTTAATAAACACCAGGAATAATAAGCAGCGTGCATGTTCGTCATTACGATATCTGTCCAAGTGCAAACCAGCTACTGCACACCAGTGCACTGTTGCACTTCAGTAATATGACGAGCTATAGTTTGCTACAATTTTGCTCGTATTTTTCATGGTTTGCTATGCAATTTGACAGGACAGCTCTACCTTGAGGGGTAACTTCGTGACAGCAGCAAACAGCTCATTTTCACCATCTGTCTTGTATGTGTGAGCACGGTGAGTCAAATTGGGAGTTTTATGTACTAGGTACAACACACACTGAACAACCTTGCTGCTTAAATGTGCAGTAGTGTGTCATAGCCACAAACTTCTCCATCTTATGAATTTTGTTATACAATACTTAGATTAATATTTCTTTAGATCGGCTCAATATCAGACTTTTCATTTTGTGATCACTCATGTCAACAGTTGCATTCAGTTTTCCACACCTCAGCAGTGGCATGCACAAACAGTATAAATACACTGACATCTCATTGTCCATTTAAACTGCTGCTATTACTTTCTTGTCAACCCTGATAAATATTGAAAACTGGCATGTGCCTGTATTCATTATTTCAAGATTGAAGTCAAAAGTGTGCCATTTGCAGGCAGCCTCTGGATAGTCCCAGTTGGTTGTTTGGCTACCTAATTAGTCGCTGTGGGTGCTCAGCTTTATTCTGCCCAGCATTCGTGAAAAGTGGCATTGCTGCAGAAGATAAGTGTGGAGTACCTAGTGCAGGTCGAAAACTATTAATTTTTTGTGCAGACTTGACCTGTAAAATAAGCATGTAATTAAAGCTATTTGCAGCTATATTTTACTCCTGGTACAGTACTCTTGTCAAGATTGCCACCATGGATATAGCTTCTAAATTACCAGTATTTGTAAAAATGTTTTCCTTGAATGTTTTACTTGTTTGAAGATAAATCAACTTAATGGTAGTTAAATTAACTGCCTTGTATTTTAAATAACTTAAATTGTAACAAATCTAGTACTAGTTTCTACTGCCTGAAGTGTTCATGTAACATATTTTTCTCTCTTTGTGGTATTATATGATAAGAATGTTTGTAAATACTTGCTGTATGTATTTATATTTTCTTTTACATAGACACACTGATATGATGACCTTGTAACTGCATGTAGTGTTATTTTCTCCTTATCACATACATAGAATGCAGTTCAAAAAGCTTTGTTTCTGTTGTAGGGTTGCTTGTCAACTAGCGGCCTTACGAGGCTTCAGTCCACTGATGCTCCAAAGAAAGAAAAGGTATGTTCTGGATTTATTAGAAAAAAGGTGTGCTTGACAATTAATGCCAAATGTCTGATAAAAAGTTCTATATAGCTAATTGTAGAGTAAACAATGTAAATGAAATTGTCTGTGACTAGAAAACTGATTCATTGTAGCTTGATTACAAATTACTGATCACTTTCCTAAGGCTACATTTTCAGCAACATTGACTGTAAATACATGGTCTTATGACAGTGTCATAGAAGGAAATACTAAGTTCTTAGGCAAACTTTGTGTGTGTTAAATGCAAGATCCATGTAGAATACAACACACACACACACACACACACACAAGGGAGACAATAACACTTTCAAATACCAGTGTGAAGGATGCCTCGTGAGTTAGCAGAGGATGCCATGCCAGCTGCTTTCCTTCCATACCGTGGGGCAACAAGCAGCAAGTTGTGTGCTGCAGAGGCATGAACTGAGACCAGTGTTCCAGCCTGCCTCGCAAGAAATGAGTTATTCTGTGCCCTTTTAAAGGCAACATTGCTCTTCGTGTGTCTGGTGTGTATTATGCCCCTTGCGAATGCAACAGTTCTATGTAGGTCAGACTGTTCACACAGTTGCAGTGTTGTACAGAGCACAAACAATGTATTAAATAAAGGGAGCATGACAATTAGGCCATAGCAGAGGATTGCCTGGACAGTGGACACAAAATACAGTTTTAAGAGATGATAGTCTTGGCTCAAGCATCAACATATTGGGATTCCGTTAAAAAGGAGTTAGCTGAGATATAGAATAAACAACTAAAATTTTAAAATGGACCAGGGGTACACACTTAGTAGGAAGTGCGGGCGGGCTTTGGATATCCAAAGAAATCAGACAGATGTTTGATGTTTTTAGGAAGGTAGGGGCTGCAGTTTCAAATTTGGTGCCAACCCCTGGTGCCACGTGATGACACTCGGTCCCGAGTTGGGCCAGAGTTGCCATAAGCTGCTCAACTTGCCTTTCATGCATGCATTGTTTCGGCCCTCTGTGATTGGTGCCAGAGGCTGCAGTTATGCCTGTATAAGTGGAAAACCATACCCAAGCAGTCAGTGGGTTTTACTCATGATGATGACTGAAGTAACCGTAGAAAGCACAAGTGTTTTATTCGAGTTGACACACCTTGAAAACAGGGAAGATTTTATTCAGACAATGCGCTGTGAAAGACTTCGAGGAAACATACTTCGTCAAAAACAGTTTGGATTCCAAAAAGGACTGTTAACTCAGCAGGTGATATATTATAAGGGGCATTAAAAAAAAGGAGCCGGAGTCTGGAATGTGTAAACCGGAGACAGGAGGGTAGTATCTTGGTGTGTGTAACGAGGTGTGGAAGTTAGCAGCAGCATGCATCAATCATCCAGCGCTGCCAATCGCATTGCAAACATTGACATGGAGGCGTCAAAAGAAGAGCAAAGATGTATTGTTCGTTTTCTGACAGCGGAAGGAGGAGTAGGAGGAATGGACATTCATCGACGAATGTCACAAGTGTACGACAAACACTGCGTGTCCCTTGCAAGGGTCAAGGCATAGCACAAGGGCTTCAGGGAAGGACGGGTGTCGTTAGCCAATGATGCATGGTCTGGAGCACCACACTGCATTACCGATGACATCATCCAGCTGGAGGATGCACTCGTTACCCAGAATTGCCAAGTGGCAGTGAAAGCCATAGCTGCTGTGGTCAGATTGAGCATCGGAAGAGTTCACACCATCATGGAGGAATGACTGCACATGCACAAAGTGTGTGCTCAATTTGCTCATCTGCAGTGCTATACTCGGGAAGGGAATGTGTTCCTGGAATGAGTGGTGGCTGGAGAAGAGTCATGGTGTCATCACTTCGACAATGCAAAGCCTCATACAGCCAATACACTTCTGTAGAAATTCAAATGGGAGGTTCTTGGCTACCTATGGTATAGTCCTGACCGCTCTCCCTGTGATTATGCCATTTTTGGTGACCTTAAAAAGGCTCTGAGGGGCAAACGATTCACCTCTGACGACGACGTCCAGCTGTATGTGCGGAACTGGTTAAAATTGCAGCCCCGGGAATTTTATGAGACAGTCATTCACCACCTTGTGTCGCAGTGGGACAAGTGTCTCAGCAGCCAGTGTCAGTACTTCTGAGATACAGGTACTGGTTTCTGTAATTATGCCTCCGGTTCTTTTCTTTTTGAACGCCCCTTATAGAATCAATAAATAAAAAAATTACTACCATTAGGAATATTTTGCGACATGGCTAAGGCTTTTGTTTGTGTTGACCGTGATGTCCTAGTACAAAAGTTAAAATGTTACAGTATAGTAGGCACATGTTTGTGGTTTTTATCTTATAAGAATGGCAGAAAACAACGTGTGTCACTTCCATGTTAATCACCTAATGATATGCTCTCAGAATTTGAGGCACTCAGATATGGTGTACCATGGTGTTTGATTTGGGGTGCTGTTGTTTCTGACATACAAATATGATCTTCCACTTGTAGTTTCAGACTACGCAAATTTTGTATGTTTTGCAGATCATAGAAGTTTGTGAATCAAAAATAGTACCAGGCTCCTAATGAAATATTCGAAAACATCAACAGCTGGTTCAAGGCAAGTGGATTATCATTGTATTTCAAGATTCATTACATACATCTCGTAGAACTAAACAAGCCATAAAAATAATTACCTCAAACAACGAAATTCAAGAAGTAGGAAGTTTTAATTTTTTGGAACTACAGATAGATCACAAGTTCAGTTGGAAAATCCACTACTAAGAATTAATGAAGTGCCTTGGTTCAGCTATGTTTGCAGGAGGCATGATTGTTACCACAGGCAATTTAAAAAATGATGAAAGTAGCTTACTCTGCATATTTCCATTTACTAATGAGTTATCACGTCATTTTCTGGGGAAATTAATGTTCCAGGATAGTATTTTCGGAACATAGAAACATGATATAAGAATGATGTATGTCCTTAATTCAAGAATATCCCACAAAAATCTCTTCAAAAAATTGGGTATTTTGATAAAAGTAAACAAACTTGGCTATTTTGGGTGCAGCTTTATTATTTCTCCATTGTTACTTGCTAAGTTATATTTATTCTTGGCACAACAGTGAACTTGTATTTTATCACAGCTCGCAGTTGTACGAGAATATTTACTTATTCCAGCTCATTTTGCATCTGAAGTCAGTGGTAATCTTTTTCCATTGATTCAACAGCATAAGACCAGGGACTCATATCACGAAAAAAAAAAAAAAAAAAAAAAAAAAAAGTGTATTCCTGCTTCCAGACCAGTGTTAAACATGTTGGATGTTAGTCAGGATCAATAAGATAGAGAAGAAAAATGTTTCTTTATGTTACACTTGTTTGCAATTCTTGTTGGTAGGACCATGTATTTTCCAAGAGTTCCAGACCCATTCAAAAATTGTCACACCTTTGCATCTCTAAATGTACTGTTTTCAAAACTGAACATGCACTATTCTGAACAAGTCATCACATTCTTTCATGTAACATCGACAGTGTATTGTGCAGTGAATGATGCTATGGTGCTGACAGTATTTGACTCATTGCTTATTCCTGAGCAAGGCACCGTTCAACAAACCCAAACCCACATTCATTCAAGACAATTTGTTCACTTCGTTGGAAGCAGACGGAAAATTCTTTTTTTTATTTTTTTTTATTTTTCATTTTTACTTTGTTAATGTATGCTGTTGCTTCAGTAAGAAAATTCTTGATAGATACTGTTTGGAATTTACTTGCAGAATGTTGAAAACTCTTTGTATATACAATGCCTGTGCATTTACAAAAACTTTTATCTTATGTTTATGTACTTTGTATTTTGTTATTTCAGGAAGCAGTACAACCGCAGCAGCAGGATCAGTTGCAACCATTATGCCATAAGCAAAACCAAACTGATAATGAGCAGAAAGAAAGCAGCTTTGCTCATTCTAGAGAAAGGTAAATTTCTAACAATGTTTTTGTGAAACTTTGAAAAACAAGGGATAAAGCATATTTTTAGCATTTCTATTTGATACACTTTTACCTCTACGGTGTTGGAAAACATAATATACAGCATTAGCCAATGAACTGCATCTTCAGCTGTGCCGCAATAAGCATCTAATTATGTACATGATGTTGGTCAATAATTTCAGAATTAGGTACCCATTGATGATATCCAAGTGGGCCACTTCGTCACTATTAATATGATTTTTGTCATCTTTCGTCTTGAATGTTCTGGAATGATCTCGCAAATACTATATCAAATGTGTGATTGTGTTACACTTCTCTTTGGTTTTTCTCAGGCAAACAGTTGTTATCTACTAGTACGTTATCTACTAATACAATCTTCTTGTAAAAATAACAGCTTATTAACCGTATTTCATGTGACCTCTCCTTCATTGGTTTAAAAGGGTTACCAAACAACAGATACAAAGTTAGGAGTTGGTAACAGCCTCTACCCCTAACTAAATAGTGTATCTGTATTTCAGTGACCACTACCAAACACTTGATTCTCTTGCTTTAAGTTGAAGGAAGGTCTGATGAATCACAGTTTTAGTTAATATTTGGGACACGAATATATTTTTCTTAAGTAGCTTTTTAGCTCAGTTACTCTGAAGTTGTGTGTGTGTGTGTGTGTGTGTGTGTGTGTGTGTGTGTGTGTGACTTTTCACCATTGACTGTAAAAATTATTTCACAGTTGCAATTTTGGCCTTTGGGCCATTTTCAAATTGTACTTCATAAGATTTTGCTTTAGAGTATCAGACTTAAAATCCTCCGACATATACTGAAGCAAAAATCTTTTGCAGTTCGGAGAAAATCCCCAAAGACTGAAATTGCAATTGTGAAATAAATAATTTCTACAGTCAACAGCAAGTATGGTGTCCTTTAAAAAAAATACAACATGACTGTGAACCCCTACCATGAGAAGTTTTACTGTTTTCGTTTATAAGTCACATATAAATTCAACACGCTCTTTTGATTTTATGGAAGCACCCAGAAAGAAGATCAAATTGTCTTTGTTCAGTAGTTTCTTCAATTAATGATGAAGAATTAATGTGGTAACACAGGGAAATACATATAGACCTCATTTTAAAAAATCTGTAAGTGTATTTTGTATCTTATTTTCCACATAACATACTGATAAAATAGTCACTTCAGATGACTGGTTGATATAAAGACTTGTTGGAAAGTAGCTCTGGAGGGTACGAAGTTCTTGCACAGTTACAGAAAAGCATAATACAATTAAAGTGTCACAGCAAACAAAATTTGTGATTGAGTTTAGGATTTCTTGGTAGGGAGGACACAGCATGTTGAGTGGAAAGTCATCAACAGCTGTAAAAATTAATTCCGAAATGCCCCACAGAGTGCATGGGGATGCTTTTCCATTGATGTTCTGTATTAGTGATCTGTCAGATTATATCAATAGCAACCTCAGACTTGTTGCAGATGATGCAGTTGACTATAATGAAGTACTATCTGCGAAAAATGACCCCAGTATACAGTCAGTTCTTAATAAGATTTAAAGTCTAAATATAGACAGCTTGTTTTGAAGGTTCAGAAATATTAAATTGTGCTCTTTACAAAATGCAGAAAAGTAGTATACTTTATTTTACATTAATTTATATGGGATAAATTGTTTCGCTTAATGAGTGTTTCACACTAAGAGCAAGATTTTGAAATGAATTATGCTCACTATGCAACGTTCCATTATATGGAGTTACAGCTACCACAGTGTGTTCACTGGACTCAAAATATTTTTCCCAAAAGATTTATTTTGATGTAGGACCAAATAGAAGTCAGATGTTGGCGACTCTCATAAATAGTATGGATGTTCCACTTCCATCAAGTTATGTAATCTTTCTGGCAGATGAAACTGGCTTTGCCTTTTCCATTTGTGGTCACACTATCTTTGACTACTGATTTGCTTCTGTCATGAAGTGGTTGAATCACATCCCATGTACAGTAACAAACCTGCCAGCCTGCAACTTGTGCAAAGCTTTCTAAAAGCTAATTGTTTGTGTAAAATGTACCACTGCCTATAGTGGCAGCTGTTTCATACCTTTAATCACCGATTGTACTTTCTGGATATTTTCATCTCTGTTTGCAGTTTTGTGTCATCCTGCATATAGATCATGTAAAGAGAATTATGGCGACAGTTGAATTAAGCTGCCCATTTCTTGACTGTTGGAGAGGAGCAGATTATTAGAAAGCTACGTGAGCTTGGGTAAATTTCTGTTAGCTAATAAATCACCCAAAACAAATAGTATTAATTGAATTGACATGGTGTTCTAATTTATCTATTTGAATGAAACACTCACTATATAACAGTTTTAAAATGTCATGCAGTCAGAAGTATTCCACAGGTTGTGTTTACAGTCCTTTTGCATTATTACACAGTGGGACCTAAGTCCCAGGGTGCCAGTGAAGTATTTTCAGGGGGGAAAATATCCCACATTTATTAATTTGAAACAAGTTAAGTATAAATTGGACACAGATGCATTCAGGAAATTAAGCTGGGGTTCTGAGCTACTTGATTTAACGATCATTTGGCCTGTGCATCAATACTTTACTTGTAATCTGTGCATTTGCAGAAAATCGTAATTTTACTGATGTCACATTAAATAACTTGTACGCTTGTCAGTGGCAGCTATGCCATTTGTGGGCACAAGGTAGCAGTCTCCTGCCTAAAGCTACGTGGCTTCAATGTAATTTGCCATAGTGGACATGTCGTCAGAAAAGCACAGCAGCTGTAGCAGTGTGGACTGCTGAAAATGTATGCGTCCCTAAGTCAGAATGTTTAACTCAGCAATTTCATTAGTGTATCACAAGACATTCTTTTGCTGAGGAACTGAGTAGTCAACATCAGTGATGTTAATTTTTTCCTAAGTTTAGCCATGAGCTCTTCCAGTAGAGTAAGTTAAAAACGAAATAAAATAAAATTTTAGCTTTGTTATCCATCTTCTCTCTGTGGCACTGCTAATATTTTCTCTGCTATTGGCTGTAACATTTCTCTGACAGTTTTGAAGTTTATTTCATTATTTTTGTTTGTCTTGCCTCTGCTTCTTTACCATTTCTTCTTGTGCTTTGAACTGCTAACTTTAGTAAGCTACTTTACAGAGTTTGTAACATATGATATCTTTATGCTTCACACGATCAGGGCATTCTGAGCAGTGCCAGTGGCATTCCTCCTACTTTAACCAGTAGTCAGATAACTGAACTTTGCTGGTGGTGTGAAGTGAACTGAGGCAGCTGCCATAAATTGTCCTTCGAATAGCTTGCTGGTGATGTCTTCCATTTCTTTTCATGTTTAATCCTGTTTACAGGCCTGTAAACATGTATCGAGTGTTTAAGAATTCCATTTTTGTAATGGAATTTATCCCATATGTGTTTGTCTTCCTTTCTAGACATAAGTTGCCCATTGATTATGTAATGTTCAAAGTAGATGTAACATTGGTGTACCTTTCACATGAATCAAGACATAACAGGTGTCTGCGTTGTCAAGTAAATAGGCTCGGTGCAAATCCAAACAGAGAACTTTTCGTTAGGTTGTTGTGTTGCTAGCTCTGAGCCATAACCTATCAAAAGATAATGACAAAACAAGAGGAAAAATGACAGAATTGTTTACATATTCACAGTAAGAATTGGATATGTAATGGGCTTGCAAGTATATGTCATCTTGTATTGATGTTGTTGGATATGTGAGCTTTGTTTCTAGTGGTCAGTTATAAGACCCTATAACCCTCTTACCAGCACTCAGATGTAGTGTTCTCTTTATGATAATTTTTTTTGAAAATCACTTCACATCTGTGAAGCAGTGCGACCGTGCTATGGCTTTTTCTGTCTGACGTAACATCTAAAAGTCTAACCGCAAACCCAAACAATAATAATATTTGTGCGGTGAATGCTATACTTAACTACAGTGCACTCTTTAACTAATCTTGACCCCATGTTTAACTACCTGAAATTTGTTATTATGAAAGGAAAGATTGCTGCTCACCATGTAGCAGAGACATTGAGTCACCGACAGGCACAACAAAAAAACTACTAAACGCATAAGCTTTCGGCCAGAAGGCTTTCTTACGAAACACACACACACACACACACACACACACACACACACACACACACACACACACACACACACACAAATGCAGCTCACACACACGTGACCACTGCCTTGGGCTGCCGGAGCCAGACTGTGAGCAGTTGTGTATGGTGGGGGAAGCAATGTGGGTTGTGGGGGTAGATGGGGTGGGAGCGGGGGTACTGGTGGCGGACAGTGTAGTGTTGTTGCGGGAGCTGACAGGGAAAAGGTGGAGAGAGTGTAGGGCAGCTAGTTGCAGTCGGGATGTTAGATGAGAATGTGGAGAAAGAGGAAAGTAAAAAGACCTACCCTCCTATATAAAAGATACCAACCATTTCCTCCACAGATTCTCCACAGCTCCTGTTCCTTCACCATATGGTGTGCTGCTTGTCACTATCAATGCCACCTCCCTTTATCCTAAGGCCCGTTTCACACTGGGACACTGGTTACGGTTGCCAGTGATGGTCACCAGTGACTGTAGTGAACACTCCTGGATCACTGGTCTCTGACACCACAGGTATTGCCAACTGATTAGTTAGTGAAATGGACTCGTACATGGGTAGCAACTAATTTTCGCTAGTTTTGTGGTCCAAAAAATAAGGTACTAAATTTGAACAAAGAACATACAACTTACCAATTTTGTTTTTCTCAACCATGCTCTTCTCATTGCAATCAGACACAAACTTAGTTATAATTTCTTGCCACGCATTCGTTTTCGTCGCTTTGTTGCTATAGTCATCGCTTTTCACATCCCAAATAGCAGGACGACTTTCTACTTCACTTATAAAATCTCCCATGTTAATCAAATCTAAATTATGTACAATGAGTGTTTTGCGTCACTGCATCAGAAATGACTGCATGTCGGTTGGTAAATCTGCAGCGCTGTGTCTGTGATCTGTGTCCCAGTGCGAACACTCCAATTCAAACTAATGCATGTCCAGTGGTGACTGCTGTGAGCACAGTGACCTCCTCTGCCACATGTGGCGAGGATGAGTCACTGCTGGGTCACAGTGGCTCGGTGAGGCAGTGTAGTGTCCCATTGTGAATGCTCCAGTTCAAACGAATGTATCTCTGTCGGTGAGAGTCGCTGGTGACCATCACCAGTGTCCCAGTGTGAAACGGGCCTAACATCCCTAATGCCCTTGGCCTAGATGCTATGGGACAGTACCTTTCCCAACATCTTAGGGATTCCAAATCTACAACCCCCTTCCTAGTCACCATGACCAACTACATCCTCACCCACAAATTACTTCTCCTTTGAAGGCATCACCAACAAACAAATCTGGGATATGGCAATAGGCATCTGCAAGGCACCATCCTAGGTCAACCTGTTTATGGGCTTCTAGAGAAATCATTCCTAACCACCCAGAATCCCAAACCCCCGACCTGGTACAGATTCATTGATGACATCTTCTTGATGTGGATTGAGGATGAGGACACCCTATCCACATTCCTCCAGATCCTCAACACCTTCTGCCCCATTTTCTTCACCCCATCCTCCTCAACCCAGCAAGCCTCTTTTTCGATGTTGATCTCCACCTCAAAAGATGGTTATATATCAAACATACCAACCACTAACAATACCTCCACTTCGACAGTTGCCAACCACCAGGAAGCCCCTTCCATTCAGCCTATCCATCTGTGGCCCTCACATCTTCAGTAATGAGCAGTCCCTCTCGAAACGTACCAGGGGTCTCACTGAGAACCTTCACAGACCGTAACTACCCTCCTAGCCCTGTACAGAAACATATCTCCTGTCCTTACCTCACCACCTATAAAGTCCCATTGTCCAGCAACAGAGGAACATTCCCTCATGATTCAGTACCACCAAGGACTGGAGCAGCTGAATCGCATTCTCCACCAGGGTTTTGATTAGCTCGCATTGTGCCTTGAAGAATGTCTAGCCCACTATCCTCCCCACCCCTCCCACAGTGGTATTCCATTGCCCACTGAACGTACGCAATATCCTAATCCATCCCTACAAAACCTCCCCCCCCCCCCCCCCCCGCCCCCAACCCCTTGCCTCTTGGCTCATATCTCTGTAATAGACGTAGATAAAAGACCAGCCCCGTACCTCCTGCCACCACTGCTTTCTGCAGTCTGGTCACAAGCGTCCCATGTCTCATAAAAGCTGGACTACCTGTGAAACCAGTCGTGTGATCTACAAACTATGCTGCAACCACTGTGCTTTGTACTATGTGGGCATGACAACCAACAAACAGTCTGTCTGCACGAATGGCCATCAACAATCTGTGGCCATAATACAGCTGGATCACCCAGTTGGTGAGCACACTGCCCAACACAAGTCTTCATTTTAATGAATGCTTTGCAGTCTGTGCCATCCAGATCCTTCTTATCAACACCGTCTTTTCTGAATTTCACAGTTGGAAACTCTCTCTGCAGTATATCCTTTCTTCCCATAACCCTCCCGGCCTCAGCCTTCCCTAGTCGTCGTCCTGCACCCAACTATCCCACTCCATGTCTCCACTCTGCAGCATTCTATTCCATGAGCACACCCCAGTCTTTCTACTACACTCCATTTCTGCCTCTCCCTTCTCTTCCGTCTAACCTCCTGACTGCACCTAACTTATCTACCTTCTCTCCACTTTGTCTCTGTATGCTCCCACAAACTACTTCTCCGTCCACCACCTATACTGTGCTCTACCTCCCCCTCCCTGCCTCAGCTACCGCCAGCCACAACCCAGATTGTTTCTGCCACCGTGTGGAGTTTTTCACAGTCTGGCCAAGGCAGCCAGAGGCAATGGTCATATGTGTGTGAGCTGTGTTTGCGTCAATGTGTGTGTGTGTGTGTGTGTGTGTGTGTATTTTGAAAGAAGGCCTTCTGGCCAAAATCTTACATGTTAGTATCTTTTTAGTGTGCCTGTCTACGACTCAACATCTCTGCTATATGGTGAGTATCAATCTTTTCTTTTCATAATATTGTCATTATTCCACCCTAGATTTTCCATTGTTTGATTTTAACTGAAATTTAATTTGGCTGTCGAACTTCCGAAGCAGCCACTAAACATAGTGGCTGCATCCACTACTGGAACAGGAATTGTGGTTAAACTCACCTCGAGAAATTCCTCCTCAAATTAATGCTTTTATTTCCTATACACTGTCACCATGTTCTGGAGGAGAATCAATAAAGTACAAGAACAAGAATGAAACTTAGAAGATATTTATTCACTTTTTCAGTAGTTTTAGGGCTTTCCACAGTTCAGTTAAAGTTAATATGTATCATTTAAATAAACAAAATATGCTCTTTAAACTTTAAGGAAATATCTTTATGCAGATGAATTTTACTCGAGTGATCTAGCAAAGTGACCCCCTCAAAAGCATTTAAGACAATGTTGTAGCTGCTGGTACATTTATCATTGTTACATTAGAACATAAGAAGTAAGAAAACTGAAATGGATATTTGAAATGAAACAGAAACACTCTGTAGGTATAAATGACAATATATTGAACAAAGTTCACTTGATCACAGAACAGGTTGGAGTAGTGTGGCTCTTCTTTACATTAATGACAGTAAGAAAGGTCACAGCTTCCTATATTAATTGTAGTGCAGTTGATGATGTGATGTCAGAACAGTTGTGCAAATTTTTCACGCCCCTGGTTAAAACAATATGAGAGTGGTGTCATCTAGCCTACACTTATTCAGCACACTTGAAACAAAGTTGTGCAACCACTGCAAACCCATAATTGAGCTTGGTAATTCTTGTAACCATGCCCAGTAATTACCACAGATGACTTTTTATACAAAAATATTAATAAATGTGTTCCTCCAATATTTTGTGCAGGTGTTAGCCTAAAGAGTAAAATTTTGCTATGTGCAACAAAGAAACATGACTGTTCATGTCACTGGTGTCTGGCTACTTCTACCCTGCTCAGTCTGCCTGCGGTAAAGTTTTTTCCTTTTATAAGGCATTTCCAAAATTGAATGCAACAAGGCCACCTGTTATCCCTGTCTCACCACCTACATCACATTTTCTCTTTTAGAAAAAAAACATTCTCCAGGTGGAAACAACAAGGGTAAAAGCCTAGTGGCTTTCTTCTGTCTGATGCATGTTTTGTAACTTTTTGCAGTAATACATAATATTAAGTTAAGGATGGCCTCAGACCTTACATAAATGATTTGTTTTATCTTCTTAAATGTAGAACAATAATTTAATTCTCTATTTATCGTTTACATTAAAATTTTACCACTTTACCAAATAAGAATGTCAGATACAAACGACACACTATATATGTGGATGATAACACTGTTCAGTAGATTAAAACTGAAGAAACTGCAAAAAGGTGGAAATTTAAGGAGATGGGACCTGGATAAACTGAAAGAACCAGAGGTTGTACAGAGTTTCAGGGAGAGCATAAGGGAACAATTGACAGTAATGGGGGAAAGAAATACAGAAGAAGAAGAATGGGTAGCTTTGAGGGATGAAATAGTGAAGGCAGCAGAGGATCAAATAGGTAAAAAGACAAGGGCTAGTAGAAACCCTTGGGTAACAGAAGAAATATTGAATTTAATTGATGAAAGGAGAAAATACAAAAATGCAGTAAATGAAACAGGCAAAAAGGAATACAAACACCTCAAAAATGAGAGCGACAGGAAGTGCAAAATGGCTAAGCAGGGATGGCTAGAGGACAAATGTAAGGATGTAGAGGCTTATCTCACTAGGGGTAAGATAGATACTGCTTACAGGAAAATTAAAGAGACCTCTGGAGAAAGGAGAACCACTTGCATGAATATCAAGAGCTTTGATGGAAACCCAGTTCTAAGCAAAGAAGGAAAAGCAGAAAGGTGGAAGGAGTATGTAGAGGGTCTATACAAGGGCGACGTACTTAAGGACAATATTATGGAAATGGAAGAAGATGTAGATGAAGATGAAATGGGAGATATGATACTGCGTAAAGAGTTTGACAGAGCACTGAAAGACCTGAGTCGAAACAAGGCCCCCGGAGTAGACAACATTCCATTAGAACTACTGACAACCTTGGGAGAACCAATCCTGACAAAACTCTACCATCTGGTGAGCAAGATGTATGAAACAGGTGAAATACCCTCAGACTTCAAGAATTATATAATAATCCAATCCCAAAGAAAGCAGGTGTTTACAGATGTGAAAATTACCGAACTATCAGTTTAATAAGTCACAGCTGCAAAATACTAACACAAATTCTTTACAGACGAATGGAAAAACTGATAGAAGCCAACCTCGCGGAAGATCAGTTTGGATTCCATAGAAATGTTGGAACACGTGAGGCAATACTGACCCTACGACTTATCTTAGAAGAAAGATTAAGGAAAGGCAAACCTACGTTTCTAGCATTGTAGACTTGGAGAAAGCTTTTGACAATGTTGATTGGAATACTCTCTTTCAAATTCTGAAGGTGGCAGGGGTAAAATACAGGGAGCGAAAGGCTATTTACAATTTGCACAGAAAGCAGATGGTAGTTATAAGAGTCGAGGGGTAAGAAAGGGAAGCAGTGGTTGGGAAGGGAGTGAGACAGGGTTGTAGTCTCTCCCCAATGTTATTCAATCTGTATATTGAGCAAGCAATAAAGGAAACAAAAGAAAAGTTCAGAGTAGGTATTAAAGTCCATGGAGAAGAAATAAAAACTTTGAGGTTCGCCGATGACATTGTAATTCTGTCAGAGACAGCAAAGGACTTGGAAGAGCAGCTGAACGGAATGGACAGTGTCTTGAAAGGAGGGTACAAGATGAACATCAACAAAAGCAAAACGAGGATAATGGAATGTAGTCGAATTAAGTCGGGTGATGCTAAGGGAATTAGATTAGGAAATGAGAGGCTTAAAGTAGTAAAGGAGTTTTTCTATTTGGGGAGCAAAATAACTGACTATGGTCGAAGTAGAGAGGATATAAAATGTAGACTGGCAATGGCAAGGAAAGCGTTTCTGAAGAGGAAAAATTTGTTAACATCGAGTATAGATTTAAATGTCAGGAAGTAGTTTCTGAAAGTATTTGTATGGAGTGTGGCCATGTATGGAAGTGAAACGTGGACGATAAATAGTTTATACAAGAAGAGAATAGAAGCTTTCGAAATGTGGTGCTACAGAAGAATGCTGAAGATTATATGGGTAGATCACATAACTAATGAGGAGGTATTGAATAGAATTGGGGAGAAGAGGAGCTTGTGGCACAACTTGACTAGAAGAAGGGATCGGTTGGTAGGACATTTTCTGAGACATCGAGGGATCACCAATTTAGTATTGGAGGGCAGTGTGGAGGGTAAAAATTGTAGAGGGAGACCATGAGATGAATACACTAAGCAGATTCAGAAGGATGTAGGCTGCAGTAGGTACTGGGAGATGAAGAAGCTTGCACAGGATAGAGTAGCATGGAGAGCTGCTTCAAACCAGTCTCAGGACTGAAGCCAAAAACAACAACAACAAGAACAACAACAACAACAACACTGTTCGGTTATACATTCAGTGGGAGGAAGTTAGTTTTCAGTGTGGGAAACTTGAGTTTGTTAACTGTTCAGTTTAAATGTAATGAATATTAACAGTGGGTTATCTGTTTCTGGGAACATTGTCTTGTGCTGCAGATTCGTAGAGTTTGCTAATTTCTAACATGAAGAGGACGTTGTAGGAAAGCAAGAGCTCAACAGGCTGGAAAACACAATTGAGATAGAGTTGATCTTGAGCTGCAAAAATCATAAGTAGGGGTTATTTGACCAGTGTCAAAGGACACCCTGTGGATGAAAACTACTTTTCTTGTTTTTGAAAAAAGATATGTAATGTCTTGCAGACTCATCAGTTAACTTAAACCATTTTCTGTATGGGTTATTTGGATGCAGTCATTGTGATTTCTGGCACCTTTTTCAGCAGTAGATAATGAGGAAAAGTTTGTGCAGCTCATCTTGTGTTGGCTGTCTGCAAATGTTAATAGTACACATGAAACAGAACTTAGATTGGTTGAGATAAACTACTCTATGAGCCTGGTTTTTAGCATGATAGAGTAAATATTGCCTTCCTATCAAATAAACTATGTGGTTTATTTGCTATGTGAATACCAGCAAATTCCACTTACTTGAGCAGACAAAAAATTGCACATTGTAGTTATTTTGAATCTGTTATTAGATATGATATAATTTTCTTGGGAAGTTCAAGAAGTGTATTTCAAATACTGATACTACAAAAGAAAATAGTCATATACATTTGTATTGCACAGCATACAAGAGTCTTGTCGCCCATTATTTTAGAGACTACAAATCCTAACTGTGGATAATACAAAATTAATTTTATTTCTTGTGTTATATGTGTGGTTATAATGATCTCAAATAATTTGTGTCTGCCATGTAGGAAGATTATAATTTCTCAAATGTGCATGGAGGGGACAGTTACGGCATAGACGTTGTATTTTAGTGCCTGTAACAAGAGGAACATGTGAATGAAGATAATTATGTAGTGATATTCCATACACCAGTTGAAATTATATGCTCGGAGTCCACAGTATATGGGGATGACAATATAAAGTTAATGAAATAAAAAGACACGCTAACTAAACAAATCAGTAATCTATAAACAGCATGAAAAGGCAACAACCTGATTGATGCATCAAATGTAGATGCATATTGCTGTACAGAGGCTACACTAGATTTCAAATTACTGCTCTTTCTCTAGCAATTTTGCCCACACACACACAAAAATCTCATTCCCCCTCTCCTTCAGTGCCACGTTGGTGAGGTTGATATTATTTCATTTTTGTTAAACTGGTAATCATGGTGTGTTACAAAAATAAAAACCCACTGATTACAGCACAGATATGCTGAATTATGGTTTGCAATGAATCTGACAAGCATCTATGTTTTGCAAAAACAGGCAGGCTTTTTGCAATAATTGAGGTCTAATTAACCTTCATATACTCTGAGCTTTTGCAGATGTTGTTCTTATTGACAGCCTTCATGACCTGAATTATAGTTCCTCCTGTTCTATATGAAATTAAATAATCAATACTGTTTTTTAACTATTGAAAATATTAATGAGATTGAATTTTTTCAAATTTAAAGTGTGTAAAACTAAGGATTAAGGGTGCTCTAATAATTGTGTAAATTTTAAAATATTTAATTTGAATTTATATTGTTTCATCTCAATTGTCCAGCAGGTCAGTGTCTAACTCAGGAAGAGAAGGTAGCAGTGACCGAACACAGAAGTTTCCATACAATGCTCAAGACGTGAGAAGTATAATGAGTGAACCATATACATATTTCTACTCTGGAACACCAACTATGGTTCCGCCATACATGCAGTATAAGGAGGAATATGATAGGATAATAGAGAGGACGTTATCTAGTGGAATTTTTTCTCCGTCTCACGGTGCAGTGAGTAAGGAACCTTTCAATAATCCAAGTGTAGTGAATAAAGTGACACCTGCAAAACTGAGTTCAGATGCTCGTGCATTGGCAGCCAAAAGGATTCACCCTTGCAATGTGTGTGGGAAGTCCTTCACAAAAGTTTACAGCTTGACTACCCATCAGAGAATCCACACTGGTGAGAGGCCATACTCTTGTCCAGAGTGTGGCAAGGCCTTCACAGAAGGGAGCAAACTGACTAAACACAGGCGCATCCATTCTGGAGACTGGCCTTATACTTGCCCACAGTGTGGCAAAGGATTCTCAGATTCTTACAACCTCGCTCGTCACCATCGCAGTCACACAGGAGAGCGGCCTTACAGGTGAGTTGTACTGTTAAGTTTTTTTTTTAGAGTGTGTGTGTGTGTTGCATTAGTTTGAGTGGGTTCTTGAGGGAGGACAGCTAGCTGACTGAGCACTGGTGAATGGCCCTACAGCTGCCCGCAGTGCGGCAAGGGCTTCTCCGACTCGTGCAACCTCGTCCGGCACCATCGCGGTCATACGGGCGAGCGCCCTTTCAGGTGAGTTAAAATTTTCATAAATTCCCCAGGGAGGTAAATTTAGTGTGATTTCTTTCAGAAAACTATTTGTCATTAGCTTCAGAGTGACCTTCGGGTGTGTGCATGTATGAAGTACACAGTACAACCTCGTTTATCTGGGACCAGAAGTGATACAATAAATCAAATTGGAGAATATTTTGAAAGAAGGAGAATCTTGTACAAGTAACAAAATTACTTGCAACCTATTGAGATATAACAATAGTATCCCCTTCTTTTCTTACTGAGGCTTGACGTAATGTCCTTTGCTTCAAACAAGTATAGTATGACATTTTTCAGCAGCATGATAATAGAATTATTTGTTAGTTCAGTTGTAGTGGTATCAGACTGACACTCCACCATGATAAGAGTGAGCAGATGCATAGTATTTGCATGTCATCTGCTCCTGTTGTGTTGTCATTACTTCCTCCCTGTCCTCGGTTTCCCAATTGTCTGCCTCAACATTTGAACATCCTGTTGTTTTTGAAAACATTGGTGAATGATCTCATCAGCCATGATGTAAAAGTTGTTGCTTGCCAGTTGTGCTAGAGACACACAACAAGGAATAGTTTTCTCCCTGCTGAGATATTTTGGGTGGTGGTTGAGACAGTTACAGGTGGAGGTGGCAGCCATAAATGAAAATTCAGACAAATAACTGACTCTTAATGTGATATTGATAAACTATGCACTACCACATTTTAAAGCTGTTAGGTAAGAAAAATGTAAGTTGCAAATGAAAAATGTTCATCAGAGATTAATTGACATCATCATAAATGAGGGTCAGATGAACTAGCTTGTACTGTACTGTTCAGGTATTCTTTGTCAGCACAAAATTACTACATTCTTCATATCGTTGTAGGTATTTGTATGTTGTTTTTTTCGGTCAGGATATTCTTTATATTGTTTGTAATTTGTAAAACAGTTTTGAGTTTCATAACTGAATCCTTTTGTCTGATTTCCAAGACATTGGGATGGTGGTATTACTTCAGACACTGATGTATCTTCAGAAAGGAAAGTTAAAATTATTTAAAAAATTAACTTCATCTAAACACATTATGATTCACATAGCACTTGCAGTGTTTGCTGATTGTTATGCTAATCAATTGTTTTTCAGTGGTCACGAAAGTTATGGGAACATTTTTCAGTTATACTAGGTATTAATCTTTAATCCTCCCACTATTTGCTTCAGATGCAGTACTTGCAAATGTTTTGATAAGATTTAAAATGTGTAGCAAGGATGAGGAAAGAAAGGAAATCAGTGTGTTCATATAGTGGATACCTAAGCAGGATTGTAGGCTATCTGATACTTAGTTCTATTGTTAACCACCAATTTGTCATTTTGGATGAATGTTGGTTTGGTTTTATGGGATATCCTCTCTCTTATGCTTCTCTTTCGGTTACCTTTGTCCCTATATTATATTTGTTGCCACATCATATTCTACAGTTCACTTATTACACTCATAAAATGTAATCACACATAACAATTCTGTAATGTCTGATCACTGTTGTGGTAATTCCATCAACATTACGAACTGTAATGCACATTGGGTAAATTACAAGATTATAGCACAACCTTTCAGCTCTTACCCAAGACATCATCAAGATGGCAGAGAGCCCTGTTTTAAGCTTATACAATGTGGCAATTATAACATTGCCCATTACACAAGGGAACAGTCATAAATAAAATGAAAAATATTTATTTACAGAAATGGCTTGTGACCAATGGGACAACTGCGGAAATTACGGGGTTTTGGGCAGGGACAAACTAAATATATTACAATCCTAATAATGAAGATGTGTCAAAACAAATACTAATGCAAAAATTAAGCAAACAAAATCCTCAGAAATCAAGAAAACCACAATAAAAAAGTCTAGTAAAAAAACTTGACAAATTTCACTCAACGAAGGCCATGATACATTGAACCTACACAAAGCTGGGCGGAGGGGCATAGCTTCAAAATCAGTGCTAGCACAAATACTGCTTCATCAGTACAGTCTTCCGAATGGCCAGCCCTAATTTTTCAAACCAGTAACCTCTCTGGATAGAAAACTATACGTTGTCCCATGCCCATGTCGTGGCCCCTTGTCCTAGATGCAGCAGCTTTGGTCAGTCTCACACCTTCTCCACAAACATAACACCTCACATAATCACCACTTAAACCAAATAACTGTAGGAATTTAATTGTGTTGCATTTCTCCATTGCAGCATTCAGGGTCCTACTCATGAACTTCATTGTCGTATCCATAGTTACTGAAAAATGAAACATGAAATTAAATTGCCAACTGTAAAGAACGCACCACACTAGTATTGGGTTGGTGAATAAGTTTGTAGTGTTTTCCCATAAGTTTGATAGAAGCAACAGATACACCTAACAGAGACTTTGGTCACAGATGGATAATTTATTCTTCTTCATTATTTATGAAAGTCTGCCACCACTGAGGTAACTTTTCGATTCCACAGCTGTAGAAATCACAAGGTTTTGTGGTGAAGTACTGGTTGAGCCATGTTTGGAGCCCATTTTAAAGGAAGTTCCTTGAAGGTGGAGCCCATTTACATGTGGAAAGGAAGTTCCTTGAAGATTGTTAAATAGTGTCTTGAAAATCAGAGGGCACAAGATCAGATGAATATGGTGAGTGCGCTATGACTCCCCAAACACAGCTCCTGTATAGTGGTTTTTGTCAGTCTCACAAAAAATGTGCAGGCTTTGTCATGGAGTAGCATCATTTCATGCAGTCTTCCTGGTCATTGTTCTTGAACTGCATCTGCAAGACACCTCAATTGTTGACAGTAAATGTCAGCAGTGATGGTTACAACTCAGGGAAGCAATTTGTATTACATCACACCATCGCTGTTCCATCAGATGCGTATCATTATCTTTTGTGAATGTGTGCAGGTCTTTGTATGGGGGGTTGCTGCTTTGATTGGGCTCAACCATAGCTAACTTGCCTTATGTTAGCATAAAGGCACCATTTCTCGTCACCAGTAACTATACAGGATAATGATAGTGTCATTCACAAGCCAGTTTATGACAAGTAAGCAGAAATGCACGTATGTGTACATGCAGAGCAGTATCCATGCACCAGATTTTTAGATCTCCCCAATTGCATGCAAGTGTCGTACAATCGCAGAATGATCACAGTTCATCATATTTGCCAGTTCTTGAATACACTGATGTGGTTCATTTTGGATTAATGCATTGAAATGATTTTTATCAAACACCGAAGGTCTTCCTGAAAGTGGAGAGTCACAAATGTCAAAACAATCCTCTTTAAAACAATAAAACTGTTTTCTTTCCGTATCTGTTCAATGGCATATCTTCATATGTGGCTCAAATGTTTCTGGCTGCCTCCGCTGCTGTTGCCTGTCTATTGAGCTCAGGCAGAAGAATATGTCGTAAATGTTCAGATTTCTCCAGTTCACACTCCATTTTGTAGCATCTACAGTTCCACTCACTACCTCCAAATGACAGTATCTAAACTCGCATAGCAACAATGAATTACAAATAAAAAATGACAACTGATAAATAGACCCATAGCAACCAGAATACCAATATACAAAACAAAAGTGCTGCAAACCACCAACCTATACTTCTGAATCTGAAAACTAGTCTATTACCCATAACTGCCAGCATCAAAATAACTCATCAAACTGACACAAACTCTTCTAATAGTATTCTCACAAACAGCATTCAAGAAGTACAGTGAATCACCATCAGCACTCCCATCAATTTAGAAACATAAATATCATATACTAGAGAGTGCCACTGTGAAGTCCAACATGCCCTCTGCGAATACAATCCGTTTCAAATACGCCGCACCACCATGATGTCACACAACATAACAAAGTTATGTTATGGGTCAAAACAGCTGGGTGGTACTGCATTTAGTGAATTCAGCACATAATTTAGCAACTTAAGAAATTCCATACATTAGAAACTATTTGCAGAGGGCGACTTTCAACATGTTTATAGGTGCACAGACTTTTATGTGCATCAATGTGTGGACTTACACAAGCATCAGACCCCCTCCTATGCTCATAGAAAAACTAGGCTTTGTAACATCTTGAAAGAAATTGTTTTCCTGCATTGGCTGCTTCTTTATATGCATTTTATTTTGTATACTGTGACATTTCAGCTGCGTAGCCATTTTCAAAGAAAATGTTTAATCAGATAAACACAAACTTTTTGGTCATATAATATCAGGGGTGGTGTGCAGTTGACCGAGCTTGAGAGCTGCAACCATGATATCTGTTTCTGTGAAAACAATAGCACACAGCCAAAAATTGTGTGCAGCGACATCTTGTCACTGCACGGAATTCAGTGCTCCCTCACACTAGTAAATGGCTTGTCTGTGTGCTATTGTTTGTACAGAAACGGATATCACGGCTGCAACTCTGAAGCCCAGCCAGCTGCACACTGCCCATGAAATTATACAACTTTATCCCAAAAGGTGTATGTTTAATGGATTAAAAATTTTGCTTGAAAATGGCTACACCACCAAATGTCAAAGTATACAAAATAAAATGGATATAAAGAAACAGCCAATGCAGGAAACTAATTTCTTTCAAGATGTTTACCATGGCTGTGGATGCTGTCATAACCTAAGAAAAAGAAATTATACCTGTGTGTTTGAGTAAGGCTATCCATATACGCGGCTACTCAGAGGGAACTCATTTGTGATGCAAGTCAATAACAGGTTACTTGGAAGTCACTTTCTGTGTGATTCAGTGTAATGCTGCCAGTGTGCTGTTAGAAACCCATAAGTAACCACTTTGTAATAAGTTGGCGACTTGTTTGCTGGTGGTCAGCAATTGTAGTTCCTGTAAAGAAAGTGCGTTAGAATGGAGAAGTGTTTAATAACAAACCTCTCGGACTGCATTCTGCATTGAATCATTTTTCTTCCTGTCTAAATTTCATTAAAATTATTTTATTTGATTAATTTTGTTTTTATTATTTTCATGTTATCCATAATTTATTTGGAAATGTATCTCATTATTAGTGTGATTAATGGTAAACATGGCAAATGTGTTGTTGCAGAATTGAAGATCCACAGACATTTCTCATTAGAGAAAAGATCACTGGGCTTAATGGGTTTCAGTTGGGATCTGTGTAGATTATATGAAAGAACTTACTCCCTTCTGTAGTAAGGTCACTGGAGAAATGAAGTGTTCCAGGCACCAGGAGAAAGATGCAGGTCTTTGTCATCTTGTAGAAAGGATATTGAATAGATGTGATAATATAATTCTTTTGTAGAAATATGCTTAATACACTACATATACAAGGTAGTTATTATCAAATTTTCGGTACTTGAGTCAGTGTAGATGGAAAACTATTTACTATATGGGTACCCAACTTTATAGAAATGGTGTTCAGAATGTGTGCTGCAGGGCTTGCATTGTTAGTAGTGTTAGCATAGTGACTTGGCCATTAAGCGGTGTTGAGGCTGAAACACAAGCATCAGTGTGCATTACAGTTGCAGAAATCCAAGATGTGTCTGAACAACATGTGCAGGGCTTTACTTGTAAATCTGTTTTGTCAAAATAACAGCAATAGTGCTGTTGCTCTTTGAGAGTATCGACACATTAAAGGAATATGGAGAGGTCCTCTATACTCGCTGAGGTTGAGGAATGTGATTCGGAAATTCGAATTAACTGGTGATTTGGGAATTGTTCCTGGGAGAGGCTGACAGCCAAGTGCAACGCAAATTTTAAAGCAGTTACTGTTACCATCTATAGTGCCGGTCCAGGCTGTCGTGGGTGTAAATGCTCATCACATTGAGCGGTGTTTGTAACATAGAACATAAACATCGTGCACAATTAACAAATGTTGCCCTCTCATGTGAAAATTGAAACATATAATCGTTTCAGTGGTATTTTTCTTTTCATTATTTCTTTTCCACATGTCCCTGCAAATATTTCCACAAAGTTTCATTGTCATACAATCACTCATTTGTCATGAGGTCTCTCTCAAATAGTGAAAGTTTAATTATCAACACCCTGTACTTCATAGACTACAAAATAATATGGGAAGGGGCTGTTATTCTCAGTGTACATTACTATCCATGGTAATTTATGTGTTATTCAGTGTTTGGTTACTATAGCATGGAATATTCCTCGTGACAGCATCATAATGTGCCATTAACAAAATAGAGTGGTATGATTTGTAAATGAAATATGTTAAACCACTGTTTATGTATTTTTCCATTCAGACATGTTTACCACTCATTGCACCAATACTGTTCAGAAGATACCATAACTGTTTTTGTGTTCTTCACAGTGATGCATTCAGTTATTTGTTTATATCGTAATTTATTATCGTAATTGTTAGTTTGTAGGCATGAGTTCATATTTTTGCCTGGACCTAAGGAAAAGTGGAAACACTTATGAACTGTCTTTGTGTGGAACAGTCAAGTTGTATTTATTTACTGTACACACAAATTAAATCAGCATTTCCTTACCTCAGTGACTGTCAGTTCCTCTGCTGTAATGTGTACTCTGTATTACACTGGGTTATAAGTGGATACATAAACTGTACTAAATCACTGCAACTGTTTAGGCATTTATAGAAAGTTATGCATTTTGAAACTCTGTTGCAGCTCCTTATCTGCCACAAATAGCCTGCAGCTTACTTTTTCCTGGACATATGGGTGAACCCAAAATTTTATTAGTGTTTTTTTAAGTGCTTTTGATAATAATACAGTATCACATCTTCTTTTGATGTTAAATTTTTACTCAAACAAATAGAGTGTAACAGATATTAAAGTGTAGTAACAGTCAGCACCTTGAATCCTCAAAGATCATACATGTTGACTGCAGTTTCTGTCACTTCATAGTAGCACCATGTTCAGAACTGTGTTACCAATCAATGTGGAACAAGTGTCAGTGATTTAAGTCGTCTACCAATTTAATTCTTTTTGAGTAGCTTGTTGTGCAGGCAGCCTATCAGTTGGAAGTAAATCATTTCATTACGCATTACACATTTTTTATATAAAATCCTTTGAAATGAAATGTTGTGTGGCTAGGGCTTCCCATGGAGCAGATTGGTCACCTGGTGCAAGTCTTTTTAGTTGATGCCACTTCGGCGACTTGTGCATTAATGGGGATGAGATGATGATGATGATGATGATGATGATGATGATGACGACGACAGCACAACACCCTGTCCCTGAGCAGAGAAAATCTCCAACCCAGCCAGGAATCAAACCCAAGCCCCATAGCACGGCATTCCATCGCACCGACCACTCAGCTATCAAGGCGGACTAAAATCCTTTAATAGTCCAGATCACAATATTTTGACAATCATTGACAGAGCAATAAGCCACCTTCAGATCATTTGGTGAAATCAGTGCAGTGTCTAATCACAAGATTTGGTGAAGACACATTATATCAGTATCACATATCCTTATGCAAGAAAGTTTTCACAGAAAAAGTTTTGTGTATTACAAATCAATGAAACATTATGTAAGCAAAACCTTTCTTATTCAAACATATAAGAATGTCATAGACAGTGCACAGTACACTTAATAACAATAAATGTGTTATGTGCAGTGAGCGGATACCACAGATCAGTGAATAGCCTGTTTACTGCTCTGCATTGGGTACATAACACACCTTGTTATTAAGTGGTACAATGTTACTGTACAGTGTGTATGACATTCTTACATGTTTGAATAAGAAAGGATTTGCTTATGATGTGTTTCATTGGTTTGTAACATGCAGAACTTTTCCTATAGTTGCTTTCATGTGGAAGCATGCGTTATATTGCTGACAATGTTTTTTTCACCCCGGCACATCAGTTGTCTTCACACTGATCATGTCAGGAAATACAGTTCCATACTATGTTATCTACAGTTATCAGTGTCATTAGAGTATTGTTGTGTTGGACATGCCGTTACCTTTATTTCCATTTTAATTTATTACAGGAGAAAAATTATTTGACTATAGTTGTTGTGCAATCCCCTGATTTCTTTTAATCTCAAATTGAAGAACATGTTGACCATATTTTGTTAATTAAGTTGGAATATACTATGTCATTCATGTCTTCATTTGATTTTTGTTCTTCTCCTGATAAGACCTAAAGTTTCAAACTGTATAATTTTTTTTTTTTTTTATGATTTGTCACACAGGTGTGAAGAGTGTGGTAAGGCTTTCTCCCGAACTTCGCAGTTGACAGAGCACCGCCGCATCCATACCGGTGAGAGGCCCTACCAGTGTCAGCAATGTGGAAAGTGCTTCTCACAGTCAGGAAAACTTACTAAGCATAAGCGGGCTCACAGCAGTGGAGTAGGAAGTGGAGGCAGTGGTGACAGACCTTCAAGCGCTATCAGTTGTGAGCCTGTGAATGCACTAAGCAAGCCAAAACTGAGCACTTCACAGCACCCAGTCCCACCCATCACTGGCGAGAGGCCTTTTCCTTGTCACCAGTGTGGGCTGACATTTGCGCGTCCTGACTTTCTAAGGCATGTTACGTCCTATCATTTGGGTCTTCAGCAGACATAACACAAATGACATGTAATAACAGAGGATTATGCTAACAAGAATTTTAAGTATGAACCAAAGAACTTTGTGCAGTAACAACCTTTATGAATGCAAATGGATGACACTCATAACAACATAGTGAACCAATTCACAAAGATTCAAGTGCACTTTTAAGTTCTTGCCATTGTCTTATTGTATAACTGTTATCATAAGATAGTTTGCTTAATTTGGCCTTTAGCAAATAATTATGTGTGTAATTACTAAAGAAGAAATGTTTATTGTCTGTGTGTACCATTGTGCAGCGACTCCACTGCATAACAAGTAATTATCTTTACTCAAGATTTCTGAGGTTTCATATGTAAATAACCCCCTTTTACCCCAGTACACTTTGAATTGTTGTGCTCTTTACGTTTACAGTATTAGGTGTTGAAACTTTGTGAAATATTTAAGAAATGTGATGTTAGAGAAGTAATGTGATCTGATTCATAATGGATTAGAAAAAAAGATCTTAGTTGATGATATTGTGTCTACGAATTCATAGACTTTTTCCCATCATTTTACAATATATATTGACACAAGATTAGCAGAGTGCCTTCACTTTTGGAATCTCTGCAGTAGTTACCATGTTGCTTGGTAGATAATTATTTATAACAACTTGTTATTATGGAATGGACATTTTTCGTGTGTTCCGTCTTTGCAGGCACCCTTTGTTTAATTTTGTGTTACCGCCATTTGTAGTGTCAGTCTACATTATACCATTTTAAACTTGCTATTTATTTGTTTATATTTCAACACAAAAAGTAGAGACCTATCTACAGCCAAACTGCAAACCAAATAATATGTAGAGCTGCATTTGTGTCAGTTACTTCACTCCATACTTCAAAACAGGATAGCTGCAGCCATAATGACTTATTACACTTGAATCTTGTGAAATTGGTCATGTCATGGATTTGCCTACAGTGTTTGGAGTGTAAGTTTGTATGGAGTTGTGTGAAATTTGTAATTTTTATAAGCCTCACATTAAAATAATACTGTTGCATGTGTAATGCAGTTTTGTTACTTTTGTATTTTATATCAAATGGTGGGAAAAATGGACAAATCCACCACAAGTCTTGTGTTATTGTTTTTTATTACTGTTTTCTCATTACTTAAATGAAGTGTGGTCATTCAGGAATTAATTGAATGATTTGTTCCTTGAGGTGTTAAATGTTGTGAAATTTGTAATTTTTTATGTGTGTAGTTCAGTTTGTAAGTAAAATTGGTTTAAATAACTTTGAAATTGACTTATTTTTGCACCCCTTTCAATGTTTTATAAAATTGTACTATAAAAACTAGTCTCCTGTTTTATTACTAATTTATTCTGTTTTGTCATGGTAAGTTTCTAAGTAATAAATGCGTATGTTCCCGTACAGCTGATGCTACACTGTACAGTATTGGGTCATATTTGATTTTATTTTGCCTCCTACTACACCCACTCCCCATGCAGTGTGGTTTCTTGATTGTCAAACTGTAACTTCTGCTATTAGTGGTAGGAAGCATTTATTTTTTTGAGCAGGTCTCTGTATGACTTAACATATGTGTTTTACTTATAGTGCTGTCAACTTCTGAGTGATCTGAATTGCAAAAACTGAGAACAAATTATGGTTTCCTTAATAAAGGTGGGATATAATGCATACTCTATTGTATTTACAATAAAATTAAATGTGAAGTTTCCCGAGTTGATGTAAATGTTTATCACAGTAATCTTCATGTTATCTGAAGAGAAGACAGGCTTTATTTTTATAATGTCTTAGATATGTTCCAAAAGTATATTGTAAGGAGTATCCCATAACAGGTTAATTTAACCATTAATGGAAAAAACCCGAAATGACTGTAAAAACTGAGCCATTTCGGTTTTGAGGTGCTTCTGTCAAAGATGGTGCCAGAGATTGTTTAGCGGGTGGGGTGGTTATCCAGTAGCTATCTAGAGTATGAGCTTATTAAGAACCAGATCACGAAAAAGGCTAGTGTGCAAAGAACAATAGGAAAAGGTAGAAAACATGAAACAAATAGTGAAAAAATGAAATAGTGGGAAAACTGATGGATGGATGCACCATCAGTTATGGGAAATAATTGATGTGGTTGGTTTCAGGTGAGTTAGGAGTGGATTGGAGGAAGAACGATTGAAATAGGTACTGAGTATGTAGGGAGATGAGTAGATTAGATTAGAACAGGCTGTGGGGTAAATATGGAAACTAATAAAATTGCAATGACAGGTGATGAAGTTGACTGTTATTCTGTAGGAGAATTTTTGCTTATTGTCAACATAATCATCCTATTAAATTAAATGAACATAAACAGAACTCTCGATTGTGAGTAAATGTACACTTAGAAATACATTGCCGTATAGTTTATTGGTGTGCCTCAGAAATTATATTTTTAGCTGTGTTGACTATAGAATGTTTCAGGACAAAACTAGCTTGTGGTTATGTTGTGACAATTCATCTTCCAGATCAGTGTTGGTGAAATTTAAATGCCGGCTGGAGTGGCCAAGCGGTTCTAGGCGCTACAGTCTGGAACGGCGCGACCGCTACGGTCGCACGTTCGAATCCTGCCTCGGGCATGGATGTGTGTTATGTCCTTAGGTTAGTTAGGTTTAAGTAGTTCTAAGTTCTAGGGGACTGATGACCTTAGAAGTTAAGTCCCATAGTGCTCAGGGCCATTTTTTGAAATTTAAATGTCAAAAACATTGTAAATATTATAAGCAGCCAGAGTTGACTATACCACATTGTGCTCTGTTAATGTCACAATATTCTGCCCCATTCCGCTTGTTGCTAAAGCTCTCTTGTATAGTGGAGTTTCAGTAGAAGGTACTTGATAGAACAAATTTTTATCTTTATTGTTTGGCCAATAATAGGAGGGGGGGGGGGGTGGTGGAAAGCGTTTGATCTTTAATTCTGCAGAAACCATCATTTTACAGCTGGAGAATTTCTTTACTTTTAGTTACTAAAAGCAACTTCCATACCAGGAGCATAATTGGGTATTATTGGGGGACATTTATTGTCAGCATTACAAGATAATAGTTTGAATAGTAATACTAATACTGCTGCTTGCAGTGTGGTTTCAGTTGCCTGAGACTGCAGTCGTGAGTGTGAGTTGCATTTGTGTGTGTGTGTGTGGGGGGGGGGGGGCGCACATGTGTGTATCTATTGTTGACAAAGGCCATTGGCCGAAAGCTTTAAGTGTGAAAATCTTTTTGTTGTGCCTGTATGCAACTCAGAATCTCTGCTATATGATGATTAGCAACTTTCCTTCTCATAATATTGAATACTAATTTTGTTAGCTGCAAATGTAAGAGAAATTTTAACTTGATCATTCGTGAGTGTGCCATTAACTCCACGCTTTGTACTGACTGCAAAGCAGTAGGAATAAATGTGTGAGTTCAGTTTGGTTATACATAGGCCACATCTGTTGGGAATTTGGGCATTGATTTTGTGTTTCAAATTATATGGAAAATTCCCAATTCAGGTTCACCAAAAAAAATCACAGAAACCTAGGTATCTTAGAAAAATCTAGAAGACCGAATTATCTCACTGAGGCTGTCTGGTTCAGAACTTGAAGGAGCAGAAAGTACTAGAGTTCCCTAAAAATTGTGATTGGTATCATCGAACAAATTGGTGATACACAGCAATGCTGTTTGTGTGATGCAGGACTGAATGCAGACTATGACAGTTTTGAACAAGACATCAACAACTTGGAATTATATGCACATTCACACTGTAAATATACTTGACAAGAAAATGTGATACTTCAGGGATACAATTTTAAAGACTCCACAGTCCAAGGAGTCATGACTACTTCCAGGTTTAGTTCTGGCTGGTCAGTATTTTTAATGCAGCAGTTGTGCAATCCTACAGATTAGCTACTAGTTATAATTAGAACATTAATTTACTATTGGCAATTAAATGTAGATAATAAAGCAGATCTAGGAACTTTTCAAATGACGATTTTGAGACTGGAACAGTGAATTTAGTTAGTGATTAATGTGAAGCCAATTCAAATTGTTGAATTGTGAAAGGATATTAGCAACTAAAACAGAATCAGTTTAACAGGTGCCATATTACATTTGCAACAAAGAGTAGATCATAGTAAGCCCTGCCCCCCCCCCCCCCCCCCCCCCCCAATCTGAATCAAAATGACTCTTCATTCTCCATACTTCCAGATCAGTTAAAACAATCTCATTGGTTTAGATTTGTGCCAATTAAAAGGTATTAAACTCACCACCACACCATGCAGAGCTGTGTCAGCAACATAAAAGCGGAGTTATTGAACGCAGTTTTCCGTAATTCCTTCACCAGGGAAGATGAATGGTATATTCCAGAATTTGAAACACGAACAGCTGCTAGCATGAGTTTCTTAGAAGTAGATACCTTAGGGGTTGCGAAGCAACTCAAATCGCTTGATACGGGCAAGTCTTCAGGTCCAGATTGTATACCGATTAGGTTCCTCTCAGATTACGCTGATACAATAGCTCCCTACTTAGCACTCATATACAACCGCTCGCTCACCGATAGATCTGTACCTACAGACTGGAAAATTGCGCAGGTCGCACCAGTGTTTAAGAAGGGTAGTAGGAGTAATCCATCGAACTACAGACCGATATCATTGACGTCGGTTTGCAGTAGGGTTTTGGAGCACATACTGTATTCAAACACTATGAATCACCTCGAAGGGAACGATCTATTGATACGTAATCAGCATGGTTTCAGAAAACATCGTTCATGTGCAAAGCAGCTAGCTCTTTATTCGCACGAAGTAATGGCCGCTATCGACGGGATCTCAAGTTGATTCCATATTTCTAGATTTCCGGAAAGCTTTTGACACCGTTCCTCACAAGCAACTTCTAATCAAGCTGCGGGCCTATGGGGTATCGTCTCAGTTGTGCGACTGGATTCGTGATTTCCTGTCAGGAAGGCCGCAATTCGTAGTAATAGACGGCAAATCATCGAGTAAAACTGAAGTGATATCAGGTGTTCCCCAGGGAAGCGTCCTGGGACCTCTGCTGTTCCTGATCTATATAAATGACCTGGGTGACAATCTGAGCAGTTCTCTTAGGTTGTTTGCAGATGATGCTGTAATTTACCGTCTAGTAAGGTCATCCGAAGACCAGTATCGGTTGCAAAGCAATTTAGAAAAGATTGCTGTATGGTGTGGCAGGTGGCAGTTGACGACGCTAAATGACGAAAAGTGTGAGGTGATCCACATGAGTTCCAAAAGAAATCCGTTGGAATTCGATTACTCGATAAATAGTACAATTGTCAAGGCTGTCAATTCAACTAAGTACCTGGGTGTTAAAATTACGAACAACTTCAGTTGGAAAGAACACATAGATAATATTGTGCGGAAGGCGAGCCAAAGGTTGCGTTTCATTGGCAGGACACTTAGAAGATGCAACAAGTCCACTAAAGAGACAGCTTACGCTACACTCGTTCGTCCTCTGTTAGAATATTGCTGCGCGGTGTGGAATCCTTACCACGTGGGATTGACGGAGGACATCGAAAGGGTGCAAAAAAGGGCAGCTCGTTTTGTATTATCACGTAGTAGGGGAGAGAGTGTGGCAGATATGATACGCGAATTGGGATGGAAGTCATTACAGCAAAGACGTTTTTCGTCGCGGCGAGATCTATTTACGAAATTTCAGTCACCAACTTTCTCTTCCGAATGCGAAAATATTTTGTTGAGCCCAACCTACATAGGTAGGAATGATCATCTAAATAAAATAAGAGAAATCAGAGCTCGAACAGAGAGGTTTAGGTGTTCGTTTTTCCCGCGCGCTGTTCGGGAGTGGAATGGTAGAGAGATAGTATGATTGTGGTTCGATGAACCCTCTGCCAAGCACTTAAATGTGAATTGCAGAGTAGTCATGTAGATGTAGATAATAGCAAGCATCTTGGACTCGTGGTTGCTACATACTGATTCTTACTGTTACCAATATGCATGAGGTTGCTAAACCAATAAATGCACACTCAAATGTGGATTTATCAGACAACATGTATCGCAGGTTGTTCACTGACAAATCACATACCATATTTGTAATAAGATTGTTAACTGTTTCTATAATGCATTTAGGCAAAGTAGTTATCATTTAATTATCTGTGTTAACTCATATACATATTGTTGTAATTGTCACTTTACGTATTACTACTTTATACAAGTTTACTGAATTGTGTTAGTTGAGTAAACGAAAACTTTCTTGGATAGTGTGGCCTCCAATAAATAAATAAGTAACGATTGAATAAGGTTCAACAGAGAATTAATAATTAAGAATAATAATAGTAATAATAATGTAAATCTCTCTCTTAATGTGTGGAATTATGAAAATGACATGTAAGTGGTGGTAAATAATGAAGACTGTGAAGCAGACTCCCTTTCTTACCCAGTTATTCAAGATGATCGGCGAGGAATGAAATCTTTTACCTTGTAGTACTCTCACTTTGTTGTTAGATAAGTTGGAATGCCAACACAGTAAAATAGGTACACTTCTCTTTAAAAAATGTATATTTTCAACTAAAGTTTCTTCATGACATCAAAATACATCAGCTGCAACACCACTAAGTCCATTGTACACTGAGGTGACAAGTCATGGGTTAGTGATACACACGTGCAGATGGCGGTAGTATTACACACACACAAGGTATAAAAGGACAGTGCATTGGCAGCTGTCTGTCATTTGTACTCTGGTGATTCTCTTGAAAAAGCTTGTGACATGATTATGGATACATGATGGGCATTAACAGACTCTGAATGCGGAATGGTACATGGGGCCAGACACATGGGACACTCCATTTCAGAAATCATAAGGGAATGCAATATTCTGCAATCTAGTCTCAAGAATGTGATAAGGACACAAAATTTCGGGCATTATCTCTCATCATGGACAACAGTTGCCGAAGGCCTTCACTTAATGAGCAAGAGCAGCAGGGTTTGTGTAGAGTTGTCAGTGCTAACATACAAGCATCACTGCATGGAATAACTAGAAATCAATGTGGGATGAACGATGTACATATCCATATGGATAGCGAAGCGAAATTCGGCATTAATGGGCCACGGCAGCAGGTGACCAACATAGTGCCTTTGCTAACAGCATGACATCACCTGCAGTGCATCTCCTGGGGCCATGACCATATCAGTTGGACATTAGATGACTGGAAAATTGTGACCTGGGCAGATGAGTCCAGATTTCAGTTGGCAAGAGCTGATGGTAGGGACTGAGTGTTGCACAGATCCCACAAAGCCATAGACCCAAGTTGTTGTCAAGGCATTGTGCAAGTTGGTTTTGGCTCCATAACAGTGGGGGCCCATGTCACCGGTTTGGAAAATATTCTGGACAGTTCGAGCAAATGGTTTGGCTACCCAGATCACCCGAGACGAATCGCATCGAACATTTATGTGACGTAATTAATTGTTTAGTTCATGCACAAAATCCTCTACCAGCAACACTTTCACAATTATTGACAGCTGTAGCATGACTAGTATTTCTGCAGTGGACTTCCAGTATCTTGTCGAGTCTGTGCCACATTGAATTTCTGTGCTATGGCAGGCAAAAAGAAGACCAACATAGTAATAGGAGGGATCCCAAGACTTTTTTCACTTCAGTGTACATGTCATATTGTTGCTACGTGTTCCTTTAAGAGCAAATTAAGCAGAGTAGGCACACTTGCTTCGTAACTCTATGAAGACTGATGCTAGAGAGACGTCAAAAGACAGGACTAATATGTGTAAAATGTAATTGTATCCAGTGATGTGATGTTTTTATAAGTAGCTACTGTGTCTGCAGAGAGAATGAATCCAGGCTAATGTATAATTAATGGGCAAAATAAAGCATTATATTGCCCCTGATGTAGAAATACGTTAACATCAGTAATCATTTAAATATAATTTTTCTGAGACTGGTCTATCCGGTAATGTTCAAGAAATGTTTGAGGGTTTGTAGACACTCTTCAACAAGTGAGACGCCATAAAAGTTTCTCTTAGTTTTTATGAGTCAACAGTCAACCTGCAAGGAAATCTAAGAAGTAAGAAGTGCACGTGAGCTGATCGAATGTTTGGCGGGAACGCCTCTAGCGCCGGCTGGCGGAACGCGCCGGTACTAAGTTGCAGGCGCTGTTTAACTCTGTCATGGTAGCCGACCGTTGCATTTGTGTGGTTGTGCACGCCACGGCCCAGAGAATGGTAGAACGAAAATTATGTGATGAAGTTTACATAACTTCAAATGTGCTCCAGGTTAGGAAGAGTAACAAGTAGAAAAGTTCAATGCTCTTTTGTACACTGCAGATGCAAAACATAAAAAGTTTGTACAGTGCATACAAAATGGTTGCATTCTTGTTTACTGTACTTCTACCATGAGGAAACGTGTGTTCCATCAAAAGAAAAAAGGACATAGATCAATGTCAATTGCCTGATGAGGAAAGAACAGCAGCTAAAATTTTATTGGAGCTTGTTCGCCTTTTCGAGTCCTTTACAATTTTTGAGGACGCAATGAAGTCCGCACCTTTCGTAACAGATTGAGATTCTAATACAGTGGCAACTCGGAAAGGTTTCACAAGACTTTTTTGCACTTGTCATGGTTTAACACTTTGCTCAAACATACTTTTGGCCAAGCTCCTGAACATTTCACAGCCTTCACCACTGCCTGCAAGACCAAAAAATAACTTGTAATCACAAGAACAAGTCATAACAGTACAGTGTCTTCAACCTCTTGTCTGAAGCATTATTCCTCCTGAATTATATAAATTTTCCAAGGGCCTCACTTTCAGCCCTAAACCTGGATTTGATCATGTTGCTTTGGTGAAGGACCTACTTTCCTTCTCATGTAATGTCAACTGGAAATATCACTTTGCAACCCAATCCCAAAACCTCTCCAACAGCAAACCTGACATTGATCCTGTGTTGAACAGTTCCAACTGCAATCCCAACTTGATCCACCATCACCACCTCAAAATCATTTCTTACAAGCTTTCCAAGATTCCTCATATCCAGTATTGCTTTGCAACCCTCCCTCAGATCCCTACAACATGACTCCACACTCTGCATTCCCTAAAAACTGACGACTCCATCATTATCCTCCCAGCAGACAGAGGATCTACCACTGTGGTACTTGACCGAAAGGAGTATGTTAGTGAAGGTCTGTGCCAGCTGTGTGACATCTCTACATACAGCATCTGCCTTTAGAACTTCTCACCCCACCCAAATCACACACCCTCGCCTTTTACCCTCTTCCTAATATCCACAAACCCAATCATCTTGTCCGCATCTCGTGGTCGTGCGGTAGCGTTCTCGCTTCCCATGCCCGGGTTCCCGGGTTCGATTCCCTGCGGGGTCAGGGATTTTCTCTGCCTCGTGATGACTGGGTGTTGTGTGATGTCCTTAGGTTAGTTAGGTTTAAGTAGTTCTAAGTTCTAGGGGACTGATGACAATAGATGTTAAGTCCCATAGTACTCAGAGCCATTTGAATCCAATCATCTTGGTAATCCTATTGTTGTTTGCTTCAAAGTACCCACCAAATGTATATCTGCCTTAGTTGATCAGCACTTGTAGCTCATAGTACAAAGACTTACCTCCTATATCAAAGATACCAACCATTTCCTAGGTCATCTGAAATCTGTGCATGTCTCTTTGTCACCACCAATGCCATCTCCCTCTATACCAACATCCCCCATATCCCCCATGTACATGGTCTGTCTGCTGCTGAACATTCCTTCAGTCAGTACCCACTTGATTCCAAACCTATGACATCCCTCCTACTTCCCAGCTACTACTTCACCTTTGAGGGGCAAACATACCAACAGATCAGGGGTACGGCCATGGGAACCAGGATGGCTCCTTTCTATGCTAACCTTTTCATGGGTCTCTCTGAGGGGGCTTTCCTGGGATCTATAAGTCTTCAGACCCTGGTTTGTTTTAGGTACATGGATGACATCTGCCAGCTACACATTTCTGTCCACACCAGCCTACTTTAAAAGCAGATTCCCCGGGCCATCACTTCCAATCTGGGTACTGCTGATCGCTCCTAGAAACAACTTCGGAGCAAGTCACTGGTCACCCAGTATTTTCCTGGTCTGGAACGTATTAATCAGCTACTTTGACAAGGCCATGACATCCTAAAATCATGTCCTGAAATGAGATCCATTCTGCCGAAATTTTGCCCACCACACCTAGAATATCTTTTCATCGCCCTCCCAATCTCTGCAATATTCTTGTCGGACTCAATGCTCCTTCTGCACCCATCTCCTTACCCTGTGGCCTCTACCCTGTGATCGTTCCCACTGCAGGACTTGCCCTATGCAACCTACTACCAACCACCTATACCAGCCCTGTAACTGGCAAAACATATACTATCAACGGGGAGCGAACTGTGAAATGACACGTCATATACCAACTGTTATGTAAATATCGGCATGACTACCAACAAATTATCAGTTAGGATGAATGGGCGTAGGCAGAGGGTGTATACTAGCAACAAGCAATATCCTGTTCCAGAGCATGCTGTATAACATGACAATCATGACCTTGGTGCCTGTTTTACCACACATGCCATCTGGATTCTTTCCCCCAGACACCAGCTTCTCAGAACTCCGTTGGTGGAAACTAGCATTACAGTATGTCCTTGGTTCTCGCCACCCACCTGGCATTAATTTAGGTTAATTTCTTCTGCCTGAGCATTCTTCACACAGTGGTTAGCGCAATGGACTCACATTCGGGAGGATGATGCTTCAGACCCACATCCGGCCAGCCATTATTTCGCTAAATCACTTTAGGCAAATGCTGGGATGGTTCCTTTGAAAGGTCACGGCCGACTTCCTTCCCCATCCTTCCGTAATCCGATGGGACCTCGCTGTTTGGTCCCCTCCCCTCAAATCAACCAACCAACCATTATTCACAGTAGCTACTCCTTTCTTCACTCCATTTTAGTTTTCTACATCTTTCAATTTCTTACCTGTCTTTTTCACCACCCACCCTCCCTCTTCCGTTATGTACAATGCACTTAGCTTTTCACTCCTGTTAACTAGTGCACAGTGTTTAAGCAGTAGTCTCTGTCTTGGATATTACCCTGTCTTCCACTTTTAAGCTCTCAGGCTTTCAAATCTCGTCGGGTGCAATCCCCAACAATCAGTCTTTCCTTCTGATCCCATCCGATAAGTCTCCCCTCTGGGTTGTTGTTGTTGTTGTTGTTGTTGTGGTCTTCAGTCCTGAGACTGGTTTGATGCAGCTCTCAATGCTACTCTATCCTGTGCAAGCTTCTTTATCTCCCAGTACCTACTGCAGCCTACATCCTTCTGAATCTGCTTAGTGTATTCATCTCTAGGTCTCCCTCTACGATTTTTACCCTCCACGCTGCCCTCCAGTACTAAATTGGTGATCCCTTGATGCCTCAGAACATGTCCTACCAACTAATCCCTTCTTCTAGTCAAGTTGTGCCACAAACTCCTCTTCTCCACAATTCTGTTCAATACCTCCTCATTAGTTAAGTGATCTACCCATCTAATCTTCAGCATTCTTCTGTAGCACCACATTTCGAAAGCTTCTATTTTCTTCTCCAAACTATTTATCGTCCACGTTTCACTTCCGTACATGGCTACACTCCATACAAATATTTTCAGAAACGACATCCTAACACTTAAATCAATACTCGATGTTAACAAATTTCTCTTCTTCAGAAAAGCTTTCCTTGACATTGCCAGTCTACATTTTATATCCTCTCTACTTCGACCATCATCAGTTATTTTGCTCCCCAAATAGCAAAACTCCTTTACTACGTTAAGTGTCTCATTTCCTAAACTAATTCCCTCAGCATCACCCAACTTAATTCGACTACATTCCATTATCCTTGTTTTGCTTTTGTTGATGTTCATCTTATACCCTCCTTTCAAGACACAGTCCATTCCGTTCAACTGCTCTTCCAAGTCCTTTGCTGTTTCTGACAGAATTACAATGTCATCGGCAAACCTCAAACTTTTTATTTCTTCTCCATGGATTTTCATACCTACTCTGAACTTTTCTTTTGTTTCCTTTACTGCTTGCTCAATATACAGATTGAATAGCATCGGGGAGAGACTACAACCCTGTCTCATTCCCTTCCCAACTGCTGCTTCCCTTTCATGTCCCTCGACTCTTATAACTGCCCTCTGGTTTCTGTACAAATTGTAAATAGCCTTTCACTCCCTGTATTTTACCCCTGCCACCTTCAGAATTTGAAAGTGAATATTCCAGTCACCATTTTCAAAAGCTTTCTCTAAGTCTACAAATGCTAGAAACGTAGGTTTGCCTTTCCTTAATCTTTCTTCTAAGATAAGTCGTAGGGTCAGTATTGCCTCTCGTGTTCCAACATTTCTACGGAATCCAAACTGATCTTCCCCGAGGTCGGCTTCTACCAGTTTTTCCATTAGTCTGTAAAGAATTCGTGTTAGTATTTTGCAGCTGTGACTTATTAAACTGATAGTTCGGTAATTTTCACATCTGTCAACACCTGTTTTTTTGGGATTGGAATTATTATATTGTTCTTGAAGTCTGAGGGAATTACGCCTGTCTCACACATCTTGCTCACCAGATGGTAGAGCTGCTTTCCTTTCTTTGCTTAGAACTGGGTTTCCATCTGAGCTCTTGATATTCATGTAAGTGGTTCTCTTTTCTCCAAAGGTCTCTTTAATTTTCCTGTAGGCAGTATCTATCTTACCCCTAGTGAGATAAGCCTCTACATCCTTACATTTGTCCTCTAGTCATCCCTGCTTAGCCATTTTGCACTTCCTGTCTATCTCATTTTTGAGACGTTTGTATTCCTTTTTGCCTGCTTCACTTACTGCATTTTTGTATTTTCTCCTTTCATCAATTAAATTCAGTATCTCTTCAGTATCTATTACCCAAGGATTTCTACTAGCCCCCGTCTTTTTACCTACTTGATCCTCTGCTGCCTTCACTATTTCATTCCTCAAAGCTACCCATTCTTCTTCTACTGTATTTCTTTCCTCCATTCCCGTCAGTTGTTCCCTATGCTCTCCCTGAAACTCTGTACAACCTTTGGTTCTTTCAGTTTATCCAGCTCCCATCTCCTTAAATTCTCACCTTTTTGCAGTTTCTTCAGTTTTAATCTACAGTTCATAACCAATAGATTGTGGTCAGAGTCCACATCTGCCCTTGGAAATGTTTTACAATTTAAAACCTGGTTCCTAAATCTCTGTCTTACCATTATATAATCTATCTGAAACCTTTTAATATCTCCAGGGTTCTTCCATGCATACAACCTTCTTTCATGATTCTTGATCCACATGTTAGCTATGATTAAGTTATGCTCTGTGCAAAATTCTACCAGGTGGCCTCCTCTTTCATTTCTTAGCCCCAATCCATATTCACCTACTACGTTTCCTTCTCTTCCTTTTCCTACTGTCGAATTCCAGTCACCCATGACTATTAAATTTTTGTTTCCCTTCACTACCTGAATAATTTCTTTTATCTCATCATACATTTCATCAATTTCTTCATCATCTGCAGAGCTAGTTGGCATATAAACTTGTACTACTCTAGTAGGCATGGGCTTCGTGTCTGTCTTGGCCCAATAATGTGTTCACTATGCTGTTTGTAGCAGCTTACCCGCACTCCTATTTTTTTATTCATTAATAAACCTATTCCTGCATTACCCCTATTTGATTTTGTATTTATAACCCTGTATTCACCTGACCAAAAATGTTGTTCCTCCTGCCACCAAACTTCACTATTTCTCGCTGTATCTAACTTTAACCTATCCATTTCCCTTTTTAAATTTTCTAACCTACCTGACCGATTAAGGGATCTGACATTCCACGCTCCGATCCGTAGAACGCCAGTTTTCTTTCTCCTGATAACGACGTCCTCCTGAGTAGTCCCCGCCCGGAGATCCGAATGGGGGACTATTTTACCTCCGGAATATTTTACCCAAGAGGACGCCATCATCATTTAATCATACAGTAAAGCTGAATGCCCTTGGGAAAAATTACGGCTGTAGTTTCCCCTTGCTTTCAGCCGTTCGCAGTACCCCTCTGGGTAACTTTCCTGAAATCCATCCCTTTTCCTAGACCTTTTCAGTCCTTTTCCTTCACTCCTCTTTCTTCCCCTTCAACCCTTCTGCTGTAGGGAGCCACTGGCTCTAGAAGCTTGCCTAATTATAATCTTTTATGTGTGTGTTCTGCCACCACTTTGTGAGTAGATTTTTTTAATGTATCTAGTTACCTTATTTTGTCAAAAATTGTTTGTTTTCGTTGTTATACTTTCATGTCATAGTTTTAAACATCACAACCAGAACTAACTCATTCAGGAGAGACAGTAAACTTGTGTAAAGCACTAGTGGCACATTGTAGGAGACTGGGCTTTTCGAAAAGACTCGCAAAACCACTGAAACTAGAGATCAAAGTCCAATCAAACAGTTTGTCCGACTTGCAGTTTCAGTACATGATCATTTGATTGAGGGTTAGGGATTGCTAAAAAAAAAAGAGTTAAGTACACCTCAGAGTACAGACGAACATACCCTAAATGAGCTTGTAATGTTCCTCGAGCCATTCAAACAAGCTAGTAATGATCTAGAACATGACAACTATCCGACTCTCCATTTAGTGCGACTTTGGCGATGTAAACTTCTGGATGAGCACTTGAGCCCTAATGAATTAGATAGTGATGCCTTGGCAATACTTAAATTAAGATGCAGAAATTACATGGACAGAAGTAATGAGAAGATTAAAGTGCACTTTTACCACAGGATCGCAACATTTTTGTGTCCCCCATATCATGATCTTTTGATGCTGAGCACATAAGATAGAGATAATGTTTTGAAAGAGGTTGGTGCTCTGCATGCGAACATTTCAGGGGAGCGTCAACTAAATATGCCAAATATTCTTTGCTTGTGGAACATGTTTATCAGTGACTGTTCCTACAAATTGTGACATCCATTCTGTCTAGTTACTCATGGTTCACATGAAAGTACACCATGCCCATCGAAACTGCCGCAACTGTAGAAGTTGCAGAGGTGTGCGAGAAGTCTGTACCATACAGACAAACACTGCAAAGTATTGTTGTACCTCTCAGTCACTACCGCTGAAAAAGATGCAGAGTCGGAAACTGATATTCTTTGATAGTGGAAAGAACATGAAATGACAGTGCCATCTCTGGCAGGTGTAGCTAAGAGCATGTTGTGTATTCCAGCCTCAAGCGGATCTAGTGAAAGGAACTTCAGTGCTACAGGTTTGGTTGCTACCAAACATCACAGTCATCTGGATCCTAATGTTGTGGATGACATTTTATTGGTTCAAATAACAATAATCTATTAAAATACTTCTGACATGGATTAATACTATACTCCATCAGAACAGGCCTTGGAAAGCCCAATGGTACTGACCGATAGGTCAGCCAAATGTTGTCAATGGATGTGGGTATGGAGAGGCATGTGGTCAGCACACAGCTCTCCTGGCCGTTGTAAGTTTTCATGACTGGGACCACCACTTCTGACTCGAGTACCTCCTTAATTGACCTCACAAGGGCTAAGGGAACCTCACTTGCCAACAGTGCTCGGCAGACTCGGATGGTCATCCATCCAGCACTTAAATTCGAGATCAGTATAAGTAAATAAACAGCAGCCTGCCCCAATTTTTCATGAGTTGCACTAATTATCTATGGTCAGATGACTTGTCTGGCATAGCGGTAATAAATTATACACACAAATGAGCCTTGTGAATCAGTCTATCTGTTAGTGAAACCATGTCAAAATCCCTACAGTAGTTTCTGAGATAATTCTTTACATACAGACTGAAAACCCCGATGTGGAGCCTTAAGTTATACTATGTACAGATACACCCCATGAACCATGAACCTTGTCATCAGTGGGATGGCTAGCATGTCCCAGTGATACGGGTAGCTGTACCATAGGTGCAAACACAATTGAGGGTTATCTGTTGAGAGGCCAGATAAATGTGTGGTTCCTGAAGAGTGGCAGCAACATTTTCAGTAGTTGCAGGGGTAATGGTCTGGATGATTGACTGATTTGGCCTTGTAACATCAACAAAAACAGCCTCGGTGTGTTGGTACTGTGAACAGCTGAAAGCGAGGGGAAACTACAGCCGCAAGCTTTCTCAAGGGCATGCAGCTCTACTGTACAGTTAAGTGAAGATGGTGTCCTCTTGGGTAAAATATATAGAAGATAAAATAGTCCCCATTCATACCTCCAGGCAGGAACTACTCAGGAGAATGTCTTTATTATGAGAAACACAACTAACATGGAATCATGAATGTTACATCTCTTAATTGAGCAGCTAGGTTAGAAAATTTAAAAAAAGGAAATGGATAGGTTGAAATTAGATATAGTGGGAATTTGTGAAGTTCAATGGCAGGAGGAACAGAACTTAGGTGAATACAGGGCTATAAATACAAATTGAAATAGGAATAATGCAAGAGAGGGTCTAATAATGAATAAGAAAATAGGAATGTGGGTAAGCTACTATTACCAGCATAGTGAACGCATTATAGTAGTCAAGGTAAGACAAGACACCACAAACTGGTACAAGTCTACATGCCAACTAGCTCCACAGATAATGAAGACATTGAAGAAATGTACGATGAGCTAAAAGAAATTATTCAGATAGTTAAAGGAGTCGAAAATTTAATTGTCATGGGGTACTGAAATTTGATAGTAGGAAAAGGAAAGGAAGGAAGAATAGTAGGTGAATATGGACTGGGGGGAAAGGAATGAAAGAGAAAGCTGCCCAGTAGAATTTTCCACAGAGCATAATTTAATCATTGCTTAAACTTGGTTTAAGAATCATAAATGAAGGGTGTATATGTGGAAGAGATGTGGAGACATGAGAAGTTTTCAGACTGATTATATAATGGTTAGATGGAGATTTAGGAACCAGATTTTAAATTGCAAGACATTTCCCGGGGTGGATGTGGACTTTGAATGCAAATTATTTGTTATGAACTGTAGATTAAAACTGAAGAAGTTGCAAAAAGTAGGAAATTTAGGAGAAGGGCCCCAGGTAAGTCAAAAGAACCACATGTTGTTGAGAATTTCAGAGGGAGGATTAGGCAACAATTGACTAGAGCAGGGGAAACGAATACAATAGAAGACGAATGGGTAGCTTTAAGAGATGAAAGTGAAGGCAGCAGAGGATCAAATAGGTAAAAAGACCAGACCAGTAGAAATCCTTGGATAACACAAGAGGTATTGAATTTAAGTGATTTACAGGAGAAAATTTAAAAATGTGGCAAATGAAACAGGCAAATGGAAAGACAACCATCTAAGAAGTGAGATTGACAGAAAGTGCAAAATGGCTAAGCAGGAATGGCTACAGGACAAATGTAAAGGTGTAGAAGGATATTTCACTTGGAGAAAGACAGATACTGCATGCAGGAAAATTAAAGAGGTGTTTGCTGAAGGCAATATTATAGAAAGGGAAGTGGATGTAGATGAAGATCAGAGGAGAGATATTATGCTGTGAGAAGAATTTGACAGAGCTCTGAAATATGTAAGTTAAATCAAGGTCCAGGTGGTAGATAACATTCCATCAGAACTACTGATAGCCATGGGAGAGCCAGCCATGACAAAACTCTTCCATCTGGTGTGATGTATAAGACTGGCAAATATCCTCATATTTCATGATGAACATAGTACTTCTAGTTCCAAAGAAAGCAGGTACTGACAGGTGTGAAAATTACTTAATCATCAGTTTAATAACTCATTGTTGTGAAATACTAATAAAAATTCTAAAGTGGTAAAATCTGACCTTGAGGAAGATCAGTTTGAATTCTGGAGAGATGTAGGAACACATGAAGCAATACTGATCCTATGACTTATAAGAATGGCATTTGAACACATAGGGAAGGCTTTTGACAATGTTGACTGGAATACTCTCTTTGAAATTCTTAAGGTAGCAGCAGTAAAATACTGGAACCAAAAGGCTATTTACAACTTGTACAGAAACCAGTTGGCAGTTATAAGAATGGAGGGGTATGAAAGGGAGGCAGTGGTTGAGAAGGGAGTGAGACAGGGTTGTAGCCTATCCCTGATGTTGTTCAATCTGTACTTTGAACAAGCAGTAAAGGAAACCAAAGACAAATTTGGAGTAGGAATTAAGGTTCAGGGAGAAGAAATAAAATCTTTGAGGTTTGCAATGACACTAATTGTGTTAGAGACAGCGAAGGGCTAGGAAAAGGAGTTGAACAAGATGGACAGGTCTTGAAAGGAGGATAGAAGATGAAAACCAGCAAGAGCAAAACAAGGCTAATGGGATGTAGTCGAATGAAATCAGGTGATGCTAAGGGAATTAGATTAGGAAACAAGACTCTTTAAAGTAGTAGATGAGTTTTGCTGTTTGGGCAGCAAAATAACTGATGATGGCTGAAGTAGAGATTGTATAAAATGTAGACTGGTGATGACAAAAAAAAAAAAAAAAAAAGCATTTCTCAAAAAGAGATATTTAGAGTTAAGTGTTAAGAAGTCTTTTTCTGAAAGTATTTCTCTGGAGTGTAGCCTTGTATGGAAGTGAAACAAGGATGATAAACAACTTAGACAAAAAGAGAATAGAAGCTTTTGAAATGTGATGCTACAGAAGAATATTGAAGATTAGATGGATCAATCACATATCTAATGAGAAGGTCTTCAATAGAATCAGAGAGACAAGAAATTTGTGGCACAACTGGACCAAAAGAAGGGATCAGTTGATAGGACATATTCTGAGACATCAAGGGATCACCAGTTTAGTATCAGAGGAAAGTGTGGGGGATAAAAATCATAGAGGGAGACCAAGAGATGAATACATTAAGCAGGTTCAGAAGGATGAAGGTTGCAGTGGTTATTTGGAGACAAAGATGCTTGTGCAAGATAAAGTAGCATGGAGAGCTGCATCAAACCAGTCTTCAGACTGGAGACTATAACAAGAACATGTATATAGTCATCATCCTGAGACATGTGCATTTAGTGGGACTGCTGTGAGTCCTTGGTTATACTTTCAGACTCATGTATTTACTCTCTTTTCCATGTTGGCACAATACAGTAACACCTGACAACAGACTCAAGTGGCATGTTGTTGGTTACAGGGGAGCAGCAGAGACTCGTGAGTCAAGTCTCTGAGCACATGGAGATGACGAGTTCAGAGACGACGCCAGAGGACCCACTGTGGTGTTTAAAGGGAGTTCATGTAGTGTGTTTCTGATCTGTAGCAGGAATCTACAGTGGGTTTACCCTGTTTCTTTCCTCTAGTCTCCCACGGGCATCCTGTAGTTATCTTTGATCTCCTTGATAGAGATTTCAGAACTGCTTAGCTGTCTGAATAAATGCAGGTGCTACAATCCTTCTCTCATCTATGCAAATTCTCTTCCGCGCACACTCTGCTAGCAGATATTTCCTACTGGAATACTGTGGCCAGCTTCCCTAGAGAGACAGCTGTCTCTTTTCTAGGCTGAACCCCTTATGCTCATGCTGATGCATCTTCTTCTGTTTTCAACGAATCAGTAAACCAGACTATGTCTCCTGCACAGTGTCATGGATCATTCTTCCACTGCTCCCTTCTTCCAATGTTATAATGAAAGGTTTATTGAAGTAACAGGAAATTACTATACGGTCAACTGGCATTTCCCTGACCATTCCTATATTTACCACACTCACTGTGTTGGTGTGAGATTCTGGATATCCTAAAGGAATCCAGTTACTTCCAGTTTTTAAACTGTCTGTCCTTGCTGCTGCCTCCATTGTGACTCAGAGATGTAATGGGGCCTGTCCAGCATGGTTTCCATCCTAGCAGTTGCTGTTCTGCTAATTCCACCTGTTACGGCTAGACAGGGCAATCTCTGCATCTTGCCAAGCTCCTTAGCAGTCACCTTCTGTTCTATTTTATTTCATCATACTGTAGCCCCATAAACTATCATAGGTCTTAATAAAGTGGTGTATATCTAGTATATACTCCTGCAGTTTAGACCCTGGTTTTTATCACAGGCCCTTCTGGTACTCATAAGAGTACTTTTCGCATGGAAACATCTATTCTTTATATGAGAAGTCCAGGGTTATAGTAGATACCTCACTACCCATTCTATTAGTAGAGTTTCATCAGGGAGCTTGAGATTCCAGTATGTCTGCTGGATTTTCTTCCTCATAAATGGTACTGCAACAGTTTTATTGGGCCTAGCACTTAGATCATGTTTTCTGCACCAGTTTTCTGCAATGTCTACTGCACATTGTGCTATTGTTCTAACAGTATTAGCAAATTTGCCAAGTTTTACTATGACTAAGTTGTCTACATATCCTTGAAAAAAAAAAAAAAAAGCATCTAATATTTAACTCTTCAATGAGCTCATTCATCACTAGGTTCCACAGCAATGGGGCAGGACCCCTCCATGTGGACATCCCCTGCTGTTGTTGATCAACATTTTCTCATTTATGATGGTGGTTTCCACCATTCTTCTACTGAGCATGGTCTTAATCCACCTGTATATGGTGTCTCAGTGCCATGCTCTTCTGCGCCTTTAACTATAGATTCAAAGGTTGTATTGCTAAGAACTCCCTCTAACCAGGAAGCTTCAGAGAGCTATTTCCTGAAAGTGTAGAGCTTTTTCCACCTTCCCTACAAGTTGGTGAAGTGCTGTTTCACATGATTTATTGGTTGTATATATGTTGGTGTACATGTACACCAAGGAACCTCAGTTAACCTCTTCTCCCTAACATGCACATTAATGCCTTTAAAACAATGGAGGACATACTGATTGATCTCATATCCTTGGCCTTGGTATGAGTAATTCTCCCTGGTTTCAGAATGGAAACAACACTCACTGTCTTCCAAGCATTAGGAATGATTCATGCTGCTAGCCTGACCCTAAACAGTCTACACAGGAATCTAATTAAAGCCATTAAATACTCTCCTGTTTTGTAGCAGTAGAGCTGGAAAGATACAATCTGGGTCTGGTGAGCTGAATGGTTGAAATGTTTCCACTGCCCACATCATTTTTTCCCCAGGTTTCCTTTTTATTACCTGTAAACCAGTGTCTCTCAGGGACTGACTTCTGGTCTGTGTTAACACTGTCAGAGTGCAATGAAGAAAGTGAGTCTTGAGGAGCACATCCAGTGTCTCACTTGCTATTGTATACTCACCATTCTCCTTCCTTAAAGCACCTCCTGAATTAGTTGATATTCTAGTGAGGTTTTTATGGAGCCTAGTGCAGGCATCTGTATCTTCCACTTCCTCACAAAATATGTTCCATGAAGATAGTTTTGCCTGCTTGATTGCAAAGTTGTATTTGATAAGGGCCTCTTGATATTTTGCCCATTGTCCTTTTTCCTTTTAAGGTTGAACAGTCTCCTTACTGGCTCCCTTTGCCCTTCCAGATTGTTAGTAACTGGGCAGTTTTCTAAATATGTGGTTTTAATGGCAGATGTCACTGCATCTGCCATTACCCCAAAATCTGCTGGGTTCCTTATAGAAGTTCTGGCTTCAGATAGGCGTGAATTTAAGTCTTTCCTATATGAGTTCCAGTCTGTTTTCCTAGGATTTCTATGGACCATGATCTGTTTAACATCCATTTAAACATCAAACTTGATATACACGTGATCAGATAAGGATGGCTCCATTGCCACAGGCCATTGTTTGATGTAAGTACCCTTTAGAGTAGGCCTGCAAGTTATGTCAGTTACTTCTTCTAACCTGGAAGGTAGGGACCCTACCCCTCTTTAAGATTTCCAGACTATTTTGTAGTAGAAATTCAAATAGGTGCTCACCTCTGCTATTTTTTTTATTTTTTGTTTTTATTTTTATTATGGTTTTAGGGTGCAAAACCGCTATGGTCATAAGTGCCCACTCCGTGGCATAGTGAAGGGTAAAAAACTGAAATTTAAATCAGCAGAAATGGGAGCGAAACTCAAGAAGGAATCTCTGCTGTTATATCACTGCTTCCCCCACCCCCACCAGGTTACAGGCACTGGCACCACAGCCAACCAGCTGCTGTTCATAATGCTATGTGCAGCTATGTGCCAGCCGCTTCACTTCATGGGAAGGAAGAATACTATCCTTGCAAGGAAGGTAATGTGAGGCCAATACAGTTTCACTCATGCTTCCTTGCTTACATTGTTTCATTCTGATGCTCATTAAGTCCCTGGAACAGATGTCCACTGTCGGCATGAATGAAATTCCATTCTTAACATAAATGCATGTCCTGGGGTTTTTTAGGCTTTTAGCATAAATAAATTTGTCTCTAGTTCCTCCAAGGCCTGAAAGAACCATTTATACAAGGTGAATCACCTAAAACCTACACTGCAAATGTTGCAGAAATGCAAAGTGCTATCGAACTGCAGTTTTCACAAAATGGATTCGTAGGCAGGGGCATGTATTGTTAGCCAATCAACAGAATGTAATAATACTTAGAAAGTGTATTTTTTGTGCAAGCATACACTTTTTTAAATGGTGCAATGCCTGTTGACATTAACAAGCTACAAAGTAGAGTAAATTAGAATGTTGGTGGTATTTGTTGCAGAATTCTAGTGCAAGTCATTTATGAGATACCATATTTTGAAAAGTTCCCTTACCAATACTTGCACAATACCTGTGGAAGCATGCACTAAAGAACAAGTGCATACAATAGTTACATGGATTCTGATCAGTAATGAGACAGTTGATCATCATGGGGGTTGTGTTCAAAATCACCACCAGCAGTCGCAATACATGCTTCCAATGTGTTTTGGAAGGACTGCTTCACACATGGGAGGAGCGGGAGGGGGATTGTCCAATATATACACGGCGCCGGCCCACCACCAGTCAGTACAACAGCGCACCTGATGATGGCAACGTGGTTGATTGCCGAAATATTGTGTCCTATGCACACTCACACCAGGCTGTTCACCCGAGATTTATTTCGTCTGCTTCACACATGCTAGCAAGGAGATGTCCAAGCAGGCTGCATAAATATGTCATTGCATATCATTGGGTATAGTTGGTATGTCCTTGTAGACAGTGTCTTTCAGCTTTCCTCACAGAAAAAGTCTACAGGCATCAAATCCAGAAAATGGGGCAGCCAAGGTACAGGTCCTCTGTGTCCAACCCAACAATTTGGAAACAGTTTGTGAATGTATGCTGTAATACTTGGTGCACTATGTGCTGGACAGCCATCATACTGGTACCACAGGTTCCTCCTAGTCTGCAAAGGAACATCTTCTACCATCCATGGAAGATGGTCTGTTAGGATGCTGTGATACTTGTGCCCATTCAGTTTTCTGTCTATGAACCCATGAGCTGATGGTTCACTATCCTACAACACACATTTACACTCCATGGATGCTGACATCTCACCTGACGAAGCCAACAGGGACTGTCAACAGACCAAAAATGCATGTTTTGGCAGTTTGCTGGCCGTGATTGGTAAATATGGCTTCATCACTAAACACGCTACATGGTACATCTGAGTATCCTGTCATAATGCACATGTACAGAAGTTAACATGACTCTCATAATCGTTTCCATACAGCTCTTGAGAGAGAGAGAGAGAGAGAGAGAGAGAGAGAGAGAGAGAGAGAGAGAGATGTGATGATGGAGATTGTGTGGGGCACTTGCCTGACTCATGCCTCTTCCTTGTTCGGCTGTGTGGGAGCTAATGAGTAGATCAATTGCAACAACAACAAGAACATTAATTTCCCCCTCTTCTTCAATTGTTTCCTTCTGTTATGTTGTTTAGGTATTGCACTACCACTTTCATGTAACTGATTGAAGAAGTTGATAAATAATTATCAAGATGATGACATCTATTGTAATATCTTGCCACATACACCAAACAAGAATGAACTATATTCTTCCTACACTTTCCATATACCACAAGCATGTCAGCTTTGTCTGAATTGGTAAAACCCATTGTTCATTCATGACCTACTGCTTGGGCTGTCACACACTAACTGCCTAGCAAGTCACAATGCATTTGTTGTTGTTGTTGTGGTCTTCAGTCCTGAGACTGGTTTGATGCAGCTCTCCATGCTACTCTATCCTGTGCAAGCTTCTTCATCTCCCAGTACCTACTGCAACCTACATCCTTCTGAATCTGCTTAGTGTATGCATCTCTTGGTCTCCCCCTACGATTTTTATCCTCCACGCTGCCCTCCAATACTAAATTGGTGATCCCTTGATGCCTCAGAACATGTCCTACCAACCGATCCCTTCTTCTGGTCAAGTTGTGCCACAAACTCCTCTTCTCCCCAATCCTGTTCAGTACCTCCTCATTAGTTATGTGATCTACCCATCTAATCTTCAGCATTCTTCTGTAGCACCACATTTCGAAACCTTCTATTCTCTTCTTGTCCAAACTATTTATCGTCCATGTTTCACTTCCATACATGGCTACACTCCATACAAATACTTTCAGAAAAGACTTCCTGACACTTAAATCTATACTCGATGTTAACAAATTTCTCTTCTTCAGAAACGCTTTCCTTGCCATTGCCAGTCTACATTTTATATCCTCTCTACTTCGACCATCATCAGTTATTTTGCTCCCCAAATAGCAAAACTCCTTTACTACTTTAAGTGTCTCATTCCCTAATCTAATACCCTCAACATCACCCGACTTAATTCGACTACATTCCATTATCCTCGTTTTGCTTTTGTTGATGTTCATCTTATATCCTCCCTTCAAGACACCATCCATTCCATTCAACTGCTCTTCCAAGTCCTTTGCTGTCTCTGACAGAATTACAATGTCATCGGCGAACCTCAAAGTTTTTATTTCTTCTCCATGGATTTTAATACCTACTCCGAATTTTTCTTTTGTTTCCTTTACTGCTTGCTCAATATACAGATTGAATAACATCGGGGAGAGGCTACAACCCTGTCTTACTCCCTTCCCAACCCCTGCTTCCCTTTCATGTCCCTCGACTCTTATAACTGCCATCTGGTTTCTGTACAAATTGTAAATAGCCTTTCGCTCCCTGTATTTTACCCCTGCCACCTTTAGAATTTGAAAGAGAGTATTCCAGTCAACATTGTCAAAAGCTTTCTCTAAGTCTACAAATGCTAGAAACATAGGTTTGCCTTTCCTTAATCTTTCTTCTAAGATAAGTCGTAAGGTCAATATTGCCTCACGTGTCCCAGTATTTCTACGGAATCCAAACTGATCTTCCCCGAGGTCGGCTTCTACTAGTTTTTCCATTCGTCTGTAAAGATGCATTTAAGGAACACAAAAGCACACTCTAAGCAAATGTAACATTGTACCTAGCAACTACACAGGTTGAATGGCTCGAAGAAGTGTTAGTGAGGAAGATTTTCAAAATGGAATATTGCGTGAATGACTCGCACTAAAATCCTTCAACAGATACCACTGAATTCTAATTTACCCTATTTTTAGTTTTTTTTTTTGGTCAGTAGGCATTGTTCCATTCAAAAAGTGTATATTTGCACGAAAAATACACTTTCTTGGAATTATTACAATCTGTTTACTCAGTAACAATATGCTAGTCCATTCTGTGAAAACTGCTCATCAGTAGCACTTTCCATTTCCACAATATCTGCTGTGCAAGTGTTAACTGATGCTCCCTGTATAGATAGAGTGCCTGGATTAGGACCACATCCACCTATTGTCTTCCCAGAAGATGACTCAGGGCAACAGTTGCCCCTTTACTGTGTTGCAGGTTTATCTGCAGTCTCCAGTTTGCTGCCATGGTTGCTTCTGATGTCTTTGATTATCCTGACAGCAATGTGTGATAACACTAAGTACAATTTCCAGTCCTGTTCTTGCATAGCTGCCAGAAAAAATGTTTGTTGACTTTCTCCACAAAGGTTTGGCCACCCGGTACAATCTTTTGCCCTCTAATCCTCTATTGAGACCTACTGGTTCAGTGCCCTTATTTTCTTGACAGAGTCTTTGGAGGAGTATCCTTAACAAGTTTCCATACCCAAATTGATAACTTTGCAGTTCTGAAGAGCTCAGCTGCTATCTTGACCGGCAGCTTTGCTGCCTTGCGCAGAGATATCTTGGGACCACCTCCTTAAGTCGCTCCATTGTTCCCATTGCTTCACAGACAAAGAATTAGGGTTGTGGACTTGCCCCTCCTCCCACCCCCCTCTCAGTCTTCTCAAAGAGAGCCATCTGCACAAGCTCCACCTGCTGCAAGGTGATGCCTAGCAGGTGTCCCTGTTGGATTACCACCGTCACGATAACTAAGATTTCAGTACTATAGGTATGTTTCCCTGTTTCCTCCCTTGGTTTTTTCTGGATCCATTTATCCAGAGAAGTGGAAGTATTAGTCTCCTCCATTCTCTTGTTCCCTGTATTAGAGGTAGAAGGAGTCTGATTACCCCCTTCACTCTGAGATAGCCTTTTTTGGGAGGTATTAGGTTCAAGACCTTTCAGTTCCCTCCATTTACATTTAAAAAGCATTCTTTACATTAATTTCTTTTTATTCTTTGAAGTGTTTCCTCCTCTGAGTCCAAGACAAGGATTTGATCTCGACCTGGTCCAGCTTCTCAGTAACAGTTTCCACTTCTTGGACTGTTCTACTGTCTGATACAACTGCTGAAACATCTCTCATTGTTTCCAACCCCAGTGCTTGGGTCTTTGAGGACTCATCAAGTTTCTCAATGTTTGTTTTATTTTCTGTGTTCTCTTGGGACCCATGTGAACTGGGGCTCTAGTTGGTCAAAGCCATGGAATCTCATGCAGTGCTAGGCTAATTGCTCACGATGGTTGCCCGATGACCCTGAAGCTCCGTTAATGACACACCTTGAGTTGGGCATTGGTGAACTGGACAGTGGGAGCAGGCAGGGAAGGGATGGGGCATTTTGAGACACTCTTCATCTGGTCCATCCATTGAGGTGTGTCCCAGACAATGCGCCTACAAGATGGTATCCTCCAGAGAGGTGATATGTGATTGTAGGGGACTGTGACATATTTTTATTTATTTATTTATTTTATTAAATAATGATTGTACTCAGGTGATCATTGGCAGTGAAAGTAAGTATATCTAAAGTTATTGTAATGGAAATTTGAGTTTAAATCAAACAATGGAAACACCAGGTAGGAATGTCAACAATGTAGGAAAAGATAGATTGCTACTTACCATAAAGAAAACATGCCAAGTTGCAGACAAGCATAATTAAAAGACACTTACACATAAGCTTTGAGCTACAGACTTTGTCGTAAAGAGAGAAACACACACCATTCATTCACACAACAAACACACCTCATGCAACATGATCACCAACACCAGCAGCTTGGGTTGGAAGGCAGCTATTACATGGGATAGTAGCAGCAGTCTCAAGGGGGCGATTCTCCAATCTTATTCCGGGGTAGTACGTAAAGTTGATGACCCAATGTGATGTGAACTACAACCTTCTGATGTGGAGTCAGAGGCAGTTTTCCAGTAGGAAGTGGCAGGTATAAAGCAGCCACTTTAATTTTTCTCACATAAACAGACAGCTTCACAGGCTACATGGTCCACCTATGACTGTGACCTTTTAGCAGTTTTGTGAAGCAGTTTGTCAGTTTATATATGACATGGAAGGCAGATCACTAGTCATTTACATGGACCACCAACTACTAGTGGACTCAGTCTGAAATCCATTGAAAGACACATGCCCCAGGCGATTCCCATCACCTGGACTATATTGCACAGTTTACCACCAACATCAACCATATGAAGAATATGTACAATGTTGTTGTTCTTTGTGTGAACACACAGTCATTATAATGCTGAAAATGATCTAAAAGAGTAAAATTAAGCCTGAAAGGAACCTGTATGTGCTTGCAAACAAGTTTATAAAAGCTTTTTCATTATTTTCACTTTCACACAGGGTGCCATAAATATTAACAGCAGCAGCAGCAACAGCACTGTTTCTCATCCAAGAGGTAACATCTGTGAAGTGTGACATGAGGTGTCAACCTATGGTGAGGGATTGGAGTGGTTATGAAAATCTTGTAGCTGTAATACACTGAAGAGCCAGAGGAACTGGTAAACCTGCCTAATATCGTGTAGGGCCCCTGCAAGCTCACAGAAGTGCCACAGCATGATGTGGCATGGACAGGACTAATGTCTGAAGTACTGCTGGAGGGAATTGACACCATGAATCCTGCAGGGCTATCCATAAATCCATATGAGTACGAGAATGTGGAGATCTCTTCTGAACAGCACGTTGCAAGGCATCCCAGATATGGTCAATAATATTCATCTCTGGGGAGTGTTTAAACTCAGAAGAGTGTTCCTGGAGCCACTCTGTAGCAATTCTGGACATGTGGAGTGTCACATTGTCTTGCTGGAGTTGCCCAAGTCTGTTGTAATGCACAATGGACATGAATGGATGCAGGTGATCAAACAGGATGCTTACGTATGTGTCACCTGTCTGAGTCATATCTAGACGTATCAGGGGTCCCATATCACTCCAACTGCACATGCCCCACACCACTACAGAGCCCCCACCGGCTTGAACAGTTCCCTGCTGACATGCAGGGTCCATGGATTCATGAGATTGTCTCCATACTCGTACATGTCCATCCACTCAATACAATTTGAAAAAAAGACTCATCTGACCAGGCAACGTGTTTACAGTCATCAACAGGCCGGTGCAAGTGTAGACGGGCCCAGGCAAGGCATAAAGCTTTGCGTCATCCCATCAAGCGTACACAAGTGGGCCTTTGTTTCTGAAAGCCCATATCGATGATGTTTCACTAAATGCTTTGCATGCTGAGACTTGTTGAAACCCTGGCATTGAAATCTGCAGAAATTTGTGGAAGGGTTGCACTTCTGTCACGTTGAACAATTCTTTTCAGTTGTCATTGGTCCTGTTCATGCAGGAGCTTATTCCAGCCACAGCAATATGGTAATGTATACCAGATTCCTGTTACTGACAATGCACTTGTGAAATAGTCATATGAGAAAATCCCTACTTCATTGGTATCTCGGAGATGCTGTGTCCATCGCTCATGCATGACTATAACACCATGTTCAAACTCACTTGAATCTTGATAACTTGACATTGTAGCAACAGTAACTGATCTAACAACAATGCCAGACACTTATTGTCTTATTTAGGTGTTGCCGACCACAGCACCATATTTGGCCTGTTTGCATATCACTGTATCTGAATACGCTTGCCTATACTAGTTTCTTTGGCATTTCAGTGTAATTTTTGTATACTGTCAGCAAACCAACAAATGAAATTTTATGAATTCTCCAGCTACACATACTATCTAATTTTAAGACATTCAAGTATGACATTATCTATCACTTCATACAGATTGTTGTTAAGTAAGGGACCATGAAGCTAAGCAAACAGTGCATAATTCAAAGCACAAATGCACTGTTCCATAAAAACACGGGAGAACTGCCGGATATCAGTAACGCCCTGCAATGATTTTTCAGTGCAGAGTCTTCTGGCCATCTTCAGGCGAGTGCCACTGTAGTAGTACTGGCGAGTACGCACTGAGCTCCATACTGAGGTGACACTGCACATGTGCTGCTCAGCATGCTCATTCATAATGGCTCCGTGCACTGCGCCTTGCACCCTCCACAGTGAAAGCCTGTCGTATCGGTGTTAGGTCGATTTCCATCTTTATGCAGATAACTACGTTGACTACGAAGTTTCTCTATAATAGGATTCCAAGCAGAGTTTAGGTGATAACCGCTATCTCGATTGATGAGAGTCTCGTTCTCAGACAATCTTATTTCCACAGATTCATTGATAATCGAGCTCCAAAAGTTTGATGTATGGGCCAAAATTTTTGGGTCGTTGTAATTCATGGAATGGTCTGTGGAAATACAGTGTTTGGCGATTGTAAACTTGGTGGGTTGGAGAAGGTGAGTATGCCGTTGGTGTTCCACAATGTGTTCCTGCACAGCTCGTGTCATTTGCCCTATATATGATTTCCGTCTCTAATGACCTTGTTGTCGACGGGACGTTAAACACTAACCACCACCTATATATGATTTGCCGCATTCACACAGAATTTTGTAAACACCTGATTTACGCAGGCCCAGGTCGTCTTTAATGGGTTGCACCAGTGATGAAATTTTGGAAGGAGGGCGAAAGATGACTCTCATTTGATACTTTCTCAATATTCTGTCTATCTGTGAAGAAATATTCCCAATAAATGGTAGATAAACAGTCGACCTGAAGGCCTCTTCCTCTTCCTTGTTCCATTGTTTGTAGGTCTTCATCACTCTGTTCACTTGCCTAGGTGAAAAGCCATTCTTCAAAACTACTTTTTGCAGGTGTTCCAGTTCCGCTTGAAGACTGTTGGCGTCAGAGATAATATGGGCACGGTGGATCAAGGTTTTGAGAATGCCCATTGTTTGTGCTGGATGGTGGCAACTAGTAGCTGTCACTCATACAGGTCTGTATGAGTGGGCTTTCTGTACACCAAGTGACCAAGTGTGCCATCACTCTTCCGTCACACCAAGACATCTAAAAATGGCAGACAACCATCTTTCTCTATCTCCATGGTAAACTTTGTTTTCATGTATGGAGTTCATGTGACGTAAAAATTCTTGGAGACGGTCCAGACCATGAGGCCACACTATAAAAGTGTTGTCAACATACTGCCAAAATACTGTCGGTTTAAAAGTGGCAGAGTCGAGTGTTCTCTCCTCTAAATCCTCCGTAAAAAGATTGGCCACCAGGGGAGACAAAGGACTCCCTATGGCGACACCATCAGATTGTTCGTAAAATTCATTGTTAAATATAAAATATGTAGAGGAGAGAGTGTGCTCAAACAATGCTGTAATGTCTGCACCAAACATATTGCCAATGAGGTGTAGTGAGTCCACCAGAGGCAACTTTGTGAAAAGTGAAACCACATCAAGATTGACCAATAAGTCGTTACTTTGCAGTTGTAGTGACTGAAGTCGACTGATAAAATCTCCAGAATTTTTTATGTGATGTGCACACTTGCCTACCATTGGTTTGAGCAAAGATGCCAAGAATTTTGCTAGATCGTAGGTGGCTGCTCCAATGTTACTCACAATTGGATGTAATGGCGCATTTTCCTTGTGGACCTTTGCTCCCACACCTGTTTCACCACCGCTAGTGGATTTCATCAGTGCCATCAAAGAAGCTGTACGCCATCTTGATACAGGTGAAGCAGAGGAAGTTCGTCGATAGTCTTGCCGTGTATTGACCAGGGGTGCACCAATGAAGAGTAACATCTCGCCCTTGGAGAGGATAGCCCCCTGTAACTTACGAGCAGATGTGGATATAGTAGTCTTAAAATTTGACAAAGGAAATGCTACTGTCCTCATACCAAGGGATGACTATATTAAGAAGATCACTGTTTTATTTTGTGATTCAACATATCGCAAAATCGATAAGGATCCCACGAGCCGAGTGGTGCGAAAAACAGCAGAACTTTTATGAAATAGTTCTCTACTGAAGGAGGTCATCAAGAGACTGAAAGCAAACAGTTCAGTGCCACCTAGGCTGTATGGACTGCCTAAGATCCACAAGGAAAATGTGTCATTACGTCCAATTGTGAGTAACATTGGAGCAGCCACCTACGACCTAGCAAAATTCTTGGCATCTTTGCTCAAACCAATGATAGGCAAGTGTGCATATCACATAAAAAATTCTGGTGATTTTATCAGTCGACTTCAGTCACTACAACTGCAAAGTAATGACTTATTGGTCAGTCTTGATGTGGTTTCACTTTTCACAAAGGTGCATCTGGTGGACTCACTACACCTCGTTGACAATATGTTTGGTGTAGACATTACAGCGTTGATTGAGCACACTCTCTTCTCTGCATATTTTATATTTAACAACGAATTTTACGAACAATCTGATGGAGTTGCCATGGGGAGTCCTTTGTCTCCCCTGGTGGCCAATCTTTATATGGAGGATTTTGAGGAGAGAGCACTCGACTCTGCCACTTTTAAACCAACAGTATTTTGGCGGTACGTTGACTACACTTGTATAGTGTGGCCTCATGGTCTGGACCGTTTCCAAGAATTTTTACGTCACACGAACTCCATACAAGAAAACAGAAAGTTTACCTTGGAGATAGAGAAAGATGGTTGTCTGCCATTTTTAGACGTCTTGGTGTGACGGAAGAGTGATGGCACACTTAGTCACTCGGTGTACAGAAAGCCCACTCATACAGACCTGTATCTACAAGCTACTAGTTGCCACCATCCAGCACAAACAATGGGCATTCTCAAAACCTTGATCCACCGTGCCCATACTATCTCTGACGCCAACAGTCTTCAAGTGGAACTGGAACACCTGAAAAAAGTAGTTTTGAAGAATGGCTTTTCACCTAGGCAAGTGAACAGAGTGATGAAGACCTACAAACAACGGAACAAGGAAGAGGAAGAGGCCTTCAGGTCGACTGTTTATCTATCATTTATTGGGAATATTTCTTCAAAGATAGGCAGAATATTGAGAAAGTATCAAGTGAGAGTCATCTTTCACCCTCCTTCCAAAATTTCATCACTGGTGGGACCCATTGAAGATGACCTGGGCCTGCGTAAATCAGGTGTTTACAAAATTCTGTGTGAATGCGGCAAATCATATATAGGGCAAATGACACGAACTGTGCAGGAACACATTGTGGAACACCAATGGCATACTCACCTTCTCCAACCCACCAAGTCCGCAATCGCCAAACACTGTATTTCCACGGACCATTCCATGAATTACAACGACCCAAAAATTTTGGCCCATACATCAAACTTTTGGAGCTCGATTATCAATGAATCTGTGGAAATAAGATTGTCTGACAATGAGACTCTCATCAATCGAGATAGCGGTTATCAGCTAAACTCTGCTTGGAATCCTGTTATAGAGAAACTTCGTAGTTGACGTAGTTATCTGCATAAAGATGGAAATCGACCTAATACCGATACGACAGGCTTTCACCGTGGAGGGCGTGAGGCGCAGCGCACGGAGCCGTTATGAATGAGCACGCTGAGCAGCACATGTGCAGTGTCACCTCAGTATGGAGCTCAGTGCCTACTCGCCAGTACTACTACAGTGGCACTCACTTGAAGATGGCCAGAAGACTCTGTGCCGAAATATTGCGGCAGGACTTTACTGATATCTGGCAGTTCTCCCATGTTTTTATGGAACAATCAGTGCACCGGGATAGCTTTTAAACATCACGCAAATGCACTGTTTGGTGTCAACTTGTGAATTAAAGCATTTAAGCACTCAGTGATGGTCCATTAAGTAAAAATACCCAGAATGTTAGTTTTGCTCGATATGTGTTGGTGTCGTGGCTATATTAATTGGCTGGGTGAAATCTGTGACTGCCTTTTGGATATATACTTTGCCTGTTGTCCAGAGGTGGCCACATAGTCATTGCATTGTCAAATAAATTGTTCAATTGCAGTTAACAAGATGTGAGCTAAGTTTTCTTTAAAATTATTAATTGACATAAAGTCTAAATGTCTGTAAGATGGTGGCATGTGATGCAAGCTAAAATTCCTTGAGAGCTCCAGTAATAACAACGTCACAATTGTGTATAATATTAAATGAAATATTGTAAAGACGTCATTGCACTTAACTGTTGAGAGTGCATATCCCAATGCAAAAATGTTTCAAAGTTTATCACATCTCAAGACATCAGTCCCAGTCATGGCCTAGCCTGGATTTCTATCTTTTCCAATTGTGACAAGTAGACTATTCATTCACTAAATCTCACAACTGCTTGCAACCTTTTGAACTGACCATTTGTACCAGAGTGATCCAGATACAAAATAGCAACCTGCACTTAGGTCAGCATCAGTCATTGTTCTTTTTGCTGTACAGCATACACAGGATCTTTCTTAATATTGACCTAATCTTAATTATAATTGCAGCAATAAACACATGATGTACTATCAGTTGAGTTAATATTTACAAGATCATTTATATGTAGTGATTACCAGGGAAATGTTACTTGTAAATTTTATCCATCATATCAATGTACTCTTCCATAAATAAAAACTATCAAAAAAAATTTTTGTGCTGAATTTTGTGTGGTAGTTTTCATAATTGGATATGACACATAGTTTGGAAATTATTCATGATCACTGGGTTCAGTAATTAAAATTAACACAATGCAAGTTGTGTTTCTACATATGCATCATCTTAAATTCCATCTTATGCTGCCATGATAAATAATGTTTTTCTATTGAGGTGAATTTTAAACATTTTAACCCTTTAACTGCTCTGGGTGTGTTAACACACATGCCTTTGTAGCTGTCACTGTGTGCTCTGAACGTGTTTACGCATACCACCAGTCCTTCTACTTGGTACTCTGAATGTGTCGATGCGTAGACACATTCAGGGGACCAGGTAGAAGGACTGATGGTGTGCGTAAACACGTTCAGAGCACACAGTGACAGCTACAAAGGCACGCACATTAACACACCCAGAGCAGTTAAAGGGTTAATTGATTATCAGAATTTTTTCTCTTAGATTAGGAAACAGTCTTATAACAAGGACACCCACAACTATCATTATTTTGCATACCGAAAGGAAAACTAAAAACTTAAAATATACTGAGGTACTGAAATGCTGGTAAAATTGAGAATTCAATTTGCTGTTTTAGCTGTTTCATTGTAATTGCTCAGAGACTGGTACAACCAGTTTTTATGATGCACATACATTCTCAGGTGTATTTCTGCATAACAAAATTTTTATGTAGAAATTTTATAAGAACCATACTACTGACTTACATAGTTCAGAATCCTTAACACTAAAAATTAAAACCATGGCCCATGAATTAATAACAAAAGGCATGAGCCACTATCACAAAATTACTTAAAATGTTTAATGTCCCTCATTACTTATATGGCTTAATGCATGTTCTGAGGTGCAATGAGGAGCATTACTGATGCAACCAGCAATGGATGTCAGACTTCATAAAGCCAGTTGTCACTGATAATTTATGCTCAGAGTGTGACAGAAGTGCTTAAAATAAAAATGTTATGAAAATAACGTGTAGAAGGCCCAACAGGGGCTATATGTAGACCCAAATGAAAGGATAATTAAATCAATAACATTGGACTCACATGTGGTAACAGGAAACCATCTAGGCTGTTGAACAATCTAATACTGAAATGACATCAGAGAATACACCAGTGTTTGTCGTTCCCAATTGACAACACCTATATATCATCAGGAACACACCTACGATTTCGGTCAAGAACTTTTCAAGATTGTTGGTAACAACATAACACAACTGCTTGTCTTTATACAGGGTGTTACAAAAGTTACGGCCAAACTTTCAGGAAACATTCCTCACACTCAAATAAAGAAAATATGTTATGTGGACATGTGTCCGGAAACGCTTAATTTCCATGTTTGAGCTCATTTTAGTTTCGTCAGTATGTACTGTACTTCCTCAATTCACCGCCAGTTGGCCCAATTGAAGGAAGGTAATGTTGACTTCGGTGCTTGTGTTGACATCCGACTGATTGCTCTACAGTACTAGCATCAAGTACATCAGTACGTAGCATCAACAGGTTAGTGTTCATCACGAACGTGATTTTGCAGTCAGTGCAATGTTTACAAATGCGGGGTTGGCAGATGGCCATTTGATGTATGGATTAGCACGGGGCAATAGCCGTGGCGCGGTACGTTTGTATTGAGACAGATTTCCAGAACAAGATGTCCCGACAGGAAGACGTTCGAAGAAATTGATCGGCGTCTCAGGGAGCACGGAACATTCCAGCCTATGACTTGTGACTGCGGAAGACCTAGAATGATGAGGACACCTGCAATGGATGAGGCAATTCTTCATGCAGTTGACGATAACCCTAATGTCAGCGTCAGAGAAGTTGCTGCTGTACAAGGTAACGTTGACCTCGTCACTGTATGGAGAGTGCTATGGGAGAACCAGTTGTTTCCGTACCATGTATAGCGTGTGCAGGCACTATCAGCAGCTGATAGGCCTCCACGGGTACACTTCTGCGAATGGTTCATCCAACAATGTGTCAATTCTCATTTCAGTGCAAATGTTCTCTTTACGGATGAGGCTTCATTCCAACTTGATCAAATTGTAAATTTTCACAATCAGCATGTGTGGGCTGATGAGAATCCGCACGCAATTGCGCAATCACGTCATCAACACAGATTTTCTGTGAACGTTTGGGCAGGCATTGTTGGTGATGTCTTGATTGGGCCCCATGTTCTTCCACCTAAGCTCAATGGAGCACGTTTCATGATTTCATACGGGATACTCTACCTGTGCTGCTAGAACATGTGCCTTTACAAGTACGACACAACATGTGGTTCATGCACGATGGAGCTCCTGCACATTTCAGTCAAAGTGTTCGTACGCTTCTCAACAGCAGATTCGGTGACCGATGGATTGGTAGAGGCTCTCCTGACCTTAACCTTCTTGACTTTCATTTATGGTGGCATTTGAAAGCTCTTGTCTATGCAACCCCGGTACCAAATGTAGAGACTCTTCGTGCTCGTATTGTGGACGGCTGTGATACAATACGCCCTTCTCCAGGGCTGCATCAGCGCATCATGGATACCATGCGACGGAGGGTGGATGCATGTATCCTCACTAACGGAGGACATTTTGAACATTTCCTGTAACAAAGTGTTTGAAGCCACGCTGGTACGTCCTGTTGCTGTGTGTTTCCATTCCATGATTAATCTGATTTGAAGAGAAGTAACAAAATGAGCTCTAACATGAAAAGTAAGCGTTTCCGGACACATGTCCACATAACATGTTTTCTTTCTTTGTGTGTGAGGAATGTTTCCTGAAAGTTTGGCTGTACCTTTTTGTAACACCCTGTGTAGTAGTATAGATATATATTTATATACCATATATATTAAGAAATATATAGCATGTGTCCATCTGAATGTTTATTAAAGCATCATGTAATTATTTGAAGTAAACTGGTCAAGCACTTTTCAAAATTTTTGGTACTGATTTTTCACCTTTATATAACATATTGTATATTTATATACCACATGTATTTACAAAATAGTAGCCCATGTCTGTCCTAACATTTGTTAGAGTATTATGTAAAACTCTGAAGTAAATTGGTTGAGAACATTTTGAGACTTTTGGTAATGACATTAAACAACAATTTGTGTTTATATAGTGCTATAGATAACGAATTTGCGAGTTCATGGCATATTTTGATGAAATTATTTTCCAAGTTTCATCTGTGGGCATATCAGATATTCATGTCTGATTCTTCTACTTAGACAATGTATGTATATTTTTCTGCTGCTTTGTATAACTGTATTATGATTCAGTATGCAGATATCCACTATTAAGCTCTTGTGTACATTATACAACAACAGCCATAGCATTACACTATGTTCTTATTTGTCATTTCCAATTCTACCACCCGTCTTTGACCTGGACCTTTATTGTTTTGTTTCCTTGCCACCAAGTCTTTTCCAACACAGGCCTTACTAGTACACTTAGTAAGTCCTTATTTGTCATTTCCTATTTTACCACCAATCTGCTACCTACATCTTTATTGTTTTATTTCCATCCACCTGGTCTTTTCCTGGTTGTGCTAGATTCTACCTCTTGAGTTTCAAGATTCATTGCAGCATTTACTCTGTCACCACTGAGTGTACTTACAGGGTCTGCAACTGTTGATAGCTGCAATATTCCACATGTACCTTCCGGGTGACCCAACAATAGGCTGGCCATCATACATCTTCAGTGGTCACTGGCTGTTGGAGACAGGGCAACTAAGTTCTGACACTGTGTACTCTATCAAAGATAGAACTGAAGTAAAAGTGCACTTATGGCTTTTGTATTGCATGCTGCAGTTGGTAACTGTTTGTGTGGTGAATAATAGGAAGTGAAGACAACGAATAATTAGCCACAACCAATGTGAAAATAGCTTTTGATGAACATAGTCGTAATGTATAGTTTATGAAGTTCTGTGGTGGCATAGTGGAATATACTGTGCAGAATGTCAAACAGAACAATATTCTGTAAAATAGAAATTGTTCCTGTGTAACCACAACCTTGGAAATTGGGATATTCCTAAAATACCCAACTGAGTTTTCAAAATGATCATTGAGCTACACTACAGATCAGCACGTCACCACAGCCACTTTTCCAATCACATTTGTAGTCTTTGACAGCTCACAATCAAACCGTTATGTTTCAACCTAACCTACACTGTTGGTCACGTTAAAGATCTGTCTGTTATCATAGTGTTTTTTTTTCCTCTAGTCACATTTGTTGGCTTTTCCAGCTCAAAACCAAACTATAACACAGGAATGCAAAACAATATTTCAAGATATACTATCATATTCTAAGGAACACACAATACAAGTAATACACACAAAAACCAGTAACAAGCTTTACAATACACAATACACAGAGTAATAATCATCAATCTTGTACTATCTGTGTCATAAACAAAAGTCAACTATTCATATTTTCCACCAAACTAAAGTCATTAGATTCCGCAGTTCTCATTGGCTACTCTATACTATCATCCGATTGGCTATGACCAAAGAAAACAAATTGCCAGCAGCAGCACACAGCAGAAGAGTCACGAATGCCATAAGTGCACTTTAACTGCAAATTGAATTACATAGGTACTTCATATCTTGTATTAATGGTAAGTGTTCAAAATTAGTAGCAAAATTTGTTCATGATTTCTATACAATAACAATTGCTAGGCCACTGTTCCAAAGATTAACCTCTGACAATACCAACCGCTGAAACACTGCATCAACGAAGAACACACATCAACCTAAAAAGGCAAAAGTCCACCTCATGATTAACAATTAAGTGTCACTTAATATGAAATGCACTGAAATGAAAAGAATAGACCAAAGTTGAAAAAATGAATGAAGATGATACAATGTCAGTGAAGACCTTTTAGATATACTGAATCTGCAGTGGTGCTAGACCCACATCCCTGGTGGGAGAACCTCTGCTAGTAGGTTTTTGAAATCATAAATGGAAACATTAGTGACAATGGAAGGCTATGTAACTTTTTAAAGTTTTCCTATCAAGACTGATAAAGGCACAGTTTAAGATAAAAATGCAATTAGGTTGGATTATCGGAAATGCACCTAAGATCTGGCATCGTGGTCAGTCAATATACAGCTTCATTTAATGAAATACTAATGTGGTTTTCTGATTCTATCTCAGATATGCATTATTTGAACACAAAAAGCACAGATAATTTCTCACATTCATAATGTAAGTTATTTCCTGTGAATTATGTGAGAATTATGATATCTTTGTGATAAAAGACTTGATAGTCAAAGCAAGCAATAAAGCTGTGCTTGCAAAGTAACAATACTGATTTTGTGTAATTGTGGTGTACTAAGAGAAATACTGAAAAATTAATGGAGTGGTTAAGTAAAATATAGTTACCAATACCAGTTAGAACTGTCTTTTTGCCATTTTATTTCTGCAATATGATATTCCTCTTCCAAATTTTTGATTGTTACAGGAAACATATATGCTCCAACAATGATGACCAAAAAGCACTGTGTCCACATTGTGGGAAGCTGTCTTCACATGTTTGCACACACATTTGTGAACAGTACTGCAGATGTGATGATTGTGAGACAGAGTTTATTCATGGGAGACATCAAACAACACATGAAGGGAGTGAACAAGAAAAAGATGATAATACTTCAGACCACAACAGGATACTGGCACTTGACAATCAATTAGCAATATCTTCACAAGTAAATTTGACAGAAACCATCAAAAAACTCCCTTTGGAGTGTGACATTTGTGGCTGGGCTTGCTCAGAACCTTCTGGCCTTACAGCACATAAGAAAACACATGCAGGGCAGCGACCATTCAAGTGCCGTCTGTGTGAGTGGACATTTGCTCGTTCCTGTGGTCTTATGAAACACATGCGCACACATACTGGGGAACAACCTTTCTTATGTCCTGTGTGCTGTGAGAGTTTTACTACCACATACAGTCTCAGTAGACACAAGTGCTGTCCAAGGGATACTAAGCAGCTTTAATAACCACCAATTTTTCCATACGTTTTTATTAAAGTTGTGATAACTGTAATGAGATTTTTCTTAATGGTATAGATGAAATGTGTTATTGTGAGGACCAAGATTTCCTTGTAAAAAGTGAGTGGTTGCCTCAGTCCCATTGTAAAAAGAAAAATAAATTAATGGATTAAAATTCTTAATAAGATCTGTTGGCACTTTTCTGTACTTTAAATTGTTTTTTGTTAATTTTTTGTTTGTTTCTGGATTTTCTGTATCTGTTACTGAATAAATGGTCATTCTGTTTAAATCAGTGTTTTTTGTGATGTGTGTTTCCATATAGTAGAACAAGGAATATTATTTCAAGCTAGGAAACAGTGCCTAAAGTGATCAATGGAAAATGAGGAATGAAACAGTCATGTGTCTTTTTGGGTAAACATAGACTGCAATGAGTATTAGCTTTTATTATTTCTGTTAGTTCCTCTAGTTGGAGCCACACATAAATCTCTCATACTTTTCCCAGCAGCAGTGCAGGAAAACATCTTGCCCGGGTGGATATCAGCATGTATATAGTGTAGGAAATGTGTAACACAAATGCTGATTAATGCAATTTATTTACTGACCAGTTTCAGTTCAGGACCCTGTTCATGGCAGTCAAATATGAATTATAAAAACAACATTGCATCTAATAGATTTTTTGAAATCCAAGTTACACAATGAAAGTCAAACAGAACAGTTCTGAACACAATAACTGTGTGAAATGCACACACTAATCATTACAACTGAAGACTTTAAACTGGTTCAGAATTCTGTTCTTGACTATCCTGAACCAGTTTGAAGTATTTGTTTGTAGTGATTAGTGCCTGCATTTCACACAGTTTTTGTCTTCAGAATTGTTGTGCTTGACTTTCATTATGTATCTTAAATTTTGAAAAATATATGATATGTACTGTTGTTTTTATAACAGCATATTTGATTACTGTGAACACTGTCCTGGACTGAAACCTGTTGGTGACTAAACTGCTTTAAAGTCAGCATTTGTGTTAAGCATTTTCCACAACACCGGAAGTGCTTCTGTGTACTGCAGCATAGCTGGAATGAAAGCAGAAAAAGGAAATATATACATAAGCTATTTTCAGACTGCCATTGACATTCCTAGAGAAATTACAGAGAATTATTTAAGATATTCTTTCTAGTTCAGCAAAATAAAATAAATGAAATCTTCAAGCATTTTAAGTGATAAATGTAGCTAGCTTGATTTAATTAGTTGAATATCAGGCAAAGAAAGTGTTGTGTCATGACACTGCCTGTATTCAATGCATAAATTGTCCATGAAATGATGGATTTTGTGATGGTGCAAGTCCACTTTTCCAAACAATGCCAGATGCTGTAAGGTACTGGAAAGAAATGAGTATATTTACCTTCAGCTGAGCAAGTTGGTAGTTTATTATAAGCATGTCATACACCAATTTACACAAAACATGAACTGGAGGGAAATGATCTTTTTTTTTACAAGTTAGTACTAAATCGTAGTGCTGCAAGGGCAACTAGAAACATTAATAGAACATTTAAGTCCAGTACAGTACTTAGGGACTTTAAGAAAGTAAGTGACACATATCATTCCTCACTAAGCCCAATGCACAACAAGAATCACACATTGTTACAAGAGAGTACATTTTCTGGGTCTCCTGCAGACACAGATCCACTGCAGTGCAGACAACAGGTACATCACAGTGTGTGAGCAAAATGGCGTGGCTAATGTTAACATACTCAAAAGTTGAAGTACTTAGGACAGTAAGATTTTTGTGGGCAAAACTTCTCAGTTGCACACAGATTCATGGCGAAATTTTGGTGATGTGTAAACTAAATGTAATGTTGCCTCCAACTCTAATAAAATAGTGCCAACAATTTGACCAAGGGTGCACAGATGTGGATGATGCTGATTGGAGAGGAAGGTCATTAACATTGATAACAGAGGGCAATGTTCAGGCGATCAAGGGAAAAAATTCTGGGGGAAAGAGATTTTTCATTGATGAGAATGTTTGAACTGTGGTTCCACGACCAAGCAGTGGATTTCTATCATCAAGAAACTGAATGATGGGCAGAATGTTGTGACCATTGTTTACAGAGACTTGGTGATTATGTTAAAAACAGTGTCATGTACCTGTTTACCTATGTAATGTAATACCAAAACTTCCTAGGATTTTCTGCAAAATTGGGAGACAGAATTTGAATTGATGTGATTCTTCAGTTTCTCCTGGTGCATTTCTCGCTTGAACAGTCCACAGGTGTACTGTCAGTCCACAGTGTCCAATGGGCATAATATTTCAGTGATCATACATGTTGCCATCCTCAGGTGCGCTGACAAACTGAGCTCCTGAGGGCGGGCAGAAAGACTAAGGTATCCTGGTGAGTTTTGATGTTGTTTCATTATTCACCAGGGTGCCTGTTTGAGAGTCAGTTGAGCTTATTGCACAGAAATTTGACAAGAAGACGACTGACCTTTTCAAGCAAGTTCTGACCTCCATGCATTTTCTCTTTAATGGAGAATACTATGAGCAAACAGAAGGAGTTGAAATGGGGAGCCCACTCTCACCTGTGGTCGCAAATTTCTTTATGGAGTACTTCAAGGAGGAAGCTTTGGCATCATCCAAATGGAAAACTACGTGATTTCTACGTTATGTGGATGACACATTTGTGATCTGGCCCCATGGAAGGGACAAGCTCCTAGACTTCCTAACACACCTGAACTCCATACATCCGAACATCAAATTCACTATGGAAACCAAAGCAGAAGGAAGATTATCATTTCTGGATGTCATGGTCAAAAGAAGAGTGGATGGCACCCTGGGACATGGGGTATACAGGAAGAAAATGCACACCAACCTGTATTTGCGTGCGGATATCTACCACCACCCTGCACAGAGGATTGGGGTGCTAAAAACACAGGTGCACAGGCCGCGAACCATCTCTGCCACTGAGAGTCTGCCCCAAGAGCTGGAACATCTCAAAACTGTGTTCCAGAAAAATGGGTACTTGGAATGGCAGATCAGATGTGGTCTCTGCCCCACCTCTACAGTACAGTGTATGGAGACGGAAGATAGCAACTGTCTATATACCATATACTTGCACACTAACGGGGAAAATAGGAAGAATATTGAGGAAACACCGAGTAGGCACTGTCTTTTGCTCACCAAATAAAACACGAGCATTTATGAGAAGTGTCAAAGACGATCTCAGTTTGTGGAAGGCCAGCATATACCAGATTCCATGTCAATGTGGGAAGACTTATATTGGACAGACAGTGCGCACCATCGAAGATTGTTGCTGAGAACATCAGAGGCACACTCGACTTGGATACCCCAACAAGTTGGCAGTTGCAGAGCACTGTTTGTCTGCAAATCACAAAATGAACTACCAACATACCAGGGTCTTGACACAGACATCTAAATACTGGGACAGCATCGTTAGAGAGGCTATTGAAATTCTTACCAGGGACAGCCTCTTCAACTGAGATTGCAGCTTCAACCTCAGCCGGGCATGGGAACCAGCATTGAGTATAATTAAAAAGATGCTCAGCAAAGGAAATGAACGGGCAGCTGGGGCAGACGAGGCAATTACAATGATTACAGATGCCGACGCCAGCATCTCAGCGATTGCTGACATGCAGGCGTGGACCACGGAGAGAACGCGAGGGGAATGGATTTAATATGGCCACCTGACCTCAGGAGCTCAGTTTGTCAGCACAACTGATGATGGCGACATGTCTGATCACCAAAATATTGTGCCTGTTGGACACTGTGGACCAGCAGTACACCCATGGACTGTTCAACCAGAATTTGAATTCATTGAATGATTCAAACATGGCCCTCCCAACACGAATTTTGGTTTCAACTAATTTTTGTTTATCTGTGAGGCTTTGAGTACAATTAAATTTGTAGTGAAGCCCTCTTTGCTTTTGTAGCAGCTTTCTAACAAGGTTCTTGAACCACAGTGGGTCTTTTCCTCCCTCATAGCTGCTGTATTGCTCGTTAAGTTGGCTTAAGTTGCCTTCCTATGTTTTTTGCTAATATTATGATATGCAGTGTGTGTGTGTGTGTGTGTGTGGGCGCGTGCGCGTTCGCAATAGCATATAGTTAGTGAAATAAAGTGTGTGGTTTTTATGTCTATGTATTACTGAGCAAACCAGTACAAAACCTAACACACTGGTAAAGAGGATGGAATGGTAAGGTGCAATGATTAAATGCCTATTTTCATTTTTCGCACAAAATGATGTGAAGTCATCACCAACCAATTGGGTCACATTGTCTGATGCAGTCACTTAGGCAGACTAAACTGAGCAACAAAGGGATTAATGTATCCACTAGAGCAGAAATGTTGGTAAAAGGCATCTTGATTACTTCTGGCCACCTGCTGTGGACATCCAATACAATTAACATGGTCTTACAAAATTCTGAAAAATAGTTATGTTTTCGTAAGACCAACATGTATATTATCCAGTTCTGATTCCCATTTAGTGGCAGCAGTTGCAGTTCCAAAAGCAAGTCTAGTAAACTTAAACAGACACCAAGCGATAACAATAGTTTGCTCAGCCACTTCTAATTGTAAATACGAAGCAAGTTTGGTGAAACTATCATCTATCTTTGGTAAGGGAAAATGGGGAATGAAAATGTTTGGGTTCCAGTTACCTTAAAATCCCCTGAAATTCTTATTTAGGTGTTTGGTGTTTAGCCTGCTGAATGATAGCCAAAGGATATGTGGTCCATATGGCTTTGGCTAACTCCTCATCTGACAATCTGACAGGGGTTTTTTCCTCAGCCATATTTTATATTTTATTTCCTACAAGAATTTTGTGAGCTAGGGAAATTGACCTGGCACAAAGTGCAATAGGTTGAGGCCCTTCTTTTAGCTCTAGGGTACCTTTGATGCCTTATAAGGTCTCTGGATTTTCTTGTGAAAGCCTCTGGATATGACTTCACAAGTTTTTCCACTGAATCTATTTCTGGGTCAAAAACTTATAATTATTTCACTTTATGCATTTTGACAAATATTGTGTCAGTTAAGTGGAATGGATCTTAGCCAGTTTCTCCCCAGCACAGTGGAGCTGGCTGATGACATTACAACATATAGAGGCAATAAACAGCTTACTTTATCAACTTCAACCAGTGACATTAACCAAATATACAGAGCCCTTCACATGCATTTTATCATAATGAATAGTTTTTGTACTGATTTTGCACAACTTATCTTTTAGGAAACACTTGTGCCATTTGTGATATGCCATAAAAGTGGCATGTACACACCTACATCTACAATTACATCTATACTCTGCAAACCACTGTGAGATTCATGGCAGATGGTACATTCCATTGTATCAGTTATTAGGATTTCTTCCTGTTCCATTCATGTATGGAGCACAGGAAGAATGATTGTTTGAATGCCTCTGTGTGTGTGCAATAATTATTCTAATCTTATCTTCACAACACCCATTTATATATCTGTATCCAACTCAAAAGGAATTTTCTTATCATCCACAACTAGCTCTACAACTGGCATCATAGTCCACTTGTTTAATGGTGTCAGTTTTTGCACTGGAAGTTGCTATGCCACAGTTGAACACACATCAGCACCATGACACTCCTGGCACACAATGAGATTTTCTTCATTTAGATCACTTTTTTGATACACACTTGTTTTGATGCACCATTTTCTTAGTATGATATTTTTAAATACTAAATCTGCCCCATTGTTTGAATTTGATTCTCCTGAATCAGTGTCAGAATCCTCCAACACCATCTTGTACACTTTCCTGCATTTCTTCTTCTTCTTCTTTCTTCTTCTCCCACTGGTTTCCTTTGGGCCCCAACTTGTATAATGTTGACTGCTGCCTTTTCTGTGACACATTTTTGGAACATATCCTTGAATGCCACAAATTTTACAAGTGAAACCTTTCAGTGAGCATCATGGCTTCATGTGTCCTTGTTTGCCACTACAGTAACATTGTTCTTTGTTAAACTGCAAACTCACTTGAGGCTTTGAAGCTTGATTGTGTATCTGTGGCCAACCACTGCAGCATCAGTTGTGGCAGTCTCCATAATCATTCAGTAGACTCCATAATCATTGCAATTTCTTGACATTTATTGAATGTCAGTTGCATTCTCCAAACAGCTTGTTTTCCAGTTCTTAAACTACACACTAATCTGTCTCGTAGCACTTCTTGTAGATTATCTTTTTACAGTGTTCTGCCACAGACTTCATCTGAGATATGTACTGCAGAATAAATTCTTCAAAAACTGGTTTCTTGTATGAAACTTACAGCCATCCGGAATCACTGAAGGTGCAGTAGTTTCACTACTGTCAGTTTCATTGAAAGTCGTGTCATCTGGGTTCTGAGGGTATGCTAGGACTGTGATGAGAGCTGCATATGCTGCATACTCAAATCCATTGAGACTCAGCATTAGTTTGTATGCAGTTGTCTGGAATCTTGTGCACAATGAACGTATTTTTCATAATGGACATATACACAACCTCATGGTACATGTTTTGTGAGCTTGTGCATTGTGATGGCACCAGGATTATTCACAGACATTTGAATCTTCTTCACTGGTTGCTTGGCCTCACATTCACTGTAGGTTAGCTGTAGTAAACTGCAACAGGCAGAAGACTTGCTTTGTTTGTATGGCACATTTTAGCAATTTTGACTGAGACAAACTCACACTGCAGTGTTATTCTTCAGCACACCAGTGTAGAAGAGTGCACAGAAACAGGTAAGTGAAAAATCTGATCAATATGCATGTTTATTTATATATGAATGCTAACTTCTGAATTTTCATTTGTGTGAGACCTAGTGTACAAGATTCATGTGTCGATTTGAGATTCTAGCTCTGCATATTTTATTGTTCGTGTTGCTTCTGCATAATCTTTCATTGATTGTATCAGTACATTTCTGTATTGCTATATTTGTGAAATTTTGAACATTCGCAAGAGCTGCAATAAACTTGTACTGTTGTTGTCAGTTACAGGCTAAACTTAATTGTGCCCTTTTAAAATTTTTGAGAAGAGTAGGCGTGCCTTCATTCAAAAAAGGCTAAACTTAATTGTGCCCTTTTAAAATTTTTGAGAAGAGTAGGCGTGCCTTCATTCAAAAAAGTCATTCTTTAATTTCATTTTACAATTACATGAGAAACACGTTATTTTTTAGAATTTCCAGATGATTACAAAACTATATTTTCGTAAGTTACGTGTATGAGTGTTTTAGATACATATCTTATTTTGTAGCAAATCAGCCTTTCTGGTTCACAGTTCTGCTAAAGAATACATCATATTTCATTGTATATCAATGCAAATAAATATGCATTTTTGAGAATTTTCAGAAGCTACCATTGTCCTTTGTATAATATATGAGCAATTTGTAATAAATCGGCGATTGTGATCTAGTTGCTGTAGCAGATATACCAACATATTCCATTAGATTTAGTTTTCCATTAAAGAGGAGTAGCTCCATATATTACCTACATTTATCATAAATTATCTCCGTTTCTGAGTTTGCTAACAACTGTAATTGACCTCAAAATGTTTTATGTAACTAGTAACTTTTACCTTTGGTTTTTATGTTGCCTTAATAGAAATCTTTTTTAGTGTATTCACTTGAATTCTGATAGGGAATTAACAGATTTATAGCTCAACAGATTAAAAGATAATCAGTAGGGTTTAATTTTAAGTTATTTATTCTCTGCCTTGTAATACACTGCACCAGCCAAAATGCAGTCCACTGTTAATGATGTTCTTGAACACAGGATGGTTTGGTTGATGTTTGTAAGCAGCTGGAATTCACCCTAAATACTGTCAAATGATTGGCAACTGCTATGAATTGGTGTGTTGGAAGAGCTCCTGAGTATTGTGTACCTGCAGAAAGCACAGGATCTGTTATTACTCGTCCACTTGACTATGAGTGGTGTGCATCATGTACAGGATGAATGGCGACAAGGGAGAACTCAAGATGTTGTATCAATCCCCCTAACTGACAAGTTTGAGGTGCTGTCTTGCACTGAATGTGAAACTGGGCCAGTGGGACTCAGTTCAAATGTTTTTAGGAAATCTGTTCTGTCCAGTGTCAAGAGGAGGCAAACATGAAAGGGTAGGGGTCCATTAATTGTTGGTGGTTCAAATGTACAGCAAATGAAGGTATTCTGTAGGGAAATGACAGCAAGGGACAGGTAAAGATACCTGTTTCACTAACTGTGGTATACCAGGGGGTCTCATTCAACATGTAGAAGAGGCTATTCCAGCAGCCATCGAGGGAACAGTGTGCAACCAACTGCAGATTGTGTCATACATTGGAACAAATGATGCCTGTCATCTGGATCCCAGGGCCATACTTGGATCATTCCAGCGACTGGCAGAGAAGGTTGAGAAGACCACCCTTGCACATGGAGTTTCAACAAGGCTCACACTTTGCAGAATTGTCTCCAGAACTGATCTTGGTTCTTTGGTTTTGAGTTGAGAGGAGGAACTGAAACAGAGTCTTTGAAGTTTCAGTGACAAGCAAGGCTGCGACTTTGACTTGTGCCATAGGATTGAGAATTATATGGTCACCCTAGATGGGTCAGTTATGCACTACACATCAGGGGCTGCTACACCAGGTTTTTTTTTAGATTAGGTGACTCTCCATCCAATCCATATAATTATCAGAATAAGGTCAAAAGAAATGCCTTCCACAGGTGAAAGAATTAAAATCCTAATGGTAAACTGCCAAAGCATTCACACCAAGCACCAGAGTTCGAAACAGTGAAACTCACCTAATACTAGAAACAGAAATCTGGTTGAAACCTGAAACTGATTTCAGTGAGATTTTTGAGGAAAATTTAAGTATATATTGAAAGGATAGGCAAATGGGAAATGGAGGTGGTGTATTTGTCGCAGTAGACAAGAAACTCAAATCCACTGAGATAGAAATTTAAGCTGCATGTGAGATTGTTTGGGCAAGACTCAGTATCAGGAGTGGGCATAAAATGATAATTGGATCCTTTGGTTGTCCACCATACTTGTCTCCCGATGTAACTGATGTGACTGTGGCAATAATGATTACCAAAGTACAAAGAATGGCTAAAAAAGCAGAAAAATATATATGTTCGGTAAATTAGATAAAAAAATCAGTAGTGTCGTATCTCAGTGAGTAGCCTGAGACTTTCAGCAGAGGGTAGGGGCATGTAGAGGAACTCTGGCTCAAGTTTAAAAGAATAGTTGACCATGCACTGGATAGATATGTACCCAGTAGAACAATTCGTAATGGGAGGGAACCTCCATAGTAACAACCACTGTAAAGAAACTTCTAAAGAAATAGAAATCACTGCATGATAGGTGTAAAACAAAACATAGGCCTATAGATAGACAGATGCTAAATGAAACAAATCTACATCTACATCCATACTCCACAAGCCACCTGACGGTGTGTGGCGGAGGGTACCTTGAGTACCTCTATCTGCTCTCCCTTCTATTCCAGTCTCATATTGTTTGTGGAAAGAAATATTGTTGGTATGCCTCTGTGTGGGCCCCAATCTCTCTGATTTTATCCTCATGGTCTCTTCGCGAGATATATGTAGGAGGAAGCAATATACTGCTTGACTCCTCGGTGAAGGTATCTTCTCGAAACTTCAACAAAAGTCCATACTGATCTACTGAGCATCTCTCTCGCAGAGTCTTCCACTGGAGTTTATCTATCATCTCCGTAACGCTTTCACGATTACTAAATGATCCTGTAATGAAGTGCACTGCTCTCGGTTGGATCTTCTCTATCTCTTCTATCAACCCTATCTGGTACGTATCCCACACTGGTGAACAGTATTCACGCAATGGGTGAACAAGTGTACTGTAATTTACTTCCTTTGTTTACGGACCGCATTTCCTTAAGATTCTTCCAATGAATCTCAGTCTGGCACCTGCTTTACTGACAATTAATTTTATATGGGCATTCCATTTTAAATCACTCCTAATGCCTACTCCCAGATATTTTATGGAATTAACTGCATTGCTGACCTGCTATATTGTAGCTAAATGATAAAGGATCTTTCTTTCTATGTATTTGTAGCACATTACACTTGCCTACATTGAGATTCAATTGCCATTCCCTGCACCATGCGTCAATTATTTGCCGCTCCTCCTGCATTTCAGTACAATTTCCATTGTTACAACCTCTCGATATACTACAGCATCATCCGCAAAAACCCTCAGAGAACTTCTGATGTTATCCAGAAGGTCATTTATAAATACTGTGTATAGCAACGGTCCTACAACACTCCCCTGCAGCACACCTGAAATCACTCTTACTTTGGAAGACTTCTCTCCATTGAGAATGACATGCTGCGTTCTGTTATCTAGGAACTCTTCAATCCAGTCACACAATTGGTCTGATAGTCCATATGCTCTTACTTTGTTCATTAAACGACTGTGGGGAACTGTATCAAATGCCTTGTGAAAGTCAAGAAACATGGCATCTACCTGGGAACCCGTGTCTATGGGCCTCTGAGTCTCGTGACTGTCAAGAGAGGAATATGTGATGCCTTCAGTGACTGCTTTAGCAGAATATTGTCAAATGATATTTTACAAAATCCAAACAAATTCTGGTCATATGTAAAGGCTGTTAGTGGCACCAAAGTTCGTTTCCAATTCTGGAGAACGAGGCAGGAACTGAAATTTGAGTGTAGCAAAGCAAAATCTGATGTTTAACTCCATTTTAAACATTCCTTTACAAAGGAAAACCCTGGAGAATTGCACCAATTTAGTTCTTGTACCACTGGAAAGATGAATGAAATTAGTATTAGTGTCAGTGACGTTAAGAAACAGCTGAAATCATTAAAACTGAACAAAGCTCCAGGGCCTGATGGAATGCCTGTCACATTGCATATTGAATTTGCAGCTGAGTTAGCCTGTGTTATAACTACAATCTATGGTAGATCCCTCAAACAAAAATCTGTGCCCAGTTCTTGGAAAAAAACACTGTTGTAGAATCTTAGAAAATATTATGAGGTCAATCATTATTAAGTATCTTGAACAGAATGACCTCCTCAATGCCAACTGGTATGGATTCCGAAAACATCAATTGTGTGAAACACAACTCACACTTTTCTCATATGACATACTGGAAGCTTTCGATAAAGGCATGCAAGTAAGTGCAGTATTTCTTGATTTCTGAAGAACATTTGACTCAGCACCACACCTATGCTTATTGTCAAAAGTCTAATCATATGGGGTATGAAGTAAAAATTTGTGACTGGATTGAGGATTTTTGGTAGGGAGGACACAGTGAAATGGAGACTCATTGACAGATGTAGAAGTAACTTCGGGTTGCACCAGGGAAGTGTGTTGAAACCCTTACTTTTCATGTTGTATATTAGAGGCCTTGCAGACAATATTAACAGTAACCTCAGACTTTTTGCAGCTGATGCAGTTATCTATAAAGAAGTGCTATCTGAAAGAAGCTGCATAAATATTCAGTCAGATCTTGATAAGATTTCAAAGCAGTGCAAAGGTTGGCAACTCACTTTAAATGCTCAGAAAAGTAAAATTGTTCACATCACAAAATGAAAAAAGTAGTATCCTATGACTATAATATCAATGAGTCACTGTTGGAATTGGCCAACTCATACAAATACCTGGGTGTAACACTTAGTAGGGATGTGAAATGGAAAGATCTCATAGGCTCAGTCATGAGAAAAGCAGGTGGCAGACTTTGGTTTATTGGTAGACAAAGGAGATTGCATACAAAATTTCTTATGTGACCAGTTCCAAACTATTGCTCAAGTGTGTCGGACCATACCAAAGTGGACTAACAGGGGATATTGACCGTATACAGAGAGGGCAGCACAAATGGTCACAGGTCTGTTTGATTCATGGAAGATTGTCACACAGATACTGAGGGAACTGAACTGGAGGGCTCTTGAAGATAGATGTAAACTGTCCCGAGAAATTCTATTAAGAAAGTTTCAAGAAACAGCTTTAAATGAATATACTACGATCCCCTACATATCGCCCACATAGGGACCATGAGGATAAGATTACAATAATCACTGCAAGCAAACAGACATTCAAACAATCATTCTTCCCACATGAAATACATGAATGGAATGGAAAGAAACCCTAATAACTGGTACAGTGAGAGGCCATGTACCTCAGGGTGGTTTGCAGAATGATCATTCTAGGAATATACTACAATCCCCTACATATTGCTCACATAGGGATCATGAGGATAAGATAAGAATAATTACTGCAAGCAAAGGGACATTCAAACAATCATTTTTCCCACACACAATACAAGAATGGAATGGAAAGAAACCCTAATAACTGGTAGAGTGGAACATAGCCTCTGCCATGTACCTCAGGGTGGTTTGCAGAGTGCAGCTGTAGATGTAGATATAAGTTACAGGCAGTCCCTCCCAAACACAAACATGCTCTGAAATTTAGTATGTTTGATTAAACATCCAAACTTGATAAATTGTATGTCTGGTTAGTTGCATATTGGAATGCAGAACTTGCATTCACAGGCCAAAGCCCAGCCATGTTTGGATTTGGAAGGGATCTAAGGACTCAATTAAGCACAACCAAATCATCTGACATCCAGCCAAAGATCAGACCCAAGTTAATGCTTGAGATGGATTGTATGTTGAATATGGGAGATTTTGTCTGGATGAGGAAAGGTATTAACTGTTGTGTATGGAAAAAGGGCAGAGTTTTGAAAAGAGAAGGAAATTTTATGTACAATGTAAAAGATCTTAATCATAATATTCATAGGAAACATGTGGGTCAACTCTTGTCATCCATTCCTATTGATAAGATTGCCATTTCTGAAAATAATGTAATGCCAACAACTGATGATAATGTAGCTGAATGCACCTCTGATTGAGAAACTGACAATATTCTTGAGAGTGAACCACTACCAAACTCTATCGTAAATGAGCCACCTGTAGCTGTACAGAATAATGAATGTGCTGTGACACCAGCTGCTCACTGAGAACTCCAGGACATTTCTAAGTTGCACTGTAGCTTCAGGATTGTTAAAAAAAATAATAATAAAATAAAATAAGAAAAAAACAGAGAGAGTTAATCTGAAGTTGTCCCTTTCTTAGATGGGGCAGTTGTTATATCTGCTGATTAAGTTGGTAATGTTACCTTGGTTTGAGTTGCCTTCCTATGTTGTTTGCTATGATTTTCATTACTGAGCAATCCAGTTCAAAACATGACACTAGGTTCGATTGGTTTTTACAGCGCACTGGATCTGCTGGTGGGTGTAACCATTCTTCCAGAAAATTGGCTGTAGCTGCTGCAAGTGTGGTGCTAAACTGCCTTGGTCAGAAATTTTATGAACCCTGTGCACTAGAGTACTGAGTACATCTTCTCGTTGTTAGAGAGCATGATAGCTGGGGGCATGCAAGCATACATCTGCATGGCTTGGTTTACAGTAAATGGTGTGACCTAGTGTGCTATCTGATCTTCATTTGACTAGCATGTCAAGGAATGGAAGTTGCTTGCTTTCTTTTATCTTCATTGTGAATCAGATGTTTTGTTGCAGAGAATTCAGATGATTCAAAAAGTCTTGTAGATACTATCATCTATGTGGCCAAATTACGAATGTATTACCCACATAACTAAAGAAACATGATGGTTTGCAGAGGGTGCTGAGCCTAGGGATAATTCTGCAAATCTTGGCAAGAAATTTCCCATCTGCTCAGATTCCTAAAGTGTCCTTCTTGTTATTGATCAGATGTACAAAGAGGGCAGGATGGTGCAAGAAACCCAAGATGGTCTCCTTCTCTTTCAAATGCAGGGGAAGGAAATAATTTTCTGCTGGATTCCAGGGCACACAGGGATTTGAGGAAATGAGCTTGCTGATGGGGCTTCCACTTACTGCTAGCTCTTCTGTCCCCGGCAGGCTTTTACCTCCTATGTGACCCTGCAGACCATGTTTGATGGGAGGCTCAGCAGCTGGAAATGAGGAGTAGTAAGCAGCAGTCAGTGAAACCTTCAGTGCAGCCGTGGCTTACCTGCTTCAGACCACAATGAGGTGATGAAGTTGCCCTTACAAGGCTCAGAAATGGACATTGCTAATTAACATATCACTTTCTTTTATGTTGTGAGGAGCCACCAGGCTGTTAAAGTTGTGGAATGTAGGAGTCAGTACCATAGATTTTAACAGAATGTGTTTTATATGATGACCTGAGAGCAGACCTGTGTCTCCCATGACACCTGACCTCTATTTTAACTGACAATGAGGCAAGTATGATATGTGTTTTAATTTTTTGTGTGATGTCAGGACTCCTTCCCAACATACTGGGTGTGAGATTTTAATGTGTCACAGAGTGGCTTGGTCACCAATTATTGCTAAATAGTCATCAGGGGTGTCAGCAGGTGTGGTGGCTTGGGAGGAGGGGGGGGGGGGAGTGGTTGGGGGGGGGGGGGGAGAAGGCAGTGGGGACATTTTCACATAGTGAGAATTCACTTAGTTCATGTGATGTGTATGAGAAGGCAGCTGCAAATGTTGGGCCCATATTTTTATGATTTAAAATATGTAGAAAATAATCACTAAAATGACCTTAAAATACCAATAAAATGACTGCAAAAAATGTAAAACACATGTAAAGTGAGTTAAAAAATGAACTAGAATTATGAAAGCTTCATAGGATGTTGGAACTGAAATTTCAAACAAGGGTAATTAATTCAAAACCACAATATTTTTCTTTAAGAAATCTCATTGTTTGAAGATGTACAGAAACTGTTGTATAGCTATCATAGAGTGTATGACAGTCACCACACAGGTGCACTAATTAGTGCAGAAACATCCATGAGGTTACCGAGCAGTTCAACTCACATACTCGCCTTTTGGCTGTACTCCTCAGACTTCATCCAACCTCACAGAAAAAAATCTAATGGTGTAATGTATGGCAATCTTGGTGGCCAGTTATTTGTACTACCATGCAACGACCAATCCAGTGAATAGGGTAAGACACATACGTGCCTGTGACTAGTCCCAAAACAAACATGGCCTATCTTGGAACCCCGTTCAGAACAGAGCATATGTCCATAAGAAGTTGTTTGCTTAAAATGAGAGTTCCTGTCATATCTGACACACTGCTTGTTTTTTATGTCTGAGTCATAAGTCTTCTGACTTCTCTGATGCAGCTCACCATGAATTTCTCTCCTGTGCCAAGACCTTCATCTCAATAGTAGCACTTGGAACCTACATCCTCAATTATTTGCTGGGTGTATTCGAACATCCCTCTACCTCTACAGTTTTTACCCTCTACAGCTCTCTCTAGTACCATGGAAGTTATTCCATGATGCCCTAACAGATGTCCTACTATCCTGTCCCTTCTTTTTGTCAATGTTTTCCATATTTTCCTTTCCTCACTGATTCTGTCGAGAAACTCCTCACTGAATACATTATCAGTCCAACAAATTTTCAATATTCTTCTGTAGCACCACATTCCAAATGCTTTGAGTCTCTTCTTTTCCAGTTTTCCCACAATCGATGTTTCACTGCTCTACAATGCCATGCTTCAAACGTACATTCTCAGAAATTTTTTCCTCAAATTAAGGCCTTTGTTTGTTGTTAGTAGACTTCTCTTGGCCAGGAATGCCCTTCTTGCCAGTGCTAGTCTGCTTTTTATGTCCTTCTTGCTCTGTCCATCATTAGTCAGATAGTTGCCTAGGTAGCAGAATTTCTTAACTTCATCTATTTCATAATCACCAATCTTGATGTTAAGTTTCTCACTGTTCTGATTTCTGCTACTTCTAATTACTTTCATCTTTCTTTGATTTACTCTCAACAAACATTCTGTACTCATTAGATTGTTCATTCCATTCAACAGATCCTTTAATTCTTCTTCACTTTCACTGAGGATAGCAATGTCATCAGCAAATCTTATCCTTAACATCCTTTCATCTTCAATTTTAATTCCACTCTTGAACCTTTCTTTTCTTTCTGTCATTGTGTCTTCGACGTATAGATTGAAGAGTAGGAGGAAAAGACTACATCCCTGTCTTACACCTTTTTAGTCATTACACACTTTTTAACCTGAGCACTTCATTCTTGATCTTCCAGTCTTATTGTTCCCTCTTGGATGTATATATTGTACATTACCTGTCTTTCCTTATATTGTACCCCTATTTCTCTGAGAATTTTGAACACTTTGCACCATTTGACATTGTCGAATGCTTTTTCCAGCTCAACAAATCCTATGAACATGTCTTGGTTTTTCTTTAGTCTTGCCTCCATTATCAACCACAGCATCAGAAGTGCCTCTCTGGTACCTTTACCTTTCCTAAAGCCAAACTGATTGTCATCTAACACATCCCCAATTTTCTTTTCCTCTTTCCTGCATATTATTCTTGTCAGGAACTTGGATGCATGAGTTGTTAAGTTGACTATACAATAATTCCCACATTTGTCACCTCTTGTAATCTTTGGGATTGTGTGAATTTGCTTTTAGTTTCACCAAATGTTTTTTTGACTTTTCTGTATGCTGAGCCAGTCCTTCCAACAATCATTTCTTTTTCAGTTTCTTCATATTATTCATTCAGCCATTTCACCTCAGCCTCCCTGCACTTCTGATTTAATTAATTCCTAAGTGACTTGTATTTCTGTATTCCTGAATTTTCCTGTACATTTTTGTACTTCCTTCTGTCATTGATCGACTGAAGTATTTCTTCTGCTACCCATGATTTCTTTGAAGTTACCTTCTTTGTCTATATGTTTTTCTTTCCATCCTCTGTAAATTCCCCGCCTATTCTTCTTCAAGTGAACTGCCTACTGAACTATTCATTATTGCAGTATCTATAGCCTTAGAGCAATCCAACCCGCTTCTTTGCACACTGATTCTTCCTGACTGGTCACTTAAATTTCAGCCTACTCTTTGTCACTTCTAAATTGTGATCTGAGTCTATATCTACTCCTGGTTATGCCTTACAATCCAGTATATGATTTCCGAATCTCTGCGTGACCTTGACATAATCTAACTGAAATCATCCAGTATCTCCTGGCCTTTTCCAAATGTACCTCCTCCTCCTCTTGTGATTCTTGAACGGTGTATTCACTATTACTAACTGGAATTTATTCCAGAATTCAGTTAGTCTTTCTTGTCCCTCATTCCTAATACCAAGCCCATATGTTCCTGTAACCTTTTCTTCTATCCTTCCCCTACAACCACATTTCAGTCCCACATGATTATTAGATTTTCATCTCCCTTTATATATTGAATTACCCATTCAATATACACATGTACTTTCTCTATCTCTTCTTCTTCAGATTGAGATGTCGCCATGTATACCTGAACTACTGTTGTTGGTGTTGGTTTGCTGTCAATTCTGATGAGAACAGCCCTGTCACTGAACTGTTCACAGTAACTCACTCTCTGCCCTATCTTCTTACTCATAACAAATCCTACTCCTGTTATACCATTTTCTGCTGCTGCTGTTATTACTCTATACTCATCTGACCAGAAATCCTTGTCTTCTTTCCATTTCACTTCACTGACACCCCACTATATCTAGACTGAGTCATCATTAACCCTTTGTAGGTTATTCAATATTTTTCTCATGGTCACCTACCCCTGACAGACCCCTCCCAGAGATCCGAATAGGTGATTAGTCCAGAATCTTTTGCCAATGCAGAGATCATCAGGACACTTTTTCAATTACAGGCCCCATGACTTGTGAATACACATTACGTGCCTTTAATGCAGTGGTTTCCATTGCCTTCTGCATCCTAATGTCGTTGATCATTGCTTATTCTTCCGCCTTTGGGAGCCAATTTCCTACCCCAAGGGCAACAGAGTGCCCCAAACCTCTGTCAACTCCTCCGCCCTCTTTGACAAGGCCGTTGCCTGAATGAGGGCAATGTCTTTTGTCGGAAGTCTTCGGGTGCCATTGCTGATGATTTTTATTCAAAATTTAAGTGTAGTGTGGTTCTAAACCTGGGAATGAGAAAGTTTTGATTACTAATCGAAGACGCTATACTTAGCCCAAGTGTGCACACGGAAATTTGGGATTTTAGTACTTGTGAACAGTGTGTAACTGATAAGAAAAGAAAGTTTACTTATCAACGAATTCTGGACGTTACTAACAAGCTATATAGAAATGGAATGAAGCTGCTGATCAACTGAGTGTACTACACGTGTACATGGTCCCATTAAAAGGATACTGTAGCCATGGTGAGGGTTCTGTCTCGGAAATGTTGCCTTCCTAGGTAGGGCTGCCATTCGTCTGGGTTTTCCAAGACTTGCCCTAGTTTTAATGGCGTCCACGTGCGTACTGGTGGCGTTTATATACAAAAGCCTGGTGAAAACCCGAATCTTGTTTGTGTCTGGATAAACTGACTGCTGGTGCATAGGTAGTTTCTTTCGTTTATATTTAAAAACCACTGGCCAGCACGCTTAAATTCTCTCCTATGCACATATTTTCCGCGTTTCATTGTTGAGAACAATGAGAAATAGCCCGCAATACAGTTGCGTGCGGGCGAGCCAATTGTGCAAGTCTACGTTTCACTCCGAACGTGCGTGCAGCAAACATAAAATCTCGATTCTGTAGCTCACCCATTTAAGTAAGTTTGCATCATGTACATTGGTTAAATTTTTTTAAACTCGTCATGGTTTTATCTGTATCGACCAACTTAACGTCAACATGTACAGAGGTAGGGAAAAAATGAAGAACCGCCTGAAGAAATGCGTGCTTGAATATAAATGCAGATGTTATCCAAGCCTGCAGGTTACACCGTTGTATGTGAACATGAATGGCACGTGTGCCCTGTCCTCAATATGTTGCAATTGTCAGTCATGGTTCTGTGTAGTTGTGGGTGCATTATGTCAAAGCTAACTGAATTCGGACATGCAGACAGTGTTGGTGCTCGCATAGTGGGTGCGTGCATAACCGAGGCAGATGAAGTGTCTGGTGCTTCGAGAGGCACCATATTGAAGATTTATACCGCACACCGTAAAAGCAGAAAAACATCGTCGACTAAATCGCAAACGTGGACGGAAGTGTGTTTTGAGTCATCTCGACAGATGATTACTGCAGACCATTGTGACGAGAAATAAGAGCACGGCAGATACAAAACTCTCTACACAACTAAATATCGCACTCGCGAAGCCTGTCAGTACCAAAACAATATTAAGGGAACTCCATGAGCAGGGAATTGCAGAGCAAGATTGAATTCAAGAACCACTCATCATTGATGCAAATACCCGTAACCAGAAAACGTGGTACCAAAGCCATAAAACATGGGATTAAGACCAATGGAAGAATATTATTTTGGCGGACGAGTCTCATTCCAATCTGCTTCCAACTTCTAGCTGTGTTTATGTGCAAAGAGTGAAACATGATGGCGGTTCAGTAACGATTTGGGCAGCTATATCATAGTGTTCCATAGGTTCCACGGGTATTCTGAAAGGTCCATTAGCTGCTATCAAGAACTATGTGACCATATTCGCTGATCTGTTCGATACCATGGTACCGGTACAATCTTCTGCAGTGGTGATGCTGTGTTCCAAAGCGACAGAGCATATGTTCACACAGCTTGCATCGCCCAGGACTGATTTGGAAGCACGAGGATGAATTACCACATCTCCCCTATCCACTGCAGTCACCGTATCTCAATGCTATTGAGAGTTTCTGGTCTATTTTGGAGAGAAGGGTGCACGATACTTATCCACCTCCATCATTGTTACCTGAACTTGCCACTATTTTATAGGAAGAATGGTATAATATTCACTTGAAATCCACACAAGACCTATATTTATCCATTCCGTGATGAACAGAAGCTGTTTTAAATGCCAACGGTTTTCCCACATATTATTAGACACGGTAACGTGTTTTTGGTGTTTGCATATTTTTGTCCAGCCTCTGTATGTGTCCAAGAATATAACCCTACTTGACACAAATGTCTAGGGTTTTCGATGCCTTTGTCGAGGGTCGGTAATTTACAAGATGGCAGGCTTATCCCCTGCCTAGGGAGGAGAAAGTCACCCTTACAGTTTCCACGTCACTAGGTGCACACATCATAAATTTAAAATGACTATTGCTACTTGGTATTTACTTCAGCATTGCACGCCAAGGTCTGGCATTAACTATTCAGATATTTATTGATATTACGTGATGGTAACTGATTAGTTGCTTACGAAACAGAGATAATGGTGGCTTGGATTCGATATGTTGAAATGTTAATGACTTGGAAATGAGTGGTCTCAATGCTTTAGCAGCCAAAAGGGCTGTGGCGACTATCGACTCTACGAGTGAGATATCTCCGCTCTCTGACCCATGTGGACTTATTGTGCGCCGCCATATTGCTTGCCATTCTGTTGTGTGCTGCTGACTGTATAAGACGTTGTAAATATTCTAGCATAATAAAGTCGTATTAATGCATGTTGGTGTGTTATTCAATGATCGCCGCCGCTCCGCACATCAGGAATAACCACAGGGCCATCTGTGTTGCTGGGCTTCGTTCCTGTCATACATCCCGGGGTTCTGGATGTGCTGACTTCGAGACATACAAGAGGGAAGATAATAATTGGTTGCCAGCACCTTGTATCGCTGGAAGGAAGACGGAATACCCACTTTGCGGGAAACTGATCAAGTCTGATGAAGCATGAGGCATGTACGCTCATTGCAGGGCTGTGTTCTGCAGCATTTGCCGCTTCTGTGTGTTGCCTAAAGAAGCGTAGGCCCACTTGAGAAACATGTATTCGACAGGGGGATATCACTTATTTATTTCTTCCTTTGATCAGGTGTAGTACAATGTACAAGATGATACTGGACTTAATTCTAGACATTACAGTAGACAGCTTTTCAGGATTATCTATAGTTCTATGTGTTATACGACACAGAAGTTACAGCTCTATATATTTATTGCATTTCAAGTATTATTTACTGAGTAGAATCAGTGGTACTGTAGATATCCTCTAACAGATCTTTCAAAAATATTAATATTTACTATATATTTTACATCATTTGGAAACTTGTTGAATAATTTTATTCCCAAGTAGCATGTACTTTTCTGATATAAACTAGTATTAGCTGGGAGTCAATGTAAATTATGTTTTAATTTAGTGTTATGATTATGTAAGTTTCTAATATTGTTATCATTTCCGATTATATTTCTTTTAATATACATTAGCATGTTAAGAACAACATGCGAGGTAGTGGTAGCACTTTCAGTGTTTTCAGTATTGGTTTACATGACTGACTAGTTCATCTCCCTGTAATAATCCTGAAGGCTCTTTTTTGGATTCTCTGGTTCCCCAGAGCAGCTGGTGAATTCCCACAGAATATGAGACCATATTTTAGATGTGCATTAAACTATGCATAATAGGCAGTCATTAGAACCTATTCATTTATACATCCTTTTAGACTCCTTAAAAGATGGCAGCCTGTATTCAGCTTGGCATTAACATGTTCAATATTTTTGTTCCATTTTAGGTAGCTTTGAATCCAAATGCCAAGAAATTATGTAACTTCGTTATTGGTGGTGGGTTGTTGGTTGCTGGTGATATTTGGATAATGCAGAATATTGTTTTGAGGGTTATGGAAATTTAATGCTACAGTTTTTTTATTGTTTATTATAAGCTGATTCATTGCAGATCATTTCCTTAGTTGATTGGTAACAGAGTTTACTTTATGTTGGATATGATCATATTTTGCTGTGTTTACTAATATTGTTGTGTCATCAGCAAATTAAAATTAGAATTATTTTGTGAGTCAACATGCACATCCATATCATTGATTTCTATGAGGAAAAGAATAGGTCCCATTACTGACCCTTGAGGTACCCCATAGGTGATTGGCCGTTCTTCTGATAGGTATTCTGAGACTATTTGAGTTGTTTCATCTACAGGTCTATTGCATACTTTTTGCTTGCGATCACTGAGAAATGAACGAATCCATTCATTTGCTAATCCCCTAATGCCTTAGTATTGAAGCTTGTTTACAAGAGTTCTGTGGTTTACCATGTCGAAGTCTAAAAATATACCTGATGTTTGCTGTTTTTCATCAATGGCTTTTAATATTGTGGTTATGCATTGACAGATTGCTGTCTCATTTGATTTCTTACTTTGGAAACCATGTTGAGAACTGGCTAATTTTTGTTTATAAAACATATTAACTTATTGTACATTATTTTTTCCAGCAGTTTTGAAAAACAGGATGTTAATGTAATGGGGTGATAGCTTACCACTTTATCTTTGTTTCCAGCTTTGAATAATACTCATATATGAGTTAGAGGGTCAACAATATACTGGAGGGACAGCTGTAAGATGCTGCTGGGTATGCCATCAACTCCTGCTGACTATGTTGGTTTTAGGTCTGTAACAGCCTTGACTGTTTCCTCTCTGTTTACATGAGCCACAAACATTGATAATTTACAGCTGTTGATCCGATTTCTACTGGCTGCTGATTTCCAAGAAAATTAGTTTTTATTAAATTTTCAGCAATTCCAGTGAAGTAGCTGTTGAATATATTTGCCGATTCGCTTGGCTCAGTAATCATTTTATTGTCATGTAACGAGACAATATTCTCATTGGTTTCCTTTTCCTTGCCTGTTTTCTTATTTATGATGTCCCACATTGCTTTTACATCACTTGTAGAATTTTGTATATACCTATCATTGTGCATTATTTTTGCTTGTTTTATAATATTTTGTAAAATTTTTGTGTAAGTTTTGTGGTGGGTGTGCATATCTTCTGTGAAATTATTTTCCTTGTAGAAAACAATCGTTCGCACTCAATGTAATTGTACAATATCATTGTTAAGCGCGTTTGACGAAGCTTTCACTGCATTGAAAGTAAATTTGATCTATGTTACAGTGTTGAATGTATTAACCTGTTTTTTTGCAACTGTTTATTTAGATCTAATTAAATTTACTGGACGGTCAGTGAATACTATGCAAGATAGACATTAAAATTTGTTTTCGTATGCACTCTTACAGGAAAGTAGAAGACGATCCAACCAACCATGTGGAGTGAAGGACCATCGAACTTCTCCAGAATACTTTACAAGATGAGACTGTTGAAATACTTTGTCCACAAGCAGCTGCAACTCCTAGATTTTTCGTATTACTTAAAGTTCATAAAAAAAGGGTTGCCACTCAGGCCCATTAGAATTGGTGCACCAACATATGAAGATGACAAAACACCTGACATGAATGCCCAGCCATTTCATTGGCAAATGCAAGTGTCACATTCGAAATTCGGGGCATTTCTTCTGCTACATTCAGAACTTCTGACTAGACCAGGACAAAATCTTGATGAGTTCTGGTGTGGTTCCTATCTTCACTAAGGTGTCTCTAGAGGTACTCTTTAAACCTGTAGCAGAGATGTTTGGGCCCTCACTAACATACCTCTTTGAATTTTTCCTCACGTTTACCTACATTCGCTACAGAAGCTCTTAAACTTATAGGAGAGAAGTTTGGGTCATCATTAACAAAACTGTTTGAATTCGTTCTCACATCTGCCCACTTTCTGTTTAACAGTAATTGCTACTACGAAGAGATCAATAGAATAGTGACGGACTTCCACAATCAGCAGTGGGAGCCAACACGTTTATTGAGGCATTTGAAGAAGAAGATCATGACGATGGTGATGATTAGTGTTCTAGGGCAATAAACAGCGAGGTCATCAGTACCCCTGCGCGAAATAAATCGAGACCAGAGAAGAATGGCGCTCTGGTAGTCATCCAGACACAGTAATCTGTCCCCCTTTTCACTGTGCCTGTACTGATATTTTATCCTTGATCTTATCTAGTTATTCTGCTGTGTTTGATCTGCGTTTTACAGTTGGTCTTTCATGAATCTCAAAGTGTCAGTGTTGTATTTTAAATTCTCATTTGTTGTTACAATTTGGTATTAAAAATTTATTGTCGTTTTCAATAGATTTTCACCGCCCTTGTCTCAATTTATTTCACGCAAGGGTACTGATGACCTTGCTGTCTAACGTCCTAGAACACTAATCATCATCATCTTCTTCTTCTTCAAGTGCCTCAGTAACATGTTGGCTCCCACTGCTGACTGCTGAGGCCCATCACTATTCTATCGGTCTGTTCATAGTAGCAATTACTGTTAAACAGGAAGTAAGTAGATGTGAGAACGAATTCAGAGAGTTTTGTTACTGGTGACCCAAACATCTCTCCTAAAGTTTAAGAGCTTTTGAAGCGAATGTAGGTAGATGTGAGAAAGAATTCAAAGAGGTATGTTACTGAGGGCCAGAACTTCTCTGCTACAGGTGTAAAGGATACCTCTCAGAGGTAGCTTAGTGAAGACAGAAACCACGTCAGATCTCATCAAGAGTTTGTCCTGTCTGGTCAGAAGTTCTGAAGATAGCAGGCGAAATGCGCCGAATTTCGAATGTGGTGCTTGCAATTGGCAATGAAAGGGCTGAGCATTCATGTCAAGTGCTTCGTCACTTTAGTATGTTGGTGCACCGATTATAAGCGGCCTGAGTGGAAACCCTTATTTATGAACTTTAAGTAATCTGTAAACTCTAGGATGTGCATCCGCTTGTAGACAAAGCATTTCCACAGTCTTATCTTCAAAAGTATTCTGGAAAAGTTCCATGGTCTTTCTCTTCACACTGTTAGTTGGGTAGTCTTCTGCTCTCCTGTAGGAGTCATCCTGTACTGTATCTGCTTGTATACTTGAAGTGGTAGCAGGACTGTAGAAGTGCCTTTGTGTGCTGGGGGGACGACTGCTTAGCATCTTCTCAGAGGTGTTTAAGCGTTTTTCTGTCCTCCTTGAAGAGGTACGGATTTCGTGGAATGGCTCTTGTGAGTGTACAGCGTGTTTCCCACCTATCCTTTTCTGCGTCCTGTGGAAGATCTAGGGCAACTTGTTCCACTAAAATGATTCTTGGACTGCATTTTAAAAGAATCTGTGGAGATCAAATTACACGATGAACTGATAAATAAAGATGGCAGGTTTGAACTAAATAAGGCCTGAGACCTAGCTCAAAGCACAATGGCAATCTGTGGGAAGGTCTGCTCACACTACGCCAATTGAAGAGTGGGCACCACACCACATAGAAGCGCCTGCACGCCAGCAGCGACGTGAGTGCGGCAGCAGCCCACTAACTTAGGACCTCGTCTTGACTCTTACCACCAGCACATGCCCCCCCCCCCCCTCCGCTCTCCTCGGCGGTGGAGCGGCCGCCTGGGCACCACGGGTCCATTATCGCAAGCAGGAGGGTGGACAAGAAGTATATAATACGGCATCAACACAGTCATATCGATTAAATATGTAGGCATGACGTTGCAAAGCATGTCTGGTTAGTAGCTGGGAAGGCGAACACTTGACTTCATTTTTTTTGGCAGAATTTTAGGAAAGTGTAGCTCAACTATAAAGGAAACAGCGTGTAGAACGATGGGGCTACACATTTTAGAGTACTGCTTGAGTGTTTGGGATCCCCACCAGGTTGGATTAAAGGAAGACACTGAAGCAATTCAGAGATGTGCCGCTAGTTTTGTTACCAGCAGGTCCGATCAGCACGCAAGTATTACGATATTGCTTCTTGAACTCAAATGGGAATCCGTGGAGGGAAGACGATACTCTTTTCATGAGGCACTGTAGTGGAAATTTAGAGAACCAGCACTTCATGCTGACTGCAGATCGATTCTACTGCTGCCAATGTACATTTCTCGTAAGGGCCACGAAGATGAGAGAAATTAGGGCTTGTATGGAGGCTTGTTTTTCACTCACTCTCTTTGCGAGTGGTACTGGATAGGAGATGACTAGGAATGGTACGTAGTATCCTCCGCCATGTATCATACGGTGGCTTGCGGATTAGGTATGTATAGGCAAATGTACAAGCCACCACCCAACAGAAGATGCTCCAGCGCGGTTTTTCTCGACATCGAGAAAGCCTTCAACAAAGTCCGTCATGATGGCTCAGTTTACACGTTAACCCTGTTAGACATTTTAGGATGCATGATAAATAATGGCTCCTTCCTGGCGGGGAGTCAGTATTCCACCAGGTGCGGCAAGCCTGTCAGTACAACAAGGGATGCTGTGGCGGGGGTACTGCAAGACTTGGTTCTAGGCCCCATTTTATATTCGCTGTACATCAACGACGTGGCAATATTGGCAGGTAGTGAAATAGCACTCTGTGCCGTTGGTATGGCTGTCTATGAAAACTGCTGCAACCTCAACTTAATCGCATCCAGCCGAAATCTTCAACTGTTGCAACATCTGGAAGATAAATCGAAAAAAATTCGCCGCAGTAATTTTCACAAACAAGATGACCTCACTGACAGACAGATCTCTGTGGCTGGCAGAGAAGTAGAGTGAATCGACTCGTCCATCTACGTCAGCCTTAACTTGTGCCAAGAAAGTGTAATAGGTCCTCAAGTAGAAGTTGCACTGTTTATAACCAACTTTACCTGCTACTCAGTGATGTAGAGGCTTACTATGGGAACAAAGTTAAGGTCATGGAGTTATGTTACATGGGTCTGAAGTTTGGTCAACGGCTGCAGTCATGTATCCGAACAAACGTCAGACGCTTCAAAATACAATCCTTGCAGACGAAGACTGTTATACGTCCTACACACACATATTAAGGACCTCTTAGGCGAACTATCAGTTCTTACATACATCAAAAGGAAGTCAGAAACTCCCTACTAGAAAGCTTCCACTTCGAACCATCATCTTATTCATTAGTTAGGCACCCAAAACTCTAACGCTTAATGTAGGAAACCATTGTCCACTTTATCTGGACACTCTAGGGTATAAGAGGTTGTACATGTACAGTCATACGTACAATCATTTAGGTGAACAAAAGAAAGCCATTTTCCTAAGGCGCTGCAGTCATGGACTGTGTGGCTGGTCCCAGTGGAGGTTCGAGTCCCCCCTCGGGCATGGGTGTGTGTGTTTGTCCTTAGGATAATTTAGGTTAAGTAGTGTGTAAGCTTAGGGACTGATGACCTTAGCAGTTAAGTCTCATAAGATTTCACACACATTGAACATTTTGAAAGCCATTTTCAAACATCAGTCAGCCATGCTCGAATTTAGACATGCCCCATGGTGCATCTACATCTACATCTACATCCATACTCCGCAAGCCACCTGACGGGGTGTGGCGGAGGGTAGCCTGAGTACCTCTATCGGTTCTCCCTTCTATTCCAGTCTCGTATTGTTCGTGGAAAGAAGGATTGTTGGTATGCTTCTGTGTGGGCTCTAATCTCTCTGATGTTATCATCATGGTCTCTTCGCGAGATATACGTAGGAGGGAACAATATACTGCTTGACTCTTCGGTGAAGGTATGTTCTCGAAACTTTAACAAAAGCCCGTACCAAGCTACTGAGCGTCTCTCCAGCAGAGTCTTCCACTGGAGTTTATCTATCATCTCCGTAACGCTTTCGCGATTACTAAATGATCCTGTAACGAAGCGCGCTGCTCTCCGTTGGATCTTCTCTATCTCTTCTATCAACCCTATCTGGTACGGATCCCACACCGCTGAGCAGTATTCAAGCAGTGGACGAACAAGCGTACTGTAACCTACTTCCTTTGTTTTCGGATTGCATTTCCTTAGGATTCTTCCAATGAATCTCAGTCTGGCATCTGCTTTACCGACGATCAACTTCATATGATCATTCCATTTTAAATCACTCCTAATGCGTACTCCCAGATAATTTATGGAATTAACTGCTTCCAGTTGCTGACCTGCTATTTTGTAGGTAAATGATAAGGGATCTATCTTTCTATGTATTCGCAGCACATTACACTTGTCTACATTGAGATTCAATTGCCATTCCCTGCACCATGCGCCAATTCGCTGCAGATCCTCCTGCATTTCAGTACAATTTTCCATTGTTACAACCTCTCGATACACCACAGCATCATCTGCAAAAAGCCTCAGTGCACTTCCGATGTCATCCACAAGGTCATTTATGTATATTGTGAATAGCAACGGTCCTATGACACTCCCCTGCGGCACACCTGAAATCCCTCTTACTTCGGAAGACTTCTCTCCATTGAGAATGACATACTGCGTTCTGTTATCTAGGAACTCTTCAATCCAATCACACAATTGGTCTGATAGTCCATATGCTCTTACTTTGTTCATTAAACGACTGTGGGGAACTGTATCGAACGCCTTGCGGAAGTCAAGAAACACAGCATCTACCTGTGAACCCGTGTCTATGGCCCTCTGAGTCTCGTGGACGAATAGCGCGAGCTGGGTTTCGCACGACCGTCTTTTTCGAAACCCATGCTGATTCCTACAGAGTAGATTTCTAGTCTCCAGAAAAGTCATTTTACTCGAACATAATACGTGTTCCAAAATTCTACAACTGATCGACGTTAGAGATATAGGTCTATAGTTCTGCACATCTGTTCGACGTCCCTTCTTGAAAACGGGGATGACCTGTGCCCTTTTCCAATCCTTTGGAACGCTACGCTCTTCTAGAGACCTACGGTACACAGCTGCAAGAAGGGGGGCAAATTCCTTCGCGTACTCTGTGTAAAATCGAACTGGTATCCCATCAGGTCCTGCGGCCATTCCTCTTTTGAGCGAATTTAATTGTTTCTCTATCCCTCTGTCGTCTATTTCGATATCTACCATTTTGTCATCTGTGCGACAATCTAGAGAAGAAACTACAGTGCACTCTTCCTCTGTGAAACAGCTTTGGAAAAAGACATTTAGTATTTCGGCCTTTAGTCTGTCATCCTCTGTGTCAGTACCATTTTGGTCACAGAGTGTCTGGACATTTTGTTTTGTTCCACCTACCGCTTTGACATAAGACCAAAATTTCTTAGGATTTTCTGCCAAGTCAGTACATAGAACTTTACTTTCGAATTCGTTGAACGCCTCTCGCATAGCCCTCCTCACACTACATTTCTCTTCGCGTAATTTTTGTTTGTCTGCAAGGCTTTGGCTATGTTTATGTTTGCTGTGAAGTTCCCTTTGCTTCCGCAACAGTTTTCTAACTCGGTTGTTGTACCACGGTGGCTCTTTTCCTTCTCTTACGATCTTGCTTGGCACATACTCATCTAACGCATATTGTACGATGGTTTGGAACTTTGTCCACTGTTCCTCAACACTATCTGTACTTGAAACAATAGTTTTGTGTTGAGCCGTCAGGTACTCTGTAATCTGCTTTTTGTCACTTTTGCTAAACAGAAAAATCTTCCTACCTTTTTTAATATTTCTATTTACGGCTGAAATCATCGATGCAGTAACCGTTTTATGATCGCTGATTCCCTGTTCTGCGCTAACTGTTTCAAATATTTCGGGTCTGTTTGTCCAATCCAATGGCTCTGAGCACTATGGGACTCAACTGCTGAGGTCATAAGTCCCCTAGAACTTAGAACTACTTAAACCTAACTAACCTAAGAACAACACACACATCCATGCCCGAAGCAGGATTCGAACCTGCGACCGTAGCGGTCGCGCGGTTCCAGACTGTAGCGCCAGAACCGCTCGGCCACCAGCGGCCGGCTGTCTGTTTGTCACCAGAAGGTCTAATATGTTATCGCCACGAGTCGTTTCTCTGTTTAACTGGTCAAGGTAGTTTTCAGATAAAGCACTTAAAAAAATTTCACTGGATTCGTTGTCCCTGCCACCCGTTATGAACGTTTGAGCCTCCCAGTCTATATCCGGCAAATTAAAATCTCCACCCAGAACTATAACATGGTGGGGAAATCTACTCGAAATATTTTCCAAATTATCCTTCAGGTGCTCAGCCACAACAGCTGCTGAGCCAGGGGGCCTATAGAGACATCCAATTACCGTGTCTGAGCCTGCTTTAACCGTGACCTTTACCCAAATCATTTCACATTTCGGATCTCCGTCAATTTCCTTCGATACTATTGCACTTCTTATCGCTATAAACACGCCTCCCCCTTCACTGTCCAGCCTGTCTCTGCGGTACACATTCCAATCTGAGTTTAGGATTTCATTACTGTTTACATCTGGTTTCAGCCAACTTTCTGTCCCAAGTACTATATGGGCGTTGTGACCGTTTATTAATGAGAGCAGTTCTGGGACCTTTCTATAGACGCTCCTGCAGTTTACTATTAGCACATTAATATTGTTATTCCCTGTTGCATTTTGCCTACTTCTACCTTGCCGCGTCTCAGGAGGCGTCTTGTCGGGCCTAGGGAGGGAATTCTCTAACCTAAAAAAACCCCATGTGCACTCCACACGTACTCCGCTACTTTTGTAGCCGCTTCCGGCGTGTAGTACTTCTTTGGGATAAAAAATACAGATAACCGAGTGTGAGAAGCTCTGCTTGATGCCCGTGCCCACGCTCAGTGACAGCATCAGAAGAGGGTGCATGCGCTCCAGCAAGCGTGCCAGAACCTTCACGCCAGAGGTGCTATGAGCTGATGCCCTCATGGATGAAACCCGCCTCCCAACCATCACAGAAGGCGTCAACGCCGCGGTAGTCGATAGTAACGCCAACGCGACCTGTTTTAGGTAGTCGCCTAGCTGACTACAGTTCTGGATAATGTCTCACACCTCGCCGAGATCCTTCGACACGTCTCTGAGGCAGTGACGAGGTCTGCCCGAGCAGCCAAGCCGACTGTTCCTCAGTTGGCCAACCAAGCACGCTGCCGACGCGGGCAGCGCCTAGAGCAGTGACGACAGACCAGTTTTCTGGCCACGGGGTGCTGGCAATCCTGCTGCCGGTAATAGAAGAAAATTATGGGAACGACAACACAAAAAGAGAACTACAATTTTCTACATTCGCAGATTCTGTAGCAGTAGCACAATGTGCTCAAGCTCTATCTATACCACGGGACAACTATACCCTGAAGAAGGAACCTCTCGTACAGATGGTCAATCATCACAAGCACTTGAAGATGGCAACAAGTCAATTTGATGAAACATCGCATCTTTTGGACGTCATCATCCGGGTAAAAACTAAGAACTCAGTGTATTACTACATTAATTACAACAATCATAATTGTCTTTACGTCAGAGCTTAGTGCATCGCTTTAGAGAACTTCTGAGAAATTGCAGTGCAGAGAAATACCGCTTCTGGAAACCGGTCCTCTGAACGCTTTAGAAGTAAATGTGTCCTGCAGTTGTTTTGAGAACTATCATACTAACAAACTACCATAATTTGCATAATATTAAATACAAGAATGCAGCACCACTATCAGTATTTCATCCACAGTAGGATTGTCAACACAGGTCTTCAAACTATGATTATGAGCGTGTAAATAAGGGGCAAGCTGTTTCTTTTATGCCTACGTTCGGGAAGGTCGGTCTTTATGTTATTTTTGTCTTACAGCCGCGCAAGCCACCGAGGTATGTGGAGGAGGGTACTTTCTGTACTACTGTCACTTCCTCCATTTCCTGTTCCAGTCATGAATGGTTTACGGGAAGAACGATTGTCGGTAAGTCTCCATGTGAACTCGAATAGCCGGCGGCTGTGACCGAGCGGTTCTAGGCGCTTCAGTCCGGAACCGCGCTGCTGCTACGGTCGCAGGTTCGAATCCTCTCTTGGGCATGGATGTGTGTGATGTCCTTAGGTTAGTTAGGTTTAAGTAGTTCTAAGTCTAGGGGACTGATGACCTCAGATGTTAAGTCCCATAGTGCTTAGAGCCATTTGAACCATTTTTTGAACTCCAATATCTTTAATTTTACGTGTATAGTATTTCCTGGAGATATTCGTAGCAGGAAGTAATATACTGGCTGACTCTTCCTGGAACTTGCGCTTTCGGAATTTTAACCATAAAACACACTGTGATGCAGAATGCGTCTCTTGCAGCGCCTGCCGCTACAATTGGCTGGCATCTATATAACGCTTTCTCACTTACTAAATGAAGCTGTAACGAAACATGCTGCTCGTCCTTAGCTCTTTATTTCCTCCTGCTTGGTAAGGACCCTAGAGTGACGAGCAGTATTCAAATACTGCTAAAACGAGGTTTTGAAAGGTACCTCTTGTGGATGGACTGCACTTCCTGAAGATACCTCCAGTGAAGCTCAGCGATTTGTTTTATGTGGTCGTTCCGCTGTTGATCGCTCTACATACACAGTCCTAGATATTTTATGGAAGTGTCTGCTTCCAGTAATTGTACTGCAGTCATGTAATCATATAATTATGGGTATTTTTGTCTCTTTATGTTCGATCGTTAACTTTTTTTACGTTGAGTGTCAACTGTCAATTCCTGCACAAAGTATCGATCATCTACAGACCATCCTGCACTTTAGCGCCATTTTCTAGCATTGTGACTTCTCGGGGTATAAGAGTATATCCGCATAAAGCCTCAAGGAACTTCGGACGCTGTCTACTAAGTGATTTACATACATTCTAAGAAAAAAAAAACGACGTACCACGAAGGAATTAGCCGAATGGTACGGTACGGTATATATGATGTACATGTACAGACAAACAAGTGGTAACAGTTTCAGAAAAGTTGGAGCGTTTATTCAAGAGAAAGAGCTTCACAAATTGAGCAAGTCAATAAAGCCCATATGCGAGCAGTTATTCGGCATGGCATTGATTGTCAGAGTTGTTGGAATATCGTGTCATATTCGGTCCAATTGACGCGTTAGATCGTCAGACTCCTGATCTAGTTGGAGGGCCATGCTCATAATGCCACAAACTTTCTCATTTGGAAAGAGATCCAGCAACCTTGCAGGCCAAAGTAGGGTTTGGCAAGCACGAAGACAACCAGTAGAAACTCTCGCTATATGCGGGCGGGCATTGTTGTTGTTGTTGTTGTTGTTGTTGTTGTGGTCTTCAGTCCTGAGACTGGTTTGATGCAGCTGTCCATGCTATTCTATGCTGTGCAAGCTTCTTCATCTCCGAGTATCTACTGCAACCTATATCCTTCTGAATCTGTTTAGTGTATTCATGTCTTGGCGTCCCTCTACGATTTTTACCCTCCACACTTCCCTCCAGTACTAAATTGGTGATCCCTTGATGCCTAGGAATATGTCCTACCAACTGATCCCTTCTTCTAGTCAAGTTGTGCCACAACTCCTCTTCTCCCCAATTCTATTCAATACCTCCTCATTAGTTATGTGATCTACCCATCAAATCTTCAGCATTCTTCTGTAGCACCACATTTCGAAAGCTTCTATTTTCTTCTCCAAACTACACTCCTGGAAATGGAAAAAAGAACACATTGACACCGGTGTCTCAGACCCACCATACTTGCTCCGGACACTGCGAGAGGGCTGTACAAGCAATGATCACACGCACGGCACAGCGGACACACCAGGAACCGCGGTGTTGGCCGTCGAATGGCGCTAGCTGCGCAGCATTTGTGCACCGCCGCCGTCAGTGTCAGCCAGTTTGCCGTGGCATACGGAGCTCCATCGCAGTCTTTAACACTGGTAGCATGCCGCGACAGCGTGGACGTGAACCGTATGTGCAGTTGACGGACTTTGAGCGAGGGCGTATAGTGGGCATGCGGGAGGCCGGGTGGACGTACCGCCGAATTGCTCAACACGTGGGGCGTGAGGTCTCCACAGTACATCGATGTTGTCGCCAGTGGTCGGCGGAAGGTGCACGTGCCCGTCGACCTGGGACCGGACCGCGGCGACGCACGGATGCACGCCAAGACCGTAGGATCCTACGCAGTGCCGTAGGGGACCGCACCGCCACTTCCCAGCAAATTAGGGACACTGTTGCTCCTGGGGTATCGGCGAGGACCATTCGCAACCGTCTCCATGAAGCTGGGCTACGGTCCCGCACACCGTTAGGCCGTCTTCCGCTCACGCCCCAACATCGTGCAGCCCGCCTCCAGTGGTGTCGCGACAGGCGTGAATGGAGGGACGAATGGAGACGTGTCGTCTTCAGCGATGAGAGTCGCTTCTGCCTTGGTGCCAATGATGGTCGTATGCGTGTTTGGCGCCGTGCAGGTGAGCGCCACAATCAGGACTGCATACGACCGAGGCACACAGGGCCAACACCCGGCATCATGGTGTGGGGAGCGATCTCCTACACTGGCCGTACACCACTGGTGATCGTCGAGGGGACACTGAATAGTGCACGGTACATCCAAACCGTCATCGAACCCATCGTTCTACCATTCCTAGACCGGCAAGGGAACTTGCTGTTCCAACAGGACAATGCACGTCCGCATGTATCCCGTGCCACCCAACGTGCTCTAGAAGGTGTAAGTCAACTACCCTGGCCAGCAAGATCTCCGGATCTGTCCCCCATTGAGCATGTTTGGGACTGGATGAAGCGTCGTCTCACGCGGTCTGCACGTCCAGCACGAACGCTGGTCCAACTGAGGCGCCAGGTGGAAATGGCATGGCAAGCCGTTCCACAGGACTACATCCAGCATCTCTACGATCGTCTCCATGGGAGAATAGCAGCCTGCATTGCTGCGAAAGGTGGATATACACTGTACTAGTGCCGACATTGTGCATGCTCTGTTGCCTGTGTCTATGTGCCTGTGGTTCTGTCAGTGTGATCATGTGATGTATCTGACCCCAGGAATGTGTCATTAAAGTTTCCCCTTCCTGGGACAATGAATTCACGGTGTTCTTATTTCAATTTCCAGGAGTGTATTTATCGTCCACGTTTCACTTCCGTACATGGCTAGACTCCATACAAATACTTTCAGAAAGGAATTCCTGACACTTAAATCTATACTCGATGTTAACAAATTTCTCTTCTTCAGAAACGATTTCCTTGCCATTGCCAGTCTACATTTTATATCCTCTCTACTTCGACCATCATCAGTTATTTTGCTCTCCAAATAGCAAAACACATTCACTACTTTAAGCGTCTCATTTCCTAATTTAATTCCCTCAGCATCACCCGATTTAATTCGACTACATTCCATTATCCTCGTTTTGCTTTTGTTGATGTTCATCTTATACCCTCCTTTCAAGATACTATCCATTCCGTTCAGCTGCTCTTCCAGGTTCTTTGTTGTCTCTGACAGAATTACAATGTCATCGGCGAACCTCAAAGTTTTTTTTTTTCTTCTCCATGGATTTTAATTCCTACTCCGAATTTTTCTTTTGTTTCCCTTACTGCTTGCTTAATATATAGATTGAATAACATCGGGGACAGGCTACAACCCTGTCTCACTCCCTTCCCAACCACTGCTTCCCTTTCATGCCCCTCGACTCTTATAACTGCCATCTAGTTTCTGTATAAGTTGTAAGTAGCCTTTCGCTCCCTGTATTTTACCCCTGCCAGCTTCAGAATTTGAAAGAGAGTAGTCCATTCAACAGTGTCAAAAGCTTTCTCTAAGTCTACAAATGCTGGAAACGTAGGTTTGCCTTTCCTTAATGTTTCTTCTAAGATAAGTCGTGGGGTCAGTATTGCCTCACGTGTTCCATCATTTCTACGGAATCCAAACTGATCTTCCCCGACTTCGGGCCGGCATTATCTTGCTGAAATGTAAGGCCAGAAGGGCTTTCCATGAAAGGCAACAAAAAAGAGCGTGGAATATCGTCGACGTACCGATGTGCTGTAAGGCTGACGCAGATGACAACCAAACGGGTCCTGCTAGGAAAGAAATGGCACCCGAGACCTTCACTCCCGGCTGTTGGCTCGTATGGCGGGCGACAGTCAGACTGGTGTTCCACTGCTGACTGGGGCGTCTTCAGATACGTCTTCGGCCTGGAGTCTCACTGAATGGAGGAAAATGTCTTCAGTGATGAGTCCTGCTTAGAACTGAGCCCTGATGGCCAGCGAAGACGTGTCTGGGTACACCCTGGACAGTGGTGAGATACCAACCTGACGGTTGCTCACTATAGGTTGCCATTTCTTTTCATAATATTACCCCTTTGGTTGTCATTCGCGGCACCTTACACCACAATGGTGCGTCGACGATGTTCTACGCCCCGTTTTGTTGCCCTTCGTGGCAAGCCATCCCGGCCTTAAACTTCAGCAAGGTAATGCCCCCCTGCGTACGGCAAGAGTTTCTGCTGCTTGTCTCCGTGCCTGTCACCCTGCTTTCACCGGACCTCTTCCCAACTGAGCACGTTTGGAGAATTATGGGCATGGCAATCCAACGGGCTCGAGATTTTGACCATGTAACGAGTCAGTTGAATAGAAATTGGCACGATATCCCTCAGGAAGGCGTCCAACAACTCTTTATCTTTCAATGTCAAGCCGAATAACTGCTTGCATTAGGGCCAGAGGTGGACCGACGCGTTATTGTCTTGCTCGATTTGTGAAGCTCTTTCTCGTGAATAAATCACCCAACTTTTCTGAAACTGTAATCATTCGTTTTGATGTACATGTACATCTACCGATATTTGTCCTATTCGGATAATTCCTTAGTGGTGCGTCGTTTTTTCTTGTGTTAGAGTGTATATTTTGGAAAGTAATGTCCCTTGGAGTACAACCGAAGTTACTTTTACTTTTGAATATTTCTTTTCGTTGAGAATGTTTTGCTGTTTTCTGCTTGCTAGAAACTCCTCACTGCAGTCACACAGCTTGTCTAATGTTCCGTTCGCGCTTATTTTGTTCATTAAGCGGCAGTGCAGTGCTGTATCCAACGCTTTCCGGTATCTACGGCTTTTTCCGTCTCTTGGAGGAACACAGCAGGTGGGGTTTCACACGATCGTTGTTTCCGGAAGCCATGTTGATTCCTACAGAGGAGATTTCCGGTCCCCCAGATGTGTCATAGTACACGTGCATAAAACATATTCCAGAATTCTACAACACACTGAGGTCAGAGATGTACGCTTATACACTCATCAAATAAAGTTTTGCATCACCTCGGTTCCGAGAGTTCCGGAACCTGTACAGAAAATTAGAATAGAGAAAACATAAACATAATTTCCGCCCTTTTTATTGCTCATGAAAACCACACATTGCATGTTGTACAACCATACAGCGAGACCCTCAGAGGTAGTGGTCCAGGTTGCTGTACACACCGGTACCTCTAATACCAAATAGCACTCCTCTTGCATTGATGCATGCCTGTATTCGTCGTGGCATACTATCCACAAGTTCATCAAGGCACTGATGTTCCAGACTGTCCCACTCCTCAATGGCGATTCGGCGTAGGTCCCTCAGGGTGGTTGGTGGGTCACGTCGTCCATAAACAGCCCTTTTCAATTTATCAAAATGGTTCAAATGGCTCTGAGCACTATGGGACTTAACATTTGAGGTCATCAGTCCCCTAGAACTTAGAACTACTTAAACCTAACTAACCTAAGGACATCACACACATCCATGCCCGAGGCAGGATTCGAACCTGCGACCGGAGCGGTCGCGCGGTTCCAGACTGAAGCGCCTAGAACCGCTCGGCCACCAAGGCTGGCTTCAATTTATCCCAGGCATGTTCGATAGGATTCATGCCTGGAGAACACGCTGGCCACTCTAGTCGAGCAATGTCGTTATCCCGAAGGGACTCATTCGCAAGATGTGCAAGATGGGTGCGCGAATTGTGGTCCATGAAGACGAATGCCTCGCCAATGTGCTACCGATATGGTTGCACTACCGGTCGGAGGATGGCATTCACGTATCGTACAGACGTTAGAGCGTCTTCCATGACCACCAGCGGCGTACGTTCGCCCCACATAATGCCACCCCAAAACAGCAGGGGACCTCCACCTTGCTGCACTCGCTGGACAGCGTGTCTAAGGCGTTCAGCCTGACCACGTTGCCTCCAAACACGGCTCCGACGATTGTTTGGCTGAAAGCATACGCGACATTCATCGGTGAAGAGAACGTGATGACAGTCCTGAGCGTTTCATTCGGCATGTTGTTGGGCTCACCTGCACCGCGCGGCATGGTGTCGTGGTTGCAAAGATGGACCTCGCCATGGACGTCGGGAGTGAAGTTGCGTATCATGCAGTCTATTGCGCACAGTTTGAGTAGTAACATGACGTCCTGTGGCTGCACGAGAAGCATTATTCAACATGGTTGCGTTGCTGTCAGAGTTCGTTCGAGCCATAATTCGTGGGTAGCGGTCATCCATTGCAGTAGTTGCCCTTGGGCGGCCTGAGCGAGGCATATCGTCTGCAGTTTCTGTCTCTCTGTATTATCTCCTCCATGTTCGAACAACATCGCTTTGGTTCAATCCGAGACGCCTGGACACTTCCCTTGTTGAGAGCCCTTCCTGGCACAAAGTAACAATGTAGACACGATTTAACCGCGGCATTGACCGTCTACGGATGGTTGAACACGAGCCATGTATCTCCTTCCTGGTGGAATGACTAGAACTGATCGCCTGTCAGACCCTCTCCGTCTAATAGGTGCTGTTCATGCATGGTGGGCGGGTTTAGTGACATCTCTGAACAGTCAAAGGGACTGTGTCGGTGATTCAATATCCACAGTCAACGTCTGTCTTCAGGGGTTCTGGGAACTGGGGTGATGCAAAACTTTTTTTAATGTGTGTAGTTTTGTGCTCCTGTTCGATGACCCTTCTAGGAAATGGAAATGATCTGCGCTTTTTCTACGCATCGCTAGGATTGCTTCGTTCCTACACCGACCATTGGTATGCTACTGCTACAAGAGGAGCAAATTGTCTCACGTACTCTATGTAGAATCGTATTTGTATCCCAGTAGTTCCAGTGACCTTTCCTCTGTTGAGCGATTTCAGATGCTTTTCTATCCCATGGCTTGTCTAGCTGTGGACTCTCGAACCTTGTCGGATTTGTTATTGACGTCAGGTACAGCCAGCCTGCGAACGTCGTGTTAACACGGATGTACTGTTCTCCACAGACGGTTAGGACGCAAACCCATAATCCACATACGTGAGAAAGAAACTGAAAAATATCCCGTGTTAAACATAGCTTGTAAATTATTACAGTTCCTTACCATTTGCAAGCATTTTCGCTTTTATGTTACTTTATTTTCCGAAATTTATTTGAAAAATTATGAAACTGACACCCCTCCGCTCATCCCCCCTTAGATCCGCCCTTGCTTGAGCTTGAGTCAGGAATGAGAATGCTACGGAGACACGGAAAATGACAGCGGGCAGCGTGGGAATGATATCAGGAAGAGATCATCTTTCATTGCTGACCGTAAACATTAATTTTTTCGAATCCAGAAAGGTGGTTTCCAGGTAATTTACCCCTGCTCTTACCTTTTACTTGGTAAACTGTCTGCCGTAATTATCACTGGAGCAATGAGACAGTAACTGCGTCAACATCTCGTTCACCGTCTAGTACAGTGCTTATCCACTCCAATAGTCAATTCAGATCTCGCCAGAGAAATATAATACTTAGTTTGACTTTTTTTCTTTTTACTTATCCACCTGTAAAAAAGCCAGAACGAAATTTAATAATTAAATCGTATGAAAATTTCTGTGTACCTATTGCTACTATTACATGAAATGAATTTCAGTTTCCAGTAAACGTAACCCTTTTTAACTGCGAAGAAAAACATTGCTTAATATTTCCTTATCATTACTACATCCTGCAGATCTCAGAGCATTCTCACATCGATGGGCTAACAATAGAACCTGCTAACAATGAACTTCTACGTTGTCGTCATTTTATCACGTCTGTCAACGTAAGTGACCTTACTTAATTTACAGCCAACTCATTGTCATCTCTGCTGTGGGAAATAAACTGCAGATTATGGCATACCAACAATGTGCTTAATGTACTGTAATAGCCCTATATCGGTAGAGAAAGAAATAATAATAACGATGATCAACATACAAGCTGGAATCGAACACATGGTCTTCCCACGGAAAGTTTTGGCGTTGTTCATTCATCTGCAGGGCCACCATCGAATCTCTTCCTATTCGATTAAATGCAGTGAACTTTTCAAAATGACAGCCTATTCCAGTGGCCTAACTAGGCTGAGGCAAATGGGGTCTTGCCAAGGGGCCACCAACGATGAGAGGCCCCTGGCGCCGAAACATAAACGAAAAAGAAACAAGGAAAAATTAAAATAAAAAATATCATCGGTCAGGTAAGTGAAATCTTTTTCTGTATTTAAATAACCAAATGGTTTTGGGACCCATTCCAATGTAAAGATGAGCGAATCATTGCGTCAGCTTTAGCTATGTTACGATGCTGTGTTCAGTACGTCTCTGTACAGGTGAACAAAAGCAGGCGTATAAGTCAGATTTAAAGATGGTAGAGTGAAGATACTTTTTGCATACAACACTGAACTCTAAGGCTGGTACTGTTAGCGACCGGAAACACGTGGATATTAGTATGAAGTCCTACGCCGTCGTCACCCGGGACTAGTTAGCTAACGTTGACGTGGACATGGACAAGAAATCCAGCGTCACGAGACACAGCGCCGTCGGCAAACGGGGAGAGCTGGTTAACGTGATTTTGAAACCCGCGATTTTGCGCAATCAGCGCATTCCAGTGGCAGTTTTCGGCTTTATTTGACTCGTAAATTACACAGTTTGCTTACGAAAATGGAAGTGTGCAAAATTCCTATGTTAGCTCTATTAAAATACATATTTTCTCCCTTGCTCATATGCTGGTCATGCTGGCCTGCCTATAGTATACATAAATAAACGCGTCCATATGTAATAGGACTAAAAGGAAAGACACATGTCCAGAAAGGACACCAGCTAAAAGGTCACAAAATCAAAGAAACTCACTCCCGACAAAAAGCGTACTTACAGGGTGACAGTTATTGAACTACATAAAAAAAGTAAATTAGTTAAAAACTACGGCGTGCACACACATTATTCAACATGTAAACGTCACTACGGATATTCGGATTTAGGTTATGACGTGTTCGATATGCCTGCAATCATTGGCGATGATGTGAGGCAAAAGAATAGCGAAATTCTGCATGATCCGCTGAAGTGCCGGAACATCGATGACCTCCTGAATGCCTGTTTTCAGCACGGCATTGGTTTTGGGGTTATTGCTGTACACCTTTTGCTTAATATAGCCCCACAAAAAGGAGTCGCATGTGTTCAGATCCGGAGAATATGGCCGCCAATCGAGGCCCATGCCAGTGGCCTCTGGATACCACAGAGCCAGACTGTGGTCGCCAAAGTGCACCTCCAAGACGTCAAACACTCACCTGCTTCGATGGGGTCGAGCTCCGTCTTGCGTGAACGACATCTTGTCGAAATCAGGATCATTTTGGATAGTGGGGATGAAATCATCTTCCAAGACCTTCACGTACAGATCGGTAGTCACCGTGCCATCAAGGAATATCACAGTGATTATTCCGTGACTGGACATTGCACTGCACACAGTCACCCGTCGAGGATGAAGAGACTTCTCCATAGCGAAAAGTAGATTCTCAGTCCCCCAAATGCTCCAATTTTGCTTATTGACGAACCCACCCAAATGAAAGTGGGCTTCGAGCGGTTTTAGGCGCTTCAGTCCGGCTGCTGCGGTCGCAGATTCGAATCCTGCCTCGGGCATGGATGTGTGTGATGCCCTTAGGTTAGTTAGGTTTAAGTAGTTCTAAGTCTCGGGGACTGATGACCTCAGATGTTTAAGTCCCATAGTGCTCAGAGCCATTTGAAAGTGAGCTTCGTCGCTAAACCAAACCATATTCACATCATACTAATTTCCATCATGCCCCGTTGCCAACCGTGCAGTTTGAACGTCCTAACGCAAACCGTTCAGAAGTTATGACGATTTTATTTCATATAGTTCAATAATTGTCACCCTGTATTTTTACATAATATAAAATATAACCGAAATTATTTCTGTTAATTTAATAAGTTAGTTCCACGACCTTTTAGAAACAGCAGAGGTGAAAGAGAAATCTGGATACAGTGGGACATGAATCCACTGTCCAGTGTTTCGTAACATGCCGCCCATACCATGTATGTTAAATTGAAATTCTGATGTGAACGATCTTGGAATTTATGTTACCGTCTTCTGAAGTCTGTAATCGTTTATATGCTATTAACTGAATTTAATTATAATAATACCTAGAAAAACACGTACTTGATTAATCTTTAGTGTGCAGTTGCCTTAAAATGGAATACTTTCATAACACATGACTTATAATAAGGAAATAACTATATACGGAAATCCTTTAATCACCAATATGATATTTCCCTTCAGTTTATTACAACAAATCACGAGAGATTCAACGTGCTGGTGCGTAGAAACAGCATATACTGATAGGATGCAAGTTATGACATAAAAGTCACCATGTATGGTCTTCAACTGAAGACGAAAAATGCAATATGGCACTCGCAAGGTCTGCTTATGGCGTAGATTGCATTCTTGCTTCTTATTGGTTATACTTCACGTTGTACGTTGCCGAAAGCCGATGTCACACAGGAAGAGTCAGCTAACGTTATGTTAGGCCTACACTCCATGAGTTTTTGATGCCACATGTTGTTTCATGTTGAGGAGTCACTTCGTGACGCGAAACACAAATTAAGTTCTGCGACATTTCTGCAAGTTGCCACATACAGTAGAACTAATAAGAAGCAAGAACGCTCTCTAGGTCGCAAACAGAACTTGTGAGGCATCATAATGTATTTGTCGTGTTAAGTTGAAGCCCATATTTGGTAGGTTTTACAACTTACACCCTATTAAATATACTCTGTTTCTAAGCACTAGTACATTAAATCTCTCGAAATTTGTGGTAATAAACTGAAGAAAAACATCATAATGGTGATTAGAGGATTTCAGTATTGAGCTATTTTCGTGTTGAAAGTTATATGTTATGAAAGTGTTGTGTTGGCAGAAGAGCCAACACCGTGTTACTAGAGGAGGCCGAAATCCACGCCTTTTAGCTCACGCGGGCTGGCATGAGGAGGGAAGAACTACACTCCTGGAAATTGAAATAAGAACACCGTGAATTCATTGTCCCAGGAAGGGGAAACTTTATTGACACATTCCTGGGGTCAGATACATCAAATGATCACACTGACAGAACCACAGGCACATAGACACAGGCTACAGAGCATGCACAATGTCGGCACTAGTACAGTGTATATCCACCTTTCGCAGCAATGCAGGCTGCTATTCTCCCATGGAGACGATCGTAGAGATGCTGGATGTAGTCCTGTAGAACGGCTTGCCATGCCATTTCCACCTGGCGCCTCAGTTGGACCAGCGTTCGTGCTGGACGTGCAGACCGCGTGAGACGACGCTTCATCCAGTCCCAAACATGCTCAATGGGGGACAGATCCGGAGATCTTGCTGGCCAGGGTAGTTGACTTACACCTTCTAGAGCACGTTGGGTGGCACGGGATACATGCGGACGTGCATTGTCCTGTTGGAACAGCAAGTTCCCTTGCCGGTCTAGGAATGGTAGAACGATGGGTTCGATGACGGTTTGGATGTACCGTGCACTATTCAGTGTCCCCTCGACGATCACCAGTGGTGTACGGCCAGTGTAGGAGATCGCTCCCCACACCATGATGCCGGGTGTTGGCCCTGTGTGCCTCGGTCGTATGCAGTCCTGATTGTGGCGCTCACCTGCACGGCGCCAAACACGCATACGACCATCATTGGCACCAAGGCAGAAGCGACTCTCATCGCTGAAGACGACACGTCTCCATTCGTCCCTCCATTCACGCCTGTCGCGACACCACTGGAGGCGGGCTGCACGATGTTGGGGCGTGAGCGGAAGACGGCCTAACGGTGTGCGGGACCGTAGCCCAGCTTCATGGGGACGGTTGCGAATGGTCCTCGCCGATACCCCAGGAGCAACAGTGTCCCTAATTTGCTGGGAAGTGGCGGTGCGGTCCCCTACGGCACTGCGTTGGATCCTACGGTCTTGGCGTGCATCCGTGCGTCGCTGCGGTCCGGTCCCAGGTCGACGGGCACGTGCACCTTCCGCCGACCACTGGCGACAACATCGATGTACTGTGGAGACCTCACGCCCCACGTGTTGAGCATTTCGGCGGTACGCCCACCCGGCCTCCCGCATGCCCACTATACGCCCTCGCTCCAAGTCCGTCAACTGCACATACGGTTCACGTCCACGCTGTCGCGGCATGCTACCAGTGTTAAAGACTGCGATGGAGCTCCGTATGCCACGGCAAACTGGCTGACACTGACGGCGGCGGTGCACAAATGCTGCGCAGCTAGCGCCATTCGACGGCCAACACCGCGGTTCCTGGTGTGTCCGCTGTGCCGTGCGTGTGATCATTGCTTGTACAGCCCTCTCGCAGTGTCCGGAGCAAGTATGGTGGGTCTGACACACCTGTGTCAATGTGTTCTTTTTTCCATTTCCAGGAGTGTATACTGACGTGAGGTCTGGAACATGATAAGGAATTAGAATTCAGAAAGCGGACGTAATTAGTTTGATACTTAACTTTAATTCATTAATGATGAACGTCGCTCTTGACGGTACATGATTCGCAATATTATCTGTTCAGAATACATTCATAGTTACTGAATATGGCGCCTTGCTAGGTCGTAGCAAATGACGTAGCTGAAGGCTATGATAAACTATCGTCTCTGCAAATGAGAGCGTATGTAGACAGTGAACCATCGCTAGCAAAGTCGGCTGTACAACTGTGGCGAGTGCTAGGGAGTCTCACTAGACTAGACCTGCCGTGTGGCGGCGCTCGGTCTGCAATCACTGATAGTGGCGACACGCGGGTCCGACGTATATTAACGGACCGCGGCCGATTTAAAGGCTACCTAGCAAGTGTGGTGTCTAGCGGTGGCAACACAGAAAGTACGCCATTTTAGGGCAACGGTTTATTGAAGATTCAACAAAAACTTGTTCTGCGTGGGTTCTATTATAATTAAATGTTACTTAATAACGTATTGTGTATTACAGCCTCCAGAAGACCGTAAGATAAAATACAAAATCGTTCACAGCAGGATTTCAGTGTAGCTTGGTTGGTAATGGTACCACATTACGAATCAGTGTGGATGCATCCTGCTGTATCCAGATGTTTTTTTTTTCACTTTGTATTTTCTAAGAGGTTGTAGGACTCTGTTATTAAGTTACCAGAAATAATTTCCGTAATATTTGATGTTATGTACGAGAGTCATTTTTAAAGATTTGCGATGAAGAAAACTTCATTTGCAATGAGGAAAACTTTATTTACGAACGTAAATTGTGTCATAATCTACAACACATAATTTTTTCACTTTTCAACATAGTCTCCATGAACATATAAACATTTGTCAAGTCGTGACATTAATTTTTAGATCCCAGCATCAAAGAAGTCTGCCGCCTGACCGTTAAACGCGTTACTAACAGTTTCTTTCAACATGTCATCATTTTCCAAGCGCTTCCTACCAAGAAATTCCTTCAATTTTGGAAAGAGATGAGAGTCTGATGGTGCTAAGTGAGGGCTGTATGGTGGATGATCCAGTAATTCCAAACGAAACTTGTCCAGTTGCTAGTTTGTTGTTGCCGCAACGTGAGGTCGAGCATTGTCGTGAAGCAGAACGCCGCCGCTAGAGAGCAGTCCCCGCCGGCGATTCTGAGAAGCGCGCCTAAGGTTTAATAATGTTTCACAGAACCTCTCAGCTTTTATTGTCATTCCTCGTGGCAAAAAGTGTAACAGAAGAATGGCTTTCCGGCCCCAAAAACCGAGGCCATGATTTTCCGTGTTGAAGGATCTTGTTTGAATTTTCGTGTTTCGTCTGAGAGTCTGAATGATGCCACTCAGTGGATTGACGTTTATTCTCTGGAGTGTAGTGCGCAATTCACTGCTTCAACACCGGTCACAACGTGACTCAAGAACACCTCACTGTTCTTGTGATAGCTCTCCGAAACAGACAAAGAATGTGCCATTCGCTGTGGTTTGTGTTCTTCTGTCAACATTTTCGGCACCCATCTCGCACACATTTTTTTGTAGTGAAGTTTGTAACAACGTGAAAAACTACTGAGCTTGAAACTTGTGGAAATTTCTGATGCAGCTCGTCAATAGTGAAGCACCTGTTCTGGCGAATTGCCTCATCCACTTTTTGTGTCAAGTCTTCATTCATGACAGAAGGCCATCCAGATCGTTCTTCATCATGAACAAAAAATGGTTGAAATGGCTCTGAGCACTATGGGACTTAACATCTGAGATCACCAGTACCCTAGAACTTAGCACTACTTAAACCTAACTAACCTAAGGAGGTCACACACATCCATGCCCGAGGAAGGATTCGAACCTGCGACAGTAGCAGCAGCGCGGTTCCAGACTGAAGCGCCTAGAATGGCTCGGCCACTCATCATAAACATTTGTCCTCCCTTCATTAAAGAGCCTACACCATTTACACACATTTCCATCATTCATTACACCTGCACTATGAAGTTCAACAAGCTGCCGGTGAGTTTCAGCAGGACGAACTTCTTTTGCATTTAAGAACCCAATAACAGAGCGTACTTCACAATTGGCGGGATTACTAATTGACAGGGTGCCAAACGATGGAGTATAACCGTACCACTAACACCGGCAGAGACGTGAAACGTAATGGCGGTGTATTGATACACTGGCCACCGTGAACGGATGTCACGTGACAGGATGCACGGACGCGATACTCTATCTGCTGTTGTGGCTGAGCACCTGAAGGATAATTTGGAAAATATTTCGAGTAGATTTCCCCACCATGTTATAGTTCTGGGTGGAGATTTTAATTTGCCGGATATAGACAGGGAGACTCAAACGTTCATAACGGGTGGCAGGGACAAAGAATCCAGTGAAATTTTTTAAAGTGCTTTATCTGAAAACTACCTTGAGCAGTTAAACAGAGAAACGACTCGTGGCGATAACGTATTAGACCTTCTGGTGACAAACAGACCCGAAATATTTGAAACAGTTAACGCAGAACAGGGAATCAGCGATCATAAAGCGGTTACTGCATCGATGATTTCAGCCGTAAATAGAAATATTAGAAAAGGTAGGAAGATTTTCCTGTTTAGCAAAAGTGACAAAAAGCAGATTACAGAGTACCTGACGGCTAAACACAAACGTTTTGTCTCAAGTACAGATAGTGTTGAGGATCAGTGGACAAAGTTCCAAACCATCGTACAATATGCGTTAGATGAGTATGTGCCAAGCAAGATCGTAAGAGATAGAAAAGAGCCACCGTGGTACAACAACCGAGTTAGAAAACTGTTTCGGAAGCAAAGGGAACTTCACAGCAAACATAAACATAGCCGAAGCCTTGCAGACAAACAAAATTTACGCGAAGACAAATGTAGTGTGAGGAGGGCTATGCGAGAGGCGTTCAATGAATTCGAAAGTAAAGTTCTATGTACTGACTTGGCAGAAAATCCTAAGAAATTCTGGTCTTCTGTCAAAGCGGTAGGTGGATCAAAACAAAATGTCCAGACACTCTGTGACCAAAATGGTACTGACACAGAGGATGACAGACTAAAGTCCGAAATACTAAATGACTTTTTCCAAAGCTGTTTCACAGAGAAAGACTGCACTGTAGTTCCTTCTCTAGATTGTCGCACAGATGACAAAATGGTAGATATCGAAATAGACGTCAGAGGGATAGAGAAACAATTAAAATCGCTCAAAAGAGGAATGGCCGCAGGACCTGATGGGATACCAGTTCGATTTTACACAGAGTACGCGAAGGAACTTGCCCCCCTTCTTGCAGCGGTGTACCGTAGGTCTCTAGAAGAGCGTAGCGTTCCAAAGGATTGGAAAAGGGCACAGGTCATCCCCGTTTTCAAGAAGGGACGTCGAACAGATGTGCAGAACTGTAGACCTATATCTCTAACGTCGATCAGTTGTAGAATTTTGGAACACGTATTATGTTCGAGTATAACGACTTTTCTGGAGACTAGAAATCTACTCTGTAGGAATCAGCATGGGTTTCGAAAAAGACGGTTGTGTGAAACCCAGCTCGCGCTATTCGTCCACGAGACTCAAGGGCCGTAGACACGGGTTCACAGGTAGATGCTGTGTTTCATGACTTCCGCAAGGCGTTCGATACAGTTCCCCACAGTCGTTTAATGAACAACGTAAGAGCATGTGGAATATCAAAGCAATTGTGTGATTGGATTGAAGAGTTCCTAGATAACAGAACGCAGCATGTCATTCTCAATGGAGAGAAGTCTTCCGAAATAAGAGTGATTTCAGGTGTGCCGCAGGGGAGTGTCATAGGACCGTTGCTATTCACAATATACATAAATGACCTCGTGGATGACATCGGAAGTTCACTGAGGCTTTTTGCAGATGATGCTGTGGTGTATCGAGAGGTTGTAACAATGGAAAATTGTACTGAAATGCAGGAGGATCTGCAGCGAATTGACGCATGGTGCAGGGAATGGCAATTGAATCTCAATGTAGACAAGTCTAATGTGCTGCGAATACATAGAAAGAAAGATCCCTTATCTTTTAGCTACAAAATAGCAGGTCAGCAACTGGAAGCAGTTAATTCCTTAAATTATCTGGGAGTACGCATTAGGAGTGATTTAAAATGGAATGATCATATAGAGTTGATCGTCGGTAAAGCAGATGCCAGACTGAGATTCATTGGAAGAATCCTAAGGAAATGCAATCCGAAAACAAAGGAAGTAGGTTACAGTACGCTTGTTCGCCCACTGCTTGAATACTGCTCAGCAGTGTGGGATCCGTACCAGATAGGGTTGATAGAAGAGATAGAGAAGATCCAACGGAGAGCAGGGCGCTTCGTTACAGGATCATTTAGTAATCGCGAAAGCGTGGGATCCGTACCAGATAGGGTTGATAGAAGAGATAGAGAAGATCCAACGGAGAGCAGGGCGCTTCGTTACAGGATCATTTAGTAATCGCGAAAGCGTTACGGAGATGATAGATAAACTCCAGTGGAAGACTCTGCAGGAGAGACGCTCAGTAGCTCGGTACGGGCTTTTGTTAGTTTCGAGAACATACCTTCACCGAAGAGTCAAGCAGTATATTGTTTCCTCCTACGTATATCTCGCGAAGAGACCATGAGGATAAAATCAGAGAGATTAGAGCCCACACAGAAGCATACCGACAATCCTTCTTTCCACGAACAATACGAGACTGGAATAGAAGGGAGAACCGACAGAGGTACTCAGGCTACCCTCCGCCACACACCGTCTGGTGGCTTGCGGAGTATGGATGTAGATGTAGATCTGTTCTTACTTGAAAAATGACACTCGTAAATGTACGTGTACTTTCTGTCGGGAATGAGTTTCCTCCCTTTCGTGACCTTTTATAAACTGATGTCCTGATAGGACATGTGTATTTCATTTTTGCCTTATTATATATTCGAGTTATTATTTATGTATACTACAGACAGAACAACATGACAAGCACAAGGACAAGTGGGGAAATATGTGTTTTGATACATCTAATGCAGGAATTTTACACGGAACTATTTTCGTAAACAAACTGCGTGATTTACAAGTGAAATAAGCCCAACAACTGCCGTTGGACAGCGCAAAATCACATCAACCAGTTTGTCCCTCGTGCCGACGGCGTTGTCTCGTATGACATTGGATTTTCTGTCTGCCATCACGCCAGCGTTAGCTGCATCGTCCTGTGTGACAGCAGCTGAAATACAGTGGAACATATTTTGTGTTTCAAGTGACGAAATGGCTTCCCAACGTGAAATAGCAGGAGGTGATGCCATGAAACTCGTGGAGCTCCATGTCAACATTAGCGCACACGTCTTTTGTGACGACGGCTTTACAGTCTCTCGACTTTTATCGATACAGCTGCTTTCATCAGTCATTGCTCCGAGAGTCGTCAAAGGGTAAACGACTAATACTTGTGTCATATCATGAGGTGCGCACTGGCTAAAAGGTCATTTACAAATTACACTCTTTGCTACAAATTAATTATCTCCGAAATGAAACGTAGCGTTAAACAAAGGCGACTATAATCTCAGGTCTATTCGCGTTCCAGATGGTGCTCCTAGCGCTCTAGTGGCCGCTTCGGGAACTACAAACTCTGAGGCATTGACTGCTCACGTGTCGTTGACATTTACTGAAGCGTGAAGCAAAGCGTCCCAAATGCGTCAAAGCTGTTACATTTGAGAAGTCATGGGTGGACCATATCTGTTATGTGTGGCAGAAACCCAGACACAAACGCGAGAAACATAATTGGTGTTCCTCAGTGCCTGGGATATAAAAATCCGCCGATTCACTTGCGCAGACTGCCCTTTGACCTTGTACATAAGAAGAAATAGACTTGGTCGTAAGATCGGAGATGGAATTGACTCATTATATGTCTGTTTCCAACAATCGCTTCAGGATTAGATTCGAGATTATTTCTAGTGTCAAGCAGACCAGTACAATAAACCGCGAAATTACAAGTGGCGGGTTCAGTAAAACCAAATACAGCTGAACATGTCCATAATGTTTACATTTTTGCTTTAACTTTCAATCCTTATCCATGTAGAGTAAACACTCGCAAATACTTGAAACATTTATTTTCCTGCCTACTACAGCCGGCCGCGGTGGTCTAGCGGTTCTGGCGCTGCAGTCCGGAGCCGCGGGACTGCTACGGTCGCGGGTTCGAATCCCGCCTCGGGCATGGGTGTGTGTGATGTCCTTAGGTTAGTTACGTTTAAGTAGTTCTAAGTTCTAGGGGACTTATGACCTAAGATGTTGAGTCCCGTAGTGCTCAGAGCCAGAGCCTGCCTACTACAGGTGCTTACGTTTCCCACAGTTTATTTACAACAGTATAGCTATATATCACAGCGTCAACACTGAAACTCAAATGCAATACGATGTATCTATGTTGTAGTCAGCCACCAACTCGCTTCCCAGTCATGGTTCTTTTTAATATAATAGATGTCAATTCATATTATACATTACCAGTTACCCTTCCAAACCGAGCCCCATCCTAAACATCATTATCTTACCCTTCACTGCCCAAGGATGTTTACGGGGCCTCTCTCGCAGAAACCATGATGTCAGTGCAATACTATTCTCTCAACAGGAGTGCACTTAGCCGGGAGCTCCTGGCTTAGCTGGTGAGTTTTAATGATGAGATGATGAGGGTTATTTACAACATCTTTATAAACCTAATATTTGGAGGACTTGCCTTACCTGCAACACTGGCCGAACAGTCTTGGGGTCTTTCACCCAGCTCAAACATATTTGGGCCTCTGACTGTGTACTATCCCGGCGGGAAAGACTGAAATTTTAGAACCGTTTTGTCACTAATATCACTGATCGGTTCTTGGGAAGAGGCAAAATTCAGTGACAGAAGCAGGCTCAAATCTTCTCATGGCGGAGTCCTTATTTTCTACCACCCTTGTTTAGTGTCAGTACATGTGAGGATTTCTATCTCTGACTCCGACTTTTTGCAGAATCATTAAAGACATATCATTTAAACTTGCCGTGAATCCCTATTGAGGGTAAATAAATAACATACAATTGCTGTCATTGAAGGCTTGCAGCAATGGCTATTACATGCGCCTGCATGACACGTACAGCTCACTTCTTTAATTCATTGATCCACGGCGGCTTCTTAATAACAAATAATAATATTTATAGTCACTAGCTCTTTCGAAATGATAGTACTGCGGACGACAGCTGCCTCAGTTTGCTCCTCGTTGCCGGTACGACTCTTCACGCGTAAGTTCGGAATATCAACCACAGCAAGCGTTCCTTCGTGAAAAGGACGAAGCAAATCCTGGTAAGCGTGAAATGTGTGCTCCAGCTCTAGGTAGGGAACCAGTTCACTCTTTAAACTACACTTTTTAATTAAGAGGTTGCAAATGCTGAAATGCACAACATGTGAAATATTCCTGACGCCAACTTTCCCTTAACCATTCTGACCTCGGAGTTCGTGTTTCGCGTGACGGCAGCTTGACCACTAATGTCAGTTGGGTACATCATTCGATCGCCAAAGTCGGCAGCGAGAAGAATCAACATATTAGCAGCTCGAATTTCAGCGACCTCTACCGATTCAGTTCTAGGGAGACGAGAAGCAGAGAAAATCAAGATGCACAGTGTTGGGACTGAGGATACGAACTCCACTGAAGAAGCTTATGCATCTTAAGCAGAAACAATTACAAATCGCATTTCATTTCGTTTGTTAAGACACCTACGATTTAAAAGGTGAAGTCGTTCTTTGACAAAAAACAACTTAATGTTTGTAATTCGTCTATAATTTCTGGAACTTCTTATGTGCGTGTATGTGTGTGTGTGTGTGTGTGTGTGTGTGTGTGTGTGTGTGTGTGTGTGAAATCTTATGGGACTTAACTGCTAAAGTCAACAGTCCCTAAGCTTACACACCACTTAACCTAAATTATCCTAAGGACAGACACACACACACACACACACACACACACGCACACACACACACACACACACCCATGCCCGAGGGAGGACTCCAACCTCCGCCGGGACGCACAGTCCAGGACTGCAGGGCCCAGACCGCTCGGCTAATCCCGAGCGGCGAACTTATAAAAAATATATTATTGCTTATGATATGTGCATTGAAAACTGTTTCAAGACACCACGGTGACACACTCGAATTTTCGAAAAATGTCGCCCGTATGATCGAATACAGAGATAACTTGCCACGGAAACTATGTAGGATCATGCATAACTTCTAGTATTCCAATTTTTCTGTAATTACCAGATTTCTAAAATTTATTCTCCGCACATAAACTGCCTCAGACAAACCTTGATAAGCAGACTGGATGTCTAGTTTGCAAAATCGCGTTACCCTGCAGTGCCTTCGAGAATTTCTGTTTTGCCTCCGCAGGCAGGAAAATAAATGTTTCAAGTATTTGCGAGTGTTTACCCTACATGGATAAGGATTGAAAGTTAAAGCAAAAATGTAAACATCCCGTGTTTTGGATGCCACTGCTATGCTACACACCGCGTCTGAGCACCGTATACACTCGTTTTTTGTCAACGGGTTGCCTGGATTTAATTGACTTAGATTAGAAATGCCGCTTTCCTACTGTTAACTTTACACATTACTGTAAGTGATGCTGGGCTACATACTATTGAAATTAGTAATTCTCCGATTTTACTATACAACATTTATCTCGTTAAACCCACGAACGTTGGTATTCACAGACACCACTAAAGAACGCTTCAAGCAAACGGTGTGGCGTTACGCAATAACCGTACGCATGACCCGACTATCAGCTCTGCTTGTGCGGCACTGCTTCCAACGGGCGACTATCAGCTTCGAACGTTTCTGCCTCCAAGCACGGTCGCTTCACAGCAATCACAATTATACTCTCTGCTGCCTGCGAATAATCGATCCAAAGATCGCACGTAAACGGTATTGCGCCCTTACATCACGGACTGTTTTTTGATGACTTACCTTCTCACTGCTATCATTTCTCCGTGTTCTTAATGCTTCCCACTGATTTCCTAAGGTCTTGCCGACGGGGAGACGGATACATTCATGTTAGTCCTCAGTCGCCTTGTCTCAGACTGATGCTAGGCAACGGCGTGGGTGTTGCAGAGAGCCCTGTATTGTTAAGAACTGCGTCATGTTTGACCAATGACGTCAGAAACGGCCAGAGAGCATTTATTACAGAGATGAAAGAGTTGACAAGACTGTTCAGAAACAAAGGAATATGAGAGACGAAAAATATGATTGACATATATCAAGGCAACTAGTATTTTCACGTTAAGGATATCGCCTGTTTGTATCGTATTATTTCTGTGGAAAATGAAGGGGAAAAAATGGATGGAAATATTGGTAGCATGGAATACCTCACGTCACATATATATGGGGTGTGTCTCGAACCTCATTCGAACTGCGTTGGTTAACTGCAGTACGGGATACAAGTTCAGCGTACGTCGATTTCTTCGTATTCGTTAGCATTAATATCCTGTTGTTCTGTTGAACTGTATAGGTCAAGTGAAGCACGGGATACAAATTTTACATGTGTTGTTCCTGTCGCCTCCGCTACCACTAATAGTCTGTTCTTACGTAGATAGTAGTACTACCGATGGCAGAAGGAGCTACGTACATAATATTTATATTCCATACTTCCCACACCTCCATTGACCTATATACACTCCTGGAAATGGAAAAAAGAACACATTGACACCGGTGTGTCAGACCCACCATACTTGCTCCGGACACTGCGAGAGGGCTGTACAAGCAATGATCACACGCACGGCACAGCGGACACACCAGGAACCGCGGTGTTGGCCGTCGAATGGCGCTAGCTGCGCAGCATTTGTGCACCGCCGCCGTCAGTGTCAGCCAGTTTGCCGTGGCATACGGAGCTCCATCGCAGTCTTTAACACTGGTAGCATGCCGCGACAGCGTGGACGTGAACCGTATGTGCAGTTGACGGACTTTGAGCGAGGGCGTATAGTGGGCATGCGGGAGGCCGAGTGGACGTACCGCCGAATTGCTCAACACGTGGGGCGTGAGGTCTCCACAGTACATCGATGTTGTCGCCAGTGGTCGGCGGAAGGTGCACGTGCCCGTCGACCTGGGACCGGACCGCAGCGACGCACGGATGCACGCCAAGACCGTAAGATCCTACGCAGTGCCGTAGGGGACCGCACCGCCACTTCCCAGCAAATTAGGGACACTGTTGCTCCTGGGGTATCGGCGAGGACCATTCGCAACCGTCTCCATGAAGCTGGGCTACGGTCCCGCACACCGTTAGGCCATCTTCCGCTCACGCCCCAACATCGTGCAGCCCGCCTCCAGTGGTGTCGCGACAGGCGTGAATGGAGGGACGAATGGAGACGTGTCGTCTTCAGCGATGAGAGTCGCTTCTGCCTTGGTGCCAATGATGGTCGTATGCGTGTTTGGCGCCGTGCAGGTGAGCGCCACAATCAGGACTGCATACGACCGAGGCACACAGGGCCAACACCCGGCATCATGGTGTGGGGAGCGATCTCCTACACTGGCCGTACACCACTGGTGATCGTCGAGGGGACACTGAATAGTGCACGGTACACCCAAACCGTCATCGAACCCATCGTTCTACCATTCCTAGACCGGCAAGGGAACTTGCTGTTCCAACAGGACAATGCACGTCCGCATGTATCCCGTGCCACCCAACGTGCCCTAGAAGGTGTAAGTCAACTACCCTGGCCAGCAAGATCTCCGGATCTGTCCCCCATTGAGCATGTTTGGGACTGGATGAAGCGTCGTCTCACGCGGTCTGCACGTCCAGCACGAACGCTGGTCCAACTGAGGCGCCAGGTGGAAATGGCATGGCAAGCCGTTCCACAGGACTACATCCAGCATCTCTACGATCGTCTCCATGGGAGAATAGCAGCCTGCATTGCTGCGAAAGGTGGATATACACTGTACTAGTGCCGACATTGTGCATGCTCTGTTGCCTGTGTCTATGTGCCTGTGGTTCTGTCAGTGTGATCATGTGATGTATCTGACCCCAGGAATGTGTCAATAAAGTTTCCCCTTCCTGGGACAATGAATTCACGGTGTTCTTATTTCAATTTCCAGGAGTGTATATGTACACTGCTGGACGTATTTACATTTGCAGCCTGTACCTCAGGTGAACTACGCGAAGAGCCAATAGGACGACACATATACCATTTGTATCCTGTACTTCACTGTGGGGTACAGTTTTTTTTTTTTCGCCTTCGATGCTAATAGTATCGACTGAAAGTTGTAGTTTTGATCGCAGCAGTGACAATAGTATCCCATTCTTTAGATGAGCTATACAGCTATACACAACATTTGTATTCTGCTCTCCAGTTGACATATATAGGTAAATCTCATCAATGTTACATATGTCGTTCTTTTAGAATACGTAGGTAGTGCCAGTGTAAAGGTCAGCTGAAGGACGGGATAGAAATTTTAGTTGTGTCGGGCGCTTCGCCTTTAATATTGCTAGCACAGATTCGAAAAAATCGTACTGGTACTAGCGCTGGGAAACGAAGGAAGAACAACAGCTGCGAAATTTCTATTACGTACTGGAGTACACGAAAACATACGTAATGGTGTAATACAACAATTAAATACGTCAAAATAGTCAAATGCAGTAAAAGAAAAAAATGAAAAATTGAACTTACCACACGGGAACTTCTTAAAAGAACCGGAGCTTGCCTAGAAAGACATCAACAAAAATCACATACCCACATAAACAACAAACAAAACATTACGAAAACACACACACACACACACGCACACACACACATACACACACACACACACACACACACACACACACACAGACAGACACACATTCACGCACAGACACACACATTCACCCTCCTCCTCCCTCACCCCTCATCCTAATGTGAAACTAGCTAACATATTTCGGACGGTACATTTGCCCAACACGTTTAACTAAACATTTAAACGGGCAATATGTTTGGGGAATACTACGCCTCAATGAATATTCGTCTAAGTGACTTTGAAGTGTGGAGATCCGGCGTTTCCCCTTCCCTACAAGAGATTTCACAGCTGACCAATAACCCTCTATGCTATTTGTGCATGCCCCTGTGGATAATGATCTGAACTCAATATTGTGATTAACTACGAGATGCTGATAACCCCTTTCTCCTAAATCCCTATATGAAGGAAAACCATCTGAAATTACAATGGAACCCTCTGCAACGTGATATTCAATTAAGCTGACCAAAACTTCCTTCCTTCGATTGGGTACTACTTTAAACACTACATCGTCACACCCTTGACCTGAAACTACAGCCCCTCAAATCCATAATCCCACCGGAGGTTCCCCCCTGTTGTACTTCCTTTTTCCAAAGCCGATCTTTGCTGCAGCGCCATACGAATAAATGTGAGTACGGCGACGAGATACACTTGAGGCGTATATGTTCGCTGCACTCACGACATCGAACATACTCGGCAACGAGACCACACATTTGTAAAAAACAAATCGTGGCCACCATGTCTACGCCCATAGCGTCTCTCAAATCATCCAGGTTCATCAGAACAGATAAATCCATACGTACAAACGAAAATGAGGTACTAAAATTGTCCTAAATAATAAACTAATAGTTCAAATTACCTCAATATCACTAAGAATGAAATTAAGTACCGTATGAATTGCAAACAACCAATTATTTAAATAAATGCACGCGAAGAATATTTTGAGCAATATGTAGCAATCTCTTTTAAAATCACATTCAATTATTTTAATGTACAATGATAGCGCTTATCCGGAACACAGAACTGTTTTATTATCTATGGCTGATAGTGAAGACATTATTATCTACGAGTATTGTATGACGTCATTGGTCGAAGCCGACGGGTTGTATCCCTTGCTTCACTAGACCCCAGCGGGGTCATACACGGTCCGGTCGCGTTAAGGTGACTATCGCCTATGGTCGACGTCAACGTGCAATAACCACTCATATACAAAAGGTGGTACCACTAGCAGTGGATGGTATATAAAGCGTGTCGGTGAGATACGGTAAAACAGCGCAGTCGTTGTCGTTATGCGGAAATGGAGGTATTTATATGGCGTCCAAAAGGGCGTTATTATTGCCTTTCGGGCCAAGGGTGGAAGCATTTCCGAAGTAACACGGCGCTATCCAAACCCGGCGGTGAGATAACTGTGATACACGAGGGTCGTTTGAAAAGTCCGTGCAAAAATAAAAACTACTTACGTGTTTGGGTTAAACCTATTTTGTTTTTCGACATAGTCTCCTTTTAGAATGATACACTTCGTCCAACGCTGTTCTAATTTTTTTGATTCCTTCCGAATAATAGGAATTGTTCAAGTCTGAAAAATAGCTATTAGTTGCTGCAATCACTTCCTCGTTTGAATAAAATCTTTGTCCCGCCAGCCATTTCTTCAAATTGGGGAACGAATTGTGGTCCGAGGTAGCCAAGTCTGGAGAATAGGGGGGATGTGAAACAAGATGGAATCCTATTCCTATTAATTTTGCGACCACAGCTGCTGAGGTATGTGCTGGTGCATTGTCGTGATGGAAAAGGACTTTTTTGCTGTCCAATCGCCGGCGTTTTTCATGCAGCTCGGTTTTCAAACGGTCCAATAACGATGAATAATACGCACCTGTAATAGCTTTAATCTTTTCCAGATAGTCGACGAGGATTATCCCTTGAGAATCCCAAAAGACAGTTGCCGTAACCTTTCCGGCCGAAGGAAGCCTTTTTTGGTGCAGATTCTCCCTTGGTAACCCATTGTTTAGATTGTTGTTTGGTCTCAGGAGTACAGTAATGTATCCATGTTTCATCCACAGGACGAAACGACGCTTAAAGTCCTGCGGATTCTTCCTGAACAGCTGCAAACCACCCTTGCAACACTTCACACGATTCCGTTTTTGGTCAAGCATGAGCAATCACGGAATCCACCTTGCGGATAGCTTTCTCATGTCGAAATGTTTATGCAAAATATTATGTACCCGTTCATTCGAGATGCCCACAGCACTAGCAATCTCACGCACGTTAACCCTCCTGTCATCCGTGACCATATCATGGATTTTATCAATGATTTCTGGAATCGTAACCTCCACAGGGCGTCCAGAACTTTCAGCATCACTTGTGCCCATATGGACACTCCGAAAATTCTGAAACCACTTATAAACTGAAACTTCCTGGCAGATTAAAACTGTGTGCTGGACCGAGACTCGAACTCGGGACCTTTGCCTGTGAGGATGGGGCGTGAGTCATGCTTGGGTAGCTCATTTGATAGAGCACTTGCCCGCGGAAGGCAAAGGTCCTGAGTTCGAGTCTCGGTCCGGCACACAGTTTTAATATGTCAGGAAGTTTCATATCACCGCACACTCTGTTGCAGAGTGAAAATGTCATTCTGGAGCACTTATAAACTGTTCTAATCGAAGGTGCAGAGTCACTGTAAAGTTTATCAAGCTTCTCTTTGGTCTCCTGAGGCGTTTTGTCTTTCATAAAGTAATGTTTAATCACCACACGAAATTCATTTTCGTCCATTTTTTGACAATCACTCGACTTCCTTGATTCACACGAATGCCAAACACAAAGAAATAGACCAATATGGGCGAAACTTGGTGTGCGTTCTTTCCAAAGATGCTACTAACTAAACATGACCTCGATACGTGCTGGTGGTGCCATCTCTCGGACTTTGCACGGACTTTTCAAATGCCCTTCGTACCACGGCACATAGACGACAGGGGTGACCAAACGATGGGGAGGTGTGTAAAAGTGAATGGGCGTGCAACTGTTGAGCAACTAATCGCCCAGATGAACCAACGGGCTGCCAACAGTGTCTTCTCAGTGATCGTTCAGCGAATGTTGCTGAGTATGGGCCTCCGCAGCAGGCGTCTGCTGACTGTTGTTCATCGTCGACGAAGGCTCGAATTTGCACGCCAGTGCCGCAGCAGCACTTCCACTGAATGGCGACAGCTGGCCTTCTCAGAGGAATCTCGTTTTATGCTCCATCGGACAGATTGCCTTGGCGTGTAAGGCGGAAACGTCGGAAAGCAAATACCTTGCAACGTCTGGCGTGGGGTCAGCCGCTTGACGGCGCGTCTCGGCGCGAGCCCGCCCATTGCCGGCGCGCCGTAAGGCACGGAAGTTCGCACTGGGGCGTATCGCTTTCCAGTCGGGTGTGCCGCGGCAGTCCTCACAGGGGAAGTGATGCGTCTCTCATAGCCTCTCCTTCCCAAGTGGCTCTTTCCGCCTTCCCGTGGTGCCAGATGTTAAGCTTGGCATTCTGCCTTGCGACAAAAGGGAGAGCTGCGACCCAACCCGATGCGAAAGCGAAGGGTGCGTGGCACAGGGGGAGCTGTGTCGAGGGACCGAACACCAGTGCCTTTCTGTTCGCAGCGTGGGATCACGGCGCGAATCGGCAAGGGTGCTTCGCCGCGCCCCTGGGTAACCGGGGCGTGTTCTGCCAAACCCAGGAGGTGGTGACATCGCCTGGACTAGGTTAGATGGGCCCAGACCGCTGAACGACTGGGGGACCAACTCACCACCTGAGTAGGAGTGGGTCCTCGGCCTTCTGGTGGAAGCTCGGGCAAGTAGGCGGCGAAGGGCAAGGGGTGCATCCGCCTCTCCGGAGTGCGGGGTGCAGTTGCCGAGGAGCGTCGTGTGAAATCGTCGACGACGGGGCCATCGACGGGGACCAGTGCGCTGGTGACGGCGCGCTGAACCCGGCAGCTCTGGAGTGCCCTTGACCTAGGGGCAAGGTCGGTGGGCGAGCTGCAGAAGTCCCCCCCCCCCCCCCCCCCATGCCAGAGGAGCCGGTCCGGGGCAAGAGACGGGCTCCCACCCCTTTTTTGATCACTCGTAAATCATGGCGACAAATGAAACGAGTGATTCGTGTGCGCCTCAAAGGACTTCCGCTGCGCCTGATCCCTCTCCCCAGGACGAGCAGGGACAGGCAGAGAATGAGACAGTTATGGAGAGGTACTCAAGAATCTCGTTGCTCATGGAGCAACAAATAAAGAATGGCAAAATCAGCCAAGCAGGACTTGCCATCATAAAAAATGAGCTGGCTGCATGGGCTATTGCCCACGCCAAACTTGAAGGAAGAGTAGAAGAACTTGAGAAAGAAAATGACAGGTTAAGGAGGCAACCGGCAAAGACGTGAGCAGCTGTGGCTGCGCAAGCGCCCACAGAGTACGACTAGAGACACCATTGACAAGGTCACAAAAAGGACAGACACAGCTGTCTTCCTCAGGACACTACCTGGGCAAGACACAAGTGTCAAGAAAATACAGGAACTTTTTACAAAAACTATCGACCCCGTCAAAGATAAGATCAAAATTAAAAAGGTAAAACCAAGCAGAAACTCCGTGATCGTTGAAGTTGCCTCGGAAGAAGATAAAGAAAAGCTATTGAACAACCAGAAATTGAACTCGGTGGTCAAATGTGAACCACCGAAAAAAAAGAAACCCTCTCATCATATTATATGACGTACCTGCAATTATGACGAATGAAGAACTAGCAGAAACAATTAGGTTACAGAACTTTGATAAAGTGAAAGAAGATGAATTCAAGAACAACTTTAAGTTAAAATTTAAGACTGGTCCGCGGGGTCGTGATGTTGTTCATCACGTCGCCGAAGTATCGGCGCCGATGTTGAAAAATGTAACAACAATGGGCAGATTGTATGTTGGTTTCTACGCCATCAATAAAGAGACTATGTCGTGGTACCTCGTTGCCACAACTGTGGTGACCTGGATCACATCCTAAGGCTGTGCACCAGGGAGCCGGCGTGCACCAAGTGCGGGGAGAAAGGTCATAGCCGCAAAGACTGCAAGGCGGCGGCAGTTTGCATACCATGTAGGAATCGAGGAAAAAAGTCTTGTGGAACCACCGGTAGAAACTGCCCCACATACAGAATGCTGGAGCAAAGACTGATCTCCAGGACTGATTATGGCTGAGCCCAGCATACCGAACAGGATGCCAAAGCGAAAGTCCCCGAGCAAAAGGAGGAGGGATGCCATGCGGGCAAATAGATTCAAGGACTTTTTGAGGTCGCTTACGGGAGTCATCAAAACTGAAACAAAGGACATGGCTACACAAACTGAATTTCCAACAATGGATATAGGAATACAAACAAATCTCCCCATGGCACAAAATCTCTCCTCTGGAAGCCGGGAAACAAAGCCGAAACCACACCAACAGCGGCAAGGGCATCCTGCGGCTCCAGCAACTCATAAGGACAGTAACACAAATAACCAACCAATACAGGAAAATGTAGTGACGAGCTCTAGTATGAGCCCCACCACTCAGTGCACACGAATAGTTAGACTACCACCGGTCGATCCGGTTAGGGTGTACCCCAACTTGGAGTACACCTTGCAGCTATCCAGATTGGAGCAGCCGGCTACCCTGACCACTGCCTTACGACATGTGGTCCGCGTAGGACATGAAGACGGCAGAAAAATAACCTTTCCGGTTATGGAGGCTGTTGACAGAATCCAGTTAAAATCGGTGAATCTCCCCACCGACTTTGGAGCCTTGCGAGACCTGCTCAAGAAAGCATTCGAAAGACGAGGAGAGAAATTCGATCTTGACGACATTTATCAACAATCAGTAGTGGCACATGGACGAATTGCATTTGACTGGAGTACGACCTGGCCACATGACCGAATACATACATACTACCCATAATGACAAAAATTACTATAGGACAGCTTAACACACACAACAGCAGACTTGTAATGCCAGAGCTCCGAAGGGAGGTGGAGGAGAGGAGACTTGATGTACTCTGTCTACAGGAGCCATACTCCCTGGCTGGGAAAATAGCTTTTGCTGCCGCAAGCTGGCAAATAGTCAGTAGAGGGGATGACCCGAAAGCGGCAATCATAATCACCAACAAACTCTTGAGAGTCAACACACTCTCGCAGTTCACAACTAGCCACTGCAACGTCGTGGAGTTTCAATCCCCTACGGGAATTATAACTCTCATTAATATGTACTTTCAGTATGGGGACAATATAGAACTTCACATAGACCACCTAGCGAGAGTTACCACGGCGTTGCGGGGAAGAAAAGTCATAATAACTGCCGACATCAATGCAAAATCCCCCCTGTGGTACAGTGGCACAAGAGATGCAAATGGTGAAAAGGTTGAAGAATTTATTATGGCATCACAACTTGTGGTGGCTAACAGACCCGGCAATCCTCCCACCTACGCTGCAGGTGGAGGACAGGGCACAAACATTGACATCACCCTTGTAACTCCGAATACAGCCAATAACCTTCAAAATTGGAGAGTCACAGAGAATGACACCACAAGCGACCACAATCTGATAACTTTCACCATAGGAGAAAGAGAGAGCCACTGGGCCACGGGGTGGGAAATACAACTAAACTACAAAAGAACCGATTGGGAACGCCTAGCGAGGGAGTGTGACATTCCTCCATTGCCGGAAGACGACACGCACTTAGACATGGACGTGGATCAGAGGGCAGAGGAACTGGTGAATGCAGTGACAAGAGCGGTGAGGGCAGCCGTACCTACTAGGAGGAGGGCCATGGCGGCCTCCTCGTCACCATGGTCTGCCGAACTAAGCGAACTGCGTCAGTCTGTCAGAAGGCTGAGGAGGTACTATCAGCACAGTGTCGTCTGGCAGGAACGACAAAGGTGGCAGCTGCTGTATAGGGAGGAAAAGCGAAAATTCCAAAAGGAACTGCGGGAAGTCAGAATGAGAAGCTGGGAAAACTTCGTGCTCAACCAGCTAGTCACGGACCCATGGGGGCTCCCATATAAGCTAGTGAGAGAAAAAATCCGCTCTCCTCTGGAATTATCTACAGTCAGGTACGGGGATAGGATGACGGAGTCCTGGCAGGAGACTGCGGGGGTCCTCCTCCACTCCCTGCTGCCTGACGACAATGCGGATGGGGAAACAGAGAGGCAGCAGCAACTCAGAGATCAAGACCGAGAAACATACACCAATGAGACGGCTGTCTACCCCTTCTCAGAAGAGGAGGTAGCAACCCACATAAGATCTCTGCAAAGAGGAAAAGCACCTGGGCCAGACGGCATTGTGGCGGAGGTGGTGCAGTTTCTGGCGCCCCAGCTGACTGCACCACTAACACATCTGTACAATGAATGCCTCAGACAGCGTAAGTTCCCTAAGATATGGAAAATGGCACATGTAGTCATCATAAAGAAAGGACCAGATAAGGATCCCGCAGAAGCGAAATCCTACAGGCCGATTTGCCTACTGGATATATTTGGCAAAATATTGGAAAAATTGCTGGCTGACAGACTGACAGCACACCGAGTGTTGTGCGGGATGAGTGACAGGCAGTTCGGGTTCAGGCCGGGGCGGTCGGCATCTGATGCAATCGCCCTGGCGGCCGAGGTCTGTGGCTCGACCCCGCACAAATACGTGGTTGGCATCATGGTTGACATCAGTGGCGCCTTCGACAACCTGTGGTGGCCTTCGCTCTTCTCCTGCCTGCGGGAGAAAGAGTGTCCAGGGCCGCTATATGGTTGCCTGAGGAGCTATTGTGAGGATCGGGAGGTTTGGCTATCATCCTCTAGCGAAAGAGTTGGCAAGACAATCACTAAAGGATGTCCCCAAGGCTCCGTCTTAGGACCCCTCTTCTGGGACATCCACATGGAGCCTTTGTTAGATAGCTTACAACAGAGTGAAGAGGTGCTAGAGGTGATAGCTTACGCGGATGACCTCCTCCTGTTGGTTGGCGGCCGCAGCCGCGAAGACATTGAACCAAAGATAGCGACAGCACTAGACAAACTCCAACAGTGGTGCTACGCGACTAAAATGACGATATCGCCCAGCAAATCTACTTACCTCCTGCTAAAGGGACATCTCATTAGAAATCCGACTGTCAGAATAGACGGTTCACCAGTTCTTAGACGACGCGAGACACGCTACCTAGGAGTCATCATTGATGAGAGGTGGAGTTTCGGCAAGCACATTGATACCGTCACCCAGAGAGCCCTTCAGATACTAAACAATCTCATCTCAATAGGTCATAAAAGATTCCATCTTCCTCCACACTTAATCAGACTATATCACAACAGCATCCTAACTTCAGTCGTGGGTTACGGCTCGGGAGTCTGGGCGCACAGGCTCACGAGGGTAGTGCCCGCCATGGCAGTGAGAAGGGTCCAGAGAAGCATGCTACTAAGAGCTGTGGGTGCTTACAGAACATCTCCCTATTAGTCACAATGGGGCTCTGCCCTCTGGACATCAAGATAAGGGAACAGGCGGCCTGGTACTGGGCCAAAAGGGATGATTACGAAAAGATTGTAGATATTATGGGTATCAGAGTGGGGGACAAAAGAGAAATAAGGGAAAGAGGGGAGGAACTCTGGCAGGAGACCTGGGCTGCAGAAGAGGCTGGACGACGAACCTTCCAGTTTCTACCTGATGTGAGGGAACGCCTGGGTATGAAGTACTTCGAGCCTACACGAGGTCTGATTCACTTTCTCACTGGCCATGGACCCTACCCGACATACTTATGTCGATTTGGGAAAAGGGCAACACCAGCGTGCGACTGTGGCGATCCGGAGGGTACACCCGAACATGTTGTTTACGAATGCCCTCTCTTCAATGATGTTGCAAACATACTACGAGACAGACTTCCTAACCATGACACGTATCAACTGCTTAGACGTGAGGAAACCTTTCAGACTCTAAACACCTTGGCAAACGAGGTATCTCGAAAAGTTTTAACTGAATATTTAATAGAGATACAGTAAGAACAAGGATAATAATTATTACCGATTGTGACCAAGAGCCCTAGTCCCATACCGCCTGTGCGTGGACTGGCCGACTTCACCCGAGTTGGAATCCGCCATGTACAGGACTAGGGGGAGTAGGGACCAACCACCAATTATGACACACCGAATATGACGTAGGATAAGTTAGTTTGTAGGACTTAGTTATAGGAAATTAGAATAGGTACTGCAGCGATTTATAACGTCGAGGCCTGCCCAGTGCCAGGGGCATGTTCTTCGGGGTTAGCTCGAAGAACAAGGCATAATTAAGTAGGTTTATATTCTTACTGGCACACATGTAACGCTGCAGAAAATACATAAATTCAATTAGTTATAGTAATTAGATATAAATAGTAGATATAGATATTAAATGCCCATTGTTGTTAGTGTAACTGTAGCTCACTATTAAACTAAAAAGCTAGCTGCACAATTCAATATAAATGTATAACTGTTAGAACCCACTAATGAGCTTAAGGAAGTGGGTCAACTTGTATAATTATAATGGTTATCAATAAAAAAAAATTTTTTCTTTTTTTTTTTTTTTAAAAAATACCTTGCAACAGACGTCGGAAAGGCCCAGGCTGAGAAGGGAGCTTTATGGTCTGGAGAATGTTTTCGTGTCACAACGGCTCAACACAAGTGTTCCTCTGTCCTTGGAGACAATGTCCACCGCTACACGCAGTTTGTTCTTCCTCGGCACCATGGCATCTACCAGCAGAACAATGCACTGTGTCATCAGCTCGCAGTGTATGTACATGGTCCGAAGAACACCAGGATGAGTTTACCATACTCCCTTGGCCACCAAACTCTCCGGATGCAAATCTGATCGAGGATCGGTGAGACCACCTCGATCGGGTTATTCGCATCATGGATCCTCAGCTGAGAAACTTAGCGTAGCTGGCCGCGACACTGGACTTGGCATGGCTCCACGCCCATGTCGGTACCTTCCATGACGTTATGGACTCTCTCCCTGTACGGCACGTAGCAGCCCGCGCTGCAACACGTGATCAGGCTTCTGACGGGTGATCACGTCAATGTGACTGGACTGTGTGGTTGGGCGCCGCGCCGGATTAACCGAGCGGACTAAGGTGTTGCAGTCATGGACTGGTCCCGGCGAAGGTTTGAGTCCTCCCTCGGGCATAGGGGTGTGTGTGTTTGTCCGTAGGATAATTTAGGTTAAGTAGTGTGTAAGCATAGGGACTGATGACCTTAGCAGTTAAGTCCCAAAAGATTTCACACACATTTGAACATTTTGTGATTGGGGCGTAACTTGACTAGGACGACTGGAGAAATAGCCTCATGGATAAATTGCCACTAGAAAAAAAGAGGAAAAATTAAAATGGGAAGCAAAAGTGGAAAATTTAATAAAATCGAATCGCTATGTTAAAATACCGAAATATTGTTTTGGAAATCATTCTGAAGTAAACACACACGAATCATTTAACTCATTAATCTAGGTCAAAGATCAGTCTGCATCACGATGCGAACATCAGTTCACTGAATAGAACGGGGGATGTGAGTATTTCTGGAGAACCTAGCGTTCCCGACTGAGCTTGTCTTGACGACATGGGCTACATGGATTGAAGCCGTCGATTTTTATAATGTAAAATTTCAAGTCCTGAAACTGTGAATTATTCGTTTCCTAGAGGCACAAAATTCTTTCACTGAATCTAACATCGAAATGCCCTGGCGTCCATCCTTAGCAACTTCGGCTTCCTTGCCAGCAGCATTACAGAATTAGATTTATCAGGTTGCCTTGGAAGAAATCGTTAGAAATTGTTGAGAATGTCAAATACAAGCTGACTAGCTTATAGGCGATATTGGGCAGAGGGTAGTGAATAAGTTTAACGCTGCTTTGGTAAGAAATCCAGACTACTCGACTTTCGCTGCTACCAATAAAGTCCTCAGCGGGGGAGAAGAATCCCCAGAGGACGTCTCGTCAGGAATATTTCAGCCTCTAAAATTTTCTCAATCAACGTCCTGCGATGTGGAGGGATCGTTTTCCCACTACAAAAGCATTTTTTCCTGATTGGTGACAGTGGATGACTGCAGAAAATTTTGGGAAGTGCCTGGTTGTTCACTACACTTAAAAATGACTGTTAAGGGAAGGTGTCCTAGTAATTTAAGTAAAAAAGGACATTTTAGCAAATAAATGTGACCGAAAATAATTTTCTTTTATTAGTGCATTATAGACTGTCAAAATAAGAAATATGTAATGTGTAATCTACTTTCTTAATGTACTTTTCCTATTACTGGTAAGGTTAAGAAAGTATTAAGATACTATAGTAGGCTATGGTGTAATTCAAAGTTGATTTCAGTTGAAACTACTGTTTACTTTCGGGATATTGCAAGCATTCATACATAGCTTACCCATTTCCATGAGATAAAATGTACGTATTTTATCTGTTGATATTACATAAAAAGCTGGTTCTAATAATTATATAGACAGTTGCGTGTATTGATACCTTCGTTAACTGGAAAGTGATCCTCGTCTGGCTACTGATTATGTAACAGCCAGTCGACATTAGTTACATCTGAACCAACGAGAACATGATTTCATGTAACGGGCAGAAGATAGGAGGCCGGGAGAATATTCACTGTTGTGTCAAAAAAATTATCGTTAACGACAATAAATTCCTTGAGTCTCTGTGTTTTATGGATTTGTCACTTTTTTATTATTTTGGATCATCTAGTATATTTAGTCCATTTTCACACGAGTGATTATTTTCACGTGGTGTTTTCTGCGCTATGAGCAGTTTATGCATGGGGAAGCGGCCGTTTTCTCCTTCGAAGCATCGTTACTAAAACGCTGTTTCAGGAAAAAGACTTTGAGATCGATTTGGAAATTGTCAGTCTTCGTGGCTTCAGGCTCCTAGGGTGTCCTAAATGAAAGCAATGTGCGCAGACGTTTCGATATCGCATGCGAAATATGATTCTACAATATCGCCAGATAGATTAAACACGCATACTTAACTATGAGTATCTATCTATCTATAGGGTCAGTAGTTGACATCACCATACTATTCAAAATTATTGCTAGAGATTAGACAGAACATGAATATGCTTTCGCAGTACCGTCACGTCTACATCAAACTTCTATCGGATAAGTTTCAAGGATTTGGCACATTAACTCGTCTCAAAAACAAAAACAAATCTGAATCCTATTGCAGTATAAGATTTAGTTTGAGAAATACTGGTTTTTCAGGAGAATGACGAAGATAACAGTATGGAAGCTGATTACTAGTAGGTTGAAGTTATGTAATACGTACCTGCTGATAAATACATGGAGAAAACACCTAGAAGGTATTTAGGGACCATTAGACGTGATTCCTTAGAGATCTTCGAAGTAAGTAAGAAAGCAATTGGACACCCCGCGAGATGGATTGGTAAGTGCTAGTTATATTCTTAAGTGTTAAATCAGTAAACTGTGCACTTAAAATGCTCAGCAACCGATAGTAATAATTGTTACTGAGTCCCTAAAAGAAAATGTCACATAAGATGGTGACGCTGATATAAGCATCAGCTGTAGCAGACATATTATTGGCGCTAAAATGTTTGGAAAGTTTTCTTTGTTGTTGGTAACATTTCTGTTCATTTAACACTTGCATCCAATAATGGTGAACAGCTAGCCAACACAGAATCAGGGAAGACATTTTTAGCGAAGAATGTTTCGGCAAGCAGTATGTCTTAATAATTTTTTCTCTCATTTCTTCGATCGAAAAAAGTTGAAGTTCTTGGTTAGTTTGTATTAGAAGAATACTGAAAACTAGACGGGTAAATCGATAAACTAATCAAGAGGTACTGAATAAAATTGGGGGAAAAAAGAAACTGATTAAGAGAAGGGATCGGTTGGAAAGTCACAGTCTCACAAGGAACCTCTTGAGTGCGAGGTCGCAAAAGCCCAATAATGTTTACGACACTCGACGTCCCACATATTGTCTACCATGCAACCACAATACTGGCTGCTAATAGCAACAGGGTGGGACTGGAAGTATCCAATTGTGAGCACAGCATGAGGCTGCAGAGGGTAGTTGAACTGTTTAGTCGGCGAGTAACTTACAACAGTGCTACAGTGCTACTGGGGTTTGAACAAAGCAGAGCAATGGCAACGATAACCAAAGCAAACATTGCATTCTAACTACAATAACAGTTGCCGAAGTTAACATTTCGTCAGAAAGGAACCTGAGGAATTTCGCAGAGTGAGAAAGAGGTAGCAGATGAAATATCGACGTTTCTGCAAGATGAGTCAGTGGAATGTATGGTATCTTATACGCTCAACTGTGAGACAATGTACATGAGGAGTACAGTGATGATGGCTCCTGCTTAACAAGTGAAAGTGATATTGAAATAGGTGCCGAGCCATGTAGTTCATCATCCTTGTTGGACAGGGAGCCACAAATCTCTTCTCCAGTGAAACGTAATGAAGGGCAACGTTTGTCCAAGGAACGGCTACTAAACATAATTACGTACATGGAAGATCATGCAAAGAATACAAAAAAAATTATGAACAGATTTCGAGTAAGTTAGCAGCAGTATGACCGTATAGGGCATAAGAAAAACTACCGATATTCAATGGAATTCAAGGCGCACTTGTTACAAAAACTGGTGTTGGCAGGTTCCAAGGATGCTCGTTACAATTTATAGGATGTGCATGATAGTGACCTATTGCGTTAGGCGCATCACATTGCGAACGACAAATGTTACAGTGATTGCAAGGGAAGGAGTGGGTGGTTGCATAACTTAAAGAGTGCTACAGAATTGGAAGACGTAAGATAACTACATTTCGAACAATCACTTGACGACGTGCAGCAAACTCCGGAATCAGCCTGAAAATTTGTTGATGAGATAAGTAAATTTATCCCATCGTTCAGTAACGAATTTGATTTCATCTCCGACCAGTAGGAGTTTGTAGATGAAATGTATATGAAAGTAACGCTGGAAATTAGAGGTACCAAGGACTTGTATCAAGATCAGATAACATTAATGCCTTAAGGACAATTATGCCGACTGTTAATCTGGGTGATAAATTGGCTGGAAAGTTATTTATTGTGCTGTGAGAGGTTGGAGGTGCTCTGCCCCCCTACGATTCCTTCTCGTGTGCGTGATCTTGCAAGGTCAGTAGGGAATATTTACGTCACAGCAAACAAGGTTTAGAAAATTGGCCTAAGACTACTACAACTATGGTATGAGCACTGCTTTTGCCCAGTAGCTGGTCAAAATAAATTGCTTATGCTTGATTCCTTGCCTGTGTATAAAAATCACACTCCTTTAGAGCAAGCTATCCTTCCTGAAAAGTGTATGACATTGCAATTCATGCCACAAATTCAGCCTCTGGATGTTTGATTTCCGTGACAATAAAACACATTTTGCCACTATATGCAGCTACGCTTTAAAGGATAGCCAGTTTAACGATAAGGTTGAGACAGACTGTATCGCATTCTGTTCCATGGCATCATTTTCCATCACTTTTCATCAGACCGTTACACCAATATGATCCTATATGCGTTCTTCAAGAGTGGATACCTAGCTCAATTTCCTGCACGTTTTGGAAATCCCAAGGAGGTCGCCTTCGATCTTGATGGTGCAAATGCTAGTGACCGCTGTGACGCGCCATTTTTCATTCGGTGTTAATGGTGCAAGTTAATCGTTTGTTTTGTATATTTCTTGAATGTCTGAGATGTCCTTTTTGCGAAATATAATACATACATTCCACAGAAGGTTAATCTTTGCACCTCTCGGACACTCATTTTCTGCCGCCCTCCTGCTGCACGTGGTGAGACATTAGCCGCTAATGTTTTTCCTGTCATAATTGTTAACACAACACCTTCAAATGAGCGTTACTAAAGACTGATCTTGCTCACTCGCACTCAACGGGTGCCTTGTGAAGTATCAAGGACTAGTCAGTTCGATTATGGAGGGAAGAGGGGTGGCCGGGGGGGGGGGGGGGGGGTAAAAATTGTAGAGGGAGAACAAGACCAAGGCATAAACACAATGAGCTGGTTAAATCGATGTAGATTGCAGTAGTTATTCAGAGATAATGAGGCTTGCACAGAACACACTAACATGAAGAGATGCATCAAACCAATATTTGTTCTGAAAACCAAAACAAGCTCGATTACATCATAAAAAACTGATTAAACCGCAAAACTACAACCGGGGGAGGGAGAGAGAGAGAGAGAGAGAGAGAGAGAGAGAGAGAGAGAGAGAGAGAGTGATGGGGGGGGGGGGAGAGGGAGGAAGAGGGCCAGTCACTGTTGTTGTTGTTGTTTTCTTCAGTCCTGAGACTGATTTGATGCAGCTCTCCATGCTACTATATCCTGTGCAAGCTTCTTCATCTCCCAGTACCTACTGCAACCTACATCCTTCTGAATCTGTTTAGTGTATTCATCTCTTGGTCTCCCTCTACGATTTTTACCCTCCACGCTGCCCTCCAATACTAAACTGGTGATCCCTTGATGCCTCAGAACATGTCCTACCAACCGGTCCCTTCTTCTTGTCAAGTTGTGCCACTAACTCCTCTTCTCCCCAATTCTATTCAATACCTCCTCATTAGTTGTGTGATCTACCCATCTAATCTTCAGCATTCTTCTGTAGCACCACATTTCGAAAGTTTCTATTCTCTTCTTGTCCAAACTATTTATCGTCCATGTTTCACTTCCATACATGGCTACACTCCATACAAATACTTTCAGAAACGACTTCCTGACACTTAAATCTATACTCGATGTTAGACAAATTTCTCTTCTTCAGAAATGCTTTCCTTGGCATTGCCAGTCTACATTTTATATCCTCTCTACTTCGACCATCATCAGTTATTTTGCTCCCCAAATAGCAAAACTGCTTTATTACTTTAAGTGTCTCATTTCCTAATCTAATTCCCTCAGCATCACCCGATTTAATTCGACTACATTCCATTATCCTCGTTTTCCTTTTGTTGATGTTCATCTTATACCCTCGTTTCAAGACACTGTCCATTCCGTTCAACTGCTCTTCCAAGTCCTTTGCTGTCTCTGACAGAATTACAATGTCATCGTACCAGTCACTGTAGGGCACAAATATTCGTGAGAATACAAACCATCAGCTGCCAATCGATGTGTTATTAACAATGCGAGGAGTTTATATTCTCTGTTTGATAAAGTTCTTACTTTGGTATCACAAAACGGCATCGATTCCTATTTTTAAGTAACAGGTTTACAAAAACACTATAATTTTAACTTCTTATGCAGATGTAAAGTAATCTCTTGAATCACAACCTCCCACTGTGTATCACACGAAGATGTTCTGTTTTAAGAATACTAGTAAATCAGTTGACACTGACAACCAATTATTTTGACGAAGTCTACTTATTTATTTTTTTGGTAGAGGTTACACTCGCGTTCAAACTGCCAAAACTTTTGCTTCAGACAAAGAAATAAAAGCAGTTGACTTAATGCCGGGCGGAACCCAAATTAGGTGGGTTTAGAGTCATAATGACGTATCTAAAAAATTGCCCATTTTGATATATCTGCTTAATCACCGTGTTAATGTTAAAGTGGGAAGTTGTTGAGTGAATATAAACACGCTCTAAGAACCACGAGGTATTACGCTTAATTGGCGGTAGCAGTGGTAGTATTTCTACTGATGCAAAATTTATTTTGCCTTCATCTCAAAACATGCATTTTGAAGATAAGTCGTTATGACTATAAACCACTGCTGGCGGTCCAGAGAGTTCCGCGCTTTCCGTGTGTGAGTTCCTTGTGTTAAAAACACTGCTTCATCTGGCTCTATAAGGCAAGACAGCTTCATGCGTCAGTCATGCGAGAAAGCACGCAAGTGCGAGCAGCGTCTGACGCAGGCAACTCGAGGTTACGGCTAGAAGCCAACCAGAGCGTCACGTAAAATTCGCGATGAAGGTTATGGTGAGGCATTGAAATACTGTTTGGCTCTTCGACCCCCATTTCGCGACAGAGCCATGGCAGCATGCTATAGTTTATAGCAGGGAAAGCAATATTGGGGTTTGATGATTATCGACGATAAGGTCATTCGGGACGGACCTCAAACATAGCTGGAATTTCAAAGAGAATGACTTTCGCCTTTCGAAAATATCGGTCGTACAATCCCAGTTCACTCTGTTCTCACATAACATCACGAAAGACGTGCCTCAAGGAAATCGGATAGGTGGAGTATATCTTGACTTCCGAAAAGTATTTGACTCAGTACGTGGGATAAGAAATGAGATTTGTGACTGGACTCAGAATTTCTTAGCAGGGAGGTCGCAACATTTTGCCTTGGACGAGGAGTCATCGACAGCAGTAAAGTTACTGCAGGGGTGCTCCAGCGAAATGTTGTGGTCTCCTGCTGTTCATATTGTGTGTTAATGAACTGACAAAGAACAGCAATAGTAAACACAGACTTTTTACAGATCACGCAGTTCTCCTTAATGACGTAGTAACTGAAAAAGCTGCACAAATATCCAGTCAATTGATAAAATTTAAAATGGTGCAAAGCTGACAAATTAATTTAAATCTTCAGAAATGTAAACTTGTGCACTAAACAAAACGAGAAAAACATAGTACCGCATGATTATATATCAGTGAGTCTGTTGTGTACATAGTTCCGCGTAGTCAGCGCGTACACAACTTTCCCACTAGAGTGCGCCCCGCTAAAGCACAACAGCGCAGGCGCAGCGCTCGTCCGTCTCCGCACTACGAGATGGCGCTGCCATAAAGACGGACCAAATTCTGCTTCCGCCGATCCGCGTATTAATATGTAACGCAGCCAATGAGATTGCTGCTAACGTAGAACCATTTCTCCTCGCGGATCACACTCGCGCAGTGATACCTGAACGCGCGAGGTATTATAACGAGTGTACAGACCTCCGATTAGTCAGTCTGCATTAGTCTGTACCAGTCTGCATTAGTCTGCATTTGTCTGTACCAGTCTATAGTCAAGTTTCAGTCTGCGCCTAATAAGATTACCATATTCCTGTACATAGCGATGAAGATAAATGAATAGACACTTTGTCAAGTGTCAGAGATATGTGAGAATAAGATTAACGTACCAAGACCAAAGGAACTTCAGATTGTCAATTGTAAACAGCATCCAGAATCAAGTTACGTAATGTCTATGATTTTTATTATTTTAATAAATGTGTGTGAAAATTAATCAAGTTCTGTTTAAAGTTGGTCACCGTCAATCTGCTACTCTAAGCGTGCAAGTGGCATTTCTATAGTCTGACCTAACGGCAGAAGATAAACACGTCACGATAAGACCACGAGACATATTGCTGACACTCGCCAACTTCGTTAGAGCGACAAGTCAAATAATCTGATGGTGTGTGTACCGAAGGTCTTACAGTACGCACACCACAGAGTCACAGTTGGTGTCTGTCAAACCGTACAAATACTTGAGTGTAACAATTTGTGGGGATGTGAAATGGAACTATTACATGGGCGCAGCTGTAGGTGAAGCAGATAGCGGACAGCGGTTCATTGGTAGAATACTACGGTAATGCAGCCATTCTACATATAAAACACTCGTATGAACCATCCTAGAATATTGATCAAGTGTGTGGGATCTGTATAAAACAGGACTAACAGGGGACATTGAACGTATACAAAGAACAGCAGCACGTATGGTCACAGGTTTGTTTGACTCGTGGGAGAGCGTCACTGAGACACTGAAAGAACTTACCTGGTAGACGCTTGAATGTTGACACCGAAAAGCCTGCTTAGAAAGTTTCGAGAACAAAGTTAAAGTGATGGTCTAGGAACGTGTCACAACCCCCTGCATATCGCTCCCACAGGGGTGGAAAAAAAAGAGAGAGACATTTAAATAGTCACTTTTCCAGCGCTCCATAAGCGACTGGAAACGGAAGAAATCCTGTCATGTGGTACAATCCAATGTACCTACTGACAAGAACTTCACAGTGGTGTACACAGTACGTATGTGGATGAAGATGTGGCTGTGGATGAGCAGAAGCTCGGGTTGACGTGGCTGGTGCGTGAATTGACTATTTTTTCCCCAAAGTAACCACCCTGAACATATCCGTAAACATTCTAGAAAATAAAATAAACCAAAATTTGGGCTGGCAGGTGAGAGAATTGTATCAAGGATGCGACTATGCGACTACAGTGTCTTAACTTAATGCTTCAGCTCTCCCGATACACCTTAATCATGTAACTATGTTGGGATAGGCCATTTATCGGAAGCCCACTCACACTGACCCGTATATACAGACTGAGAGGGTATCGGATGATTTACGAGCCGCAGTCATTGGCAAGAGCTGACCGCGCCGGTTTGCGGTGTCCTTGCAACTGCGGCTATTCTTCAGCCTGAAGGTAACGTGCAGGGTTCCACTAGTCCGGATAGAGGGTGAGGGCATGGCCCGACTGGGTAGTCTTCAAAGTTGAGTGTTTTTTCCACAAAGTGGCTGGCGGGCCGACAGGTAGCAGCACTTTACAGATGTTCTCAGAGCTTTTGGAGGAAATGGACAATCACAGTGACTAATTTCTGCTCTGGAGGCTTGTTGGCGGAAATGGCGGCATCTGAAAATAAATGTCATGCTGTGGATAGCTCGCGACATCGAGGAGTCTGTCAGTGCTGCTGTTAATACGCAGGGGGCGAGTTTGAGCCCTCTGGATCGTGGAGGGTGTCGAAGCGTATTTCGGTAGTTTGTAGTTGGGGACCAGAAAGTTTTTGTCGAGTATGGGACGTTTAGAAATTGTTCGCATCGGGAAACGTCTTAATCTATTGTTTTGCGAGTTGTGTTCGCCAGCGTATATGGCCTGTTAAGTAAGAGGCCGCCTAATCGATAGTGGAACAACTGGCTAACTGGAAGCGTTGTGCAAGGAACGAAGTGGACTTGGCGAGGGTTATTAGAAGAAAAATAAATTGAGTTTTGCACCAACTGAAATTTGAAGTGTGGAGTACCTTCTTTGACTTTAGACAGTGTTCCTGTGTTGTTTACAGAAGAGATGGAAGAGACCGGCTGGCGGCATTGTGGTGACTGATAGCAGTGTTTATTGTCCACTCCAGTGGTCTGACTTGGGAGCCTTTGAAGCTAGTCAGACGGCTTCGTTACACTGAATAGTGGTGTACCGGAAGTGACTGTTTTAATCCCGTCTTGTGGGTCTAAGCGACGCCGCCAACCCTTACTTAAGTATAGCGTCGGTGTAGCAGGGCTTAGAAATGATCCAGAACCGGCAACCAACGTTTGGGAGGAAGTCTACGGAGCAATATGTCGTGTGATTTGTCTCACGCACCGCACGACGCTAGGAGTTCGTGAACCGTGACAGCGGCGGGGCTTCACCAGACACTACGGAAGTATCCGAGACGACGGACGAGCAGGACCTTTCAAGAGTTGTCACCATCCAGCTCAGCACGAAGGGACGCTTCGTGCCTTGGTTTACAGAGCCCACGACATCTTAGTTTGTCACCTGATTTAGCTTATTTTGAAGTCACCTTTCGTCAGAATGTTTTTAGTGAAAGGTAAATCAGATGTGCCCTGCGCTATCGACCAACCACGCACCGGGTGAGTGATGATATCACGAGGTGGCATCAAAGTTTACGGCCTTTCTGCTTTACGCAGGGAGCATTTCCAACAAGACTAGTGGTATTTTGCGGAAATAAGACGTGAAAAGCGTTTTTAGACCACCATCTATGGTTAGGACTATTTTAGGACTATCTTGGTTTGCGTAAGGCGGATGTCTATCGTATTACCGGCAGTTGTGGCATGTCGTATATTGGTCAGACCATCAGGACCATGGAGGACCGGTGTATTGAGCGTAAGCGCCACACACACTTACAAAAGCCGAGTAAACTTGCTGTTGCAGAATATTGCCTCAGCACAGTCAACCTATTGAATGTAACAGCACTGAGATCCTGGCATGCACTGTGACGTGTTGAGATAGTGTTACTAAGGAATCATTCACAATTAAATTAACAACTGACGATAAATATAGAGGTGGAGGTTTTTGATTGAATTCTGTCTAGAATCCTGGTCTCTCCCCTGTCAAAGAAAAGAGGGACAGAGTTACCCGTTGGCTGTTAATATTCAGTGTCGACAACTTCTGAAGTCGGTTGCCTTCTGTTGTGAGGTGGCACTAGCGTTTACAGAGTGTGTGTGTGTGCGTGTGTGTTTCTGTGTGTGTATGTGTTTTATCTTTCTGATATGATCTGTATACTGAGGATTTAAATTTTCTTACACAATGCTTTTTTGCCGTACTTGTGGCTTGAAAATGACCTGTCAAAATATCAGCGGTTGTCAAAGGTGTCACCCAGCTGCATTCATGTTAAGTTATTTGAACAACATTTCAGTACTAAAGTTAATAAGAAACTTCTTATTTCTCATTTCACCCATGCCTACAGGGTGTCAGCCGTATAAATGTAGATATTTTTGTTGATGACCGATGACAGCGTATTGAACAACATTACATCAGTACTTACTTCATTTTCAGACTAATAATTCCCTCCCGCCGGAGGTTCGAGTCCTCCCTCGGGCATGTGTGTGTGTGTGTGTGTGTGTGTGTGTTGTTCTTAGCATAGGTTAGTTTAAGTTAGTTTAAGTGGTGTGTAAGGGAAAGCAGAAAGGTGGAAGGAGTATATAGAGGGTCTATACAAGGGTGATGTACTTGAGGACAATATTATGGAAATGGAAGAGGATATAGACGAAGATGAAATGGAAGATATGATACTGCGTGAAGAGTTTGACAGAGCACTGAAAGACTTAAGTCGAAACAAGGCCCCAGGAGTAGACAACATTCCATTAGAACTACTGACAGCCTTGGGAGGGCCAGTCCTGACAAAACTCTACCATCTGGTGAGCAAGATGTATGAGACAGGCGAAATACCCTCAGACTTCAAGAAGAATATAATAATTCCAATCCCAAAGAAAGCAGGTGTTGACAGATGTGAAAATTACCGAACTATCAGTTTAATAAGTCATGGCCGCAAAATACAGGGTTATTACAAATGATTGAAGCGATTTCACAGCTCTACAATAACTTTATTATTTGAGATATTTTCACAATGCTTTGCACACACATTCAAAAACTAAAAAAAAAATTTTAGGCATTCACAAATGTTCGATATGTGCCCCTTTAGTGATTCGGCAGACATCAAGCCGATAATCAAGTTCCTCCCACACTCGGCGCAGCATGTCCCCATCAATGATGCGAGCTCGCATTTCTGGCACATTTCTTGGTAGAGGAGGTTTAAACACTGAATCTTTCACATAACCCCACAGAAAGAAATCGCATGGGGTTAAGTCGGGAGAGCGTGGAGGCCATGACATGAATTGTTGATCATGATCTCCACCACGACCGATCCATCGGTTTTCCAATCTCCTGTTTAAGAAATGTTTCTGCTTTAGCCTTTTCCGTAAGATTTTCCAAACCGTCGGCTGTGGTACGTTTAGCTCCCTGCTTGCTTTATTCGTCGACTTCCGCGGGCTACGCGTGAAACTTGCCCGCACGCGTTCAACCGTTTCTTCGCTCACTGCAGGCCGACCCGTTGATTTCCTCTTACAGAGGCATCCAGAAGCTTTAAACTGCGCATACCATCGCTGAATGGAGTTAGCAGTTGGTGGATCTTTGTTGAACTTCGTCCTGAAGTGTCGTTGCACTGTTATGACTGACTGATGTGAGTGCATTTCAAGCACGACATACGCTTTCTCGGCTCCTGTCGCCATTTTGTCTCACTGCGCTCTCGAGCGCTCTGGCGGCAGAAACCTGAAGTGCGGCTTCAGCCGAACAAAACTTTATGAGTTTTTCTACGTATCTGTAGTGTGTCGTGACCATATGTCAATGAATGGAGCTACAGTGAATTTATGAAATCGCTTCAATCATTTGTAATAGCACTGTACTAACGCGACTAATGGAAAAACTGGTAGAAGCCGACCTCAGGGAACATCAGTTTGGATTCCGTAGAAATATTGGAACACGTGAGGCAATACTGATCCTATGACTTATCTTAGAAGATAGATTAAGGAAAGGCAAACCTACGTTTCTAGCATTTGTAGACTTAGAGAAAGCTTTTGACAATGTTGACTGGAATACTCTCTTTCAAATTCTGAAAGTGGCAGGGGTAAAATACAGGGAGCGAAAGACTATTTACAATTTGTACAGAAACCAGATGGCAGTTATGAGAGTCGAGGAACATGAAAGGGAAGCAGCGGTTGGGAAGGGAGTGAGAAAGGATTGTAGCATATCCCCGATGATGTTTTCAATCGTACTAAAATCCATGAAGAAGAAATAAAGACTTTGAGGTTGGCCGACGACACTGTAATTCTGTCAGAGACAGCAAAGGACCTGGAAGAGCAGTTGAACGGAATGGACAGTGTCTTGAAAGGAGGAAATAAGATGAGGCACTTAAAGTAGTAAATGAGTTTTGCTATATGGGTATCAAAATAACTGATGATGATCGAAGTAGAGACAATATAAAATGTAGGCTGGCAATGGCAAGGAAAGCGTTTCTGAAGAAGAGAAATTTGTTAACATCGAGTATAGATTTAAGTGTCAGGATGTCGTTTCTGAAAGTATTTGTATGGAGTGTAGTCATGTGTGGAAGTGAAACATGGACGATAAATAGTTTTGACAAGAGGAGAATAGGAGCTTTCGAAATGTGGTGCTACAGAAGAATGCTGAAGATTGGATGGGTAGATCACATAACTAATGAGGAGGTATTGAATAGAATTGGGGAGAAGGAAATTTGTGGCTCAACTTGACTAGAAGAAATGATCGGTTGGTAGGACGTGTTCTGAGACATCAAGGGATAACCAATTTAGTATTGGAGGGCAGCGTGGAGGTTAAAAATCGTAAAGGGAGACCAAAAGATGAATACACTAAGCAGATTTAGAAGGATGTAGGTTGCAGTCTGTGGACTGAAGACCACAACAACAACAGCAACAACAACAAGTCTAGGGTCCGATGACCTCTGCAGTTTGGTCCCTTAAGAACTCTCACACACACTAATAATTATAGCCATTAGGAGCAGTATGTTTTTAGATTGGCTGGAACCTCCAAGTGCGCATGGCACAAGTAAGCCATTAATGTTTATTTTGCGCTGAGCAGCCGGTCAGGTATTGAGTTGTGGATGCGTGGGCGCAAAACGGAGTGTATATACTGACAGGCATAGTCCACTTCGCGGTGCAGCTACGACCATGCAGAAATCAGTGTGTAGGTAATTATGTGACGTGTTCGGTGGAAGACTGTTAGACACAGAGAAAAAACAAGTAACACACCGAAGAGGGTACATGTTAAGGTACGAATGGTCACACAATATCTGTACCTATACCCCTAGCATCCTGTATGTGGACTCTGTTTCTCCCATAACGTCGAAGTCGCCTTCCAGTGTTGTTGACAAATGCAGTATGTTCAGATCTGTGGTTGATGTGGAGTAGTGGTGTGACTGTTGCAAGTTCTGCTTTGCGACGAGTCGGGTACGGCCCATTGTGAAGAAGGGCGGGGGAGGCTGGTGCTACTGAAACCGAAGTGGATGAGATCGCGGTCCAGCTTGTTGCCAGGGGCAGAGAGCTTTTTGTACGACTTTTACAACGACAGTGCAACGGTAACAATACACGGAACGCGTTTTTTCTCAACATTAACTTGTGGTTTGTACATGTAGATGTTATAGAAAGAATCTGATTAAATATTGAAAACGAAGTCCGATAGCTGAAAATTGTTGCGACCGCAAGGAAAAGGCATATTCCTGTGACAACTAGCGTTTGGTGCATTGAAAGTGGCGATTTAAATATCCCAAGCGTTATGCTGTTCTCTGGATTTTGTGAGTAGATTCTCGTGAGAAACAGAGCGTATTTCTTTGAGTGTCTGCCAACCAGGGCAGGCAGGCAGGCATGTAGACTGGCGATGGCAAGGAAAGCGTTTCTGAAGAAGAGAAATTTGTTAGCATCGAGTATAGATTTAAGTGTCAGGATGTCGTTTCTGAAAGTATTTGTATGGAGTGTAGCCATGTATGGAAGTGAAACATGGACGTTCAAATGGTTCAAATGGCTCTGAGCACTATGCGACTTAACATCTTAGGTCATCAGTCGCCTAGAGCTTAGAACTAATTAAACCTAACTAACCTAAGGACATCACACACATCCATGCCCGAGGCAGGATTCGAACCTGCGACCGTAGCGGTCGCTCGGTTCCAGACCGTAGCGCCCAGAACCGCACGGCCACTCCAGGAAACATGGACGATAAATAGTTTAGACAAGAAGAGAATAGAAGCTTTAGAAATGTGGTGCTACAGAAAAATGCTGAAGACTAGATGGGTAGATCACATAACTAATGAGGAGGTATTGAATAGAATTGGGGAGAAGAGGAGTTTGTGGCACAACTTGACTAGAAGAAGGGATCGGTTGGTAGGACATGTTCTGAGGCATCAAGGGATCACAAATTTAGCATTGGAGGGCAGTGTGGAGGGTAAAAATCATAGAGGGCGACCAAGAGATGAATACACTAAGCAAATTCAGAAGGACGTAGGTTGCAGCAAGTACTGGGAGATGAAGAAGCTTGCACAGGATAGAGTAGCATGGAGAGCTGTATCAAACCAGTCTCAGGACTGAAGACCACAACAACAACAACCAGGGCCGGTTTAAGGCTTCGACAAACGGCCGCTTGTCGCGCCGAGCTGAGGGGGGGCGGAAGACTGCAAAATTTGTAAGCAGGATATATTATTATTAGCAGCGAAAAAAAACCATTTCTACGCTCACTAAATTTAGATTTATTCTTACAGCTCGTACTAAGAATCCGAGGAACGATAACTGACGTGTTAGGGAAGTAGTGATTGGCAGGAGGCGGAGGTGCCAAATGAAACGACGCTTGTGCGGAAATGTGCGAGTATTATCGAACCGGCCCTGCTGCCAGTGACGAGTTTTTTACGTCTCTGTTACACTTTCGCGTTAGTCAAACAATACTGTGGACATATGTCCCATGCCCTAGGTCAGTGTTTAGGTATGGGCTGTTCGCATGTTTTGTGTGCAATCTGATATGTAAGAAATCACAATTTCGTGGTATCCTGCTAATGAAGTCTGATAATTGCTTTATCTGCAACTGACAAAGGGACTATTAGATCTGTTAATCACGGATTTTGACAAATGTAATACGTGTTGTACAGGAACCTGTCCTGAAGACCTGGCTAGCAGCTTTTCGTGCGACGGCATCTAGTTTCCGAGAAAATCAAGATTGAAGTTTTCATGCATACCTTCTGTACGTGTAACTTGAACCATTTCCCGACTAAGCGAGCGCAGTGCAGTGGCTAATGTTCACCGCTACAACGCTGACAGTACGAATGTGATTATTGCACATACCTTTTTATTTTTTCTTCGCTTTCCTCATACACAATGTCATATATTAGTATACGTCATGCAAAATTATTCAAAAATAATTTTCGCCGTGCTAATTGTATCAATAAAATAATCATTACAGCAAACTTTCTTCAAATCTGTATTTCGTTTCTTACAGATTAGATTAGAGAATCGTCTTGCTAACGATTGGTTGCAGGGGTTGCATCGGCTGCTGGGCTAGAGGAGAATTCCGGATAGTTTTTGCCCTAGAAGCAACCGAAGCATAAATTCGTAGAGCACCGCCCACATTTAATGAAAGCTACCACCTCACAGGTACAGACATTTTTCAGGAGCGGTCAGTTTGAATTCAAAAAGATCGTTCTCTTTTCGATCCACTTCGATGTAAACCACGAATATTTGATCATTCCCATGAAAGCAGATACAATAATTTGATGCAGGATTAAAGAATGTATTTTTTAAGGAAACCTTCACTTGTAGCGATCTTTCTCGGGAGGATTTTGCATTTTTTATTCCTGAAAATTTTAACCTGCCTGTAAAAATGAATTCTAGGCGCTACAGTCTGGAACCGCGTGACCGATACGGTCGCAGGTTCGAATTCTGCCTCGGGCATGGATGTGTGTGATGTCCTTAGGTTAGCTAGGTTTAAGTAGTTTTAAGTTCTAGGGGGCTGATGACCTCAGAAGTTAAGTCCCATAGTGCTCAGAGCCATTTGAACCATTTGTAAAAATGAACATCACAGGGTTGATGAAGTGCAGTATATTTGGGTGGGATAATTTTTACGCTGCAGGTGCATGTTTTTCTTTTATCTGCAAATATATGATCGTAAAATATCTGATCAGTTTTCCCTCCCTACAAATCAATATTGGAAAAAAAATCTCTTGACACACGTGTGGCGAGAATGACACATTTTAAAAATTCTTGGTATAGAACTTTCGTGAACTTCCCTGATATCGTGCCGGTCACAGTAATTCTTTTTTTAATTTATAAGTCAATATGTCAAGTCTTTTTTGAACAATCTGACGAAATCTTCTGGATAGTTCTTGCATGAATTGGAAAACGTAAGGGAATAGCTTTCCTGACGTAGTTGCAGTGTACTGTGCTATGAAGAAATGGCTAATCTTGTTCAGATGTTTTCATCCACAGGCACTGTTTTCACTCCTTGTTCCACCAGACATCTCTTGTAGGCCTTACGTTGACTGGTACTGGCAACCGTTGTGATCGGTAGTACTTACATAATAGAGATTAAAGTTAGGGATGATATTTTCGTCTGGATCTGAAATGACACATAGTATGTAATGATATTCTGCACAACGAAAAAAAAAAAAAAAGTTCATACGCTGCACGACGCTTGCTTGCACGGTATATGATAAATGATTAACGTTGCAGGTATAGGAGGTACGCATATAACTTTCAACATCAATTTTCTCGGAAACTGAGGGCTGTCGCGTGAAAAGCCGCTAGTTAGGTACTGATGACAGGTCTCTCCATTATATACCTAAGATTCAATCAAAATCAGTGATTAACAGGCCTTCTGGTCCCCTTCTGAGCGTATGTGGTCGTTGCATATTTGTTCCTTAGGTACTCCAAAATATTCATGCGACTTCACTGAATCTAGTTCACCATCATCAGCCATTTGCCATCCGCTGCTTTTTAAAGGCTTCGCCTAGATTTTTACATGTATTGCAGTTTTTTAGATTTATGCTGTCAAGTAGCTGCCACTTGTTTTCTAATGTCATCCACCCACCTATCATTAGGCTGCTCTCTTGGTCTCATGGAATCCAGTGCAGCTGATATCAACAAGCCTGATTGCGTGTCCCGTTCGCTTTCACTTCAATTTCGTTACAGTCGTAATTGCGTTCACCACTTTTGCCTGTTCACGGTCCATATGTTTGTTTTCTTGTCTGTTAAAGCAATTCCCAAAACGCATCTCGCCATTTCTCGCTGAATAACACGTACTTTTGAACTGTTTTGTACTAAAAGTCAGTATTTGCGTGCCATAACAACCCGTTGGAACGATAAGGTTCCAGCTGACAAAATCTAAGAAAATGAATTGTTACCGTGACAAGCAAGGTTGACTTCTGCTACAAGTAGAGAGTACTAGTGCTGCAGTCTGTGGAGAAGTAGCCGAGTTACAAGAACGCCGAAGTTCCAGCTGATAGCACTTTGTTTGATCCTTGGGACGACAAGGTTTATGTGAGCTATGGAACTTGTTAGTTTGTTGTTGAATTATTTTTCTTGTAAGTAATGATAAATAAATTTCAGTATTTGTGTAATTATTAGTTTTCATTAATCAAGTCTTATCATCTCAACAAACATTAGGATTTAAACGACGAATATATCAACCTTAAATTATTCGGTTTGGGAAAAAAAAAATTGCTGTTACAAATTGACTGCAGAAACAAGCGTAGAACTAAGTGACAATTGAAAATATATGAGATGCTTGAATAACATGATCAGATACCAATTTCCTGTACTTTTCAGAGGTTGTTTGGAGCAGCAGTTTTACAAAGAATGCAGTTATGTTGCACTTTCATTAAAGTGTATTTATAATTGTTCTTTGCAGTGCATTGTGAAAATGAATAATGAGTTAGTGAAAATTTGACACCAATTTACACGAAACTAATGAAGTGTTGATTGGCACCTTGTCATTCCAAAGGGTCGATAAGTCAAAACTAGTGAACAACGCTGACTGTAAACCCTCCGTTTCATATGGAACTAAATCTTCTTTTAGACGCTGTTTTGTTTGTCAGAAGAACTCGATGCGTCTCTGCTTCTTTTCCTTTCTGTCAATTCAGTCTTTAATGGTGTACTTTTGTGTGCTGATTCCATTTTATGTAAAATTTTTCGAGGGCCGACCATGTCATCTTCTTCACGCACAGCAGCTAAAGAAGACAACTGGGTGAGTCGTAGAAATATTGTGAAGAAATGGGATCAACAACTCGGCTGTAAGCTCGAAATCACACCATTTGTCAATAACGCCAATAAAACTTGAGAGGTCGCAATTCTGACCTCTTCTAGTTGTAACTCATTAATCCTATAATCAAAGGTACCGCGATTTTAGTTTCGAGAAACGCATAATTTCGCATTTATTTACATTAAGAGTTAGCTGTCAGTTCGCGATTTAACTAGGTGCTACTACATTTTTGCCGGACAGGATTTTTTTTTATAGATAACTGCATCAACAGCAAAATATCTGGAACGTGGGGCTGTCAATTTGAACCTCAACTCTTGCACAGAACTAGCAACATACCTGCAGGACATCGGTTAATTTTCGCCATGCTAATTCTATCAATAAAATAATCATTACAGCAAACGTTCTTCAAATGTGTATTTCATTTGTTACAGAATAGATTAGAGAATCGTCTTGCTAGCTACTGGTCGCATCGGCTTCTGTGCTAGAGGAGAATTCCGGACGGTATTTGTCCTAGAAAAACTTACATTTCTCCTGCCGATGAGGTCATATCATAAACTAAGTAACAGTCACGAAGTCAAGCTGTAATCCACTGTCTGCCTATAATAGTGTGGTTATGCACGCTGCCTCGAAATGACACGTAATTGCATTTGCGATCACTTTATTGCATTCGTAGATGATGCAACCAGTATGAAAATAGGATCTTCATTACATAAGTTATGGGCAATCATGTCACGTTAATATTTACTTGCGTCACTTTTTCTCAAGAACTGTTACCTGATATTTACAATTTTTTATTTACTATCGCATGTTATGAAACTTAGTTCCATTACTTTTTCCAGGACGCGTACACTGCCACTTGCAAACGCTTTGATTACCAGCACAACGAGCACCACAAATACAACAAGTAACTAAGTATCTCGCAAATGCATGCCTTATTAGAGAGTTTACACTTAATGTTTCTTGAAAAAAAAAAAAAAGTACGACAGGTGAGTGAGTGTGTACATGGCACAACAGGTATGCAGCAATACCACGAGCCGGCCGCGGTGGTCTCGCGGTTCTAGGCGCGCAGTCCGGAACCGTGGGACTGCTACGGTCGCAGGTTCGAATCCTGCCTCGGGCATGGATGTGTGTGATGTCCTTAGGTTAGTTAGGTTTAAGTAGTTCTAAGTTCTAGGGGACTGATAACCACAGCAGTTGAGTCCCATAGAGCTCAGAGCCATGTGAACCAATACCACGAGAAGACGCCACAACACAATTGCATCACTCCGCGCAGCAGGCCCCAGAAGGCTCTGCTCCATGTCCAACACTGCCTCATATTCATCTATCGATAGTGCTATCAGCTGCAAGAGAAAGTGCTGTGAAATGTTGATTACCTTCCTTCCTCCTTGTGTTGGCGCGGATGGAGACCCTTTCGCCAAAAGATGCAAAACACGACACGTCACTAACACTTATTCACTTCCTACATTCAGACAGTTTCCGCAGTTCCAGCAGTAACATAGCTCCGCGAGTTCTGTTCGGAAGGCTACAGTTCCAACTTAGCAGTCGCTATTTACGGAGCAATACGAACAGTTAACATTGACAAAGGGACCATCAGACATGTTAACCACAGATTTTGTTATGTGTTATGTACGTTGTGGAGACACCTGTCCTGAGTTCCTGGCTAGCAACATCTCATACGGTGGCACCTAGTTTCCGAGAAAATTGAGGTTGAAGTTATGTGCGTATCGCTATATGTGTAGCAACAACCATTTTCTGAACAAGCGGTCGTAGTGTGGCGGCTGACGTTCACCGGTGCAATGCTGGCGGCACGGAATAGAATATTGCCCATAACTTTTTATTTTTTTCCTTCAGTTTCATCATACACGATATCATTAATTAGTATATGTTATGCAAAATTATCCAAAATTGTCATTTTCGCCAACCTAATTTCATTTATAATACAATCATAACAGCGAATGTTCTTCAAATGTGTAGTCCTTCCGTTGCAGAATTGTTTGCTGAATCGTCTTAGGACCATCACTTGCACCAGTTAATGTGCTAAAACAGAATACCGCAGCACCGCGCACATTTAATGAAAGCTACTGCTTCGCAGGCACAAGGATTTTTCAGGGGCAGTTTGCTTAAATTCAAAAGAGAGATAAGCTTCGATGATAACCATGTATTTGATCATTTCTGTGAAAGCAGCTACACTAATTTTATGCAGAATTAAAGAATGTATCTTTTTATGGAAGCTTGTCTTGAAGCGATTTGTCTGTTACTCTTTAGCAAGTCAGAGTCAACGGCTTTGCTGCAGTAGTTATCGTCAGATCACCGAAGTTAAGCACTGTAAGGCTTGGCTAGTACTTGGATGGGTGACCGTCCGGGTCTGCCATTGCTGTTGACAAGCGGAGTGCAATCAGACATTGTGAGACCAATTGAGGAGTTAAGTGACAGAACTAGCGACACCTGGCGCGAAAACTGACAACGGCTGGGAGAGCTGTGTGCTGAACACGTCTTTCCGTATCCGCATCTGGTGACGCCTATGGGCTGAGGATGACACGGCGGCCGGTCGGTACTGTTGGGCCTTCAAGACCTGCTTGGACGCTGAGCGTTTGTTTGTTTGTTCGTTTTTTCTTAAGCAAGTTGGGGGCTTTTTGTACTTCTTCGTGAAAATTTTAATCTGCCTGTAAAAGGAAGTCTGGAACCGTGCGACCGTTACGGTCGGAGGTACGAATCCTGCCTTGGGCATGGATGTGTGTGATGTCCTTAGGTTAGTTAGGTTTAAGTAGTTCTTAGTTCTAGGGGACTGATGACCTCAGAAGTTAAGTCCCATAGTGCTCAGAGCCATTTGAACCATTTTTTTGTAAAAGCAAACATCACAGGATTGGTTACGTGGAGTATATTTGAGTGTGGTAATTTTTACGGTGGAGCCGCTTGCTTTTCTTTCATCTAAACGTATTTGATCAGAAAGTGTCTGATTAGTCTGCCCTCCGCATGCTAAAAAGTTTCTTGTCACGCGTATGGAAGAATTATACATTTTGCAAAGTCTTCGTACAGAGCTTTCGTGAACTTCCCTGATTCTGTGCAGCGCACAATATCACTTTTTTAAATTTCTAAGTGTCTTTTATGCTTCTCTTTTTTAACAGTCAAGCCAAATTTTCCGGGAAGTTCTTTGCATACATAGAAAAACGTAAGGGAATATCTTTCCTGACGCAGTTACGGTATACTGTGCTGTGAATAACGACTAATCTCGTTCAGAAGCATTTGTGCCCCGAGGTGGTTTTCGCTCCTTCTTCCGCAATGGTTCTATTGTAGGCCCCAAGTCGACTGGCACTGGGAGCCATTCTGATCAGTATTAGTTACATAATTGAGATCAAAATTAGAGATGAGTACGTTCGTTTGGATCTAGAGTGGCGCATAGTATTCAATGATATTCTGCACAATGAAAAAATAAAGGAAATTCATACACACGATTTGAAACTGTATCGCCAGCGTAGTAGCCACGAATCTTAGCTGCTGCACTGCTTTTGCTTCCTCAGTGTATATTTACCGTTGCAGGTGTCGGAGGTACACCCAAATATTCAACGTCGATTTTTTCGGAATACGGGATACGCCGCATGAAAACTGCTAGCGAAGAACAGGTCTCTCTATTACATATCTCATCAAAATCTGTAATTAACAGGTCTGCTGGTAGCCTTCTGAATGCCTACATGATTGTATTGTGTACTGAAACCGGAGACCTAGAAACGACGGAGAAGCTTCATCCCGCTGTAGCCCTCAGTGGTTCACAACCCCACAACAGGCCACAGCAGTCCACCCACCCCACCGCTATCCCACACCGGATCCAAGGTTATTGTGCAGTTTGGCCCGCAGTGGACCCCCCCCCCCTCCCCCCCCCAGGAACGTCTCACACCCAAATTTTTGTGTGGTAGAGTATTGATGAAATGATGGTGTAAGTGTACGTGGAGACAGTGTTTGCACACCAATAGCCGGCGTAACTGAGGTGGAATAAGGGGAACCAGCCCGCATCCGCAGAGGAGATGGAAAACCGCCTTAAAAACCACCCACAGGCTGACCTGCACACCGGATCTCGACACTCCCACCGGACGGATTCGTGCTGGGGACTGGCATGCCTTCCTGCTCGGGATGCAGTGTGTTAGACTGCGTGGCTAGCCGGAAAGGCATGTCTACATGATGCTTCCACTCATAGTGACTATATCACAGACTGTCAAGAGACAGCGAAGTTATGAGGATTTCATTGTACGAAGGGCGTTCGGAAATGATTTACAATAGCAGTTTTTTGTTCCTTATTTATTAATGAACATGAGTCAAAGTACTTGGGATGTCTCAATATAGTTCCCACTGACGTCAGTATACCGCTGCCACCTTCCTGGCAACTTCATTATTGTGTACTGCTTGGGAGTACTACGCACTCACTCGTGGACAGGTGCCTGCAGCTCTTCGTTGTTGCCAAACCTCTTACCTCACAGTGCGTCCTTTGTGTTATCGAATAAAGCATAATCAGATGGAACGAGATCCGATATATATGGTGGGTGTGGCACAACTGTGCACCCCAGTGATGGAAACTTTGCAGTCATGACATTGCTGGTTTGAGGATATACATTGTCATGCTGGAGGAATACTCCTTTCGAACATTTTCCTTGTGGCCTTTGTTGAATCCTGCGTCTAAGCCGTGTCACTGTGTCACAGTACTCCCTGCTGTTGAGAGTTGTTCAAATGGTTCAAATGTCTCTGAGCACTATGGGACTCAACTGCTGTGGTCATCAGTCCCCTAGAACTTAGAACTACTTAAACCTAACTAACCTAAGGACATCACACACATCCATGCCCGAGGCAGGATTCGAACCTGCGACCGTAGCAGTCGCACGGTTCCGGACTGCGCGCCTAGAACCGCGAGGGTTGTTGCTTGTGGAAGCCAGTCCATTAGCACTATGCCGCAAGTGTCCCAAAAGACTATCATCTGCTTACCTGCAGGCGGAGCAGTGCGAAATTTCTTGGGCTGGGAACCCCAGGATTATTCCATTGCTTGGATTGGACTTCCTTCTCACATAGATGGTACTGACTCTATGGTCTGTCACCAGTTACCAATTTCTCCAAAGAAAAAAAAAAACTCTGGATCTTCATCCTTCATTTCCGATAGTTGAAGACAGACTTGAACTCTGTTCTCCTTCTGGGCCTGTGTTAAGGACCGTGGAACTCATGGTGCACACACGTTTTTCACATCCAAATCGTCGTGCATTATGGATTGTAGGGTTGCACATCCGAGACCGGTCTACCATTCCTGTTCATCATAGGTTATACGTCCGTCAGTCGTAATCAATTGAAATACAACCTCAATGTTTCCCGAGGACCGCAGATCTTGAGAGACGACCAGTACTCACATTGTTGCGTGCAGATTCCCTTTCGCTGCCGAATCCAGAGAGCCTGTTGTAAACAGTCTTTTGACAGGAGCTATTCACTCCGTTCTGCCACAAAAACAATACGATCCATCTTCGTCCAAGATAGTTGTCCTCCTTATTGTCCATTGCTTTCTCCACTTAACAACAAACAGGCGCTGTACTTTCACTATACACAGTGTTCGCAATTACCAGCTAGCATGTACGTGGTGTACTAGAATCGGTTCATCTCCTACAAGAGGACGTGTTCACAGCATGAGTGGCATTTCTGAAACAACGCTATTGTAAGTCATGTCTGACCGCCCTTCGTATTAGGTGTAGGACTTCAAGAGCCACGCATGAAACTGTTACCGAGGTTAAATACAATTATGTTTCATCATTATTAATAAATGTTATTGATTATTCTTACTGTGTCCCGAATTCTTGTTCTAGAGCCTTCCTGTCAAGCAAGTTATAAGCGTCCACAGAGCAGTCTTAATGAGAACTATAGTCGAAATACTCTTTCTGCTACCGCGAGTGTTTAGGCTGAGCTCATAGTAACAATTAGTTGAAACATCCCAGCATTGGTGACGAGGTAAATGCTTTAAGACCAGTATTCCAACACTGATGACAATGCAAACTTTATAGATTTGCGGAAAAATTTCGACCGGTACCCGGCATTGGAGACGAAAGTCCAGACTGATGATATTTTTGTCTTTTGCCAAGACTGACAACGAGGCATTGCAGCCCTGCACATTTATTCACGTCAGTAAGGGTGACAAGCAACATGAACGCCTACTGGAGACAAGATTACCGAACTAAGAAGGCATTTTCATTTTCTATTATTTTGGAGTGCATGTAATTCCTTAATTTTTTATGGCAACACCTCATGGCGTATATTATTGTTTGCATACTAGATTTTGGGATTGATAATCCGCTTTCTTTTCAGGAATATTCTGAGAATTTTAAATTGTTCTGGACATGTTTTTCAGATGGCCGAACTGGAAGTGACTGTCCTACAGTCCATGCTCCAATCATTACAAAAACCTCAGCAACGAAGGGGCTCATGGTGGCACGCTTGGTCACACTTGAAGAAAGCAAGGACGCAGGCCAAAAACAACTAATACGAGGGTGGTTTGAAAAGTTCTCGGAACGGAAAAGATAAAAAGTTCTTACACCATTGAACCTTTTTTTTTTTTGTCAATCTAGTGTCCTTGTAAATTAATGCACTTGGTCCAACGATGTGACGCGCGAGGTAGCCGCGGGGCTAAGGCGCTTTGCACGGTTAGGGCAGCTCCCCTCGTCGGACGTTCGTGTCCTCTCTCGGGCATGGGTGTGTGTGTTGTCCTTAGCGTAAGTTAGTTTAAGATAGATTAAGTAGTGTGTACGCCTACGGACTGATACCTCAGCAGTTTGGTGCCATAGTCCTTACCACAAATTTCCAATTTTTCCAGTGCCCTGATCCCATCTCGAAAATGAGTTTCTCCAGGCCTGCAAATTAGTTGTCAACTCCGGCTATCAGTCCTTCGTTTGAAGTGAATCTTCGTCCAAAATTTTCAGTTTTTGGAAGAGACAGATGTCTGACGGAGCCATATAGTGAATAAGGCGGGTGTGGCAACAATTCATACCTTAGTTCGTGTAATTTTGCATGGCGACGGCACATGCGTGCAGGGGCGCGTCAAGAGTCGCGCCACCAATCTTGCAGAGAGTTTTTTCATTTCTAATTTTCCTGTTAAAATGTGATATACCCTTTCAGATGACATCTGGTAAGCGTGAGCAATTTCACGCACTTTCAGTCGGCGATCCTTCACTAGCATTTTATGCACTTGTGTAATGATTTTCTGGAGTAGTGACACATCTTGGCCGACCACTGCACTGATCATCATCTATGCTCTCCCGACCAAATTTAAATTCATTTTTCCACTTGGCAACAGTTGAATATGAAGGAGTAGAGTCCCCCAGTGTATTCCGGAAATCTGCATGAAATTCCTTTGTTTTCATACCTTTCTGTACGAATTACGTAATGATTTCTTGAATCTCGATTTTTTCCATCTTCGCAAATCACTACGCGGGAACAACAACAGAGCTACGTCACCGCCACAGCTCTACCAAGAGCACTGACATGGCACGAGTTTCCAGGCAACAGTCCAATGAATATCACGTCAACAACTCGTTGCGCTAGCGCTTGCATGGGGGCTTAGTTAAAATAAAATGCAAATAATTTCAATTTTTTGTTTTAGTAGCTGTATGTCCGATTACAAAGTCTCGTAAACGGTTGGCCCTGACTAGTATTATTACGCTATCTGACTGCATAGAACAACAACAAAGAATGAAATGGAAATTTTCATTAACACAATTAATTAATTAAGTCCCCAGCAACTATAAAACCTACGAAACCAAAGCACAAGTGTATCTGTTCTGTGTGTGGAAGTATGACTCAACGTACGCATCTGGCACGGTTCTTCTTCAACAACACAAGAAATTTTAAATATCATTTATACTGAATTAATTAAAGGAAATAGAAATACCATAATTACTCAAGAAAACCAGAATTACACTCTAATCCAAGAACACAAGCCAGATGCTTTGTTGACTGAACCTGTAATGACGCATTATTTAAAACATGGAAATAATGAAAAATAAATCAAGTTTCGTTACCTTCATATATTGACCAAAATCACTCTAATCATTACAATATATCTCCACACCGACTCGCTATTACCACATCTCAACAAGAACTTTTCAGTATCACATCTGACCAAGCACTCCCTACTAGCACATCTCAACAAACACTCTCTGCTACGAGTTCTTAACAAGCACTGACTACCACGAGCTCTCCCCAAGCACTGCCCACTACGACATCTCAATAATCACTGCCAGTGGAGGCGGCGGAACAATACTCTCTAGCGCGATCTCTGGCGCTGTGGCTCAGTGTAGCCACCTTTCATATGCCCTTCCTCCACGGGCTAGAATTTGATGGTATTTTTTGCCAGCATTGGTGGTGAAAATACCACCAAATTCGTCAAAAAAATACAGACAAAAATAAAAGATAATATTAATGCGTAAATATCATATAACTAGATAAAATTTTGGCTTTGCACTGACCTTTCAATAACCTAATATATAAAATATGTAAGTAGGCTGTTTAGGTTTTTTTATTGGTAACGCCACCTCAGTATGAAAATCACCAGCTGTGCCGTGTGCAGTCTGTGGCTGCTTTGCATTGTTGTAATACTCAACCATTGTAGTGTTAGGCAGCTGGCTGTGAACAGCGCGTAGCGTTGGGCAGTTGGAGGTGAGCCGCCAGCAGTGGTGGATGTGGGGAGAGAGATGGCGGAGTTTTGTAATTTGTCATGATATCAAGGTAAATACATTGTTTGTTCTCTATTAATATCTTTCATTTGCTAACTATCCCTATCAGTAGTTAGTGCCTTCCATAGTTTGAATCTTTTATTTAGCTGGCAGTAGTGGCGCTAGCTGTATTGCAGTAGTGGGAGTAACCAAGATTTTTGTGAGGTAAGTGATTTCTGAAAAGTACAGGTTAATGTTAGTCAGGGCCATTCTCTTGTAGAGAATTTTGAAAGTCAGATTGCGTTGCGTTAACAAAATATTGTGTGTGGAAAGTCAGATTGCGTTGCGCTAAAAAATATTGTGCGTCAGGTTAAGCACCGTTGTGTAAAAATGTTCAAATGGGGACGTTTCATATGTCGACCCTTAGCCGAGGATACCTCACTGGAATCTTCTGATTTTTTCCTTGTAGTTTGTGTAATTAGTGTAGATTTTGTTTATTGCTAGCGCGTAATTATAGAGAGAATTTCCTTTGTAGTTGTAGTTTTTCATTGTTGTACAGTAAAACAGTTGTGGCATGCATGTAGATTTGCAGCAAGTATTTCGCAGCTGCGCTTGCAATTAACTAGATATTATTTTCAGTGCTATGTTAATGTGTTTTCTTATTTTTGCTCTTCAAATTGTGTTTTTCTGTGTTGTCGTGTGAAATACTGTGACAATAATGGCGTGTGAAAAACGTAACACTAGGCTCCAAAGCAAACTGAGAAATAATAGTGACGACGAGCGTAGCTTGCCAGCACCACTGTGTAATGAATTAACAGATGTTCAAAGTAATAATTTGGTAGCTGTGCATAGGGAAATGGAGCGGGCTGCAAACAATGGTGTAGACAGCGAAACAATTAGAGAACAGGGAAGCATTATCGATCGATCGGTCGGCGACAGCTCGCCTCAGGAATCCGAAACGACAGGAAACAATCTCGCAAATGCTGTGAATTCAGGATTTGGGTCCTCACCGTTTTCTCAAATGAGTCAAGACACATTTTCTGCTTGTCAAAATGTGAATGTTTCCGGTGCAAATTCACTGCCGAAAAGCACTTAGGAACATGTTCCAGACACCAGTGCATTGTTATTACAATTAATACAACAAATGGGACAAACACAACAAAAGCTTCAAAAGTTAGACACAACGCTCGAACAAAATCAGAAACAAATGGGACAAAATCTTCAAAAATTAGACACAATCGAACAAAATCAGAAACAAATGGAACAAAATCAGAAACAAATGGAACAAAATCAGAGTCAAACACAGCAACAGCTTCAAAAGTTAGACTCATTGGAGCAAACTCTTGAACAAACACGTGAGGATTTAACTAATGAGTTACATCACATTGAATCGAAATGTCAAAAAGTCTGTAACGACGTAAAAACACAAATTTGTGAGCATTTCCAACCTATTTTTTCGCGGCATGAAAATGCACTACAGAATCACGAAGTAGCCATAAAAGAACTGCAAACTACTGTTCATGAAAATCATGAGACCTTGCAAGCTAAATTTGACTCAGTTGCATCTACCGATTCGGTTACGCAACTTGCAAAAACCCAGGAAAACTTAAAAGACACAGTAGAAAGACACATGGAGGAAATTAGTACATTATCAGAGAAAGTAGTTGAACTTTCGGATCAGCTAAATAATTTATCTACGAAGGTAGATGATAATCTGAATGACACAAAACCGGTAGTCTTTAATGACACAGAAGAGTGCGAACAAATTAAGAAATTCAAACAAAATCAGAATCAAATTAATACGCAACACCAAAGAGAAATCCGCGAAGTACAAGATCAGCTGACACAGGTAGTACAAGAATTACGTATTTCGGAGGACACTCGCGCCCCAATACGGGAAGAGGGACTTAGCAATATGGAACAGCCACAAAATAATAACACAGGACACTTCGGAAATTATGACAGAAATTGGCAAGGCACACCGAATTTTGAGATGGAACCGCCGAAACGACGTAATAATGACCGATATGCGACTCGCCGACATGATGACTTTGACTATAAGCTGTTCATTACTACACGTAAATTCAAAACGTTTAAAAATTCTGCCAACGACATTCATCCACAAGCGTGGCTCCATCAATTCTCTCATTGTTTTCCCCCTAACTGGTCGTTAGAACACAGATTAGAATTTATGTGTGGCTATTTAGAGAATGAACCAGCTGTAAGAATGCGTTCGGTCATTCACGATTGTCATAGTGAAGGAGAATTTTACCATGCCTTCCTCTCAGCATATTGGTCTCAAGCCACACAAGACCGAGTAAAACATGGCATCATAATGATGAAACATTTCGAACAATCTGAATTCTCCAGTCTTGTGAAATATTTTGAAGACATGTTGCACAAGAATCAGTACCTGTCAAACCCATACAGCCCCTCAGAACTCATCCGCATTTGCTTAATCAAACTGCCTGAACATTTGCGACATATTATTTTGGCAGGACGTTGCAAAGACGACATTGAAGCATTTCAAGGACTCTTACAAGAACTAGAAATTGACACTGACAATCGCGGAACGCACGAGCACAACAATTACAGATCACATCCGTCGCGATTCCGCGATGAAAGAAGTAATAACTGGACGCGACAAGGCTATTCTCACAACACAAATCGTGACCGAAACAGACACCACCCGTATAACAACCGTTGGCAGAGTAGTAATAATTACAGGGAAAGATCACCTCTCCGCGGTAATGACTATCACAGAGACAATCAGAGAAACAGACAATATGGGAACCAAAACAATTATTATTACGAGGGACAGAATAACTTTAGACGCAACGGTCCAGCGCGCAGTTACGATTCAGGGAGAAATTCTCCACCACGTAACCGACAAGAAAGAAACCACAGAAACTACCGACATGACGACAGACGATATATTCGTAACGACAGACCTGAATTGCATCAGAACTGGCGGGATTTAAACACGGCAGGGCCCTCTCGGCAAGGCGAATTTGTAGAAGTTCGGTCTCCTAATCCGAATAACGACGCGCGCCAGCAAAGAAACAGACAATGACTCGCACAGCAGGCAGCCGCGTGCGCCCGCTGGCTCCGAGAAAAATAACACAGACGCTAACCTTGAGAAAAATTCCAGTATTCTTTACCGACGTATACCACTTGATAATTGCGTTAAAGTTGAAACTCTGCGTACTAGGATGAGCAAAGGTTTACACCACATTTCACATGTAACACCGTTTATTGAGAGATAATGTGCTTTTTTAACTTGAGATTTTAATGCAACATTTTGGTTTATTTGAAAATACATTCTGGATTTAAAGTGCTTTCTGAGAGATACTAGATGACACAGTGGTTAGTTTATGTGACAGCTACAGGATTTTATCACGACGTTACTAATGAGTGACAATTTACAATGTTGCTTTTGCGGTGTATCTGTTTTATATCTGCACAGTTTTTCGGCATTATTCAAGAAATTAAAACATGTTTTAGTAGTAACTTTTGTGGTATAGCAACAATGAGACAGCCTTTTTCGTAGCACAACAATACGTTACAGTACAGTACTTTCTTCATCACATCAATAAGCGTAATAACTAAGATATCTATACGCAAAGCATTTCACTTTTGTGTATCATCAGGTAAGTACATTGACTTCTGTAGAACTTAGCTTTCGGAGGACGATAACTACGAGACTTCCACAGAGATTATCTTACAACATGACGCACAGTTTAGCGCTACAGGACACGTATTTGAGTGATTAATTTTGTACTTAAAACATTTATTTTTAAATATTTTTGAATTACAAAGATAGTTTTCCGAGATACATTTCATTCCATTGATGTAATTTGTAACACCTGAGGGTATAATTACATTTATCCTCAGGGGGGTACACGCTTACTTTGTGTACCATGTGTGTGGCAACCACAAGGAACCCTAGCTAATATGGTATTTGCTTATACAACTTTACACATCATATTTCTCTAACACAGAATTACACAGCTATCTGATTATTTACCTGAGAGAAACAAACATTTTTTTTACTGCTTTAGTGACAGATGTTTACGTAATTACACAGTTGAATAACTTCACACGTATGAAATTGTATTTTGTCTGTACTTTGTGAACTGTTCATATTTTTTTTTTTTTTTTGGAACCATTGTGATACTATGAGAGCTTTGAATGATGTATTTGGTATGGGATCATGATTTTAAAGTACGTTTGAGGTTGATGACACTATTGAAATGAGCAGAGAATTTTTTTAGGTTTTGAAACTGTTGGAGGAAGCTACGACGATTTTGAGAGTTGACTGAGCTATTATGATGTTATTTTTACGACGACGATGTGTATTATGCTGTTGAGGTATGTTTATGATTAATAAGCTAATGTTATATGAAGAATTTGATTATGCTATGTATCTAATGATGAAGTATTGAAGAAGCGTCGACGAATTTGTATATGAGTAATAAGGTAAGGAGTAATGAATAGTGATTAGGGCACTCTGATTTGTGGAAAAGGTTGTTGGAAACCAAGATCGTACTTTAAGAGTTATGAAATGTGTGTAAATGCGTGAATGTATCACAATGCCGACGAAAATTTTTTTGGACACTGTTATATCAATAAGATTTTGTTTCTACAGATTTGCAACGCTAATTCTTGACCTGTGAAATATTTTTATGTGAGACTGTCGTAGCGGAAACTGCTGTCGTAAATATTTCGGTAAGAAAGTTCAGTGACCACCTGCATGTCATGCGTCGTGGGCATGCAGCTGGGCGACAGCCGCCCGAAAAAAAAAAAAAAAAGCCATTAGCCTTCCAGGGGCACAGGTAGAAAAAAAAAGGGGGGAGGCCATTCTCCTCGCTTTTGTAGAAAGCATCGCAACAGTTCACGGCTATTGTCGTGCTAATTGAGAGAAATGCCATATGGCTTGCTTTATGTATTTATTAACTCATTTTGTTTAATATCTAGTTTCTAGCTGCACTGCAGCATTGGTAAAAATAAAATTTTATAGATGTACTAATATAAATATTTTCTGTCTCCAGATCCAGTAAATAATAGTTTTGTGATATATTTCAAAAAAAAATGAGGGAGCAAAAAAAAAAAATCATTTACCTTCACAGGAACTGCATACATAATTTTCTTTTCTAGTACTTGGTAAATTTTTGGTAGAATAACTTCTTGTGGTGCACCACTTTAATTACATAGACATTAAGATGTGATTATACATTTCCCTTACCTGCATTGTTGTCTTTACCGTAATATTTTTCTGCTTGAGCGTTGTCATGTTTAGATATAATTTATTGCTTTTGCTTCTGCTGTTTGCCAGGCATAATGTTACTGAATTTGACTTTGTATTACGCTGTTAAGCCAGTTTTACTAATGATTATTTTATTGTTTGCTGCACAGTGCCTTATATTAGTTGTAATATTGCAATTGCTTTGCCTATTTAAATTTTTTGTCATTGATGTTTGTGTTAATTGTTTTATGCTGCTGCATTGCCTCGTCCCTTAGTTTAGCATCTGAGCTCAGTAGATTTAAGTTAGCTTAAGAGGGGGTAGACTATATAAGAACCTAACTATGGAGAATAAGGAAAGAATGCTTTGAACGTTATATGAAAACGATTTGGGCCTAAATGGGTATTGTACAATGAGCCATATTTATTTTGAAAGAAATATGGTTAGAATACAGAAAAGAGGTACAGATACGACTTTTTGGGAATAATGATGAACGAAGGGAGATCTCCAAGAACAAAAAAGGTTTTGTTCGCAAAATACTGCAGTACCAAAAGTTATACTGAAAACGAACCCTGTCCTTTCCATTGTGTTATCCCCCTATGTGTTTGTGTACCCTTGTGTATTTGTTTTCTTCCTGTCTCTGTGTACTGTTTCATAGAACTTTTTTCTCTTCTAATACTAAGTTACATTCACTATGATGAGGAATACTGTTATCCTCAAATACAATTGGCATTAATAATATGTTATTTACTTTGTAAAGATGTTTAGACATTATTTATTCTATTTTGTGTTAATGCTCATGTGTGAAGTTGATGTTTCAATAGTTATTCTGATCTTTATGTATGTACTTATGTCATTATTTTTGTAACACTGATGTATTTGTTTATTTCTATTCTTTTGTAAAGCCCCTATTCCTACAAATGTTATCTGTATTATTATGTTTTTAATGATGTATTTTATACCGTTGTTATTGTATTCTTATGTTATAAAATTGTAATTGACACCAGGTCATCAAATTAAGTAACTTGTAAGTTACATTTCACTGCACACGTTTTTGTTGGTCATAATATATGGACAATATGTGAGAAGTAGGGACTGTTAGTGTTTACACGTGTGTTAATAATTCAGCAAGGGACTGGATAACAGCATTGCTGGTTCTAAAGACAATTCCAAAAACTTTGTGAGTGCACAAGTGGTGGTTATGGACTTGCTACATTATCCGCAAGACTCTTCAATGGTGATTGTGTACCTGCACAGTCATAACAGATGGCTGCTAGCCATCTCTACAAGGACTACAGTGGGTCTGCACCTCTGGTGGCCCACCAATACCGTAATCTCTACCAGGACTACAGTGGGTCTGCTCTGTGATGACCTACACACCAATACTCTTCAAAACTTCGACTGACTCTGTTGTGGGTTTGCTCTGTTGTGGCCCATTACCTGTCAGCATGTCAAGAGTCAGCACTGTCTTTCCGTTGGAAGGACAACACTACTTCTTCAAGACTGCATGGAAATCCACTACGTCTGTGTGCATTGTCTTTTACTGCTCAGACTTTGAGAAAAACACTGCAATGTGATGAATGATCAGGACTGTCTTTAGGGACTGTGAGAAAATTTTAGCTTTTGACCAACATTGTATCAATAAGTGTGTGCATTTGATTTATTTGTTATTGTAATTACGATTATGAAAAATTTTAACAAATATGTATTGCCCACTGCCCAACCCAATTTGTAAAATTTTTTGTGGGGAGCATGGGGGCTATGTAAGTAGGCTGTTTAGGTTTTTTTATTGGTAACGCCACCTCAGTATGAAAATCACCGGCTGTGCCGTGTGCAGTCTGTGGCTGCTTTGCATTGTTGTAATACTCAACCATTGTAGTGTTAGGCAGCTGGCTGTGAACAGCGCGTAGCGTTGGGCAGTTGGAGGTGAGCCGCCAGCAGTGGTGGATGTGGGGAGAGAGATGGCGGAGTTTTGTAATTTGTCATGATATCAAGGTAAATACATTGTTTGTTCTCTATTAATATCTTTCATTTGCTAACTATCCCTATCAGTAGTTAGTGCCTTCCATAGTTTGAATCTTTTATTTAGCTGGCAGTAGTGGCGCTAGCTGTATTGCAGTAGTGGGAGTAACCAAGATTTTTGTGAGGTAAGTGATTTCTGAAAAGTACAGGTTAATGTTAGTCAGGGCCATTCTCTTGTAGAGAATTTTGAAAGTCAGATTGCGTTGCGTTAACAAAATAGTGTGTGTGGAAAGTCAGATTGCGTTGCGCTATAAATATTGTGTGTCAGGTTAAGGACAGTCGTGTATATTGTTCAAATGGGGACGTTTCAAATACAGTAAGCAATACAAATTCTTTCATACATGTGACTTTACATAATAGTTTACACAAGTATTATGTGGTTAAACAGTTCAATCAATAGCGTCAGCAATGACGAATATGTGCAGGTAAGAGTCTCATAACTTTTCACAAACAGTAATACACAAAAAATCAGTTTATACAAATATTCACATAAACGCTTTCCATAGCCCAAGAAACAAGTAGTTGACAGTTCCAGCAGTAGCACCCAGCAATGGTCAACAGGTGCAAAAACCAACAAGTGACATTTTTTCAGTAGAAACAGTCCATCAGTGGCACCCAGTAATGTTGAATAGGTGCAGACACCAACAAGTAACACCATTTCAGTATAAGCAGTTCCATTAGTGGCACCAGCAATGTTGAGCAGGTGCCGACACCAACAAGTAACACCATTTCAGAATAAGCAGTTCCATCAGTGGCACCAGCAATGTTGAACAGGTGCAGATATCAACAGGTGACATCTTTTCAGTAGAAGCAGTCCATCAGTGGCACCCAGCAATGTTAAATAGGTGCAGACACCAACAAGTAACACCATTTCAGTATAAGCAGTTCCATTAGTGGCACCCAGCAATGTTGAGCAGGTGCAGACATCAACAGGTGACATCTTTTCAGTAGAAGCAGTCCATCAGTGGCACCCAGCAATGTTGAGCAGGTGCAGACATCAACAAGTAACACCATTTCAGTATAAGCAGTTCCATTAGTGGCACCAGCAATGTTGAGCAGGTGCACACAGCAACAGGTGACATCTTTTCAGTAGAAGCAGTCCATCAGTGGCACCCAGCAATGTTGAGCAGGTTCAGACATCAACAAGTAACACCATTTCGGTAGAAGCAGTCCATCAGTGGCACCCAGTAATGTTAACCAGGTGCTGACCGCAGTCCATAAAATTCACTATCACTAATCACACTGTTCATCAGCAGAAATTAAACATGTCCTAGTGGCACCAATCATGTAGAAAAAGTGCAAATAACAGTTCATAATATTCCCTATCACTAATCACACAGTTCATCAGCAGAAATTAAACATCTCCAGGTGGCATCCACCATGTTGAAAAGTGCAGCACCATCACTAATCAGACAGTTCAGGCATGAACAATAGTTTGAATACACATACAATGCTTTTACACTAAACATACAAATCATAACAAACACACAAATGATGTCAGATAATTGTCCTATTAACTATTACAATACACAAATACCAGTAAACCTATAATATTTATGGGTGTCAGTGCAAGCCACAACAACATGTAAAATAATATTTAGGAGATAGGTTGGGATCACTTCTCTGGGATTATAAAAGGAAAACACACAAAACACACTCACTCATCTTTCATCCACATTTAGTGCTACTGTGTAGTTGAATAGTGTTAACTGTGTAAATGCAATTCTGTCAAAATTTTATGTTCATCATGTGTATCAAGTAGTAGTGGCAGCAATGTATAACAGTCAATAATAGTTAGTCAACGTCATAGTCATCATGTCAAGACCAATGTTTGCCAAGCCAGATCAAAATGTACGGTTGCAGAACAACTGTCAGTGAGCCAAGATATGCAAATGCTTCCTCTCTCAAAAAAAAAAAAAAAAAAGTATATACTGCTTATTGATTTAACAAAGTGTGTGTGTAGGCAATCTTCTTTCTACCTGAGTGTTCTAGTCTGCCATCTTCATCCTACTTGTCCCATATAGACCAACAAATAAATATGCTCCTCACTTACTTTACCTCTTATCCACCAAAACTCCAATAATCATCAGCATCACATAATCTCAATACTTCTATAATACATCTTCAATACGTCGATACGTATAAACCTTATCATCAATATCATTTACCTTACCTCTTGTCCACGAAAACTCCAATAATCATCAACTTCACATAATCTCAATACCTCTATAATACCTCTTCAATACGTTGATACATATAAACCTCAGCACCAATATCATTTCACTTCCATAACAACTCTTCCCTCTAGTCAGTCTCCTCGAACAAGTACAGACAAAATCCTAGTGCAAACTTCAATTCGGCATCCCATACAATCTGAAGACAAAGTGTCCACACACAACCTCTGTATAATCCATCTGACTCAAATCTTCTACTCATTATAAATTATAAGATACATTTTGGTTCCTTGTCCATCATTAAATAAAAGAAATGCATACATGACCTCTAACAGACTTAGTTCGAATAACTCTCAGTAATTAAGTACGATTATGAAGTGTTAATGATCGTGATTTTTCAGTGTGTACACCACTTCAAAAATTATGGCAAACAGAAGCAAACATGTGGAGTATTTCTTGTGTCAAGTGTCACTTCCTATTTCAATTACTCACGAAAAATGCAGTGTAATAACTGTCAATGGTCTAACCTAGTGTTGGTATGTCATGTCGTTAGCTTCCTTCCTAGTAGCATAAATTTATACAGCTTCCATAAAACCTCCAGTTCATGTGACTTCTATGCAGTTTCTTGTACCAATGTCGTTCGTCGAATTATAGCAGTTCATTTTCTTATCTTAAAAATATCAGGCACTGAGCATAAGCAAAACATGCAATAGCGAGTAAATATACCAGTAGAGAACAGAATGTCAACAAATGGATACAGCACAATCCCTACAACGAGGCTCTGCCAAGCGAACAATCTATAATTAATACCACAGTGTAACCTAAACTCTGTTTGTACACAGTACATCAGCATTGCTATATTCTAAATTGAAGAGTAATTATGACAACAAAACAGAAATGTGTAAATATGCAATCCATACGCAAGGCAGCAAATATGTTATCTAACATAATAAACAGGTCATTAGCATCATGTCAGCATAAGCAAATAAATGTTCATATGTAATCTTAATAAGTAAACATGAAGGCGCAAGCAGATAAATCACAAAGTATATCTTACATACATAACCACAGTCAGCACAATTAATTAGTTGACAATTACAATTTAAATAAATAAGCACAGCAGGCACATAATAAAAAAATGTGACATCAGTGAAAAAGCATAGTAGCCAAGCGATGCATAATATACGCAAGTAATAACACTGTTCATTAATAAAACATTGTCAAAATCAGTTAATGTGCGCAAGCACGTCGCTTCACAAGTAAATTCATAGAACATGAAATTTAGCACAAAGTATGAATCACGTAATCGCGAGCAGCAAATTACGTCTAAAGTACGTACCTAAGTGGAAATATGTTACCTGAAAAATGAACTCAATTAATCGTTACCTTTTTAGTTTATTAGTTTCATCTTCCAAATTACATTCTTCCTGAAAATTTCTCGATAGCGAGTCCTCTTAACGTCAGACACACACAGAATTTACTTGAAGGTCTTAAATATTTAATACAACCGTATCCTGAAAAATACTGAACGTTAATAACATAATTTATAAAGTCACCATAGCTTTATACAGAATTTAGTCGGAGAAATTAGACTGAGTATTTGTTTACGTCTGTCAGTGCATTCGCACTGAGCGCTCGATCAGCTGTAGACGCGTGACGTAGAAAGTGGTTGTTTGCGGTCAACGACTGCCTTGTGCGGCGCGCAGACTTCACTGTTGCTTTGAGTACGCGCCGCCGCCGGAACACGGCGCGGTATCCTTGTATTCTCCGCATGTTTACATGTAGCTGTTGGTTTCTCAAAAGTATGTCATTCCACAAAAATTTTAACGTTTGATATATGATGTATTCCTTTAGAGCGTCGTGATTTAAGAGTTTCTACTTCAACAGTGTTATCATGAATGATTTTGCGAACTCTATATGGACCGTTATAAAGCAGAAAAAATTTGCGACACAAGCCTTTTCCTTTGTGAGATAAACGATGGGACTTAATTAATACCTTTTGACCAACTGACAAAATTTTTAAACGACCAGGACGTTTAGCTGATTTCTCTCTTCTAGCAGCCGCAGACGCAATATTTCGTAGAGCCAGGTTGACAACTTCAGAATGCCGCAGTTTCCGTGAAGGCGGAAATGGAACGATTTCAGAAATGCGATTTGTTGGTACTTTATTTTTTAATATCAATAGAGGCGGTAAAGAAGTTGAGTCATTAGGAAGTTCATTCAGAATGTTTTGAAAAATATGAAGATACTGATCCCAAGTTCTGTGATTCTGATGACAATAAAGACGGCACAATTTATTGATTTCCTTCATCCATCTTTCTGAAGCGTTAGATTGAGGGTGAAAAAGTGAAATAAAAATTGGTTTAATCTTACGACGCCGTAGAGTACGAAGCCAAATTTTAGAGCGAAACTGTGATCCATTATCTGATATAACCTTATCAACATGACCCACTTCTTTAAGAAAATGTTTGATGAAAGCATTAGATACTGAACGAGCTGTTGCTTTGCGTAAAGGTGTAAAACACACATATTTTGATGTTAATTCCACTGCTACGAAAATGTACGCAAAACCATTAGTAGAACGAACCACTGGACCGAACAAATCGACTGCAGCCATGTCCTTTAATTTCGCTGGAATGATAGGAAACAACGGTGCTCTGTGAGAAACAGTTGGCGGCTTAGCCTGTTGACATAATTTGCATTTGGCAAGAACAGAACGAATACGTTTTTCCATATTATTGAAGTAGCAATTTTCCCGTAATTTATGAAAGCATTTTCTGGGACCAAAGTGTGCATAACTGAAATGCGTATACCAAATCAGCTTATTAACCCACTCATCAGGAATACAAACTAACCAAACACAGTTGTCGACCGATTTTCGTTTAAAAAGAATGTCGTTGCGAACTAAATAATGCTGTCTAATCGCTACGCTTTCCTTTCTCCTCCACTTCTCCTTAATGTCCTTCCAGATTGGATCCTTATTTTGCTCCTTAGCGATGTCCTGGAGCGAAGACGAAATAAAGTTCTCAAACGCAACACCTTGAATGTACATCAAACAATAATGGTTTTCTTTGCAGTCCTCCTCAGCACTTTGTTTCAAACCCATAGGTGCACGTGATAAAGCATCAGCAACAATATTTGAAGATCCCTGTATGTAAACAATACTAAAATCAAACTCCTGTAGGTACAACGCCCATCGTGACAATCTGCCATGAGTTAATTTTGTTGACATAAGAAATTCCAGAGCTCGATGATCGGTGTAAACCTTAGTATGTCTGCCAAACAAAAATGTGCGAAATTTTGTGAAAGCCCAAACAACAGCCAAAGCTTCAAGTTCCGTAATCGAATAATTCTTTTCGGATTTAGAGAGAACACGACTTCCAAATGCAATAGTCTTCTGTACTACAACGCCGTTTTCTTCTATCTCTTGAAATAAGTGTGCACCTAGGCCCTTGTATGATGAATCCGTTGCCAAACAAAAATCTTTAGATAAATCCGGGTGTGAAAGAAGTGGAGCAGCAACTAAAGCATCACGAAGTTGTTCAAATTCTGACTGAGCTTCCTCATCCCAACACCAGTTAGATTTCTTTCCAGATAGTTCACATAAACGAGGTGTGGCCAAATTGTCCAATCTAACAAAGCGTCTAAGAAAATTACAGACACCAAGGAAACTACGAACATCACGTTTTGTGGTAGGAACAGCATAATTACGAATAGCGTCTAGTTTTTCTGGATCAGCAAGAATACCTTCTGTAGAAATAATGTGACCGAGAAATTTCACCTGAGAACGACCAAATTCAGATTTTTCCAAGTTCACTGTCATGCCAACTCATGCAAAAATACGTAATAATGAATCCAAAATTTTGTTATGCTCACTCCAAGAACGTTTAGCAATAACAATATCGTCAACATATGAAGTAATATTGTCACGAAGATAAACAGGTAAAATTTCATTTAAGCTACGAATGAATGCTGCTGAAGATACAGTAAGTCCAAACGGTAATTTCCGAAACTGGTAACAGTTACCAAAGGCTAAAAAGGCAGTATATTTTCTACAATCAGGGTGGAGTTCTATTTGCCAAAAACTTGCGCGCATATCAATCGTGGATAAAACTTTAATTCCATGGAAATGTTGAAGAAGTTCATCTAAATTTTGTGGACGGTCAGTTTCAGGAATAATAATATTATTTATCTGTCTGGAATCCAGAACCAAACGAATTGACCCATCCTTTTTAAGAACAACGTGTAATGGGCTGGTATAAGGGCTGACTGCTGGCTCAATAATGCCCTGATCTAACATGTATTGAAGTTCATTCTTAACCTTGTCTCTGTAAGCCAAAGGAATAGCGTACGTTTTCCCGCGAAATGGTGTGTGTTCTTTTACTTTAAATAAATATTGTAAGCCTTGTATAGTTCCTGTGTGATGACTAAACACTGTAGCATGTGAAGTCAAAATATGGTGCAGCTCTTCTCTTGCAACGTCATCTGGCACTTCAGCTTTTTTAACCTTTTCATTAATTAATTCTTCGCTACTAATTATATCCTCCATCGCGTCTCTGTATCTATTGTCATTGTCATGAATAAACACACTGTCGTCATAATGCTCAACGAAAACATCAGAAGTAAGAAACCTTAAACATTTTGTATCTGATTCAGATCTTGCTAAACACTCGAAAAATTTCAGACATTTCGGCATTCCGGCAACAGTCAAATTCACACTTCCTTCTTTAAAGTTCAAAATTGCCTTATGTGTGTTAAGAAACTCCATACCTAATATAATCTGTGTACTGAGTAACGGAACAATAATAAAATTAGCAGACAATTCGTATCCTTGACAAATGAAATTTAGGTTGGTCTGTTGTTTAACTTCCACACCTTTTCCAGAAATCGCTCCTCGAATTGTAGTTTTAGAAATAGGTAACACAGGACAGGCAATAGTTCTTTCACATATACGAAAAACTGATTCACTAATGACGTTCAATGGGCTCCCAGAATCTAGAACTGCAGTGAACTTATTCTTACCCACACATAGTTCAATAACAGGATGTAAAAATGCGTCTACATTATTCTCCTTTTCACCTAGCAAAATGTCTCTCATATCTTCCAGGCGTACGTAGTGTAAAGTTGTAGTGTCATTACTTTCTGACCCGTCTATATTGCTGCCAGAAGCCGAAGCTGCTAGTCATTGTCGATTGTTTGCGTCACGTCTTTGATTACTCCCGACATTTCGCGGATCAATTTCTACCATTTCCACTTGTCTCTCTGAATTTCTGTCACGCGGAGGATGCCAATTAGGTCCTTCCTGTCTGTTAGATGCAAATTCTTGGTTGTGTCTGTTATTAAAATTTCTGTTTTCCTGTCTGTTTGCATAACTACTTCTTGTATAATTTCGACTGTCACTTCTGTAATTATTGTTGTATCTACTACCCTGGTCATTTCTGTAGTAAGAATTTCTATTATTGTATGGATAATTTCTGTCTTGATGATACCGATTACTGTTTCCGTATGATTGATCATTCCGGTAAGAATTACCGGTATTATAATTGTCTGTGTAATTTCTGTTAGAACGTCTGTTATTGTCATAAGGCTGGTATCTATTGTCCTGTCTGTTACGTCTGTCATTCTCAAAATTACCCATATAACGCCCGTTCCGATCACTATCCATTTTCTCTGAAAATCTATCGTAATTACTGTTACTGAAAAAGTTACAAGAAGTCCCGTCGTCGTTGTCATACTCAAGTTCTTGTAACAAAGTCTTAAAAGTCTCAATGTCGTCTTTACATCTTCCGGCTAAAGCAATTTGTCTTATGGATTGTGGCAGCTTAGTTAAACAAATGCGAATTAATTCAGTCGGGCTATAAGGGTTGGACAGGAACTGATTCTTTCGAATCATGTCTTCAAAATATTCCGCTGGCGTGCGGAACTCAGACTGTTTGAAATTACGCTGCATAATAAGACTGTGTTTGACTCTGTCTTGCGTGTTTTCGGACCAATATGCCGATAGAAATGCATGATAAAAATCATTCAGATTATTACAATCTCTAATGAGTGCGCGCATCCGCGTCGCCGGTTCATTTTCTAAATATCCACACATAAATTCCAGTTTGTGACTTAGTGGCCAATTTGGTGGGAGTGCATACATAAATTGATCTAACCATGCACATGGATGTATGTCATTCTTAGAATTGCGGAAGATATTAAATTTCCGAACAGTCAAAAAGTGTTTATAGTCAAAGTTTTCGCCTCGTGGCGACAAAGACCTACCGCGTCTGTCCCAGTCCCAATGTTGATTATTGTCAAGTTCGCGCGCCTGGCGCTCCCTTGTTGCATCCCGTAAATGAAACAAATTATTTTCTTCAAACCCCTCCGCTAACTGTGATTCCAAATTTCTTTTGCTGTCCTTTCCTACGATTTCGCCTTCAATTTGTTTGACTTGCTTTCGTAATGCCTCAACTTCCCTTTTAACGCGTTCATTAAATTTTCCCTGATTTTCAACATGCTTACTTATGTTCTGGTACTCTTCGGTTTCTGCAAATGGTAATGGAGCTGTATCATCTGAATCTCTATCCCCATTTAAACTAAGACTTGTCAATTTATCTGAAATCTCCTCAACTCTTTCCGATAAGTCACCTATTTTTTCTTTCTGTTTACTTACGTCTTCCGTAAGTGTCGCGACTCGGGTTTCAGTATTGACACATTTGGTAGTTAACTGTTCATATTGTTGTGTTAGATTATTTATTCTGTCATTTGGTACGGATTCCTCGATTCTCTCAAATAATTCTTCCTTATCATGTGCACGTTGTAAATTTAACTCTGAAAATTTTTGTACTATCACGCGATCTCTTTCCTCCTGTTCTCTATCCTGTTCCCTTTGTCTAATCTCTACTGCAATTAATCTATTATTGTGAGCATTCAAAATCGGTTGTATTTCTTCTCTGATTTCTTTCTTTAATTCATCTTTCATGTTTTTGAAACATGTCCCTATTCGTGAGTCTAACCGTGTTTCCATTGACAAACTGCCTATTGGCTTCTGTCTCGGGTTCTTCGGCCGACGTTCATCTAATGATTTTTCTGACGTTTCGCCAGCACGAGTGGCTGGCATTGTCAAAGCTTCACCCTCCATTGCAATGGAGGGTGAAGCTTTGACAATGCCAGCCACTCGTGCTGGCGAAACGTCAGAAAAATCATTAGATGAACGTCGGCCGAAGAACCCGAGACAGAAGCCAATAGGCAGTTTGTCAACAAGTGGCCACGAAAGCCTCAACAATTTCGTGTTTCCATTGTTCCCATCTGTGTTTTTAATTCAGATCCAAACCGTGTTTCCATTGTTCCGATATCAGTTTTTAATTCAGATCGTAAATTTCCCATCTCTGTTTTAATTGTTCCTATTTGTGATCCCAGTGATTCCATTGTTCCCCTCTGTGTTTTTAATTCAGATCCAAACCGTGTTTCCATTTTTAATATAGCACTCATCAACTGCTCCATAGTAACTGATTCGAAACTCCTTTCGCCCCTAACATTTCCCGCAAAACCAGTTTCCTTCGTCATAGCTGTAAAGCTATCTGTGTTCGATACTATTTCAGACTCTTCTATCGTTAATCTCGTATTCTGTGAATTTCCTGATTGAGAAAAATTTTGAAATGGTTCCGGACTATTTTCCCGACTTATTAAATTGTTTTCCACTCCATTATTCATCATACTGTTGTCCTGTGTTGGCGAGTTCGCCATGTCAACAATTTCGTCATTCTCACTGTCCATCATTTTTGCCTTTTTCATCGACCGCGTAATCATTTACAAAACATACAAAACTCGTCACTATATGAAATTACACACAATGACACTTTATCTCCAACAATACCATTCACACGAAATGTTTCCCTCAAACACGATTAATCGAACAATTGAAATAATTGCACTAATTGTCAAACCCATAGACAAGACAACAGAAATGAAATTTTGCAAAAAAAAAAAAATACCATTAGAAGAATGACAATTACCAAATCTACACATGCAAAATAGACTACAATTGCTAAACTACAAATTACTACAACAATACTACTGTCTACTATTTTTACAATCAGAAGATTCCAAGGGACGATCCGAAGCAGCGGTCGCCACGTGCATGGGGGCTTAGTTAAAATAAAATGCAAATAATTTTAATTTTTTGTTTTAGTAGCTGTATGTCCGATTACAAAGTCTCGTAAACGGTTGGCCCTGACTAGTATTATTACGCTATCTGACTGCATAGAACAACAACAAAGAATGAAATGGAAATTTTCATTAACACAATTAATTAATTAAGTCCCCAGCAACTATAAAACCTACGAAACCAAAGCACAAGTGTATCTGATCTGTGTGTGGAAGTATGACTCAACGTACGCATCTGGCACGGTTCTTCTTCAACAACACAAGAAATTTTAAATATCATTTATACTGAATTAATTAAAGGAAATAGAAATACCATAATTACTCAAGAAAACCAGAATTACACTCTAATCCAAGAACACAAGCCAGATGCTTTGTTGACTGAACCTGTAATGACGCATTATTTAAAACATGGAAATAATGAAAAATAAATCAAGTTTCGTTACCTTCATATATTGACCAAAATCACTCTAATCATTACAATATATCTCCACACCGACTCGCTATTACCACATCTCAACAAGAACTTTTCAGTATCACATCTGACCAAGCACTCCCTACTAGCACATCTCAACAAACACTCTCTGCTACGAGTTCTTAACAAGCACTGACTACCACGAGCTCTCCCCAAGCACTGCCCACTACGACATCTCAATAATCACTGCCAGTGGAGGCGGCGTTACAATACTCTCTAGCGCGATCTCTGGCGCTGTGGCTCAGTGTAGCCACCTTTCACGCTGACCTCTCGTGGTGATTCCGAGAACTTTTCAAATCACCTTCGTACAATCTAAGATGCCGCCGCCATACTTTCCCGATACGATCAGAAACTTGGGGTTGAAAAAAATTACGTACGACGTCTGGAGCAGCATTTAATCATTCTTCATACGGTACATCAGGTGATGTGGAATGCAAATCATCTTTACTTTCTTATTGAGGCCCCACTGTATTTCAGGTCCTCCAGAAATGGTCTGCTACCTGTGAATCTGTTACTCTCTCCTACCCTATCATTAAAGATACAGGGCGAAAGTTATTAAACTGTATGAAATAAAGTCGTCATAACTTCTGAACAGTTAGCCTTAGGATGTTCAAAGTGGAAGGTTGGCTGCAGGGCATGATGGAAAGCATGATGGAAATTAGTACGGTTTGGTTTAGCGACGAAGCCCACTTTCATTTGGAAGAGGTTGTCAGTAAGGAAAATTGGCCCATTTGGAGGATTGAGAATCCGCATTTCGCGATCGAGAATTCCCTTCACCCTCAATGGTTGACTGTGGTGTGCAGTGTCCGGTTACGGAATAATCGGTGTGATATTCCTTGTTGGCATTGTGACTACCGAATGGTACGTGAAGGTTTTGGAAGATGATTTCATCCCCATTATCCAAAGTGATCCTAATTTCGACAAGATGTCGTTCATGCAAGACGAAGCTCGACCCCATAGAAGCAGATGAGTGTTTGACGTTTTGGAGGTGCACTTTGGGGACCGCATTCTGGCTCTGTGGTATCCAGAGGCCACTGGCATGGGCCTCAATTGGCCGCCATATTCTCCGGATCTGAACACATGCGACTCCTTTTTGCGGGGCTATATTGAAGACAAGGTGTACAACAATAACCCCAAAACCAATGTTGAGCTGAAAACAGCCGTTCAGGAGATCGACAGCATCGATGTCCCGACACTTCAGTGGGTCAAGCAGAATTTTGCTATTCGTATGCGCCACATCATCGTAAATGATGGCAGGCCTATCGCACGTGCCATAACCTAAATCCGAATATCTGTAGTGACGTTTACATGTTGAATAAAGTGTATGCACGCCGTAATTTGTAACTAATTTACGTCTTTGTCATATAATTCAATAACTGTCACCCTGCACGTTATTGCATAAAAGTACTCTGAGTCACAAATCCATGTTGCTGCTGCTAGATGTAGATTATTTCAGTGTTTTAAGGAGTCAAGTCAGAGCTATAAAGAGAGGATTACTCATTTGCAGGGCTGTTAGAACATGCAAACAAACGCATGCATCTGCTGAAGCATTACAGTGCGAGGACGCTGACGTGTCTGTTCACTGTATGTCAACAACTGGCACTCCCAAACGACCAGCACGGCTACACCCAGAAAACACACAGCCATCACACTACTCGACTGAAGCAGTCAGTTGACAAGTTTAATTACAATCTTCTCACGCTGTGGGGTAAACCACAAAAGAGACAACTGCTCCTACTGGGATGCACATTATGATTACTGTAAAAACACCAGACGTAGGGCTGAGGTTAGCAACACGAAGCCCCAAAAAAAGCACTCAAACATACTGCACTGGTTCACGGTAAAATGTTACTAGTGTTCATAGCGACCGCGTGCAGTTAAAAAAAAGAAAATAGGACTTTCTCGGACGAAATGTTCCACGAATGCCATCCTTTCTGTCAATAACAAGTCATTTTCTGTAACTCTTAAAGTGCTTATCAACTTTTAAATTAACACAGGGTCGTCAACTTCAATGATTAACCCACAGGCAAACCAAAAATTAGGACTACCAAAGTTAACAGACTTTCAAAGTTCGCTGTTGAGCTACACCAATCAGGAGATTCCTTTAAAAGGATAATTTTCAACAGATGCTACGTCTCAACAATTTACGAAACAAGTTAAACCCATAGTCGCAAATTCAGATAGAGCAACTAATTTCTTAGGACTAGACCACTGCAGTGCTTCGGGTTTCACCATTCATAAAGAGGCGAACCAAATTGAAACTGACGTTCCAAATTGAAGTTGAAACAGTTGTTGCATTTTTTCCGAAGCAGTAAGCAGTATTAAAGATTAACAGGGACACATCACGCTGAAGCTCAATTCGTTGCCGAAATTTTGGAAAGTACACAACATTCCCTTTGCGTTAAAAAATAAACGAAAGCAGGAACTCAACTGTCTTAAACTATGGAAGTTATGCCCAGTAGCCTATGAAGAACGCCGACTGTAGTTGTAGAGGCCACAGAACAGCCCACTACCCTGACCTCAGAACGATGGTTAATACTCAAACTATTATGGTCTCATATCCTATTCCCAAGCTGGAAAAACTGAGCAAAAATGTTCAAATGTATGTGAAATCTTATGGGACTTAACTGCTAAGGTCATAAGTCTTAAGCTTACACACTACTTAACCTAAATTATCCTAAGGAAAAACACACACACACACCCATGCCCGAGGAAGGACTCGAACCTCCGCCGGGACCAGGGAAAAACTGATGTCAAAAGTAGTTGGTACTGTCTAGTTTGGCAAACTAGATCTTCAAGAAGCATATTCGCGAATTTCTTACACAGATATTAACGATGATAAATACTCCATTTGGTCTACGCCACTGCAACAGTGTAACAGCGAGAGAATGAGATGAAGCTGACCTTGATAGATGAGGTGAGTCCCCCTCCCTTCCTCCCCCACTGTGAGAGTTCTGGAACTGATAACTGTCTAGGACGAGGTCACGCCCCCTAGGAATAAAATTCCAATAGGAATCAAACTTCCCTCCCCTCTCTCCATCTTAATACGGCGGTTGGAACTTAATTCACAACCGATGCAAAAGAGTTACATGTTTGCACCTGTTACTGTCCTTCAAAGTAGTCACTAGCGTTGTGTAGAACCCGTTGCCAGCGATGTGGAAGGTGTAGTATACCGTTAGCAGAACCTGTTCTGTTGATGGTGCGAAAGGAGCGGTCTACTGCCTGTCGAATGTCTGGAACATTTCTGAAGCGAATGCCACGAAGTGGTTCCTTCATCTTCGGAATCAGATATAAGTCACAAGGACCTAAGTCCGGGGAGTATGGTGGATGATACAGTACGTCCCAGTCCCATCGACCGAACAGAGCAGCCACAGCTTGCGTTGTATGCGCCCGCGCATTGTCGTGCGAAATGATGGGTGGATTGCGCAGAAAGTGTCGCCGCTTCTTTTGCAAAGCTGGTCGCAGGTGATGCTCCAAAAACTAACAGTAATACTGTGCATTGACGGTCTGCCGTGGAGTAACGTAACGCGTTAGGATAACACCATTACAGTCGTACACGAGAATCACCATAACTTTAGGCAGCTCCAGTCGCACCATCAACAGAACAGGCTTTGCTAACGGTATACTACGCCTTCCACATCGGTGGCAACGGATTCTACACAACGCTAGTGACTACTTTGAAGGACAGTAGCAGGTGCAAACATGTAACTCTTTTGCCACTATTTAAGTTCCAACCCTCGTATAAATGTAACTGTCATTTATGCTCTTTACGGGAACATGTTTGTTAGGCATCACGGTGTACGTATTTGTTATAAATAATAATAATAACAAATTAATATCAGCTACATTATTAACAATAATTTTTTTCTCAACCTCTCCTCCGATACGAAACTCGAGGTCTAAACCCCATAGTTCGAGGAACACTAGCAATAGAGCTATCCTACTCAGAAAATAGTGGTAAATATTAGCACAATTTTCGAGGTAAGCCATGTTATGTAAATTGAAGGTAGAGGGGGTGGGGGAAGAAAAGAGAGGATATGACTTTATGTGAAATCACCGGCGATAAGTGAAAATGTGTGCCAAACTGGGACCTAAACCCGGAGTTTTCTGCTTACTAGGCAGTTATGTTAAACAATGTGCTAGAAATGCATTGCGTTGGGATCGATGATTAATTGCTGGGGCATAAAAATATTTGCTTTTGACTTATTGCTGCAAATAAGGATTAGTAACGTCATTCGTCATGAGTCAGCTGTAGCAAGGTTATGAAACAAGTAGAGTATATGTGATCACATTCATGAATGACACACACAAATGGGTAAAAAAATGCAAGTACTAGAACAGGCTTAATAACTAACTGCTTATAGCATATTAATTTCATGAATAGCTTCTCCTGGAAAAATACAAAATGGATTATTAGCTGAAAGAAGAAACGCATATTATGCTGAAAAGTAGTGAACTTCGAATAAACAGGTAATGAAACGTGTACTCAATATGTATGTACTCTAGCTGTCCTTTCCAAAACATTCAGTCATTATACCATGCGACATAAGACAGACTGTCAAAACGAACTGCAACAAATACTTAAATAACTACAAAGCATTTCTTAACTAACAGTAAATATATAGTATAGAGTTTCTTATTTCTAGCATATTTCATCACTAAAACTAAGATGTGTAGTTCTGTCTGACAGCCTGCATCAATCGCCTCGTATTCTGAAAGAAAAATAATTACTTAAGACTGCTATCATACGATGTGTATAGTATATTCTTGTTAATGTTTGTTACTTCTGATCCATTTACTCTTCGTGACGAGGTATTGCATCTTCTTTCGTTCATTCCGAAGGTGAAATTCCCATTTCATAGTAATCCACTGTGGTTTGTTTAATTTATTTCTTTTAGACGTTATTGTTTTCTGAAAATGATGAATAAGGATTAATATCTTGCATTTAAATCATATACCCATTAAATAAAAACTGGTTTCTAGTGATATAATTAAGCATACAGCATAGCATGACAGAAAACGTATTATGTCAAAAACATAGACAGTGTTCAGGTGCAAAAATGTACACAGAGTATAATGTAGTAGCAAAAAAAAAAAAAAAATGTAAAATAGTCACGATGTTGAGATATCATATGGCAAAATGTCAAAGTCAACTGGTGTTTGTTATATCTTAAAGATTTCGTATTGCATACAAACAAAACAGGAAAACAATCATACATACATAAAAAATGGAAAATGTGCACAGTCAGATATATAACAAGAAATGACTTTCTTTGTGTTCAGCTTGTATGTTGTGTAGTTGATAGAGGCGAGAGTTGAAGACTTTAATGGAGAAAGAATTTGATAAAATTAATATGTCACTAGATAGAATTGCATAATTGATCATAAAATATGTAAGTTTATCTGAAAAAATGTGCACGGTCTGATGTGTAACGACAAGAAAAGCGACCTGCTAACCTTACCTTGCCGGGCACTTCCCAAGAAAAAATATAATAATCATCAGTATGTAGTCACATAAATATAATTGCTTAAGTGGTCATAAAATATGTAAGTATATCTGGAAAAATGTGCACGGTCTGATGTGTAACGACAAGAAAAGCGACCTGCTAACCTTACCTTGCCGGGCACTTCCCAAGAAAAAATATAATAATCATCAGTAAGTAGTCGCATAAATATAATTGCATCATTGGTCATATAAAAATCAAAAAATGGCATTACAGTGTGATAAATCATAAAGTATGTTCATTCAATAAGGGGTTTAATATTGGAGACATGGTGATTGCCTTTACTTTTTCTGGTTCTCAGAGTTTCGATATGTACTACATTGGGGTGAGGAATGCTGCGAATTCGATATTGACCTGCGTATAGAAGCTCAAATTTACTACGTCTACTCTTTCCTCTGTTAGATAAATAATGTGTGCGTACTATCTTCTGTCCAATGTGAAAGTCACGGCGTGTACAAACCTGTTTTTGCTGTCTTCTTCGGCGCTCTGCGGCACGTTTGATGTTGTTCAGCGCAATGTCAATTATTTCATGGTGTCGTAGTCGACGAGATGTAGGAAAGGTTACTAATTCTTTAGTTTTGTTAGGTAGTTCAACATTTTTTAATATGACAGTCGGAGATAGCATAGTAGATTCATTTGGTATGGAATTAATTATATCCTGGAATGAGAGTATTTATGTGTCTCAATCAATATGTCTTTTATGGCAGTATATTCTACATAGTTTACCAATTTCTTTCATTAGTCGTTCACAAGGGTTCGAAGAAGCATGACACTTGGATATATAGATCGGAGAAATGTTTCTAGGTCGTAACATACGTGTCCATATAGCAGATCGAAACTGTGATCCATTGTCGGAAATTACTTTCAATACATGCCCTACATGGAATAGAAAATGTTTTATAAATGCTTTCGAAACAGATTTAGCAGTAGCTTTGCGTAACGGAGTGAAGGTAACAAATTTTGAAGTGAGTTCAACAGCGACAAAGATGTAGCAAAAACCTCTATTAGTTCTGGGAATCGGACCGAAAATGTCTACAGCGGCCATGTGTGTCAATTTAACAGGTACAATGGGATGTAACGGAGGAATTTGTGAAGTCGTGTCTGACTTAGCTTTCTGGCAGATTTTACATGACGCTAAAACTCGTCGAATACGTTTCTCCATATTGGCAAAATAACAGTTCTGTCTCAGTATAAGAAAACATTTTCTGGCTCCGTAATGTGCGTAACTTAAATGAGTATACCAAATTAATTTGTTAACAAGCTCGTCAGGAATGCATAATAACCAATTGTTGCTGTCAGGGTGAGAGCGGCGAAACAGTATATTATTGCGTACAGTGTAATGGTTTCTAATGGTAACATTATTTCCATCTTGCGAAAGGTGTTTTATTTCTTTCCACACGTTGTCTTTACTCTGCTCTTGTGCTATGTCTCGTAATGACGAAGAAATGCAATTTTCAAATGCAACTTGTTGAATGTACATGACGCTGAAATTTGCTTGGCAGAAGTTGGTTGCGATGTCTTGCTGATTGTTGCTGAGAGAACGGGATAGTGCGTCTGCTACAATATTTTGTGTGCCGGGAATGTGAACAATTGTAAAATTAAATTCCTGTAAATAAAGTTTCCATCTGCTTAATGTGTCGTGTGTAAATTTAGCGGAAAGTAAAAACTGTATAGCTCTATGATCTGTGTAAACGGTCGTATGTCTTCCATGAAGAAAATGCCGAAATCTCGTGTAAATGCCCATACAACACATAATATTTCAAGTTCTGTGACAGAATAATTGCGTTCAGCATGTGACAGAATGCGACTCGCAAAGGCGATGTTTTTAATTACTGTAGTACCATCTTCTTCAATTTCCTGAAAAATGTGTACGCCTAAAGCGGTGTTAGAACTGTCGGTGGCAATGGAAAAATTTCTAGTAAGATCTGGATGTGATAAAAGTGGTGCATTCAACAAAGCTTGTTTTAGATTGACAAATTCAGAATGTGCTTGGCTATCCCATGACCAAATAGTGTTTTTAGCTGTCAATTGACATAATCTAGGGGTGTCTAAACCAGAGTAATGAATAAATTTAAGGAAAAAGTTAATTAAACCCAAAAAGCTGCGTAGTTGTTTCTTCGTCGTAGGAACAGTAATGTCACGTAAAGCTTGAAGTTTTCCGGGTCAGGCGCAATGCCTTCTGCTAAAATTACATGTCCAAGAAATTTTATAGAAGTTTTGCCAAAGTGCGATTTACTGAGATTAACTGTGAGTCCTTGTGCACGAAAAGTTCGTAACAGTTGTTCAAGAATCAGATTGTGTTCAGACCAGTTAGCTTCTGCAATAAGAATGTCGTCTACATACGTTGTGATTCTGTCTTTTAATTCTGTCGAAAGTATACTATTCAATCCGCGAATAAATGCTGCTTAAGAAATAGTTAAACCGAACGGTAATTTACAAAATTGATAACAGTCACCAAAACAGAGAAAAGCCGTGTACTTTCTGCAGTCCGGATGGAGCTGAATTTGCCAAAATCCAGATTTCAAATCTAATGTGGAATAAATAGCAGTACCATGAAATTTCTGTAGAAGTTCTTCTAGTGTCTGTGGGCGATCTGTTTCATTAATAACAATGTCATTGATGTGACGCGAACCAAGTACGAGACGAAGTGAACCATCCTTTTTCTTAACAATATGGTTTGGGTTTATGCACGGACTAACTGCCGGTTCAATAATTCCTTGGTCAAGCATAGCTTGCAATTCTTTCTTAACTTGTTCTCTGTGAATATACGGAATGGGATAATGTTTGACTTTAAATGTGTAGTGCTGTTTAACTTGAAATTCATAGATAAAACCGGACATAGTACCAGGGACGTTGTCAAAAACTGCTTGCTATAAAAGAATTTTGCGTAGTTGCGTGCGTTCGTCGTCTGTATTTGCACTGTTCTGTTTAACTTTATCAGAAATCATATGTATAACGTCATAGTCGGCTTCGTCTGGAGTATTATAGTTGTGTACGTACGTATCTGTGAACAATGTGGAATGACAGTCTGTGCTATTATTTGCGGGAGGATGCTGTGGCATTTCCACTATTTGTACTGTTCTGTTATTTCTTCCTGACGTATTAGGTTCGTGATGACACCGACTGTCTGGTTCATTCATGATAATCTGTTGTTGCGGATGATTTTGCTGCTGGTAAGACCGACTGTTATTAAACGTACGCTGAAAATTGTGCTCATTACTTTTACGTCTGTCATGATAGTCATTTCTATACGGTGCATTGCGATATCAGTTGAAATGGTGTGTTTTCTGTAGGCTACGTAGTTATTTCCTTGTTGCTGTGCGTTACTATTTGGTATGGCCGACGCTATACGTGTAGGCGGCGAACATTAAAGCTTGGTTGAGCTTGCAGACTGCATTGTTGGTTAGGTATGCTAACCGGTTGGTTTTGTTGTTGTTGTGGGGAAAAACCTCTATTGTTACCAAAATTTGTTTGCTCTTGCTGATAATTTTGACGATACTGATGATTAAAATTTTGTCTGATATTAAAATTACGCTGATAGTTCTTCTCATTTCAGGAGTGTCTAATGAAAACTGTCACCTTCGGTAAAACTTGTCATGTCAGGTTTTCTTTATTCGTTTCTAATCCTAGATAGATCGACAGTTGAAGAGCTGTTTTGATAGATGTAAAGGATAGTAGAAGAGAAGGCAGCAGTGCAGAAAACTAAAGATGAAATAGCACTACTACGGCTCGGGGCCCTGTGCACGCTACGGCACATATTCATCGAAGTGTAATGAATCCCCTGAGGTCTATTACGCGTTGCAAATAAATTTTAGTTTCTGCGTTACAGGCAATGCCGGTGAAAATTCAAAAGCAAGTTGTTGTATCCAGTCCATATCTAGTTTCTGCATTATAAGTCAAGCTGATGAAAATACAAAAGCAAATTGTCGTATCCAGTCCAAAGGATGTATCTGTGTTCTGTCATTCTTACATACTTTAAATTTTCTCACGGATAGAAAATGCTTGTAATCAAAATTATCGTCTCGGAATGTCTGAACAGATTCAGGATTGTATGATAATCTGTTTGTCTGTGACTGTTCGGAATCTAACTCACGTACTCTCTGTAAATTACCTAAGTTATACTGGCTGTGTGAGTCTGACAAATGATCAGAGAGTGGCGTATGCTGTGACTTGTTAGTGTCTGAAACATTTTTCATCTCTGTCACTTCTTGCTGTAATGTTGACAATTTTCTACGTAATATATTATTGGACGAATCTATCTCACTGATCGTCTGCTGTAAATTTTGGAATTCAGGTGTTTGATTAAACGAAACTGGTGAAGTATCGTCCGATTTGGTGTCATTATTACTTTCAATAACGTCAATACGACTGGCCAATTCATCATATTTTTCAGTCAGTGCTTTTACCTGATCATCGTTTTTAGTATTGCAAGCATTAATTTGTTCTTGTATTTTACGTGTGGTTTTGTTCAACTTTTTAACGTCTGCTTTGATGGCATCGGGATCCTGAATTCGTTCTAATTGTTCAAGTCTGTCGGTCACTGTCTGAAAGTCTACTGTGTGTGTGTCTGTTTTTGCTTTAAGATCGGAGATTTCATCATGCAGTTCGGTGTTCAACTGTTTGATAGTATTAATTTCGTCTGATACTGTAGCAATATTGTTGTCTACGTATGTTTTTGCTTTAGTAAACAATTTTCGCTTATCTTCCTGTCTCTGTGCAGTAATTGTTTCCATGACTTGTTGCTTTACTTTATTCTGTTCCTGTATAAATTTACGGTAACGCGTTTCACTGTTTTGTAGGTGGTGATTAAAACGTTCGTCAATTTGGCTGTTCTGTTGGTCAAATTTCGCGTCTACTTTTGCATCCAGTGTGCGTGAAAGTTCTGCTGACATTAATTTAAACTCGTCGCGTAACTGTTTGCGTTCTCAGAACATTGTTTAACGACTGCACTAATTTCGTCTCTAAGTAATTTAGTTGTGGCTGCATGTGTATTACTTAATTCTTGAGCCACAGATTTAATTTCTTCACTACTGCTCCTAGCACAAGCCTTAATTTCCTCACGTAACTGTTCTTTAGTATCATGACATTGCGCGGCAATGGCTGTAATCTGTTCACTAAGTTGTTTGAAATTGTTATCTTGCTTATCATTCGACTGTTTGAGACTTTCATTCAACTGTTTGGAATTGTTATCTTGTTTTTCATTATGTTCATTAATTTGTTGTCTGAGATTTTCATTATTTTCATTAAGTTGTTGTTTGAGACTTTCCTTAAGTTGTAGCAATAATGCCATAACTTGATCCATGCCAATATTACCTACTCTATTCTCTGTGCTGTTTGATGGCGTACCTGCAATTGTCACGTTCTGTGTAACCATTTGGTCATTCTGTGATTCTCGAAACGGTTTGCCAATCGGGTGTGCACTGTGGGTCACTACCTCGGAATCAAATAAATCTGACGTATTTTGCTACATTGTTCATCTTCGTGAGAAAAATTTATCTGTTCACAATTCAAATTTTGCAAACCGGGTGTGTCAAACTGGGCAGCGTTCATTGTATCGGAACGTGCCGCGTCATCAATTGTTACATTTACTGTGGACATAATTGAATTTGTTTGTTCATCATTAGGATCAAAATCAATATTAGTGATCGGCACGCACTGATTATCTGTAATTAGGGGATTATCACTATTAGACTGAGTGTCGCTAGTATTATCTGTCAAATTATTCGAGTCGGCTATTTCACTCATTGCACATTGCGATGTACTGTTAACAGTTTTTTTTTGCGGCATTTTTTACAAATCAAAGTTAAGCACAAAAATGAAACAAAGACAAAGCGAAATGGAACAAACAATTACAACAAAGACCAATAAATTGCCGATGATCTGTGAAAGAAAGAGTGACAAATTAGTAAATGCGTTGCGCCAGATGCAAACTACATTTAAGTAAATAAGAGCAAATATATGACTACTTCTCAGAGATCCACAAAGAAATACTATCCTGGCTGGTTGTCGCCAAGTGTAACCTCTCCACAAAAATAGTATAAATAATAATAATAATGAATATGAATATGATTCTAATTTTTTTAGTGTAACCTCAGAACAAAATTTGTTCCCATTTATAACCTCCCTACAGGAATTCATTCACATTTAACCTCCAACACAAAATTTGTTTCCCATTTAATGTACCCACAAAATTCTTTTCTCATTTAATGTAAGCTCGAAACAGAAAAATTCCTAAACCTCGCAATAAAAAAAGTAAATTCAGTAACCTGGTAAATTTTGGACGACAGCAGTGCTGCGTCATGGCCCTGTAAGATCATTCTGAATAAAAAAGCAAAAATTCTTACCTCAATAAAGTCGCCAAATATCTGCTCTTACAATATTTTTTTTTTCGGCACAGCTCTGTGAAATGCTGGTCGATAGATTTGTCATTTATGAAAGGAAGCAACTGATTTTTCTTTTGCAACAATCGGAATGATCATGGATTGGAGAAATTAGTAAATTCTTTAAATTGAAATGAATGCTTGTAAAAAAATTACTTTATATGACAAAGATTATTATTAGGAGATTTTTAAAACATTTACATGGGAGTTCAGATACATTACTAGATATGCGCGAGGCTGCTTTTTACCTTATACAATAATACTCAGGCTCCGGCATCGGTGCACCGCGACCGGCCCAGCCAACACGATACACTATTCCAGACCAGAACAGACTGCAGACTAGACAAGCGCAGACTAGCAACAACTTACTGCTACAGCTACACAGTTCCTACTCAGTCAACACTGCTCTCTGGTCAGCGATTCTCTTATACCTTGCATATCGCAGGCAGCGCATGAGCCATACATCGAAATTACATCTGCTCGGACCTCTTACATAAAATTACATCTGCTCGGACCTCTTACAATACGACGATGCAACATACTCATAAGAGAGTTTAAAAAGGTCTCCAGTAATACAAACCTGCTAATCCACCAGGACCTTACTGTATTTAGAAGATTGAAATCCATAAATCCTCCTGTGAAGACTGCACAGCAACTTTTGAGCCAAAACTACAATGGCCTTGAAATCTGGCGAACGGATTGGAGAAACAGATCCAATCCAAGATGGCCAACTATCCAGCAGGCTTTCGCCTCCAAAGGAAAACCTCGGTAACACTGAACAGAATACGGACAGGTAATGGCCGATGCAGATCCTCAATGTACAGCTGGAACTTGTGACATGACCCTGGGTGCGACTGTGGTGCCAAAGAACAAACCATCCACCACATCGTCAGCCAGTGTCCACTGAGAGCGTTCACCAGCACTAATGACGACTTCCTGAGGGCAAGACCACAAGCTGTGAAGTGGCTGCAGAATCTAAGTGTGGAATTGTGATTGCTGAAAATACTGGAATCTGAACTTTATGCAATCTTATTGTTTTTTAATGTAGTTATACATTTATTGTTATGTGCCAACGTTAAATTTACATTATTCTATTATGTTTGTATCCTATATTTTAACAATTTATGAAGGCATTTCGAAAAGTAAAGCTACAATGGCTTGCAGTCCTTAAATAGAAAATTTATTTAGAAAAGTCAGTTACATCTTATTAATTGGATTATTTGTTATTTTTCGACATAATCACTCCCATTATCCAAACATTTATTAAGTCGGTGCACAAGCTTTTGTATCCCACAGTCATAGAAGGTTGCCGCCTGTTGTCGAAACCACATTTCAACTTCATCTTTGATCTCTTCGTCGTCGTGGAATGATTTTCCACCAAGATGTGACTTCAGGTAACGGAAGACATGGAAGTCGGTGGGCGCAAGGTCCGGGCTGTATGGCGGATGGTCCAATACGTCCCATTTGAATTGTTTGAGTAGTGCTTTGGTTATGAGCGCTGTGTGAGGCTTATCATTGTCATGAAGCAAGCGGACTCGACTAGGGGCTCCAGAACGCCCTATACTTGTAATGTTAAAATAACGCTTATAAATTACATCTTTCCTCACAAAGTATTTGAGGTAGGAAGTTGAACTTTTAACAGATTATTTATTGGAATATGGGCTACAACTTAACACAGGGATTTTACAAAATTTTAGTTCAGTTATTAAAGATGATTTTTTTTCAATTGTAATGAAAATTCACAACATTTTTTGCAATTTTTTATTTATATATTCAAAAATATACAGTTTTTTGGAAAAAGGCTGTGTTAAATTATGCAGAAGGTACTGTGTAACATTTAGTGAAAGTTTGAAACAAATATGTTTGGAAGATCCTTAGAAAACATGTAATTAGTATGAGAAAATAAAAGTTTTGGGAATCGAGCGACAAAGATTGGATTAACTTTTTAGTGCATTCCAGGTCCATAGGATGGATTATCTTCATCCTCTGCAAACTCCTCCTCCAGCTTCCTCTTGTTCCTCCTCCTGTTTACTCTTGCTTGTATTTCTAGACTCTTTACAGCCCTGTCTGCAGCCCGAAGGCGTTCCTTGTCTAAAGCAAGCATCGCTCGTACCATGTTAGAACCTATCTTCATTCCCATATTTCTAAATACCTTGCACCTTACAATGTTGCCATCATTGAAAGTCGCAACAGCATCATACACACCAAAGTGAAGTGTTTCTATTCCAACAAATACAGTCTTGGGGATTCTCGACCATATAACACTATTTACACTTTCATTGGGGTTTTGAGTTTTTCCGTGAATACACTTTTTCAACAGTTCAGGTGCTGCTAAGTCTCTGAAAATAGGTTTTATCACCTCCATTATTGCATGGGGCAGACTATGCTTATGAGTGTACACTTCACCAGTTAGCAATCCTTTGTTATATTTACACCAACTGTCTTCTTCTTTGGGACACAAGCTATGTTGGGGATTTTCATCGGTTGAAGAAGTATGAAAAAAAATAGCCCAAACAGCCTTCTTCATTTCGTCGACACTTTGTGTATTTTGCCTAATAGCCATTCCATAATAGTTCTGTATTTTGTCAATTACACTGTCAGTTAACCATCCCTTCCCATCCAACCCTTTACCATCACTGAGTTTTTGTTTTTTGTACGAAGCTTTCAGTCGCCAAAGTCTTGTTCCCATTCGCTTCTGTACGTGTCCAATACACTCAAATTTCTGCACTACAACATCATCACCATAGGGCTTCAGTCCTTGAACATGTTTGAAACTTTTAGAATCACCGTCACCAAGGCAATTAACATATCGCACTTCATCTCACGCCTCAGAACGCTGGAATATACTGGCAACACATCTAAAACTTTCCCTGTATACATACTGGTGGCAGATACTACACCATGAAGAGATGTGTGTCCCCGTTTATGCCAGGTACCATCGAACGCTGCAGTCAAATTCTGTTACCATTATTTTCCATTACTGCCCCTTCCATAGCGTTCTTCATAGATTCTATACAGACATCTTCTACTTTAGACCCTATTAATTTATTATAGGTCGTAAACTTGGTTGGGGGATTTGGAAGATTCATGATGCCACAGAAAATTGCACCTGCAGTAGCACCCTTACCAACTGAATGCAAGGAATAAACAAATCTAATATTGTGTTCGTAGATTTTGCTACCATTTTCTTCAGTTGCAGTTACTACAACACTGTTCCAAAATGTGGTCATGTATGAACACTTATCACATTTCAGTTGTATTTCACTAGCAAGTCCTACATGCTTTATTATGGAGAGTTCCAGACCAACTTCACTACAATGAATACATCTTACACAGTTTGAAAAAATTCCTTTGAGAACCGACATATCAAATATTTCATTCACATCCGATTCGCCCATAAAACATTCATAGTTTTCACTCATTGAACCAAGCTTCTTCTGTGAAGTATTTTCTTTCCCACTTTGACTGCTATGGGCAGGTGTACTTGAGAGGTTAGGTTCACTCACTTGGTTATCGTCTTTATTGTTTACAGTAATAACACATACCTTTGGCTTTCCAACATTTCTCCTTTTCTTAAAAGCCTTCAGAGAATTTCTAATAACTTTACTTTTACTCATTATTATACTTCAACAAAACAGAGACTCAAGAAACAGAATTAATTACGAATATTTTCGAGATAACGACAGAGTAAATAAACATGAAACAATCGACACTCACACCAGCGATATATATTGAACCATCACAGATTAGCCACAACACATACTTTATCTCACATCACTAAAATGTACCTGATGAACACTGACGTTAATAATAACACCATTTGACAGCAGTTTAACAGCGCCACAGTGGGTCACGCCCATGTAGAACACATTTCAAAAAAAATTTAAAAATAGTTGTAGTCTTCAGAATTGAATAAATTATATATCTATTAAAAGGTAATAGTCTGCAGATTCAGAAAACGCAAAAAAGTAAAAATTGAACTTTTCATGATTTTGAGCCTTTCCGGAGCCCCTTAACAACATTCCCCTGCGTTTGTTTTGAATTGCTCTTCGAAGACGTTTCAAAGTCTGGCAATATGCAGCAGTATTAATTGTCGTTCCAGGAGGCATAAATTCCAACAGAGGAATGCCTTGTCTGTCCCAAAAAACAGAAGCCATGATTTTCTTCGCTGAAATCGACGTTTTGCATTTCTTGGTTTTTGGTGAATTCGAATGGTGCAATTGCATTGATTGTTGCTTGGATTCAGGTGTATGGTGATAAACCCACGTCTCGTCACCTGTCACAATGTGACCAAGGAACTCATCACCTGCTTCAGCATAGCGTGTGAGGAAGTCGAGTGCAAAGCCCATCCTTTTCTTTTTGTGTTCTTCCGTTAACAGTTTTGGAACCCAGCGCGCACACAATTTCCTGTACCCTAACTTGACAATCACAATGTCATAAAGAGTTGTCATTGACATGTCCAGTATGATCTGATGGAATTCTTTCAATGTGAGACGTCTATTCACACGAATTGCTTCCTCCGTTCTCTGAAGAAGGGCATCAGAGATCACAGATGGCCGACCTGTTCTTTGTCATGAACATCAGTCCTACCTTCAGAGAAATGACGACACCATTTCGTTACATTTTGTCGATTCATAATGTTCCCGAAAACAGAAACAATTTCTTTGTGAATATCCGCTGGTCGCTAACCTTTTGCATGAAGAAAACGTATGACGGAGTGCACTTCGCATTTGGCGGGATTCTGAATCGGAGCAGCCATTTTAAACACGACCTACTCCAACCAGAAGCAACGTTCAACTGCCGAACGACCGCGAGGAGAAAGCTAACGGTTCAAGATTAACACCAGTGTTGCCAACTTGCTCGCCAAAACTCTTCTGTTCCTCTGGCGTATGGTGTATCTTTACTTTCCGAAATACCCTCGTATATTCTCTTGTATGCTGTTTCCAATGTAGTGTGCAAATGAATAGTAACATTACCCATCGGAGGAACGACCACTTTGGCCCGGTACCCATTAGCGCTTCTGTACGTCTAAACCGCGCGGCAGTGCCGAGGTTGCCGTGGAAAAGGCCACTTCCCATTATAGCGCGACTGTGCGGCACGCGGCAATGCCAGCGGCAAGCGGTTTCCGCATTGACGCAGCGGCTCGTGGAACTGACCTTCCCATCTGGTAGCGGACACCACTGAGATACGGGGCGGGACCCACTTAAAAGCGTGGCGCGTTTGATTAACCATAGCGTGAAGACAGACGAAGTTGGGTGAAGACATTCCAATTTTTTATTTTCTTTACTTTACGTTCTTTCGAAGATTTCAATATTAACGTTTTCTTATGTCAGATTTAATGAACTACAGCTAATAATTATTCCCTGTCTCATTATGTGGTCAACAACATTTAGAAAACCGATCGCTCCAGAAGAAAAACTTGCTGTGGCTCTCACAACAGCATTTAGTACTGCAGTCCTCAGTATTTGCTATATTAAGATCATGTATTTTAACCACACTGTGACTGTTAGGCATGCAGACAATCAATGACGTTGTATCACAATACTCAACTCCACCTCTAATCTACAATTAACACCATCGTACTCAAGACAAACATAAATTCAGTACTCACCCAGTGCAGTCGTTAACTTGTCTAACAACGCCACAGACAATGAGTAGATTGAAAGAATGTACGATAAGAAAAAATAAATTATTCAGACAGTTAAGAGAGACAAAAATTTAAAATGTGATGTTGTGTTGTTATGGTCTTCAGTCCTGAGACTGGTTTGATGCAGCTCTCCATGCTACTCTATCCTGTGTAAGCTTCTTCATCTCAAAGTACTTACTGCAACCTACATCCTTCTGAATCTGCTTAGTGTATTCATCTCTTGGTCTCCCTCTACGATTTTTACCCTACACGCAGCCCACCAATGCTAAATTTGTGATCCCTTGATGCCTCAAAACATGTCCTACCAACCGGTCCCTTCTTTTGGTCAAGTTGTGCCACAAACTCCTCTTCTCCCCAATTCTATTCAACACCTCCTCATTAGTTATGTGATCTACCCATCTAATCTTCAGCATTCTTCTGTAGCACCACATTTCGAAAGTTTCTATTCTCTTCTTGTCCAAACTATTTATCGTCCATGTTTCACTTCCATACATGGCTACACTCCATACAAATACTTTCAGAAACGACTTCCTGACACGTAAATCTATACTCGATGTTAACAAATTTCTCTTCTTCAGAAACGCTTTCCTTGCCATTGCCAGTCTACATTTTATATCCTCTCTACTTCGACCACCATCAGTTATTTTACTTCCTAAATAGCAAAACTCCTTTACTACTTTAAGTGTCTCATTTCCTAATCTAATTCCCTCACCATCACCCGATTTAATTTGACTACATTCCATTATCCTCGTTTTGCTTTTGTTGATGTTCATCTTATATCCTCCTTTCAAGACACTGTCCATTCCGTACAACTGCTCTTCCAAGTCCTTTGCTGTCTCTGACAGAATTACAATGTCATCGGCGAACCTCAAACTTTTTATTTCTTCTCCATGAATTTTAATACCTACTCCGAATTTTTGTTTTGTTTCCTTTACTGCTTGCTCAATATACAGATTGAATAACATCGGGGAGAGGCTACAACCCTGTCTCACTCCCTTCACAACCACTGCTTCCCTTTCATGCCCCTCGACTCTTATAACTGCCATCTTGTTTCTGTACAAATTGTAAATAGCCTTTCGTTCCCTGTGCTTTACCCCTGCCACCTTCAGAATTTGAAAGTGAGTATTCCAGTTAACATTGTCAAAAGCTTTCTCTAAGTCTACAAATGCTAGAAACGTAGGTTTGCCTTTTCTTAATCTTTTTTCTAAGATAAGTCGTAAGGTTAGTATTGCCTCACGTGTTCCAACATTTCTACGGAATCCAAACAGATCTTCCCCGAGGTCCGCTTCTGCCAGTTTTTCCATTCGTCTGTAAAGAATTCGCGTTAGTATTTTGCAGCTGTGACTTATTAAACTGATAGTTCGGTAATTTTCACATCTGTCAACACCTGCTTTCTTTGGGATTGGAATTATTATATTCTTCTTGAAGTCTGAGGGTATTCCGCCTGTCTCATACATCTTGCTCACCAGATGGTAGAGTTTTGTCAGGGCTGGCTCTCCCAAGGCTGTCAGTAGTTCTAATGGAATGTTGTCTACTCCCGGGGCATTGTTTCGACTCAGGTCTTTCAGTGCTCTGTCAAACTCTTCCCGCAGTATCTTATCTCCCATTTCGTCTTCATCTACATCCTCTTCCATTTCCATAATATTGTCCTCAAGTACATCGCCCTTGTATAAACCCTCTATATACTCCTTCCACCTTTCTGCCTTCCCTTCTTTGCTTAGAACTGGGTTTCCATCTGAGCTCTTGATATTCATACAAGTGGTTCTCTTCTCTCCAAAGGTCTCTTTAATTTTCCTGTAGGCAGTACCTATCTTACCCCTCGTGAGATAAGGCTCTACATCCTTACATTTGTCTTCTAGCCATCCCTGCTCAGCCATTTTGCACTTCCTGTCGATCTCATTTTTGAGACGTTTGTATTCCTTTTTGCCTTCTTCATTTACTGCATTTTTATATTTTCTCCTTTCATCAATTAAATTCAATATTTCTTCTGTTACCCAAGGATTTCTATTAGCCCTCGTCTTTTTACCTACTTGATCGTCTGCTGCCTTCACTACTTCATCCCTCAGAGCTACCCATTCTTCTTCTACTGTACTTCTTTCCCCCATTCCTGTCAATTGTTCCCTTATGCTCTCCCTGAAACTCTCTACAACCTCTGGTCTAGTCAGTTTATCCAGGTCCCATCTCCTTAAATTAGCACCTTTTTGTAGTTTCTTCAGTTTTAATCTACAGTTCATAACCAATAGATTGTGGTCAGAGTCCACATCTGCCCCTGGAAATGTCTTACAATTTAAGACCTGTTTCCTAAATCTCTGTCTTACCATTATATAATCTATCTGATACCTTTTAGTATCTCCAGGATTCTTCCATGTATACAACCTTCTTTTATGATTCTTGAACCAAGTGTGATGAGAGACTGGAATTCGGTAACAAGGATAGCAGGAGGAAATAGGAGAATATGGGCTCACGGAAAGGAATGAAATGGGAAGCCATATGATAGGATTTTGCACAGAGCATAATTTAATCATCGCCGACATTTTCCTTAAGAGTAATAAAAGAAGAGTGCACATGTGGAACAGAGTTTTCAAAACTAGATTTTAAATTGTAAGACGTTTCTAGGTGCAGATGCAGACTGACGGTAATTTATTGGTTGTGAATTGCAGTTTACAGCTAAAGAGGTAGCAAAAGGTAGCCAATAGGTATACACTGAATATAATTGACACAGTGGAAAATATAAAAATGCAGCAAATCATGTAGGCCATAGCCAATACGGATATCTAAAATATGACAATGACAGAAAGTCCAAAATCGCAAATCAGGAATGTCTAGGAGGAAAGTAAAAAGCTGTTTCAACAACTTTGAATTTTCCTCCAAGCCATTCTTGCTTTGCGATTTTTCAGTTGGAAAAGATAAATGCCAACATTAAATGAAAAAAAAATACTTTGGAGCAAAGAGAAACAACTGTACGAACGTTAAGAGCTCATATGGCAAGCCAGAGCTAAGCATAGAAGAGAAGGCTGGAAGGTGGAAGGAATATGAATGGGGGGCGGCTACACAAACTAACACGTGTACAATGTTAGATTCCTGTGAAATGAATGAACACGCGTGACAATACTGGTACTACTACATATCTTAGTGTTTAGACTGCTGACGAAAGGCAAACCTGTGTCCATAGCAGCCGGCATCGGTAGCCGAGCGGTTCTAGGCGCTTCAAAATGGTTCAAATGGCTCTGAGCACTATGGGACTCAACTGCTGAGGTCATTAGTCCCCTAGAACTTAGAACTAGTTAAACCTAACTAACCTAAGGACATCACAAACATCCATGCCCGAGGCAGGATTCGAACCTGCGACCGTAGCGGTCTTGCGGTTCCAGACTGCAGCGTCTTTAACCGCACGGCCACTTCGGCCGGCTCTAGGCGCTTCAGTCCGGCACTGCGGGACTGCTACGGTCGCAGGTTCGAATCCTGCCTCGGGCATGGATGTGTGTGATGTCCTTAGGTTAGTCAGGTTTAAGTAGTTCTAAGTTCTAGGGGACTGATGACCTCGGATGTTAAGTCCCATAGTGCTCAGAGCCATTTGAACCATTTTTTTGTGTTCATGGCATTTGTAGATTTGCAAAAATATTTTGACGATCTTGACTGAAGCTCTGAAGGTATCAGGGATAAAACATAGGGACACAATATTATCTACAATATGTAACAGAAACTAGACTGAAGTTGTAAGACTTCAAGGACTTGAAACGGAAGCAGTAGTTGAGAACGCAGAAGTAGAGAGGATGTAAAATGCAGACTGGTAATAGCAGGAAAAGCGTTTCTAAAAAAGAAAAAATTTGTTGACTTCTAACTCTAAACTCAGTCCGAACAGGTCTCGGAAGACCCTAACAGTTCTGACCGACGGCCGTGTCGTCCTCAGCCTATAGGCGTCACTGGATGCGGATATGGAGGGGCATGTGGTCAGCACACCGCTCTCCCGGCCGTTGTCACTTCTCGTGACCGGAGCCGCTGCTTCTCAGTCAAGTAGCTCCTCAATTGGCCTCACAAGGGCTGAGTGCACCGCGTTTGCCAACAGCGCTCGGCAGACCGGACGGTGACCCATCCAAGTGCTAGCCAAGCCCGACAGCGCTTAACTTCGGTGATCTGACCGGAGCCGGTGTTACCACTGCGGCAAGGCCGTTGGCTTGTTGACATCGAGTATGAATTTAAATGTTAGGAAGTGGAGTGCAGCCACGTATGTAAGTGAAAAAGGACGATAAACACTTCTGTTCAAATGGCTCCGAGCACTATGGAACATCTGAGGTCATCAGTCTCCTAGAACTTAGAACTACTTAAACCTGACTAATCTAAGGACATCACACACATCCATGCCCGAGGCAGGATTCGAACCTGCGACTAAACAGTTCTGTCAAGGAGACGATGGATGCTTTCGAAATGTGGTGCTAGAGAAGAATGCTGAAGATGAGATATGCAGATCGTATAAATAATGAAGAGGTAGTGAAACAAACTGGGGAGATAAAGGAAACTATGGCACAGCTTGTCTAAAGGAAGGGTCTGGTTGACAGCACATATTGCGAAACATCAAGGAATCGTCAGTTTGCTAATCATAATGATACCACCCAACCCCTTATAAGAACCCCTCCGCAAAACTCGTACATGAGCAGTCATTGGTTGTTGGTTCTTGAAGGAATACAGGTCTTAGGGAAAATACACAAACTGCAGAGAGGAGAAATCGTATTATCCATCACTTTAGGATGTACTAACAGTTCTCAAACTGTGTAGAAGTCATCGATGGTAAATATATTGTAATACAGGTATGCTACGATACTTTTTGTTCAGGGGAGGATTTTCCACTAACTTCAATTATCATTCAATCATCCTCAGGCCTATTAAACGATGCATCAACGTCATCCGAAACAATTTTTAATTACAGTTCTTGTCGGGGAAGCAGATTAATTAGAAAATAAATACGGCATTTTGGCAACCAAATATGGAATCGAACATTCTATCATACAGCTGAAGTGGTAATTGTGAAGCTAATTGTTATGACTGGTCCTCCGTAACTGCTTGCAAGACTGGAATCACTGAGAATAGTCGTATAGTATGATGTATTGTCCTCCAGAGGTTATAGATACTGAAGACGATGCACAGAATGTTATACTTCGTACTTCATGCCAAGGTGCTTGTCACAAAGATGCGATCAGGGATGTACAATCTTTCATTGAAAGAAATGACTTATCAGAGGCTGTATCGTGCCTGTAAAGACTATTTTAGTGATGATAGAAAGAGTAAATGGCAATCTGGTGTTATTATCTGTAGTTATAAGGTATTCTAAACGTTGCAGATAAACAAAATGTGTGTGTGTGTGTGTGTGTGTGTGATTAATTAGTTCTTGTAAGAACGAGGAGAAATGGGTTGGCTGGTATGATTATGATAATAATCGTATTTTGGAGAGTTATTCTACGATTTTATCTCTTAATGTAAAGAGTGAGTTTTCTCTTACTCGCAACCCCCACGTAACATTTAAACCAAAACTAAAACCAGCTGAACACCAAAATTTTAAATCACTATCTGACAGCTACTACATCCATCTTTCTAGAACTGACTAATGGCTCTCTCACACACAAACAGATATAAAGATACAGCATACACTTGGAACATCTACATAAACAAACCAAACAGGAAGACACATAAAGTGAACTCACAGTAGTTACGACTTTAAATCACAGTTTTCGGTAAAGTATCTGCAGCTAGTGACAGGAGAATAATAGTACTCGAAAGCAGTTAACGCAAAGAACGTGAAAATGCGAAGAAAACAGGTCGTAACTTGAAAATGTGCTTACATTTCGTAAGTGAGGTTATAGGACATTCAGCATGTGACCAGATGAGAGGAAACGCAGATGTCAGCCTAAAACTCTAATAACTGTAAGTAATCATTTATTAACGTAAAATATACGATGTGAACTGGGTTATAATCTATAAATATCGCATATCAAAACAAAACTGTTTTATAATCTGCAAATATTGCATATCAAAACAAAACTCAAGATTCCTTATAGTAAAAGATGGTGAAACGCTTCTGGAACAAATTAAATACATTACAGCAAGAAAAACGCGTTTCTTATTTACAAAACGAAATAATTAGTACTGGTAGATACTTAACAATTACGTCTTATGATATACCAGCAAGTTAGTTTCGGTTTAAGCTCTGTAGATCTGTAAAGAGTAGTGTAAACGTTGATGGGTTCGATGTCACTGTACTTCTTACTTCAGACGTTATTATATGCCATTTAAAAAAGTATATGGGTCAGCTGTAAAAAGCTATAGTTACTTCCACATCTCTACAGACAAAAAGGTTTAGCATATTTATCATGCTACAAAATACGTGACTCTTTACGAGTTATCATTCGCAAACAAACCCGTTTCGATACCTCGAACCGTTTACGAAATTTGGGGCTGACACAACTCTATGTTTTGCGACGAGCAGGGCTTAATATCGGTCGTATCGCCCGCCACGTCCGCCTGTCCCAGCGCGTCCTGTCCGCCGACACGTCATTCAGCATCTCGAGAACGGCCATAGCTATCGTTCTGCTCTCAGCTTCAAAAACCATTTTGATACGTTCGCTAAATTTGATACGCAACAATGTATTACCTAAAACGAACTATACACAGGATTTATGCAATGCGATTTTATGTCAGCACACTCCGTAAAATTTCGTGTAGCGGTTTACTTCAAAAGAGATGCAGCAAATAACCACGACGAATAACGAAAAGGAATTCAGTCCTCTTCTTTTTCTGAGTCTTCAGTCTTCTGATTGGTTTGATGTGGTCCATCTATGCCCACCTCTTCATTTCACAGTAGCACCTGCAACTCCTCAATTATTTGCTGGCTGTATCCAGTCTCTGTTTTCTTCTACTGTTTATACCTTTTTTCCCGCTTCAGCCAAGAGTGTCCCTGAAATCGGATGATAAGTATTTCATAGTTGCCGCCGTGACCGTGCCAGCACTTCGGCGTAAGCTTGTATGACTAGTGGCTCTGAGAGGCCCTCGAGAAACACAGGCCGCGGCTCGTACGGCACGAAGATACGCCGGCGCTAGCTCGCTCGCTCAGCTCAGCAGACAAACTACGTTTCTACAACTGTTAACTCGTAACTAGGGCCGGCCGCTGTGGCCTAGCGGTTCTAGGCGCTTCAGTCTGGAGCCGCGCGACCGCTACTGTCGCAGGTTTTAATCCTGCCTCGGGCGTGGCTGTGTGTGATGTCCTTAGGTTAGTTAGGTTTAAGTAGTTCTAAGTCTAGGGGACTGATGACCTCAGACGTTAAGTCCCATAGTGCTTAGAGCCATTTCGTAACTAGGTGTGTACGTACAAACGAGAATTGCATGTTCCACTGGAATTGGCTGTTACGGAGTCATACTGTTATTAGTCCTAGAGTGACCGGAAGTCCACAGATCTACTTTTAATTTGTTACGGCTCTACTGAGGTACAATAAAATTAAAATCATGCCGAAATGATTATCAGTTGCATAAGGTACCAGTTCTTGCACGGAATGAGGACTGTTAAGCAGAAGAGACTAAATTCTATAAACAAGCCGTTTACCGTTGATATCGAGCATTGATCTTAAATTTTGTTGTACGTCTAGTAATCAGCAAGACTTCATAATAGAAGATTCCAGTAGAAGATGCAGTTCTCGTTAGTATGTACACGCCCAGCTGCGAGTTAACAGATCTAGAAACGAATTTTGTCTGCTGAGCTGAGCGAGCGAGTTCAGACCTACCTTCGAGACGTACGCGCCGTCGCCTGTCTTTCTGATGGGCCTCTGGTTTCTGCACCTATTGTCACGCTCAGCGTGTTCTGTGATTGGTGGCGCGGACCCGCATTGAGGCACGTGGCAGCCGTCGCGGTTCGATATGAGTATATCGCAACGCAGAGCTCGCCATAGTGCACCACTGAGGACATTTCGTTGGCAACCGCGCGGCATTGCCGCGGCGTTTTACTGCATGGCAGCCCTAACGGGAAACGGGCATTACTCACTAAGCAGAGCCCGTGGCATGAGGCAGTGCCACCGGAATAGTAACGATGTAATTACTGTAAAAGAAACATTCATAGCGGCCACCAAACGCCGCTGCCACTGCCAAAGAAATTTGCACACACTTCGCAGCAGGCAAGGGCTCAGAGCCGCCGTAGCAGATGCCAACAACAATGTGGCAAACAGGGCACCTCTGCCAATCTGCCCAGGACTCGGCTGCGACTTGACACAACTGAGTCGCTACCACCCCCGTCGACTCAGCACAGTCCCAAGCTGGTCAAAGATGGAGTGACACCACTGCCGTGACTCAGTCTGACCTGTGTATCTCTCCAGCTGCGATAAGAGGCAGCAGGCGACAACACGAGGTGTGGCCACCGCACCACTGTAGGAGTTCTGCAACAATTAATAAGGTCACCCTTTCGCCTGCCCTCTTTAGGCCAATACGAATCAAGCTCCTCACTCTCCCCACAGCCTCGTCAATCTCGTTCCAGGCTCCATTGTGAGAGGAAGCTGTAGAGTTATTCTAATCAGAAAATGATGGTAAATATCCAGTATTGATGTTCTACACTATGGCTGGATGCATTAACCACTTAACCACTAAAAAATACCAGGGTCAAGCATCTGCAGTGAGCTAAAACATTCTGTGTTCAGATTAATTTGCAGGAATCTTAAGGGAGAGTACTTCACCATCCAGTAAAGAAGTTGGCCACCATACAATATTAGATCGATCTCTCCTTTACGTTTTTTTTTTTTTCAGGAATATGTTCAACGGCCTTAGTCTCCTACCACGCTGGATTTATAAAAGATTGGTGCTTTTCATGTCGCAGAATCGTGGGATGGTCGAGAACAATGTTCCACATAGTTTGCCTTCAGATAACTATAACTAGACACAGAGAGAACATAGTTTGTAACATAACCTACGTCTTCATTGTGTGGAATGAGTACATCTACATCCGGGCAGGGCTTTCGTGGGATATTATTATTGCCGAACGACAATACTGGTATATACATGGCGAAGAAAAAGTGCCACGCTTGGAGGTTGGCATGCAATTCCTCATCCACATTCAAAACAAAAGTTAATCTAGCAAAATAAGGTCGCATTTTGAAAACACGTGTATGAAAACCATGAGTTGGCAACACTGTCACATGGTGCAGCGCACTGGAATGTACAGATGAACGTGTATCACCTCGTCCTATCGTACCAAGTGTCATACGTCACTGAGTAGGCTGCTGGGACGTCAAACCCACATTCACCATCGAGCGATGATTCGAAGCCTCTTCAGATTCCTGTTTTATTTTTTCGACACCGGTTCCCTATTTCTCACAGTTTATAAGCAGGACGATGTATTGTCACATGGCAATAGTCAATAATATGGCAGAGGGATCCATTACACTATATACATATGTGTACTAACTGCTCACTGCACTACCATAACTGGTCCTGTCAAGTTCATGCAGGGCGGCTCACCAATGGAGTTGAACTATGAATATGTCTGCATGCTTTTGGTACTGAGGACTTACGATAACCAAGCTGCTGCTGCTTGTGCATATGGTGCACAGTACCACCAAAGGCGCCGTCCTGATAAGAACATTTTTTGTAGCTTGCCTTTCGGAAACTGGTAATCTTCATTCGGCCATAGGACTAGACGTACTCCACGAACAGAGGTTGTAATTCTAGAAGCCATTTAGAAATGACCTTGGTGAAGTACCTGTGATATTACAGGGCTGTTCCAAATAACTTAAAGACTAGCTGTTGAAGTATTTCACGATAAAGAACTGCATCCATATCATTACATCTATTAACTAAACACCAGTGGCCGGAAGACTGCAATCGATGAGTACAGTTCTGTGAATGGATTTTTAACGAAGTGGAAGATAAGAAACACTTTATAAATAATGTGATAGGGACTGACGAATCTAGATTCACTCATGAAGGTATTTTCAACCTCCTCAACAGCCATTATTGGTCGGAACACAGTCCACATGTAACCTATGAACGTGATTTTCAGATGTGCTTTAGTAAAACCTTATGGGATAGAGTCGTGGGAGGAGTGGTTTTTGACCCTTACCTTTCGCCAGACAGGTTGACTGCGCCGCTCTGTAGTACGTTTCTTTGAAATATTTTTCCTGATGGATTAGGAAACGTTCCACTTGGTGTTCGGTGACAGCTATGATTTCAGCATGATGGTGCAGCGCCACACTTTGGAATCAATATGCGTAACTATTTAAATGAAGCATTTCCGGGGAAATGGATTAGTCGTGGAGGTCAAATGTTCTGGCCTCCACATTCCCCTGACCTTAATCCACTAGATTTTTATTTGTGGGCTCACTTAGAGGAACAAGTTTATAGTAATCCACCCATGGATGTACGCCACGTAACTGCTCATGTGCATGCTATTTCACCATTGGTGGATGCAGGTGTGTTGCATAGGGTCTAACAAAGTATGTTCCAGCGAGTGGCGAAGTGTTTGCTTATTCGTGGTTGTTGCGTTGAAGATCTTCTGTAAAGTGAACACGCTCTAACGTGTACTGCTCATGAAGATAAGCCTGGGCGTCAAACGTACAGAATGAAATTATTGTGCACAGCATAATGTGCAGTCTAGCGCAGCCTACGTATTGTGTTTTTTGTACCTCACTAAATACAGACAATGTTAAGGTACCCACTATTTTTTTCTGTGGTCTTTTACGTCTGTACCAATTTCATGTTATATCTTAATGTTTAAATAAAGGCAACAGTAATAAAAAGAAATACACAAGATAGCGCATTGTGAAGGCGTACATTGGATATAATTTGATGTTTTATTTGAAAAAAAAATGTTTGCCATAATTGCACCCCTAATGTTGGCAAGTCTGCAACACCATTCCCTACGCCATTGTCTATTCTCAATGAGCCAATGTGTCAGCTCCCACACAGTGTAGAGTTCAGCCTACCTGTTCTTGGCCATGCTGCATGCAGTTAGTGTTGCCGGGACCCCGTTTTTTAAATCGCCTTTCCATTAAACCTGTTGGCGGGACTACGTTTTGCTAGATACACTTTTTCATTCCAAGGGGATGAGGAATCACATGCCAACTGCCAAGTGTGGCATTTCTTCTTCATCCTGTATGTGTATGCTCTATACTCGAAAGGAGCTAATACTTTGCCTGTTACACTTTATAGAAATAGTGTATTTGTTACAACAATGAAAACTGTTAAACATTAAAACCTTAGAACGGCTACAAGTTCATGCTTGCTTTCTGCTAGGAAGCCTCACTGCGCTGTGAGCAAAGAGTGATTACTGCACTCCTGGAGAGGCAGCATCGGAGGCAGTGCCGATTTGTCACGCAGCACTGTGGTTAGATGAGATTGCACGTATGGGTGATGTGCTATGACCGTCTCCGGCGACCTGTGAATGTGCTTCCCTCTGAGACTTTTATGATGTCTTGTATTGCCTAACAATATTACATAAAGAACAGAGAGATATGTAAACATTTTGCGCCGCACCCGATTATTTAATATAAATGCTGTACACAGTGCCGATATTTGTGGAGTGCTTTCACAAAAATTGTCCAGTACTTTGCTGCTAGATCCAAAAGGCATTCATTATGCTAATATTGGCTACGACTTTTTTGAGTTCAGCCACACACACTGTTCACGTACACCGTACATTGAAATATGCAATGACGACAGACATGTTTTTAACTGTTGTTTTGACTACAGAGCATATGGCTGGCAGCAGTTCAGTAACCATTCTTTAATTTAAATGCACGTCTGCAAGAATGGATATATAGGATAACTATCGAACTACATGATATAAAACCGTCATAACTTCTGAACTGTTCGCGTTGGGACGTTCAAACTGCATGGTTGGCCGCGGGGCATAATGGAAATTAGTATGCGCTGTATGATTTAGCTTAGCAACGAAGCCCACTTTCATTTGTATGAGTTCGTCAATAACCAAAATTGGCGCATTTGAGGGATTCAGAATCCGCATTTCGCGATCGAGAAGTCTCTTCACCCTCAACAGGTGATTGTGTGGTGTGCAATGTACATTCACGGAATAATCGGTGCGATATTACTTGATGGCACGGTGACTACCAAATGGCACGTGAAGGTTTTGGGAAATGATTTCATCCCCATTAATCGAAGTGACCTAGATTTCTACAAGACGTTGTTCATACAAGATGGAGCTCGACCCCACCGAAGCAGGAGTGCGTTTGATGTCCTGGAAGAGTACTTTGGGAAGCGCATTATAGCTCTGGGGTACCCAGAGGCCACTGGCAAGGGCCTTGATTGGCCGCTATATTCTTCAGATCTGAAGACACGCGAATCCATTTTGTGGAGCTATGTTAAAGACAAATTGTACAGCAATAACCCCAAAACCATTGCTGAGTTGAAAACAGCCATTCAGGATGTTACGACACTTCAGCGGGTCCTGCAGAATCTCGGTATTCGTCTGCGCCACACCACAACCAATGATGGTGGGCATATCAAACATGTCACAACCTAAATCTGAATAACTGTAGTGACGTTTATATGTTGAATAAAGTGTTTGCATGCCATAGTTTGCAACTAATTTCGGTTTTTTTCGTATAGTTCAATAATTGTCTCCCTGTATTTAGTTATCTGCCAATTCTTATTCTTGGCTGGTACATCTGTGTTTTAGTCTATTCTGTCAATTACAGACATTTCGGATTTGATAGCCTACCAAACTGCCAACAGTCAGTTTCAGATCTGGCACCACTCAACTAACATTTTTTGCAGAATATGCAGTAATGTTATTATTTTATAATGTTGACATATATTCTGCAGCATATGTATGAGTTGATGTCTTGCATTTGTGGAGTAATTGAGGTGTATGCGTAGCATAAATGTGGCATAATCATGGTATATGTGGCATATGCATGGTATCTGAACACCATTATACCAATTATACAGCTAGTTTACCAATTTTGGAATTTGGTGTCCTACCAAATTACCAGCTTCCCACAAATTAAAAAAAGTGTGACACTAGTGACAGTTACGAGACTCTACTAGTGCTGCAAGTTTAACTGCTAGCGGTTGTGTTGCTATTGATTGATAGGGTTAAAAAGTAAAAAATAATTGTTTTATGGGATATATTTATTTATATTCACACCCAAACACCCACCCACCAACCCACCCACCCACACACACACACACACACACTCTCTCTCTCTCTCACACACACACACACACACACGCACACACACACAAGCAAACGCGCCCGCCTGTGCGCTAGCTTGCATAGACTGTACGGTCTGCAGAGATCCTTTTTGTTTTTATTTAATCGAAGTTTTATAGTGTTCATAAACTGCAAAACATTGTAAGCTTTTTACGCTAATTAAGGCTGTATAAGCATGGTCTTTTCCAGATGTACTTCAGACCAAAAAGCTGCTCTGGTGGGTGAAGTCCAAAGCTTTTGTTAATCATGTGGAGAATCTTCCATAGCAACTACCATCCCCTTAATAAAAAAAAGAACTCAGTCTTCAGGCCACAAGTGGCCCGACCGCCGTGTCATCCTGAGCTGAGGATATGGATAGGAGGGGCGTGTGGTCAGCACACCACACTCCCAGTCGTTATGATGGTTTTCTTTGACTGGAGCCGCTACTATTCGGTCGAATAGCTCCTCAATTGGCATCACGAGGTTGAGTGCACTCGGAAAAATGGCAACAGCGCATGGTGACCCGGATGGTCACCCATCCAAGTGCCGGGCCACGCCCGACAGCGCTTAACTTCGGTGATCTGACGGGAACCGGTGTATCCACTGTGGCAAGGCCGTTGCCCTATCCCCTTAGTAAATATTTTTTTATATCTGACTGGGAAGTGAAACACCAATTTTCAAAAATTTGGATTTCAAATTTTTTTTAATGTAACGAAATATTTTCTTGAAAATTTTCGTCCTCTGTTGCACTCCCTTAGGGATTGAATTTCCAGAAACACTGAAACACGTGTTTTTTTTTTAATTTTGACCACACTGTCAAACACCAATTGTCATAGATGTAACCTTGAAAATCCTTTAGTAATTCTTCAGTAATTATTTATTCACAAAAAACATTCACTCACTATTTTACCCCCTTAATGGTTGAAGTTCCAAAAATGCTGAAACACGAATTTATTATTTTTTGACCTAGAAACCAAATACCAGTTTTCGTAGTTCTAGCTTGAAAAAATGGCTCTGAGCACTATGGGACTTAACATCTATGGTCATCAGTCCCCTAGAACTTAGAACTACTTAAACCTAACTAACCTAAGGACATCACACAACACCCAGCCATCACGAGGCAGAGAAAATCCCTGACCCCGCCGGGAATCGAACCCGGGAACCCGGGCGTGGGAAGCGAGAACGCTACCGCACGACCACGAGATGCGGGCTTCTAGCTTGAAAAGTCCCTCAATAGTGACATAATTTCAAAAAGCCTTGCATCCCCCTTCTCTTCTCCTTAGGAGTGGAATTTCGGACAATCCCTTCTTAAACGATGCCTACAGCGTAACATCCACACCATCTCCAAACTTCAAGTTTCTGTCCTCAGAGGTTGGGACTGGGTGATGATGAGTCAGTGAATCAGTCTGACTGTACTTCACCATCTTACAGGTTGAACTTCCGAAAACAATGAAACACATATGTTTTCATCTCTAACCGATAAGCCAGCCACCAATTTTCAAAGATTTAGCTTTAAAAATACTTTCGCAATGAAATATTTTCATAAAACGTATAAACCCCTGGCGTGTATGGGGTCACAATACACATCCTACAGACCAGCAAACTACTTGTAAATTATCGAAATAATGTAGTACACTGATGTACAGACACGCAAACGACTCGTAAATTATCAAAATAAAGCATGTGAAACGCACTGCAGACACTCTAACTAATTCTAAACTGCCCAAACAATGCCGTACACTGATGTACAGACACGCAAACAACTTGTAAATTGTCAAAATAATGCATCTAAAAGAATAGCACAGGGTGCATTCTCCCCAGCGATCCTAACGGGACATGCGAGATGCTGGCGGCTGCGTACGTGTTTACCCAGCCACCACATGTCGCTGCCGGTCCAACACAGGCTTAATTGCCAAGTGAGGGACGCCTGTGTAAGCGCACAGGCGCAGCTAAAAAGCTGTCGGTGTTATACTGATGTTTCACGTCTATCTAAATAACAGCCAAGTCCCCCATCTGGATGCTCTAAAGAAATCTTCTGCAATGTTTTCAGAAACTGTTAACGAAAATAGTCCAGAATGACACCAAATGAATTCTTCTTGATGCTCCTAATGGCATGGCCTGTTCATCACGTGTTATCCCTCCTGGAAATCGTTAAGTCCTGCTTTCAACAAACATCTCTGAAACGCAAATGTTCTCACTGCTATGTAGAGGCTCCTACGTCCCAGCACAAAGGATGTCTTAAGAATGAATGGAGCATTCTGATGGGCTCTTACTGAATTTACCACCCAAATCACTGACGCTGCCAGTGTGGATGCACTGTCCACCTTTTTTTTCTGCAGACGAGACATTCAGCGGCAAAACTATATTGTATATTGCACTGAAATTTAAACCCAGAAAAAGTGGCTTACAGATCGTTAAATATGGAAATACTCTTGCTCAATTAAACTGCTCTGCCATTGAGGACGGAAGCTTTAATATTTCAGCGTGAAACCGATCTCCATGTACCATATCGACACGGTAAACATACACTTCGTATCCTGCGCCATACAAAATCGCCCCTTTTGCATCATGCGTAAAGCTATCGATGTCCAGACACTTGTAAATATATCGCAAAGACAGACAGCATAAGCACATGCATTGTATATTCGCCTGGCAGCACTAGATATTTCCTGCGAGGTCGGGTGGTAATCCACCACAGCCAACAGTCACAAGTCATCCGCTGCCAACGCATGACCAGAGCACCCTCAGCAGACCCAAGTCACTCTCTGAACTGTTGTACAAAGTCGGGGTCGGTTCCCCTCGACACAAAGGCGTTACTGTTTCTGGCACCCGATCTACTTCCTTGCTTGCTTTCTACACCCATCTCCAGACTCAGAGATTACAAGAAAATATGTAATTTCACATGGTTTGCCAGTATATCATACCATTTACGCGATACTTTTCGATATCAAGCACATAGCAATTTCCCTTGCATATACCTGCACGGTATAATTCCGAAGATATAGACTGAAAATTATTTCTTTAGAAACCCGAAAGTTTAGCGAGGTGGAGCATTCTGTAAATCACTGAGTAACTAGAAACTTATCCCATCTGTGAAGACCTCTACGTGAAAACTTGAAAAAAAATAAAGGTGCGATATGAGCAGAAGCAGTCAACCAGACAATTTACATGGGAGGGGATAATGGTTCAGCGCAAACACACGTCCATATTGAATCTTCTCAAATTTCCACGCGATCACGAAAGCTGTCCAACGCATACTAAGTGTTAGTTCACTGTTGGGTCGTCTAGAGGACGGTTAAGTCAGCTACATTCTTGCATCCCAACAGACCTTTCATTTCCAATGCTCCTGCCGTTATCGAGAAACGTAAATCATGCCCCCCCACAGGTCACCACCGCCGTCGCGCACCACGCACCCCTACACAGAATCGTCCTAGGAAACCAGCCACATACATATTTGATTGTTATACTTACAATTAAATATTACGATCGCGGTCTCAATTGGATGACATTCGGCAATAAGCGAAGTATCGGAAATGATGCGTAATTGCACATGTCGGACGCCCTGCTATGCGTTTATCTGTTTCCCTGTAAAAGGTAGTCTCTGTTACTAACGATCATTTTATATAGGATTGATGCAGGCATAGTATAATTTCTGAACCGTGATCGGATGTCAACAGTGGACGCTATACATCTCTGGAAAGCGATATTGTCCCCGTATCAAACAGAATCGATATTTTAAGGAAGTAGTTTTTTCATTCTACAGTTTGTTACCATAGTTGATCGTAGAGAAACCTGCAAGAAGGACGTATGTCATGCGCTGGAAATATGTTTCTTACACACGACTGATCGGTCGGAAACTGAAGCGATCTAACATTATATTCAGTTTTAAGTCCAGAAGCGTGTAGCCTTCTCTCTTACCAGTACCCTCCTAGAACTGATCCTTGACACTAGAACAATACTTTAGAATTGATAGAGTAGTTGATTTAAGTAAAATGCTTTGAACTCCTTCCGTTTGGAGCTCCATCATGCATAAAAACAACCCATTTCTTGTTCTTCTTAATCGTCTGCTGTTACATCGCAACACTTTCAACTCTACTACTATACACCGATAAGGGGTGCTAACCTCATCGGCATGGGCGCGTCTGGAGAAATCTTGTGCACTTGGATGGGCGAGGACTCTGCAAGCTCCATTCATTCTCGAGACGCGGAATGTTCAAATGTGTGTGAAATCTTATTGGACTGAACTGCTAAGGTCATCAGTCCCTAAGCTTACACACTACTTAACCTAAATTATCCTAAGGACAAACACACACATCCATGCCCGAGGGAGGACTCGAACCTCTGCCGGGACCAGCCGAGACGCGGAATGTAGCGGTCTACTACTGGTCAGCTGCAGATTAAATCGGTAACGGTGCTGTGCGGCAGGTTGTTCAAAGACAGTGCGAGGGGATCTCTAACTTTATCCTAAGACTGCGAGAATGCCCTGTGACTCTCATCTGCATCGAGACAGATCGCAAATTATGCACTATGCTCGAAGTGTTAGAAATATGTAGATCACTGTCTGGTATACTCTGATGATGTATATGTTTGAGAATTAATAATGAATGGACGTATTGCACAGTCATCTATCTACATTCGCAATGGTACTCACAAAGTGGAGGAGGGGTGGTTTAGCAATGATACTGGAACTGGAAAGCATGCTGTTGCATAATTGTTTGGTGTTGAAATTACTGTAAAATTGCTAAAATTGTTTGCTCTATAAATTGTGATGCTTATTATTACAGTACATCGACAGTGTCTTTTCCATCCCATCCATCCACTGGTACACTGTCGATTGCCACATAATGATTGACTGACATCGCTTGTTTGAGATATAGAAAGAGTCTTGGTAGAGGGGCAGCACCTTCTGGGGGGGGCGGCTAGCACAGGTGGGACAAAAAAAATGGTTCAAATGGCTCTGAGCACTATGGGACTCAACTGCTGTGGTCATAAGTCCCCTAGAACGTAGAACTACTTAAACCTAACTAACCTAAGGACATCACACACATCCATGCCCGAGGCAGGATTCGAACCTGCGACCGTAGCAGTCGCACGGTTCCGGACTGCGCGCCTAGAACCACGAGACCACCGCGGCCGGCCAGGTGGGACATCTAGCACCGTAATAGTGATCTCGTGCATGACTGCAATATATGGAATCAATCGACATGAAACACACAGTCATCAGCTCTTTCGTCACTGTGACATATGAGTTTAAATGTAGAGGTTGTCAGTCACCTTCGGACAGCAGTTTGGAAACTCTCCACAACACCGTAAAACTCTTGCAGTTTCCTTATTTTGTGACTGTCTTTTATTTAAAATCATCCAGTCTGTGTGTGTGTTATAGTAGCAGCAGCAACAACATGATTTACACCTTGTGAAGCCTAGTTTTGTGTGAGAGGCAATAGGTCAGAACGTGTTAATGTCAGTTTAGAACCTGTCACAGAACTCGAATTTGTGGCAGAAAAACAAAATGTATGGTAGTGTACAAAGCCTTTTATAGTAGAAAAAAAAGCTGTTTCAAACAACGTCACAGGGTCATAGGGAGCAACTCTTGTGACTTGCAGTATGGTCTATGGGTTACAGCCATCCTCCTGCAGTTCTGGTTATGTAAACTGGTTTGTGCAGTGGATCAATACCTGTATATTTAATAGGATCACCACATGTGTTTGGTGCCAGCACGCATGCAGTAAGAATCTTATCGAGTTCTCTATTGGATGAAGTTAGTGGAGTTAACAAAGTTCTTAATTTTTCTCTGTTGGATGGTACAGAATAACGATGATAGAATGTTGAGGTGATAGACGTGAATGGACCCTGAGGAACGCGATTTTGATTCGGACTGCAGTACCTGTTTGTAGTTTGTAGAAGCACCACAATGCAGTAGCAAAATCCTTGTCCTTATCCCAGTTCATGTACTGTCTTTTATACTACCTCATGTTGCAGGAACGGGCTTCGTCTGCACTGACCTTACACTTTGTGCACAGTTGGTGGAGCTATGACAACATGTTCCTGTTTCCATCGAATGGTCAAAACATAGTCCTGTCACACTGACTCAGCTTAAACTGCATCTACACAGGTAGCAGAAGGTGGTAGATATGGCTTTCTCCGATGTCTACTCAGTTCCAACTTAAATTGGAATGATCACATGCGCAAAGCCGCAGGGATGGTAGCGCAGAGTCTGAGGGGCAGTTGCAAGATGCATAGGGACTACCTGAAAAAGCCACTTGGAATTTTACTGGAGCTGATACGTTCGAGAAAGGTGACTTGTTTCGAGATATGAGAGTGCCAGAAATATGATTCACTAGTGGCTGTAATCATTAAAAGACTTGTCCACAGTATCCAATGCAGATATATAGCTGAAAATTCCAAATCCCAGACAGCATTTCTACCAGATAGCATAACACTACAGATCTGAAAAGCCTGTGTACATTTCTTATGACCTCAATCAGCACACTATCTACTGCTTGTGATCCTTCTCAATCAACCTTCGCCTATAACCCAGTGCATATATCGCATAACCTCTGACATGGCTTGGAGACAGAATGAGTTACAAATACTGGAGAAATATCTGCAGCGGCGTGAGGGATTTGCAAATACCGGTTTCATACCACGTTTCTTAGCTGAATCACTTTCCCGATTCGGTGACTTTATCACGAGGTTCCATCGTCGGCGACGTGTAACCGCACTGTTGTACCAATAATATTTACACCGGTGATCACAGTGTATATTGTGTCACGATATTTGTCTGGAAAAACCGCTTCATTCGGAGGGGAGGTAATGCTGTACCTCAATTAATAAAGCCAGTATATCTTTTAAAATGGATACTTGTGTGCACTTGTAGAAGCAAGACCGAGTGTGAAAGAAATATGGTCTTTGCGACAGTGTTTCTTTTTTTTTTTTACGTCTCGCGATTTGTAAGAGGATTACGCCTTTCTATCCAAGACACAGAGGTACCACCCGCAGGAACATGTGCACCCATCACTGATTTTGGTCAGTAGTATTTCGCATCTGCGGCAATCTTTCGTGGCTAAGTATTAAACATAGTAGTAGGAGAGTTGTGGTAGTTTCGCCTTGAGCATCAGGCTTATAAAGTATCTTTGTATGTTCCGACATGTGCAAAGCAAATGACTATGTCCAGTCGTAAGGAAAATATGGGTTTGACGTGGAATACTGTAATAGCAAAGGGAAAAGTATGTCAAGTCATAAGAATGGTACAAATATATCTACTTCTGGGGCTACAGCCGTCAGCAGGGTGTATTTCCGATACTTCGCTCATTCTTGAATGTCGTCCAATTGATACCGCGATAGTAATATTTAATTGTAAGTATAGCAATCAAATATGTATGTGGCCGGTTTCCTAGGACGATTCTGTCTAGGGGTGCGTGGCGCGAGACGGCGATGGTGGTCTGTGGGGGGAACGATTTACGTTTCCTGATAACGACAGGAGCATTTGAAATGAAAGGCCTGTTGGGATGCAGGAATGTAGCTGACTTAATCGTCCTCTAGACGAACGAACAGTGAACTAACACTTAGTATGTGTTGGACAGCTTTCGTGATCATGTCGAAATTTGAGAAGATTCAATATGGACGTGTGTTTGCACTGGACCGTTATTCCCTCCCATGTAAATTGTCTGGCTGTCTGCCTCTGCTCATTTCGCGCCTATATTTAGTTGAGAGAACATCGATTGTGGTGTGTGCACCTAGTGGGTGAAAGGCGGGTGGAAGACACATTTTCTGGTTCTCTAGACATGAGTAACACCTTAGTTGACTTTGTAAATTATAGGGATGATTTGGAAACTTTTACATCACCGGCATCAGTATTCGTGAACGGAAATATCGGTTTCCTTTTTTTTTTTCCTTTCAAGTTTCCACGTAAAGGTCTTCACAGATGGGATAAGTTTCTAGTCACTCAGTGGTTTACAGCTTGCTCCACCATGATAAAGTTTCGGGTTTCTAGAGAAATAATTTTCAGTCTATATCTTCGGAATTATACCGTTCAAGTAATGATCTATACAAGCAATATTGCTCTGTGCTTGAATCGAGAAGTATCGCGTAAATGGTATGATATTCTGGCAAACCATGTGAAATTACATATTTTCTTGTAATCTCTGAGTCTGGAGATGGGTGTAGAAAGCAAGCAAGGAAGTAGATCGGGTGCCAGAAACAGTAACGCCTTTGTGTCGAGGGGAACCGACTCCGACTTTGTACAACAGTTCAGAGAGTGACTTGGGTCTGCTGAGGGTGCTCTGGTCATGCGTTGGCAGCGGATGACTTGTGACTGTTGGCTGTGGTGGATTACCACCCGACCTCGCAGGAAATATCTAGTGCTGCCAGGCGAATATACAATGCATGTGCTTATGCTGTCTGTCTTTGCGGTATATGTACGACTGTCTGGCGCTCGATAGCTATATGCATGATGAAAAAGGAGTAACTTTGAATGGCGCAGGATACGAATTGTATGTTTCCTATGTCGATATGGTACATGGAGATTGGTTTCATGGTGAAATATTCAAGCTTATGTCTTCGGTTGGAGAACAGTTTAATTGAGCAAGAGTATTTCCGTATTTGACGATCTCTAAAGCCACTTTTGCAGGGTTTAACTATCAGTGCAATATGGAGATCTGTACAAAGTAGTTTGGCCACTGAATGTCTTGTCTGCAGAAAGAAAAACGCGGACAGAGCTTCCACTCTGACAGCGTCAGTGATTTGGCAGGTAAATTCAGTAAGAGCCGACCAGAATGCTCCGTTCATTCTTAAGACATCCTTTGTGCTTGGACATAGTAGCCTCTACATAGCGGTGTGAACGTTTGCGTTGAGAGATGTTTGTTGAAAGCAGGACTTAACGATTTCCAGGAGGGATAACACGTGATGAACGGTGTGCCACGTTAGGGATATCAGGAGGAATGCATTCAGCGTTATTCTGGGCTATTTTCATAAACAGGGTCTGTTAGGTCAAGAATTTCCATTGCAGACAAGCTGAGACATCATGAAAGCTTCTATAAAAGCGATATTTAACTATTTATGCAACACTTCACGATTTCCGTGAGGGGCTCTGCCGTTAGGAACATCAGGAAGAATGCATTGGTGTTATTTTAAACTATTTCTGTTAACAGTTTCTGAAAGCATTGCAAAAGATTTCTGTAGCGCGTCCAGAGGGATGACTTGGCTGTTATTTACATAGACATGAGAAATCAGTATAGCACTGACAGCTTTTTAGCTGCACCTGCGTGGGTGAGTCGCTCCACAGACATCTCTCACTTGGAAATTTGGCCTGCGGTGTACTGGCAGGTATACGTTGTGTCTGGGTAAACACATATGCGGGCGGAAGCAGCTAGCATGTCCTGCTAGGAACGCTATGGAGAATGCACCCTTTGCTATTCTTGGAAGCATTGCAACAGATTTCTATAGCGCATTCAGAGGGCAGACTTGGCTCATATTTACATAGACCTGTGACGTCAGTGTAACACTGACAACCTTTTATCTGTGTTTACGATGGTGAGTCGCTCGGCAATTAGGTCTTTGCTGGATCGCAGGTAGAAAGGCATGGCGCCAGCATCGGAAAACACTTGCGCTTCCAGAGAGCGACTTGGCTCTTATTTACATAGACATATGATATCAGTGTACCACTCGAAGAATTCTAAATTGATACTCGCAAATAGACGCGACTTTCACCTGCTGGCTGCGTTCGTCTCTCCGGTGGAAGCTCGCGTTCGGAGTCAGCGGCGTCGGCGTGCTTGACCACGTTGGGTCCTTTGTAGGGAAGATTTCGCAGATATTTTGCGGTTGACAATAGTTCGAAAGCGTGTTTTATGTGCACTGAATGTTCGTGAACTGCATTATTTTCGGCTGTTCAAGCGTTGTGAGCGTGTTTGCAAAGCTTTTTACATGAATTATTTTGACAATTTACGAGTTGTCTGCGTGTCTGTACATCAGTGTACTGCACTATTTCAATAATTTACAAGTAGTTTACAGGTCTGTAGGCTGCGTATTGTGACCCCAAGCAAGTCAGAGTGAGTATTTTATACCACTGTAATAAATAAACTATGTGAATTTCATCCCTAAATAAATTGTTCCAAAATAAATAAAATACACTCCTTCCTCTCTCCAGCAGCGCAGTACAGGCTGAGTCCTTTTCCCTCCATTTTTCCCACAGACAGCCATCTTGGATTATGTCACAGAAGGGATAACAGCGCCCTCTTGTGGCGGTCGGTGTATCAGGTCAGTTGGACTCCGGACCTCATGGTGAATAAAAACTACCTGCAAAATAAAGATTTACGTCAATCCTATTCAGCAGCCTAGCAGAAGCTGAGTCCTTTTCCCACCAATTCCAAGGAAGAGGTGGCGGTTGGATGACTTAGGTTAGTGGAGGTAGCCCAAGTGACCTATTTTCCCGCCATTTTCTTAGGTTAGTGGAGGCAGCCCAAGTGACCTTCTTTCTGCCAAAATTTTAATCTATCACCATTTTCTGGGGGGGGGGGGAGGGTTTAGGTTAGTGGAGGTAACCCAATTGACCTATTTTCCCGCCAAAATTTTAAGTTCACACAATGATGTCATTGTGACATTGCCACATCTATCGCCACCATGTTGGATCCGCCATCTTGGATAAATTTGGCAACAATGTAGAGTGGGGCCATACATAGTTGTCCCACTACTCAGGGCATGGTGGCCATTCAGATTACATAATGTACATCTCATGACATACAGACCACCATCCACCTCTCACCTCTCTCATATTGCCTCTAAGTTGTGACTCTTCCCGCAGCGAATCTCGGGGGGGGGGAGGGGGGGGGGTGTAACAGTAACTAGAAATGTATAATCAAAGTAAATAAGAGAATGTCAGAACTTTATTCCTTTATCACTCTAGATTAGCACTTTCTGCACAGAAGCTACTCCTTCCCACAAACTGAATTTGTTGATAACAAAAAAGAATTGGCAAATACTTTGTGTAAGACTTCCTCTGTTTGGCTCATCGGTACCGATCCTGGTGGCGATTCATAGTGGACATACATACAGTGCATATGCAATCGAACTACAAAAATTAAAATTTCTCGAAGGGGGGGGGGGCAGCTTCCACACCTTTGGAGCCCTAGGGCCCCTCAGCCATTGGCCACGGGGGGAGGGGAGAGTCAAGGGAGTGCTGACGATGATGTTAGCGATTTTGGGAATGATAATGCTGATGTCATTATTCCGGGAATCCCCACTAATTCTCTAACTACCTCGATTATGGGAAAAGATCCACCGCCAGAGACAGCTGCTGTGGGTAAGAACATGATAATGACCGCCATCGACTATAGTGAATTGTAAAACTGGCTAGATGGCTCACATTGCAGCAAAGACCTCTCCAGTTAAGTGCTAGACAACAACCAGCGAGCAGCCAGAGTATCAGAACCACCTGCTGGCCATGGGTTCCTCTGCTGACCGCACGTCTCAACGCTCACAGATTGCTACGGGGAAAGGGAACGCCGCTGTTGGATGTTCCAAACCTCTAATGTAGTTACCTGGACTGATGAGTCGCGATACACCCTGGAACATGCAAGCACAATAAAATTGGCCAAGGAGATTAAAAAGGTTACTAAAACGAACTTATTTCAAAAAGGAAGTTAAAAAGGGCATTCTACACGATGAAGGATTACTTAAATAACACAAATAGGGATAAAATACAAAATGTAACACAAATAAATAAATAAAACAATAATAAAACATCAGCCTTTTCACATAACACTCTCACACTAAGTTTTTCCTTCTCTTTTCTCTTCATTTTTCTTTTTTACTGGATAACCTTATTCGCAAAACTATGCAGTGTATACAAGTAACAACTGATCCCTAATGGCACCGAAACATCGCTGTTATGGTGCTGACACCAACTGATAGTGTGTGTAGTCCTGCATGATGAAGTAATGTGCGTATAGCGTGTGTAGTGTGTACAGCGACTGGGAGTGAGAAATGAACAATGAAGCATCAGACTTCTGCATTAATAAATAACTTCTTTGCAAAACGGTATTATACGCTATGAATAAACGGACTGCTCTTGTATTGGGGAGGATGGCGGCATCAATCTTTATGCGGAAATCCTGATTTAGGTTGGTTCAAATGGCTCTGAGCACTATGGAACTCAACTGCTGAGGTTATTAGTCCCCTAGAACTTAGAACTAGTTAAACCTAACCAACCTAAGGACATCACACACATCCATGCCCGAGGCAGGATTCGAACCTGCGACCGTAGCAGTCGCACGGTTCCGGACTGCGCGCCTAGAACCACGAGACCACCGCGGCCGGCCAGGTGGGACATCTAGCACCGTAATAGTGATCTCGTGCATGACTGCAAAATATGGAATCAATCGACATGAAACACACAGTCATCAGCTCTTTCGTCACTGTGACATATGAGTTTAAATGTAGAGGTTGTCAGTCACCTTCGGACAGCAGTTTGGAAACTCTCCACAACACCGTAAAACTCTTGCAGTTTCCTTATTTTGTGACTGTCTTTTATTTAAAATCATCCAGTCTGTGTGTGTGTTATAGTAGCAGCAGCAACAACATGATTTACACCTTGTGAAGCCTAGTTTTGTGTGAGAGGCAATAGGTCAGAACGTGTTAATGTCAGTTTAGAACCTGTCACAGAACTCGAATTTGTGGCAGAAAAACAAAATGTATGGTAGTGTACAAAGCCTTTTATAGTAGAAAAAAAAGCTGTTTCAAACAACGTCACAGGGTCATAGGGAGCAACTCTTGTGACTTGCAGTATGGTCTATGGGTTACAGCCATCCTCCTGCAGTTCTGGTTATGTAAACTGGTTTGTGCAGTGGATCAATACCTGTATATTTAATAGGATCACCACATGTGTTTGGTGCCAGCACGCATGCAGTAAGAATCTTATCGAGTTCTCTATTGGATGAAGTTAGTGGAGTTAACAAAGTTCTTAATTTTTCTCTGTTGGATGGTACAGAATAACGATGATAGAATGTTGAGGTGATAGACGTGAATGGACCCTGAGGAACGCGATTTTGATTCGGACTGCAGTACCTGTTTGTAGTTTGTAGAAGCACCACAATGCAGTAGCAAAATCCTTGTCCTTATCCCAGTTCATGTACTGTCTTTTATACTACCTCATGTTGCAGGAACGGGCTTCGTCTGCACTGACCTTACACTTTGTGCACAGTTGGTGGAGCTATGACAACATGTTCCTGTTTCCATCGAATGGTCAAAACATAGTCCTGTCACACTGACTCAGCTTAAACTGCATCTACACAGGTAGCAGAAGGTGGTAGATATGGCTTTCTCCGATGTCTACTCAGTTCCAACTTAAATTGGAATGATCACATGCGCAAAGCCGCAGGGATGGTAGCGCAGAGTCTGAGGGGCAGTTGCAAGATGCATAGGGACTACCTGAAAAAGCCACTTGGAATTTTACTGGAGCTGATACGTTCGAGAAAGGTGACTTGTTTCGAGATATGAGAGTGCCAGAAATATGATTCACTAGTGGCTGTAATCATTAAAAGACTTGTCCACAGTATCCAATGCAGATATATAGCTGAAAATTCCAAATCCCAGACAGCATTTCTACCAGATAGCATAACACTACAGATCTGAAAAGCCTGTGTACATTTCTTATGACCTCAATCAGCACACTATCTACTGCTTGTGATCCTTCTCAATCAACCTTCGCCTATAACCCAGTGCATATATCGCATAACCTCTGACATGGCTTGGAGACAGAATGAGTTACAAATACTGGAGAAATATCTGCAGCGGCGTGAGGGATTTGCAAATACCGGTTTCATACCACGTTTCTTAGCTGAATCACTTTCCCGATTCGGTGACTTTATCACGAGGTTCCATCGTCGGCGACGTGTAACCGCACTGTTGTACCAATAATATTTACACCGGTGATCACAGTGTATATTGTGTCACGATATTTGTCTGGAAAAACCGCTTCATTCGGAGGGGAGGTAATGCTGTACCTCAATTAATAAAGCCAGTATATCTTTTAAAATGGATACTTGTGTGCACTTGTAGAAGCAAGACCGAGTGTGAAAGAAATATGGTCTTTGCGACAGTGTTTCTTTTTTTTTTTTACGTCTCGCGATTTGTAAGAGGATTACGCCTTTCTATCCAAGACACAGAGGTACCACCCGCAGGAACATGTGCACCCATCACTGATTTTGGTCAGTAGTATTTCGCATCTGCGGCAATCTTTCGTGGCTAAGTATTAAACATAGTAGTAGGAGAGTTGTGGTAGTTTCGCCTTGAGCATCAGGCTTATAAAGTATCTTTGTATGTTCCGACATGTGCAAAGCAAATGACTATGTCCAGTCGTAAGGAAAATATGGGTTTGACGTGGAATACTGTAATAGCAAAGGGAAAAGTATGTCAAGTCATAAGAATGGTACAAATATATCTACTTCTGGGGCTACAGCCGTCAGCAGGGTGTATTTCCGATACTTCGCTCATTCTTGAATGTCGTCCAATTGATACCGCGATAGTAATATTTAATTGTAAGTATAGCAATCAAATATGTATGTGACCGGTTTCCTAGGACGATTCTGTCTAGGGGTGCGTGGCGCGAGACGGCGATGGTGGTCTGTGGGGGGAACGATTTACGTTTCCTGATAACGACAGGAGCATTTGAAATGAAAGGCCTGTTGGGATGCAGGAATGTAGCTGACTTAATCGTCCTCTAGACGAACGAACAGTGAACTAACACTTAGTATGTGTTGGACAGCTTTCGTGATCATGTCGAAATTTGAGAAGATTCAATATGGACGTGTGTTTGCACTGGACCGTTATTCCCTCCCATGTAAATTGTCTGGCTGTCTGCCTCTGCTCATTTCGCGCCTATATTTAGTTGAGAGAACATCGATTGTGGTGTGTGCACCTAGTGGGTGAAAGGCGGGTGGAAGACACATTTTCTGGTTCTCTAGACATGAGTAACACCTTAGTTGACTTTGTAAATTATAGGGATGATTTGGAAACTTTTACATCACCGGCATCAGTATTCGTGAACGGAAATATCGGTTTCCTTTTTTTTTTTCCTTTCAAGTTTCCACGTAAAGGTCTTCACAGATGGGATAAGTTTCTAGTCACTCAGCGGTTTACAGCTTGCTCCACCATGATAAAGTTTCGGGTTTCTAGAGAAATAATTTTCAGTCTATATCTTCGGAATTATACCGTTCAAGTAATGATCTATACAAGCAATATTGCTCTGTGCTTGAATCGAGAAGTATCGCGTAAATGGTATGATATTCTGGCAAACCATGTGAAATTACATATTTTCTTGTAATCTCTGAGTCTGGAGATGGGTGTAGAAAGCAAGCAAGGAAGTAGATCGGGTGCCAGAAACAGTAACGCCTTTGTGTCGAGGGGAACCGACTCCGACTTTGTACAACAGTTCAGAGAGTGACTTGGGTCTGCTGAGGGTGCTCTGGTCATGCGTTGGCAGCGGATGACTTGTGACTGTTGGCTGTGGTGGATTACCACCCGACCTCGCAGGAAATATCTAGTGCTGCCAGGCGAATATACAATGCATGTGCTTATGCTGTCTGTCTTTGCGGTATATGTACGACTGTCTGGCGCTCGATAGCTATATGCATGATGAAAAAGGAGTAACTTTGAATGGCGCAGGATACGAATTGTATGTTTCCTATGTCGATATGGTACATGGAGATTGGTTTCATGGTGAAATATTCAAGCTTATGTCTTCGGTTGGAGAACAGTTTAATTGAGCAAGAGTATTTCCGTATTTGACGATCTCTAAAGCCACTTTTGCAGGGTTTAACTATCAGTGCAATATGGAGATCTGTACAAAGTAGTTTGGCCACTGAATGTCTTGTCTGCAGAAAGAAAAACGCGGACAGAGCTTCCACTCTGACAGCGTCAGTGATTTGGCAGGTAAATTCAGTAAGAGCCGACCAGAATGCTCCGTTCATTCTTAAGACATCCTTTGTGCTTGGACATAGTAGCCTCTACATAGCGGTGTGAACGTTTGCGTTGAGAGATGTTTGTTGAAAGCAGGACTTAACGATTTCCAGGAGGGATAACACGTGATGAACGGTGTGCCACGTTAGGGATATCAGGAGGAATGCATTCAGCGTTATTCTGGGCTATTTTCATAAACAGGGTCTGTTAGGTCAAGAATTTCCATTGCAGACAAGCTGAGACATCATGAAAGCTTCTATAAAAGCGATATTTAACTATTTATGCAACACTTCACGATTTCCGTGAGGGGCTCTGCCGTTAGGAACATCAGGAAGAATGCATTGGTGTTATTTTAAACTATTTCTGTTAACAGTTTCTGAAAGCATTGCAAAAGATTTCTGTAGCGCGTCCAGAGGGATGACTTGGCTGTTATTTACATAGACATGAGAAATCAGTATAGCACTGACAGCTTTTTAGCTGCACCTGCGTGGGTGAGTCGCTCCACAGACATCTCTCACTTGGAAATTTGGCCTGCGGTGTACTGGCAGGTATACGTTGTGTCTGGGTAAACACATATGCGGGCGGAAGCAGCTAGCATGTCCTGCTAGGAACGCTATGGAGAATGCACCCTTTGCTATTCTTGGAAGCATTGCAACAGATTTCTATAGCGCATTCAGAGGGCAGACTTGGCTCATATTTACATAGACCTGTGACGTCAGTGTAACACTGACAACCTTTTATCTGTGTTTACGATGGTGAGTCGCTCGGCAATTAGGTCTTTGCTGGATCGCAGGTAGAAAGGCATGGCGCCAGCATCGGAAAACACTTGCGCTTCCAGAGAGCGACTTGGCTCTTATTTACATAGACATATGATATCAGTGTACCACTCGAAGAATTCTAAATTGATACTCGCAAATAGACGCGACTTTCACCTGCTGGCTGCGTTCGTCTCTCCGGTGGAAGCTCGCGTTCGGAGTCAGCGGCGTCGGCGTGCTTGACCACGTTGGGTCCTTTGTAGGGAAGATTTCGCAGATATTTTGCGGTTGACAATAGTTCGAAAGCGTGTTTTATGTGCACTGAATGTTCGTGAACTGCATTATTTTCGGCTGTTCAAGCGTTGTGAGCGTGTTTGCAAAGCTTTTTACATGAATTATTTTGACAATTTACGAGTTGTCTGCGTGTCTGTACATCAGTGTACTGCACTATTTCAATAATTTACAAGTAGTTTACAGGTCTGTAGGCTGCGTATTGTGACCCCAAGCAAGTCAGAGTGAGTATTTTATACCACTGTAATAAATAAACTATGTGAATTTCATCCCTAAATAAATTGTTCCAAAATAAATAAAATACACTCCTTCCTCTCTCCAGCAGCGCAGTACAGGCTGAGTCCTTTTCCCTCCATTTTTCCCACAGACAGCCATCTTGGATTATGTCACAGAAGGGATAACAGCGCCCTCTTGTGGCGGTCGGTGTATCAGGTCAGTTGGACTCCGGACCTCATGGTGAATAAAAACTACCTGCAAAATAAAGATTTACGTCAATCCTATTCAGCAGCCTAGCAGAAGCTGAGTCCTTTTCCCACCAATTCCAAGGAAGAGGTGGCGGTTGGATGACTTAGGTTAGTGGAGGTAGCCCAAGTGACCTATTTTCCCGCCATTTTCTTAGGTTAGTGGAGGCAGCCCAAGTGACCTTCTTTCTGCCAAAATTTTAATCTATCACCATTTTCTGGGGGGGGGGGGAGGGTTTAGGTTAGTGGAGGTAACCCAATTGACCTATTTTCCCGCCAAAATTTTAAGTTCACACAATGATGTCATTGTGACATTGCCACATCTATCGCCACCATGTTGGATCCGCCATCTTGGATAAATTTGGCAACAATGTAGAGTGGGGCCATACATAGTTGTCCCACTACTCAGGGCATGGTGGCCATTCAGATTACATAATGTACATCTCATGACATACAGACCACCATCCACCTCTCACCTCTCTCATATTGCCTCTAAGTTGTGACTCTTCCCGCAGCGAATCTCGGGGGGGGGGAGGGGGGGGGGTGTAACAGTAACTAGAAATGTATAATCAAAGTAAATAAGAGAATGTCAGAACTTTATTCCTTTATCACTCTAGATTAGCACTTTCTGCACAGAAGCTACTCCTTCCCACAAACTGAATTTGTTGATAACAAAAAAGAATTGGCAAATACTTTGTGTAAGACTTCCTCTGTTTGGCTCATCGGTACCGATCCTGGTGGCGATTCATAGTGGACATACATACAGTGCATATGCAATCGAACTACAAAAATTAAAATTTCTCGAAGGGGGGGGGGGGGGCAGCTTCCACACCTTTGGAGCCCTAGGGCCCCTCAGCCATTGGCCACGGGGGGAGGGGAGAGTCAAGGGAGTGCTGACGATGATGTTAGCGATTTTGGGAATGATAATGCTGATGTCATTATTCCGGGAATCCCCACTAATTCTCTAACTACCTCGATTATGGGAAAAGATCCACCGCCAGAGACAGCTGCTGTGGGTAAGAACATGATAATGACCGCCATCGACTATAGTGAATTGTAAAACTGGCTAGATGGCTCACATTGCAGCAAAGACCTCTCCAGTTAAGTGCTAGACAACAACCAGCGAGCAGCCAGAGTATCAGAACCACCTGCTGGCCATGGGTTCCTCTGCTGACCGCACGTCTCAACGCTCACAGATTGCTACGGGGAAAGGGAACGCCGCTGTTGGATGTTCCAAACCTCTAATGTAGTTACCTGGACTGATGAGTCGCGATACACCCTGGAACATGCAAGCACAATAAAATTGGCCAAGGAGATTAAAAAGGTTACTAAAACGAACTTATTTCAAAAAGGAAGTTAAAAAGGGCATTCTACACGATGAAGGATTACTTAAATAACACAAATAGGGATAAAATACAAAATGTAACACAAATAAATAAATAAAACAATAATAAAACATCAGCCTTTTCACATAACACTCTCACACTAAGTTTTTCCTTCTCTTTTCTCTTCATTTTTCTTTTTTACTGGATAACCTTATTCGCAAAACTATGCAGTGTATACAAGTAACAACTGATCCCTAATGGCACCGAAACATCGCTGTTATGGTGCTGACACCAACTGATAGTGTGTGTAGTCCTGCATGATGAAGTAATGTGCGTATAGCGTGTGTAGTGTGTACAGCGACTGGGAGTGAGAAATGAACAATGAAGCATCAGACTTCTGCATTAATAAATAACTTCTTTGCAAAACGGTATTATACGCTATGAATAAACGGACTGCTCTTGTATTGGGGAGGATGGCGGCATCAATCTTTATGCGGAAATCCTGATTTAGGTTGGTTCAAATGGCTCTGAGCACTATGGAACTCAACTGCTGAGGTTATTAGTCCCCTAGAACTTAGAACTAGTTAAACCTAACCAACCTAAGGACATCACACACATCCATGCCCGAGGCAGGATTCGAACCTGCGACCGTAGCAGTCGCACGGTTCCGGACTGCGCGCCTAGAACCACGAGACCACCGCGGCCGGCCAGGTGGGACATCTAGCACCGTAATAGTGATCTCGTGCATGACTGCAAAATATGGAATCAATCGACATGAAACACACAGTCATCAGCTCTTTCGTCACTGTGACATATGAGTTTAAATGTAGAGGTTGTCAGTCACCTTCGGACAGCAGTTTGGAAACTCTCCACAACACCGTAAAACTCTTGCAGTTTCCTTATTTTGTGACTGTCTTTTATTTAAAATCATCCAGTCTGTGTGTGTGTTATAGTAGCAGCAGCAACAACATGATTTACACCTTGTGAAGCCTAGTTTTGTGTGAGAGGCAATAGGTCAGAACGTGTTAATGTCAGTTTAGAACCTGTCACAGAACTCGAATTTGTGGCAGAAAAACAAAATGTATGGTAGTGTACAAAGCCTTTTATAGTAGAAAAAAAAGCTGTTTCAAACAACGTCACAGGGTCATAGGGAGCAACTCTTGTGACTTGCAGTATGGTCTATGGGTTACAGCCATCCTCCTGCAGTTCTGGTTATGTAAACTGGTTTGTGCAGTGGATCAATACCTGTATATTTAATAGGATCACCACATGTGTTTGGTGCCAGCACGCATGCAGTAAGAATCTTATCGAGTTCTCTATTGGATGAAGTTAGTGGAGTTAACAAAGTTCTTAATTTTTCTCTGTTGGATGGTACAGAATAACGATGATAGAATGTTGAGGTGATAGACGTGAATGGACCCTGAGGAACGCGATTTTGATTCGGACTGCAGTACCTGTTTGTAGTTTGTAGAAGCACCACAATGCAGTAGCAAAATCCTTGTCCTTATCCCAGTTCATGTACTGTCTTTTATACTACCTCATGTTGCAGGAACGGGCTTCGTCTGCACTGACCTTACACTTTGTGCACAGTTGGTGGAGCTATGACAACATGTTCCTGTTTCCATCGAATGGTCAAAACATAGTCCTGTCACACTGACTCAGCTTAAACTGCATCTACACAGGTAGCAGAAGGTGGTAGATATGGCTTTCTCCGATGTCTACTCAGTTCCAACTTAAATTGGAATGATCACATGCGCAAAGCCGCAGGGATGGTAGCGCAGAGTCTGAGGGGCAGTTGCAAGATGCATAGGGACTACCTGAAAAAGCCACTTGGAATTTTACTGGAGCTGATACGTTCGAGAAAGGTGACTTGTTTCGAGATATGAGAGTGCCAGAAATATGATTCACTAGTGGCTGTAATCATTAAAAGACTTGTCCACAGTATCCAATGCAGATATATAGCTGAAAATTCCAAATCCCAGACAGCATTTCTACCAGATAGCATAACACTACAGATCTGAAAAGCCTGTGTACATTTCTTATGACCTCAATCAGCACACTATCTACTGCTTGTGATCCTTCTCAATCAACCTTCGCCTATAACCCAGTGCATATATCGCATAACCTCTGACATGGCTTGGAGACAGAATGAGTTACAAATACTGGAGAAATATCTGCAGCGGCGTGAGGGATTTGCAAATACCGGTTTCATACCACGTTTCTTAGCTGAATCACTTTCCCGATTCGGTGACTTTATCACGAGGTTCCATCGTCGGCGACGTGTAACCGCACTGTTGTACCAATAATATTTACACCGGTGATCACAGTGTATATTGTGTCACGATATTTGTCTGGAAAAACCGCTTCATTCGGAGGGGAGGTAATGCTGTACCTCAATTAATAAAGCCAGTATATCTTTTAAAATGGATACTTGTGTGCACTTGTAGAAGCAAGACCGAGTGTGAAAGAAATATGGTCTTTGCGACAGTGTTTCTTTTTTTTTTTTACGTCTCGCGATTTGTAAGAGGATTACGCCTTTCTATCCAAGACACAGAGGTACCACCCGCAGGAACATGTGCACCCATCACTGATTTTGGTCAGTAGTATTTCGCATCTGCGGCAATCTTTCGTGGCTAAGTATTAAACATAGTAGTAGGAGAGTTGTGGTAGTTTCGCCTTGAGCATCAGGCTTATAAAGTATCTTTGTATGTTCCGACATGTGCAAAGCAAATGACTATGTCCAGTCGTAAGGAAAATATGGGTTTGACGTGGAATACTGTAATAGCAAAGGGAAAAGTATGTCAAGTCATAAGAATGGTACAAATATATCTACTTCTGGGGCTACAGCCGTCAGCAGGGTGTATTTCCGATACTTCGCTCATTCTTGAATGTCGTCCAATTGATACCGCGATAGTAATATTTAATTGTAAGTATAGCAATCAAATATGTATGTGGCCGGTTTCCTAGGACGATTCTGTCTAGGGGTGCGTGGCGCGAGACGGCGATGGTGGTCTGTGGGGGGAACGATTTACGTTTCCTGATAACGACAGGAGCATTTGAAATGAAAGGCCTGTTGGGATGCAGGAATGTAGCTGACTTAATCGTCCTCTAGACGAACGAACAGTGAACTAACACTTAGTATGTGTTGGACAGCTTTCGTGATCATGTCGAAATTTGAGAAGATTCAATATGGACGTGTGTTTGCACTGGACCGTTATTCCCTCCCATGTAAATTGTCTGGCTGTCTGCCTCTGCTCATTTCGCGCCTATATTTAGTTGAGAGAACATCGATTGTGGTGTGTGCACCTAGTGGGTGAAAGGCGGGTGGAAGACACATTTTCTGGTTCTCTAGACATGAGTAACACCTTAGTTGACTTTGTAAATTATAGGGATGATTTGGAAACTTTTACATCACCGGCATCAGTATTCGTGAACGGAAATATCGGTTTCCTTTTTTTTTTTCCTTTCAAGTTTCCACGTAAAGGTCTTCACAGATGGGATAAGTTTCTAGTCACTCAGTGGTTTACAGCTTGCTCCACCATGATAAAGTTTCGGGTTTCTAGAGAAATAATTTTCAGTCTATATCTTCGGAATTATACCGTTCAAGTAATGATCTATACAAGCAATATTGCTCTGTGCTTGAATCGAGAAGTATCGCGTAAATGGTATGATATTCTGGCAAACCATGTGAAATTACATATTTTCTTGTAATCTCTGAGTCTGGAGATGGGTGTAGAAAGCAAGCAAGGAAGTAGATCGGGTGCCAGAAACAGTAACGCCTTTGTGTCGAGGGGAACCGACTCCGACTTTGTACAACAGTTCAGAGAGTGACTTGGGTCTGCTGAGGGTGCTCTGGTCATGCGTTGGCAGCGGATGACTTGTGACTGTTGGCTGTGGTGGATTACCACCCGACCTCGCAGGAAATATCTAGTGCTGCCAGGCGAATATACAATGCATGTGCTTATGCTGTCTGTCTTTGCGGTATATGTACGACTGTCTGGCGCTCGATAGCTATATGCATGATGAAAAAGGAGTAACTTTGAATGGCGCAGGATACGAATTGTATGTTTCCTATGTCGATATGGTACATGGAGATTGGTTTCATGGTGAAATATTCAAGCTTATGTCTTCGGTTGGAGAACAGTTTAATTGAGCAAGAGTATTTCCGTATTTGACGATCTCTAAAGCCACTTTTGCAGGGTTTAACTATCAGTGCAATATGGAGATCTGTACAAAGTAGTTTGGCCACTGAATGTCTTGTCTGCAGAAAGAAAAACGCGGACAGAGCTTCCACTCTGACAGCGTCAGTGATTTGGCAGGTAAATTCAGTAAGAGCCGACCAGAATGCTCCGTTCATTCTTAAGACATCCTTTGTGCTTGGACATAGTAGCCTCTACATAGCGGTGTGAACGTTTGCGTTGAGAGATGTTTGTTGAAAGCAGGACTTAACGATTTCCAGGAGGGATAACACGTGATGAACGGTGTGCCACGTTAGGGATATCAGGAGGAATGCATTCAGCGTTATTCTGGGCTATTTTCATAAACAGGGTCTGTTAGGTCAAGAATTTCCATTGCAGACAAGCTGAGACATCATGAAAGCTTCTATAAAAGCGATATTTAACTATTTATGCAACACTTCACGATTTCCGTGAGGGGCTCTGCCGTTAGGAACATCAGGAAGAATGCATTGGTGTTATTTTAAACTATTTCTGTTAACAGTTTCTGAAAGCATTGCAAAAGATTTCTGTAGCGCGTCCAGAGGGATGACTTGGCTGTTATTTACATAGACATGAGAAATCAGTATAGCACTGACAGCTTTTTAGCTGCACCTGCGTGGGTGAGTCGCTCCACAGACATCTCTCACTTGGAAATTTGGCCTGCGGTGTACTGGCAGGTATACGTTGTGTCTGGGTAAACACATATGCGGGCGGAAGCAGCTAGCATGTCCTGCTAGGAACGCTATGGAGAATGCACCCTTTGCTATTCTTGGAAGCATTGCAACAGATTTCTATAGCGCATTCAGAGGGCAGACTTGGCTCATATTTACATAGACCTGTGACGTCAGTGTAACACTGACAACCTTTTATCTGTGTTTACGATGGTGAGTCGCTCGGCAATTAGGTCTTTGCTGGATCGCAGGTAGAAAGGCATGGCGCCAGCATCGGAAAACACTTGCGCTTCCAGAGAGCGACTTGGCTCTTATTTACATAGACATATGATATCAGTGTACCACTCGAAGAATTCTAAATTGATACTCGCAAATAGACGCGACTTTCACCTGCTGGCTGCGTTCGTCTCTCCGGTGGAAGCTCGCGTTCGGAGTCAGCGGCGTCGGCGTGCTTGACCACGTTGGGTCCTTTGTAGGGAAGATTTCGCAGATATTTTGCGGTTGACAATAGTTCGAAAGCGTGTTTTATGTGCACTGAATGTTCGTGAACTGCATTATTTTCGGCTGTTCAAGCGTTGTGAGCGTGTTTGCAAAGCTTTTTACATGAATTATTTTGACAATTTACGAGTTGTCTGCGTGTCTGTACATCAGTGTACTGCACTATTTCAATAATTTACAAGTAGTTTACAGGTCTGTAGGCTGCGTATTGTGACCCCAAGCAAGTCAGAGTGAGTATTTTATACCACTGTAATAAATAAACTATGTGAATTTCATCCCTAAATAAATTGTTCCAAAATAAATAAAATACACTCCTTCCTCTCTCCAGCAGCGCAGTACAGGCTGAGTCCTTTTCCCTCCATTTTTCCCACAGACAGCCATCTTGGATTATGTCACAGAAGGGATAACAGCGCCCTCTTGTGGCGGTCGGTGTATCAGGTCAGTTGGACTCCGGACCTCATGGTGAATAAAAACTACCTGCAAAATAAAGATTTACGTCAATCCTATTCAGCAGCCTAGCAGAAGCTGAGTCCTTTTCCCACCAATTCCAAGGAAGAGGTGGCGGTTGGATGACTTAGGTTAGTGGAGGTAGCCCAAGTGACCTATTTTCCCGCCATTTTCTTAGGTTAGTGGAGGCAGCCCAAGTGACCTTCTTTCTGCCAAAATTTTAATCTATCACCATTTTCTGGGGGGGGGGGGAGGGTTTAGGTTAGTGGAGGTAACCCAATTGACCTATTTTCCCGCCAAAATTTTAAGTTCACACAATGATGTCATTGTGACATTGCCACATCTATCGCCACCATGTTGGATCCGCCATCTTGGATAAATTTGGCAACAATGTAGAGTGGGGCCATACATAGTTGTCCCACTACTCAGGGCATGGTGGCCATTCAGATTACATAATGTACATCTCATGACATACAGACCACCATCCACCTCTCACCTCTCTCATATTGCCTCTAAGTTGTGACTCTTCCCGCAGCGAATCTCGGGGGGGGGGGGGGGGGGTGTAACAGTAACTAGAAATGTATAATCAAAGTAAATAAGAGAATGTCAGAACTTTATTCCTTTATCACTCTAGATTAGCACTTTCTGCACAGAAGCTACTCCTTCCCACAAACTGAATTTGTTGATAACAAAAAAGAATTGGCAAATACTTTGTGTAAGACTTCCTCTGTTTGGCTCATCGGTACCGATCCTGGTGGCGATTCATAGTGGACATACATACAGTGCATATGCAATCGAACTACAAAAATTAAAATTTCTCGAAGGGGGGGGGGGCAGCTTCCACACCTTTGGAGCCCTAGGGCCCCTCAGCCATTGGCCACGGGGGGAGGGGAGAGTCAAGGGAGTGCTGACGATGATGTTAGCGATTTTGGGAATGATAATGCTGATGTCATTATTCCGGGAATCCCCACTAATTCTCTAACTACCTCGATTATGGGAAAAGATCCACCGCCAGAGACAGCTGCTGTGGGTAAGAACATGATAATGACCGCCATCGACTATAGTGAATTGTAAAACTGGCTAGATGGCTCACATTGCAGCAAAGACCTCTCCAGTTAAGTGCTAGACAACAACCAGCGAGCAGCCAGAGTATCAGAACCACCTGCTGGCCATGGGTTCCTCTGCTGACCGCACGTCTCAACGCTCACAGATTGCTACGGGGAAAGGGAACGCCGCTGTTGGATGTTCCAAACCTCTAATGTAGTTACCTGGACTGATGAGTCGCGATACACCCTGGAACATGCAAGCACAATAAAATTGGCCAAGGAGATTAAAAAGGTTACTAAAACGAACTTATTTCAAAAAGGAAGTTAAAAAGGGCATTCTACACGATGAAGGATTACTTAAATAACACAAATAGGGATAAAATACAAAATGTAACACAAATAAATAAATAAAACAATAATAAAACATCAGCCTTTTCACATAACACTCTCACACTAAGTTTTTCCTTCTCTTTTCTCTTCATTTTTCTTTTTTACTGGATAACCTTATTCGCAAAACTATGCAGTGTATACAAGTAACAACTGATCCCTAATGGCACCGAAACATCGCTGTTATGGTGCTGACACCAACTGATAGTGTGTGTAGTCCTGCATGATGAAGTAATGTGCGTATAGCGTGTGTAGTGTGTACAGCGACTGGGAGTGAGAAATGAACAATGAAGCATCAGACTTCTGCATTAATAAATAACTTCTTTGCAAAACGGTATTATACGCTATGAATAAACGGACTGCTCTTGTATTGGGGAGGATGGCGGCATCAATCTTTATGCGGAAATCCTGATTTAGGTTGGTTCAAATGGCTCTGAGCACTATGGAACTCAACTGCTGAGGTTATTAGTCCCCTAGAACTTAGAACTAGTTAAACCTAACCAACCTAAGGACATCACAAACATCCATGCCCGAGGCAGGATTCGAACCTGCGACCGTAGCGGTCTTGCGGTTCCAGACTGCAGCGCCTGTAACCGCACGGCCACTTCGGCCGGCCCCTGATTTAGGTTTTCCGTGGTTTCCCTGAATTACTTCAGGAAAATTCTGAGATGATGAATACTATAAGGCCAGGGCCAACTACACTACTGGCCATTAAAATTGCTACACCACGAAGATGACGTGCTACAGACGCGAAATTTAACCGACAGGAAGAAGATGCTGTCATATGCAAATGATTAGCTTTTCACAGCATTCACACAAGGTTTGCGCCGGTGGCGACACCTACAACGTGCTGACATGAGCAAAGTTTCCAACCGATTTCTCATACACAAACAGCAGTTGACCGGCGTTGCCTGGTAAAACGTTCTTGTGATGCCTCGTGTAAGGAGGAGAAATGCGTACCATCACGTTTCCGACTTTGAGAAAGGTCGGATTGTAGCCTATCGCGATTACGGTTTATCGTATCGCGACATTGTTGCTCGCGTTGGTCGAGATCCAATGAGTGTTAGCAGAATATGTAATCGGTGGGTTCAGGAGGGTAATACGGAACGCAGTGCTGGATCCCAACGGCCTGGTATCACTAGCAGTCGAGATGACAGGCATCTTATCCGCATGGCTGTAACGGATCGTGCAGCCACGTCTCGGTCCCTGAGTCAACAGATGGGGACGTTTGCAAGACAACAACCATCAGCACGAACAGTTCGACGATGTTTCCAGCAGCATGGACTATCGGCTCGGAGACCCTGGTTGCGGTTACCCTTGACGCTGCATCACAGACAGGAGCGCCTGCGATGGTGTACTCAGAGACGAACCTGGGCGCACGAATGGCAAAACGTCATTTTTTCGGATGAATCCAGGTTCTGTTTACAACATCATGATGGTCGCATCCGTGTTTGGCGACATCGCGGTCAACGCACATTGGAAGCGTGTATTCGTCATCGCCATACTGGCGTATCACCCGGCGTGATGGTATGGGGTGCCATTGGTTACACGTCTCGGTCACCTCTTGTTCGCATTGACGGCACTTTGAACAGTGGACGTTACATTTCAGATGTGTTACGACCCGTGGCTCTACCCTTCATTCGATCCCTGCGGAACCCTACATTTCAGCACGACAATGCACTACCGCATGTTGCAGGTCCTGTACGGGCCTTTCTGAATACAGAAAATGTTCGACTGCTGCCCTGGCTAGCACATTCTCCAGATCTCTCACCAATTGAAAACGTCTGGTCTATGGTGGCCGAGCTAGTGGCTCGTCACAATACGCCAGTCATTACTATTGATGAACTGTGCTAGCGTGTTGAAGCTGCATGGGCAGCTGTACCTGTACACGCCATCCAAGCTCTGCCTGACTCAATGCCCAGGCGTATGAAGGCTGTTATTACGACCAGAGGTGGTTCTTCTGGGTACTGATTTCTCAGGATCTATGCACCCAAATTGCGTGAAAATGTAATCACATGTCAGTTCTAGTATAATATATTTGTCGAATGAATCCCGTTTATCATCTGCATTTCTTCTTAGTGTAGCAATTTTAATGGCCAGTAGTGTATTTTCTGCCAATGTTTTTACAAATCGTATTTTTCTTACATATGTCTTCACTTTCAGTAGTTGTGCACGTTATTAAAACATAAAGACGGCGAAGAGGGACTATTTACAAAGCTGTTACATTATCATCTACATTAAGCAGTTATTATTGTCACAGACTGTAAAATTGGTTCAAATGGCTCTGAGCACTATGGGACTTAACATCTATGGTCATCAGTCCCCTAGAACTTAGAACTACTTAAACCTAAGTAACCTAAGGACATCACACACATCCATGCCCGAGGCAGGATTCGAACCTGCGACCGTAGCAGTCGCGCGGCTCCGGACTGAGCGCCTAGAACCGCTAGACCACCGCGGCCGGCTCCACAGACTGTAACGTGGTTTGTATTGTATAGATGCAGAGAATGGATTGCTGTAGATTTCACAGGTGATTTGCATCCTGTGCCCACCTGTATTGTATTAAGATATTTTCCATAAAAAGGAATCTCAGCAAAGTTATAAACAAAACAGTAGCTCTTGACTTCAATTTCTTCTCTGTTCTTATCCTCACGCAGCGGTTAAGACACTCTCATTGTGTAATACATCATTTTCTCGCTGTATCCAGTTTCAGGTAACTGGAGGAAGGAAGATCTATCCAGCGCGGAGGTGGTGGGACGATCCTTCCATAATTCGTCAAAGGGACTTGGGATCTAGTACGCTGGCTTAAGAACTTGTGGCTGTCCATGACGGTGGGTGTTTTCCAACACATTTTGGGGAGAAACATTACTAGAAATCTCTGGTGAAAAGTGGCTCGCTGCCGAGTGCTATTAGTCTGCATTCCACTCCTGGAGCTGTCTGACAGAAAAATTCGAATGCCAGAACAGTTTAGTGGAGTTGGCCCGGTTGGAAATACAACGCGAATGGTGGACGTCTGCTGTTATCATTTGGGAAGTCGAGAGTTGATGATCCTTCGCGATCAACAAGGTTTTTTTTTTCCCCGCAGTATGGGAAGCCGACATGCATTTTCAGTCCGTCATCGTGCGGGTGCGAGCAGTTCTGCTGAGGCACTTTCCTGTTTTCAAGGCGAACGATGCGGTTCTGTGAGCCTGCTTAAGCTCGTTATGCAGAGCCCTTATATCAGATTGCGGAGCCAGTAGCTAGGTGGAGAGTGGTGTTAGGCAGTTAATTACAACTGCTTCCGTAAAAACTTGAAGTGTGATGTTTTTCTGCGGATATTTACCAGTTGACTTTGAACTTTTTCCTATTTTGTTGTTGTGGAGATTTTCAGCATTAGTTGCTAGGCGTATGAACTGTTAGCAGTGGCATTCTACAGTCCAGTGGTTAGATGTCAGAGTCTCTCTGAAAGCATAGATAGTTACAGGAGTTTAATTATTGACTTTGGAGTAGGGAAAACTTTTAACCCTGTCTCTCAGGCCGAAACGAGGCAGCTTACTGTTATTGGGACTGATTTGGTAGTGTGACAGTGGAGAAAATTACTTCCGTTCCGCCAATAAACGTTTCCGGTTAAATCTGCGGAACAGTAATGGACGTCGCGCTGCACACCTGCGTTCGCGAAAGGGGCTTCGAAAGACGCAACGAAAGTTCCGGGAACGGAAGAACGGATCGTGTGAACTGGACTCACTTTCGGAAGGATATGGGTTCAAATCGCCGCCCACGTTCACGTTGTCTGTGGTTACAGGAAAGTGGCGAACACTGGAATGGCTTCTTTGAGAAGCTTACTTATAAAAAAAAAAAAAGTTTCAAATGGCTCTGAGCACTATGGGACTTAACTGCTGTGGTCATCAGTCCCCTAGAACTTAGAACTACTTAAACCTAACTAACCTAAGGACATCACACACATCCATGCCCGAGGCAGGATTCGAAGCGTACTTCAAGTTTCTTTCATTATGCTTACACTATCCGAGTTGCTTTCCTGATTCTAATGACCTAGCCGTCGACTTATTGTTAAAACCTAATGTCCCTTCGTTTTCTGTAGTACATCGATCGAAACCCAAATTAGTGATCACAGGAATCAGATACAATTTCACTATTAATTAGTTTCGAGAGCATCTTACTTTGCCCGTCGCCAATGAAGTACACAAATTCTCGGAACAACTTTCATCCCGATCAGAACGTTTCACCTCGAATTACACAAGACATTCAGTATTTATTAATATTAGACAACTCGTTTCTTTACAACCACAACGGGGAAAAAAACAACACATAGTTACGACGCTTTCTGGTAACATCTACAGCTAGGATGTCGGGTCAAGTTGGTGGACAGTGAAGCTGCGTTTACTGCACGCGAAACAGCCTCGTGTAACAGCTTTGCAAGCCAAGTCTTGCTAGTGCGAAAGGAGGTGTGTGAGGCTGCTTCACGGTAAGGCAGAGCTTTCGTTGGCAATGACAATAAACAAGGTTCAAAGTCAGAGAAGGGAGGAAGAGAAGAGTGACAGAAATAAGACAGATAAGGGGGAAGAAATGGACAGAGAGGGAGAAGGGGCACATGGACAGTGAGAGGGAGGAGAAGATGCAGAACGGTATACAGGAGGAGGAGATTGGCAGAGGGAGCGGAAGGGTGTGATAGACAGAGGTGGGGAGAAGGAGATGGACAGAGAGAGAGTGGGGGGGGGGGGGGGGGGGCAGATGGAGATTAGGACATGTATCCAGTTCCCATATACATTTAGCAATAGCGAAGCATTGCCGGATTCGTTAATAAATGAAATAAAATCAGCTGTCACATTTTCAAAGCAGAGTAAAATATTTAGGGAGACATGGGGTGGAGCAGGAATGGGAGGGCACAGCAGATGGAAACTTAATGCTTTTGGTTCAGCCAGTACAAACAATATTGTCACCATTAGTTGCTCAAGTGCTAGCCAATCCTTTGGTGTCGTCTTCTTGTCACTGTAGCCTTGTACCATCGGAAGCAAGGAGAGGATGTTGTTTGGTGGCCAGTATCCTCTGTCTATAACACAACTGCACGCATATATTAACAGGGTTCTTTATTGGTAAGTACAAGAAGTTACTTAAGATAGTCCAGGTGTTTTGGTATAAGCTCTTCTGTAATAGTCCACGTTAGCCTCACTGCTGGGGAAGTACATGTCCAGCTATGCGTCCTACTCTGGTCGCTAGGTACTGACTGACTCTGAGCTAGAGGCTGAGCTAACTGTGACTGCGACTCCCACTGAGCTGCGACTGACGGCTCCACTCGTTGACTGGATGACTGACTGACTGGGCCCTCCGGTCAGCGGCGGCGGTCTAAATACCGGCGGTCGAGAGGATGTTGGTGGCACGTTGCCTGCGAGTCTGTTTTTGGCCTCTCTCCTGAGAGGCGCATTGCTTGCACCAACTACCGATCTTCTTGCAACCTCTTTGCCACCTGGTGTGCTGTCGACAGCTTATATCAGCACAAATCCCTGGATAGAAGATAAACCATGGATGATTATTTGTGCAGACATTAAATTGTTGTCAGAAATATGTATTGCAACGCCTTGCTATGAGGGCACAAAGGAGGTTTCTGCAACAGAGTACATTACGGAAGTCTTGTTATTACCCTAGTGTCCATTCTCGAAGTTGCATTATGAAATCTCAGTCTTAATATAATGCAGCCAAACTCCCGTTTCAAAAGCTTCTGAGCAACCTCAAAGACAGAAATGCAAAAGTATTACAGAACCTTCTGAGGTCCAGTTCTACATTATCAGATCCATGGTTAAAAAAAAAAAAATTAGATGGACGCCTTCAGCGACAGCATTACAAATTTTTCCCAAGAGGTAAAGAACTACTTCGATGAAATCGGTAAATCTCCACCTACACGTCACAGGGAGGAACAACTGCAAACCCTCTTCGGTCATCATATGTTCGGGAAGTAGGCAAAAATCATCTAGTGAAGCATGAAACCTTGTTTCTGAAAGAAACATGTAGTGAATGAACCATGGCCAAACGTAGCATCAAGAAGGTAGTGGTCGACATAGGCAGATGACAGAATGCGACGACCGATCAATCGTCAGAGAGGAACTAATAACTCTGGATTCATCATTATCATCGACCCGACGGGCAAGTGTGGCTTCAGCGACCACAAGGACAAATTATAGGCAGCTTGTAGAAAGTGGGCTGAACTCACTGCACCCCTTGCGCGGACTACCATTGACCCCTGTACACCAACAAGCCCGTCTGCGTTGGTGTCTGGTACATTGGGCCTGGAATCTCATTGATTGGAGTAGAACTGTCCTCAGTGATGAGTCCCGCTTCGCATTGAGTCTCGAAGACCAGCAAAGGTGTCTTTAGAGACGCCTCAAACAACAGAGGGACACCAACCTGACTGTTACCAGCCATACAGCTCGACAACCAGGAGTTATGGTCCGGCGTGCCGTTTCATTTCAGCAGGACCCCTTTGGGTGTCATCCGTGGCACCATTACAGCACAGCAGTACGGCCCATTTTGTTGTCCTTCATGGAAAGCCATCCTGAGCTTACATTACAGCCAGACAGTGCTTACCTGCACATGACGAGAGTTTCTACTGCTTGTCTTCTTGCTTGCCAAACCATAACTTGGATAGCGAGGTCGCCGGATCTGTTCTCAATTGAGAACGTTTGGAGCATTATGAACAGGACCCTTCAACCAGCTCGGGATTTTAACGTCTGTCACGCCATTTGGACAGAATTTGGCACAATATCCCTCAATAGGACAACCAACGACTCTAACAATCAGTGCCAAACTGAATAATTGCTTGCATAAGGGTCAGAGGTGGGCCAACGCGTTGCTGACTTGCTGATCCCTCAATAGGACAACCAACGACTCTAACAATCAGTGCCAAACCGAATAATTGCTTGCATAAAGGCCAGAGGTGGGCCAACGCGTTGCTGACTTGCTGAACTTGTGAAGTTCTTCCTCTTGAATGAATATCCAACTCTTCTGTAACTGTAATCATTTATTTGTTTGTACATGTACATCACCGATTTTCGTTCCATTCGGCTAGTTCCTTCGTCATGCGTCTTTCTTCCTTTTAATACTAAACTAAACTAAACTCCGTCCTAACTGGCCATGAAGGCCCAACGGTACCGACCGGCCGCCGTGTCATCCTCAGCCCACAGACGTCACTGGATACGGATATGGAGGGGCATGTGGTCAGCACACGGTTCTCCCGGCCGTATGTCAATTTACGAGATCGGAGCCGCTACTTCTCAATCAAGTGGCTCCTCAGTTTGCCTCACAAGGGCTGAGTGCACCCCACTTGCCAACAGCGCTCGGCAGACTGGATGGTCACCCATCCAAGTGCTAGCCCAGCCCAACAGCGCCTAACTTCGGTGATCTGACGGGAACCGGTGTTACCGCTGCGGCAAGGCCATTGGCTCTTCCTCTTACAGTGCAATAAAAATTGAATGTTGCTTATCTCCTGCCGGCGTCTACATAATGTGCCCTTATCTGGTTCTAGCCCCTGGAAACTTAACACGAAAAACGGAGTTCTGAAATCTCAGTTTTCAGCTTTTAGCATTGACTGTTCGTAATGCCCAAATAGGAGTGCGATCACCGATTACAAGGTGATTTTTGAACAAGTTTTCAAAAAATTAGAATGAATAGGAGAATATTAGTATTTTTTTGTAGTATTCAATCTCTCATTACTTTTCGAGAAAAGCAGCGAACGGTAGACGAACTAAGTTTCCATTTATTTACCTAATGTATTTGGTATTTTGATTCTATGTGTTTTGAAACGTATAATTCAAAAGTCTGGAAAGTCTTAAAATTTTTCAATCTTCGTTCGACGTCAACGTTTATTACTGGAAACAACAGCAATGAAAAACCGAAAATTGGTTATTTCTGAACCAGGTTATTTTGAGCGATTTTAGCAGTCAGGTTAGGCTGGGAATGAAATAACCGGTGACCGAAAACCGGTTGTTATAGCTACAACCACCATCTATAGGCAGAAACCAGCTTGTTTTTCATGAAAGGGCTTCGCTTCTCTCATTTCGTGCAGTGTAAACGTCGATATTTGTCATCACAAAACTGTGAATGAGCCTCATCGAATTCTACAAAAAGTATTCGTTTTTGTGGTATTGGGAAGAAAAGGCCATCACAATGGGGCATGAAGAGGGAATGCGCTGAAGGGAACGGGCGTGGTCCTCACTCTTTTCGTGTTTGTTCCGCACAACGTTTCACTATAAAAGGCCGAAATAATGTCATTTAGAGACACCGTGGATCTAAGGAAGCTGTTTCTAGACGTCAGTCGCTTATCAGCTGAAGCACGACAGCTCGAGGCTGGCGTTCACTTAACTGCATGTGTTCCCATTTATGTTGGCTGATAATATCTCGGTGAATTCTAGGAAGTTCTATGGCGCATACTGACAGGTTTCAAATAGATTATATAATGGTAAGACAGAGACTTAGGAACTAGGTTTTAAATTGTAAGACATTTCCAGGGGCAGATGTGGACTCTGACCACAATCTACGGGTTATCAACTGTAGATTAAAACTGAAGAAACTGCAAAAAGGTGGGAATTTAAGGAGATGGGACCTGGATAAACTGACTAAACCAGAGGTTGTACAGAGTTTCAGGGAGAGCATAAGGGAACAATTGACAAGAATTGGGGAAAGAAATACGGTAGAAGAAGAATGGGTACCTTTGAGGGATGAAGCAGTGAGGGCAGTAGAGGATCAAGTAGGTAAAAAGACGAGGCCTAGTAGAAATCCTTGGGTGACAGAAGAACCATTGAATTTAGTTGATGAAAGGAGAAAATATAAAAATGCAGTAAATGAAGAAGGCAAAAAGGAATACAAACGTCTCAATGAGATAGACAGGAAGTGCAAAAGGTCTAAGCAGGCATGGCTAGAGGACAAATGTAAGGATGTAGTGGCGCATATCACTAGGGGTAAGATAGATACTGCTCACAGGAAAATTAAAGAGACCTTTGGAGAAAAGAGAACCACTTGGATGAATATCAAGAGCTCAGATGGAAACCCAGTTCTAAGTAAAGAAGGGAAAGCAGAAAGGTGGAAGGAGTATATAGTGGGTCTATGCAAGGGCGATGTACTTGAGAGCAATATTATGGAAATGGAAGAGGATGTAGATGAAGATGAAATGGGAGATACGATACTGCGTGAAGAATTTGACAGAGCACTGAAAGACCTAAGTCGAAACAAGGCCCTGGGAGTAGACAACATTCCATTAGAACTACTGATAGCTTTGGGAGAGCCAGCCCTGACAAAACTCTACCATCTGATGAGCAAGATGTAAGAGACAGGCGAAATACACTCGGCCTTCAAGAACAATATAATAATTCCAATCCCAAAGAAAGCAGGTGCTGACAGATGTGAAAATTACCGAACTATCAGTTTAATAAGTCACGGCTGCAAAATACTAACGCGAATTCTTTACAGACGAATGGAAAAACTGGTAGAAGCTGACCTCGAGGAAGATCAGTTTGGATTCCGTAGAAATATGGGAACACGTGAGGCAATACTGACCCTACGACTTATCTTAGAAGCTAGATTAAGAAAAAGCAAACCTACATTTCTAGCATTTGTAGACTTAGAGAAAGCTTTTGACAATGTTGACTGGAATACTCTCTTTCAAATTCTGAAGGTGGCAGGAGTAAAATACAGGGAGCGAAAGGCTATTTACAATTTGTACAGAAACCAGATGACAGTTATAAGAGTCGAGGGACATGAAAGGGAAGCAGTAGCTGGGAAGGGAGTGAGGCAGGGTTGTAGCCTCTCCCAGATGTTATTCAATCTGTATAATAAGCAAGCAGTACAGGTAATAAAAGAAAAATTCGGAGTAGGTATTAAAATGCGTGGAGAAGAAATAAAAACTTTAAGGTTCGCCGATGACATTGTAATTCTGTCAGAGACAGCAAAGGACTTGGAAGAGCAGTTGAACGGAATAGACAGGGTATTGAAAGGAGGATATAAGATGAACACCAACAAAAGCAAAACGAGGATAATGGAATGTAGTCGAATTAAGTCGGGTGATGCTGAGGGAATTAGATTAGGAAATGAGATACTTAAAGCAGTAAAGGAGTTTTGCTATTTGGGGAGCAAAATAACTGATGATGGTCGAAGTGGAGAGGATATAAAATGTAGACTGGCAATGGCAAGGAAAGCGTTTCTGAAGAAGAGAAACTTGTTAACATCGAGTATAGATTTAAGTGTCAGGAAGTCGTTTCTGAAAGTATTTGTGTAGAGTGTAGCCATGTGTGGAAGTGAAACATGGACGATAAATAGTTTGGACGAGAAGAGAATAGAAGCTTTCGAAATGTGCTACAGAAGAATGGTGAAGATTAGATGGGTAGATCACATAACTCATGAGGAGGTGTTGAATAGAATTGGGGAGAAGAGGAGTTTGTGGCACAACTTGACAAAAAGAAGGGACCGGTTGGTAGGATATGTTTTGAGGCATCAAGGGATCACAAATTTAGCATTGGTGGGCTGCGTGGAGGGTAAAAATCGTAGGGGGAGTCCAAGAGATGAATACACTAAGCAGATTCAGAAGGATGTAGGTTGCAGTAGGTACTGGGAGATGAAGAAGCTTGCACAGGGTAGAGAAGCATGGAGAGCTGCATCAAACCAGTCTCAGGACTGGAGACCAAAACCATAACACTATGGCGCAAAGTATGTGGGGTTCGCCTACAGACGTTGGTCTTTGGCAACATGTAATAAAACTACAGGACAATGTAGTACTAGGTTCATTTTTATGACATGTAAAAATTGTATCACACCAGACAGGCGTATTCATCGGCAGAATAAGGCAAGATAAGAGTAGTGATTTAAATTCTATGTATGCAGTGTAGGCAGGTGGTGCTGTTGACGGTAATCTGTCCGTCGGAGGTGGGCGTTAAGCTTGGCAGCGCTATAGGATTTAGTGGTGGGGTGTGAAGTGGCCAAGTTAAATCTCTTCGCCAAAAGTACTCTTATCCATTTGGGACGATGCGTAGGCTCTGAGTCAGAAATCAAAAGAATGAGGGAACACACTCACTGAGAGAAATATTGTAATACACTCAGCTTTGGTACAAATGAGTCCTCGTCAAAATGCGCACACAACTTCTTGGCAAAGGCAGTTTCACTGCCACTACACAGAAATAAACATTAGTCTTGAAGCCAATATTGATGTACTACTTTGTAGCGAAAGTTACAACTGCAGTGTGATAGTCCTCGACTGCTGCTAACTGGAGCTTCTCGACAACTTGGCTAGAACCGGTCTCTTATCCACGCGATCCTCAGCTTAGGGGGCGTGGCACTCATGAGGCCAGTGGTTGAGCAGCGCCGGTCGCTGTCGCTGCCGCTGCTGCTGTTGGACAACAACGGAATCCTCTGCACACGAACGGTAGCCTCCTGTGTGGTATCAACATACATACATTAATACTTGTTCCATAGATCATGAATACGAAGTCACGTAATGATGTGGAATGTGTCACTTTAACATAAGTATCTTTTACAGAAAATATTTTTTTTTTTACTGATACTACTTCATGCCTAAATTGAACAGAAGGAGTTGTCGTTCATAAATTCTTTTAATTTGTTTTTAAATGTTGATTTGCTATCTGTGAGACTTTTAATACTATTCGGCAAATAACCAAAGATTTTTGTGGCAGCATAATTCACCCGTTTCAGTACAAGAGTCAGATTTAACCCAGAAAAGTAAAGATCATCCTTTCTTCTAGTGTTGTAGCTATGCACTTCGCTGTTATTTTTGAATTAGATGGGTTATTAATAACAAATTTCGAAAGTGAATATATGTATGGCGAAAGTACTGTGAATATCCTGAGTTCCTTAAATAAATATCTGCAAGGTGTGATGGGAGGGCTCCAGCTATTATTCTGTTTACACGCTTTCGTGCAATAAATACTTTTTCTCTTAATGATAAATTACCCCAAAATATGATGCCATATGAAAGCAGTGAATGAAAATAGGCGTAGTATGCTAATTTACTGGTATGTTTATCACCACGATTTGCAATAACCCTAATAGCATAAGTAGCTGAACCTAACTGTTTCAGCAGGTTATTGATATGTTTCTTCCAAATCAATTTCTCATAATTGCAAATATCCAGAAATTTTGTACATTGTGCCTTAGCAACAGACTTTTGTTCATAGTCTATATTTATCAATTGTGTTATGCCTGTTACTGTACAGAATTGCATAAATTGCGTTTCCTCAAAATTTAGTGAGAGTCCATTTGCAGAGAACGACTTAATAGTTTTCTGAAAGACATTATTTGCAGTTTCCTCAGCTGATTCTTGTTTGTCAGGTTTATCATCAGAAAAAAGAACTAGCTCTGCATCTTCATGAATATAGAGTGGCAAGTCATTAATATATATTAAGAAAAATAGGGGACCCAAGACTGAACCCTGTGGGCACTATTCTTGATACCTTACTAGATAGAGGACTCTGCTGATTTTTGCAGACTATTTGTACTGTTAATTTCAACCTTCTGCATTCTATCAGTTAATTTGAATTAAACCATTTGCGCACTGTCCCAGTCATACCACAATACTCAAGCTTATCTAGAAGAATTTCATCATTCACACAATCAAAAGCCTTTCAGAGATCATAAAATATCCCAGTAGGTGATGTTCAGTTATTCAGTACATTTAATATTTGATCAGTGAAAGCCTATACAGCATTTTCTGTTGAAAAACCTTTCTGAAAACCAAATTGACATTTTTTAGTACTTCATTTTTACAAATATGTGTTGCTTCTCTTGAATACAGCACTTTTTCAAGAATTTTGAATAAAGCTGTCAGAAGTGAGGTTGGGCGATAGTTCTTAGCATCAGACCTATCCCCTTTTTTATGCAATCGTTGAACAATAGCATATTTCAGTCTACCTGGAAAAATGTCTTGTTTCAGTGAGGTACTACATATGTGACTGAGAATCCTACTTATCTGCTGGGAACAAGCTCTGTTGCAAATGCCACCAATTCCATTTGAGCTTTTACTTTTGAGCGAATTTATTATTTTCCTAATTTCAGTATGAGAGGTGGGTTCAATTTCAATTTTATCAAATTGCTTAGGTATTGCATCCTCCATATACTGCCTTGCGTTTTATAATGAATACCTGGATCCTATTTTCTCTACAACACTTAAAAAATGATTACTAAAAATGTTTTCTACTTCTGTCTTCTTGTTAAACTTTTCACTGAGTTTGATAGAAAATACAGTCTTCTTGTGCTTCTGGTTTTTCTATTCCCTTTTAACAATATTCCAAATAGTTTTAATTTTATTATCAAATGTACTAATTTCAGACATAATGCACACACTTATAGACTTTTTATTAACTTTTGTGAAGGGGAGTTGAAATGTTCTATCCCAACAATATGAAATTTAGTGACTTGGCTTCCCTGTATTTCAGGAACCACTGTAGCCATTGAAATGAAACTTTTACAGTACATTACACTGTATGTTCTGAGTCTATTGAACTACAATAATTGCATTTCAGCCACTGCTTTTGGAAATAAAATTTTTAATTACACAATTAAAACTTTGTGTACTTTTTTGTACATTATCCTAAATAATTTTAATTATACATAACATTATGTGCTTCTTTTAGTTCAGTACACTCAGGATATGTATGTTATTACTCCTTGAAAATTTGAATATTCTACTCGAAGTGGTTTCTGGGATTTAAGGAAGAATGCAACAAAAATGTAAATTTTCAGGAACAGCTTCTCATGTGTCAAAAGACTGTAACTCACTTAATATATGCTTAATTTTTTATTTTTAGTCACTCAGAAGCACCCTGAACCATGCTGTATATCATCCTCTTGATCTTTTCTTTTTTTTTTTTTTTTTTTTTGACTCCTTCGTGGCCAACTGTGTTGCATACTCTGCTTTATCAATGCGAACCTTGTCCATGCATTCAAGTTCTCTGATGCAGTTTGCTCCAGTATTCATTTCCATATTCTGTAGAACTTTCACCCTACCAATGTCGCCATCATTAAAAGCAATAACAGCATCACTGAACCCCCACTTCAGTGTCTTCATTCCAACAAAAACATTTTTTGGTAAGAGCGTCCATATAAGATTATTGAACGACTCACTGGGATTTTGAGTCTGACCATGCAGTTACTTCTTCAGTAATTGAGGATTTGCCAGGTATCTGTAAATAGGTTGTATGATATCCATGACTGCTGCTGGGATGGAATGTTTATGGCTGTATGAACTATTTGAGTAGGGGGCATTGCAGTAATTGCACTATGAATCAGGTCCAGGAGGGCAAAGGTGGTGTGCCGGTTTATCATCAGTTGACAGTCTGTGGAAGAAGGTAGCCCATACTGCCTGCTTCATTTTCAGCAAATTCTCAGTATTATTTCTAATGGTCATCCCACAATACTGCTGTATTTCATCAATCATTTTGTCTGTCAAACTGCCTCTTATGGTTTTATCATCAGAGAGTTTCTTGTCTCTCAAAATTTGTTTCAACCTCCTCAACCTGGTGCCCATCCTCTTCTGGACATGACCAACACATTCCAGTTTTGTGATAATCTTCTCACCATAAGGCTGAGTGGCTACTACACTGTAATATGCTTTTGAGTCTCCATCACCTAAGACTTTAGCGTAACACGCTCCCCTTTCGTTCACAGATCGACTAAAATTTTCAATATCTGCAGAGGCCTCAATGCCACTATTTGTTCCTTCATAATTTCTGTCACAGATATTCCCTTCTTTATTCCTTGATTTACACTTATAGCAATGTTTGGTTAAAATCTGGAAATCTATCACCTCTCCAGTATCCACACTGGTCACCATAGCAACAGAATTCTTAGAAGTGTAGCTGCACTTCTGCCAAGTGCCATCAAAAGCTACTGGTATGTCAGTCATACCATCATTTACGTCAACAGTTTCGTTTGCAGCACCCTTATTGATTCACATGCAACAGATTCCACAGCAGCTCCAATAAATCCATCATACTTGTCTATTTTACAAGGTGGGCATGGCATATTCATTATGGCACACATTGTTTATGCTGCAGTGTGTCCTTTGCCAATAGGTCTCAATCCATAAAACCACCTAACATTTACGTCGAAATAATTATCTTTAAACTTACCAGAATTCCAAAATGGATGAGTATATTTACAACTGGTACAATTAATGATAAGTTTCCTGGTTAGCCCATTTGATATCTCACTGTCTTCATGTAAACTAACTGGCCCTCCACATATTTTACGAAACACACATTTACCTAACACCCTTGTTAGGATGTGTAAATCTATCATAATATAGTCTAACCTACCATTTACATCACTTTCGTTTTGAGAAAACTGCGTACGGCAAAGTTTTATTTTAATCTTCGAAGCACTAATGGGTGTTTCTCTAGATACTGAGGAGTTTGCCTGAATTGCGTTGTCTGTAACTTCACACACCACATGTTACTTTTTGAAATATTTACCAATATATTCGTCACTTTTCCTCAGAAAAACGTTAGCACTTCTACATACAACGATGGTTTATCCTACGGAACTATACGATACTGAATTTGTCAGTGCTACCAATACAAACACGTAATTTAACCTTTATAACATAGCCATCCACAGCCTTCTATACAAAAATCTTATTAGATCTTTAAGTAAAATTATACATATCACTTATAAACTCACGTGGGAGTATATATATAATTTTATTCGGAAAATTGCAAATTTTAGAATGGGATGAAACTCCAAAAACGTGAAAAAAATTTTCCATTCCAACTCCCATTAATACAGTGCAGTAGCTTTTATAATGCTTCACTGTTTCTGGATCATTACTCCTCCTAGCTATAAGACACTTATACATTTCCCTTTACTGTTTACAAGATTTTTTTAATTCATTTTGTAAACCATGGCTTTTTAGACGATTTCTTACAATTATATTTAACTATTTCCTTAGGGACACTGTTTTCAAATATCCTCACAAAGGTATCATGAAATAGTTTAAATTTTAAATAAGCATCAGGTTCCCTGTACACCTCATCCCAGTCTAACTGTTGCAAGCTTTCCATAAAATTTTCAGTTGTTTCGTTTTTAATTCTGCATACTATTTTGGAGGACTGTTTTGGAGCACTCTATGGAGCTACCTCATATATTGTAACTAGCTTTGCATCATGATCAGACAGGTCATTCTTAACAGGAAAAGGTTTGATTTGATTAAATTTATCTTGATCTATAAAATCATTATCTATCAGTGTGCTGCTTTCCTGTACCATCCGAGTAGGAAGATCAATAACTGATGTCAAATTGAAAGAACCAAGTAATACATGGTCAAGCTTTCTATCAGACTTTTTCAGGAAATCTACATTGGAATCCCCACAAACAATAATTTGCTTCCCTCTGTCTGACAGATAGCACAACAAATAATCCAAGTGTTTCAAAAATATCTGAAAATTTCCCAAACGGGCACTATACCCAGCTACAGTTGTAAAACTATCATTATTTAGTTTAAGCTCACAAGCACGTACTTCTATATGTTGCTCTACACAACATTTTTTTGTCTCGAAATTTTTCACATGGTGACAGATTTTAACATACATAGCAACTCCTTCTCTCTCCATAGTGTCTCTATTTACATGTGCTGAAAGCTTATATCCTCCTACTTTTACACTTTCCATACCTGTGACTATATGATGTTCAGACAGACATAGTGTATCTGTTCCACTCTCAGTTTCTAAATCTTCTAAACAAAAAAGAAGCTCATCTAATTTGTTTTTTAATCCCCTGATATTCTGGTGCAATATACTAACATTATTTTTCACTGTGTTTTTGTGAGAATCTTGTGACATACTAACATTATTTATTACTGTACTTTTATGAGAACCTTGTAATATTTTAATGTCTCTATTACCTATCTGTCTGAGCTTCTCATTAAGCTTAATTTGAATCAGTGTTGGATCATTGGATACTGAACTTAGCCTAAAAGAGAAGTACTCCCATGAGCTTCTGTCCCCCCCCCCCCCTTAAAGATTTTCCTATCATCTCCGCCAATTTACCCTTCCCTTTCCAACTGACTATGACACCACAGGGCGGTCTCACATGAAGACATAATGGTTCTTAACGGACGGGAAAAGGATAAACCGGTGTTTAGCTCATTCTAAACAGAATTACTGGACTGTTTGTTAGTACTTTGCGCAAAAGTGATCAGAATACCCTGCATGATGTGTTCTTTCAGTGCGACGGTGCACCTGGTCACCCATCCACAGCTACAATGAAACACTTCAACACTAACTGTGTTATCCAAACTTGGCCCGTGTGGCATTCCTTCTGTTTCATAACTCCAAAAATTTGTTACAGGTAAGAAACTTTTTTGAGTAACACAGAAAGTAGATCAAATGCATTAAGGTAAGGTTGAAGCGTTTTTTCGTACAAAGTTATTTTCTGGGTTTTAATTACCGAACTTATGTAGCCAGTCTCATAATTTTACCTCTGGAAATGATAAATCTTCCTAATAGATTATAGGATAAAAGTTACGAAAATCAATGTCAGTCGTTTGTCGATTTTCTGCAACCAATCTTTTTCGCGCCATCTGACAATGTTTTGGACTTCGTTTTCGCTTCTCCTTCTTCTTCTTTTACACAATTAGTAGATTTTATGATTTTTAGAAGTTATTCTGCATCTGTTGGATCCATCTTTTTTTGGAGTAGCCAATATTTCTTCGTTATTTTGATGGTACTGGAGCAGTCTGTTGGATAATATTCAGTTAGAAATCCTCTGTACTTACTATCCGTTTCCTGTAATCAGTAATACTTTCTTCTACGTTTCATATATTCGTCTGCTGCTCCATGTCCATGTTCCTTATTCTGTTCGTTCTTGCTACATATAGAAGTGGCCGAGCGGTTCTAGGCGCTACAGTCTGCAACCGCGCGACCGCTACGGTCGCAGGTTCGAATCCTGCCTCGGGCATGCATGTGTGTGATGTCCTTAGGTTGGTTAGGTTTAAGTAGTTCTAAGTTCTAGGGGACTGATGACCTTAGAAGTTAAGTCCCATAGTGCTCAGAGCCATTTGAACCATTTTTGTTATCTTCTTTCATGCCACATTGGATGCTCATAAGAGCCACAGCTTTGTTCAAATCAAATGTGTGTGAAACCTTATGAGACTTAACTGCTAAGGTCATCAGTCTCTAAGCTTACACACTACTTAACCTAAATTGTCCTAAGGACAAACACACACACACATACCCGAGGGAGGAATCGAACCTCCGCCGGGATCAGCCGCACAGTCCACATGATGCAGCGCCTAAAACCGCTCGGCTAATCCCGTGCGGCACCGCTTTGTAAAATTACATTTATTTTTCCTATATAGATTATCTAACGTAATTCTAAGTAGTCATCCTTTTTAATTGGCTATTATCCTCCGTTGTTCTGCTAAGATGTCTACAGGGGACCAGTCTTCACAGGTTTCTTTTTTGTTTTCTTGAAGTCCTCGATGATATTAATTTTCGCTTTCTAAATTGCACTAACCTAGTTCCCTCAATAAATGAGACTCTTCAGATTTTCTTTCATTAGGTCACTGTCTACCCGCCTCTATAGCCGAGTTCGCTAAAGCACGCCCGTGCGGTGGCGCTCGAATCGGAGGTAGACCAGTTCGAATTCTGATGGAGGAAAATTTTCACAGCCAATGTTTGGCCGGTAGTGGGGGGAGAGGTCGTGGTGTTCCGTATCGCCTCTCGGCAGTGTCTCTTGAAGTGAGGGTATGTGACACAGTTGACGGTGATCCGTCGGACTAATGGTGATGTAAAGTTCGGTGCCCCCCCCCCCCCCCCCCTTAGTGCTATTCGAGAAGAGTATGCTACATGCCGATACAGGGTTTCTCCGTCTCCCTTCCCTTCATAGATAACAACACAAACCCAACACTACACTATACGAAGCAATCATCGCAGTGATTCACAGTGCACAGATACACACTTGACATTTCGTAACAGATCGGAGGAAGGCACTGACAAACTACCTCCACTAGGACCTCGTCGTGAACGGCGATGTAGGATTCCTGCATCTGCTGCCCTACACTCATTTCCTGAGTGTGGGATTACTTTGACTTCATGCGAATTTAGACATTTTCGGCGAATCTCGATGATGAAGTCTTTTCTGGTTATCAGCCGAGTCAAAGCTTCGTTCTGCGGCAACGTTTCAAAGAGTTTCCTACTTATCATCTTCAGGTGAAGTGTCGGGGGCATCTCATTTCACCTGAAGATGACAAGTACGAAATTTATTGAAAAGTTGCCGCAGAACGATACTTTGACTGTTTTTGAGGTCAATGTCTAAGTTATATGGCCCCCTTTCTTTCTTATTGCAGTTGAGGATTGTCGAGGCCTTGTAGCGCGTGTGTTTCTCCCACCGGAACCTACTGGAAACAATGGAGTGTGCTGCGAGGTTCTCGACAGGCTACGTGCCGTGAAGTCGCGCGAGGTCGCGCGTGGTTGGCGTACTGGACACGTTATTTAGGAGGACGGCGGTTCAGATCCCTGCCCAGCTATTCATATTTAGGTTTTCCGTGATTTCCTTAAATTGCCTAAGGAAAATTCTGGGATGATTTCTTTAAAAGGGCCCGTCCGATTTTCTCCCCCAGAGCCGACTTGCGCTTCGTCTCCAGTGACTTTGCCGTAGACTACGTTAATTGGTAATCATCTGTCTTGAAGAGAAGGCAGCCGGCCGAAGTGGCCGTGCGGTTAAAGGCGCTGCAGTCTGGAACCGCAAGACCGCTACGGTCGCAGGTTCGAATCCTGCCTCGGGCATGGATGTTTGTGATGTCCTTAGGTTAGTTAGGTTTAACTAGTTCTAAGTTCTAGGGGACTAATGACCTCAGCAGTTGAGTCCCATAGTGCTCAGAGCCATTTGAACCATTTTGAAGAGAAGGCGCCTGAAGTATGAACAGTTGTGCTTAACCTCACAGCTTAAAAGGGAGAAAACCTGTTATGGGAAAGCACAGGCGAGGCTGCAAGCAACAGATGAAATTTCCACGTCTCATTGAAAAAAAGTGTATGAGGGGAAAAAGGCACCTCAAGCGAAGTGCAGATATAAGCGATTGCTTCAGAACGGTCGAACAATAGTAACATTTCTCTTGGTCCGCTACTCTGAGTGAATGTTTACAATGCCCATATGGAGGAGTCAGCATTTGTCTGTTTTCATGACTGGTTTTGTAGACTTGTAGACTAAGTGAGAAGAAGACGATTCGCAGAAGTGTACTTTGTGAGATTATAGACCGTATACGTGTACGAGGTTTTGTTAGAAATAACCTAACTGAGATGATGCCCGATTATTTCGCCCCAGAAGAACTAGTTTTACTTTCAGATTGTGTGTACCTGGAGAATGTGATTCAGCCTAGTCACTAAATCATCTAAATCATACACAATTATGTTACTAACCCCGTACACATTGTAGGATTAGACTACATATCTGTTCACTTATCCCTGTGATCATAAAAAAGCAAGTTATTAGTCGCGAAAGTGCGGTAACATAATGCTAAGTACAATGTAAACATGACCTGCGTGGTTTGACAGTTGTCACATTCAATTTGCCCTCGCCGCGAAGCTTAGACCAACACCGAACAAGCAGCTTTAATTATATTTGGTCGGTGACCAGAAACTAATGGCGGACACCGCGATTTACGCGCGCGACCGGATCAGACATTAAGGTATGCCAACTCACCCAAGGTAACGCTGCACACCAGTTGGTAACCCTTCCCTCCAAAAGCCACATAAAACACATACAACTGCAGCAGCATTAATTTAAAAGAAAGAGATAGTTTAAGTAAAAGAAAAACACTCGTAACTAGTGGTGGGTCAACAAAGCTACATTGAAAGTTAGTAGTTCACTTCAAGCAAGTTTATTTACGTAGCAAAATTAAGAAAAGGAAAAGAAAAAAGTTATAATGAAAGAAATGATTCACAATCTGACCTGATGAATTATGTGAGTCTTCAACGGGGGAGAGTGCGCGGCAATGCGCAGCTTATCTTTTCGTCCGCCGTGCGGTGTAGCCGCACGGTCTGAGCGTCTTGTCATGGTCCGCGCGGCTCCCCCCGTCGGAGGTTCGAGTCCTCCCTCGGGCATGGGTGTGTGTGTTGTCCTTAGCGTAAGTTAGTTTAAGTTAGAATAAGCAGTGTGTAAGCTTAGGGACGATGACCTTAGCAGTTTGGTACCGTAAGACCTTACCACAAATTTCCAAAAATTTCTTTTCGTCGTTGGAGAGGCGTGGTGACGTGTTGAGATGACAGCGGTGGCTTGTGATGTTGCAGACGAAGTTATTACAGCAACTCTGTTTGTCGTAATTCCACGGCGAAGTATGCTGACGAAGTCTCTTCTCGGTTAGTCTGCAAAGTCATCCGCAGTGACGTTTAACAGGCCACTACTTGAATAGACATAAATGCTGGTGATAATCCACAGATTTAGCCCGTGCAAGATTATTACTCGTTATACATACCTAATGCTCTTTTTAGAACTTAACGCGCTGTTCCTGATAATTTCCGACCGCGTTATAACTGTTCGTCTCATTTGCATATGAACATCAATTCACTGTCAGCAAAATCGTTCCTGGACCTGATCAATAACTGTAATTAATTTTCACAGTGACAGTCACATCTGCAACACTTGGCTGTTCATTAAGAAGACAAATATATTACATAGTTTATGGGGCCTCTCGCGATGCTGTTAAATGTAAAAGCAGTTTCACTCACACGGTAGCAATAACTCTAATGTCTACTCGTGAAAGCATTGTCAGTACTTGATGACACACAGTCCACTTAGTAATACTCAAACCGTAAGATTTTTCTGTTCGCAACGATCACTTCAACTCTCATTAAACACTGCGACGGTAATCCTAAACGTCGGTCGTAAGGTTTCACGATTTACTGTCTCGGCGAGTTGTTGCATCTCAGATTAACAACGCGCTTTCCGCCACATTGCCGCACACACACTAACATTCCCTCACTGTATATTCGCTGCAAAAGTGTTACGCTTGATATCACTCTCTGTGATTTCATGTGTACGATTTACATAGTAGTTCTTACATCACAGCTAATATTACAAATGCAGATAAAATAAACAATAGAATTCAAACTATTTCTATATTCAAGTAATAATGGGAAACCATATTTATCCATTAGAGAAAAAAGAAATAAACTGCAATTATATTTTAATATTATTATAAGACCCAGCTATAGCTACACCATCAAAGATATTAACACTTAGCCTAAGAAAGCGAAAGAAATGACAGAAAGAAAGAAATAAGTACCTATCATTAATGACTATATCTTCACACTTTCTACTTCACTTATCGGACCTCGTTCACTCAGTTATTATCTTCTTTGTTGAACGTTCCTATTTTAGAGGAATATATTTCTGAGAAAGTTCCACTCCTGAACGTTTTTGACTACCGTTTCAGTCTACATCTTTTTATTTCATCTTGTAGTTTCATGTTGCCCATTTTCGAGCCCAGTACGCTGTCGCGGGTTATTGTGCTGGCGCTCGACTGTGTTCGAATCCTGTGGGGGAAAACTATATTCGCGCACACACCTTCAGTTCGCGTAACTGTACAGCTTTTTATTTGAAGGGATAACTGCACAGTTAAACTGAAGGTATATAGATTTGTTATCATTCATACATGACGTCGCACAGGATAAACTGCGCAGTTAAACTGAACGGTTTCAGGGGCCTTAATGAAATATACATCGCAGAAACTGAGACCACCGTGAACCTGTCATATAACGATAATCCGCTATTCGGTGCTTTACTAATAAACTAACAAATGCCTGCTCAACAAATGTCCTCACCCCAAAGATGGACCGAGCGAGGTGGCGCACAGTATTTAACAGGCTGGACTCGCATTCGGGAGGAGGACGGTTCAAACAAGCGTCCGGCCATCCTGATTTAGGTTTTTTGTGATTTCTCTAAATCGCTTCAGGCAAATATCGGGATGGTTCCTTTGAAAAGACTCGTCCGACTTCCCTCCTCAGCCTTCCCTAATTCGCTGGGACTGATGACCTCGCTGTTTGGTCTCCCCCCCCCCCCCCCCCAGAATCAATTAACCAACCAACCAACCAACTCAAAGATGAGAAATTGAGGAATGATCACAGCAATATGGAGAATATCGCTGCAACATCCTTCAAAAACGTCCAGCCATCTGACCAGCGTTCCTCTGGCTATCTAAGAAAAATTGCCTGATGAATAATATTTGACACACTACTGCCCTTTAAAACTTTTAAGCTTTCTTTTTCATCATACTACAATACAAACTCACTCAACATTGAACATAATCGACGTGATACGAACAAAGCAGGGACAAACGTGCAATGGCTCAAATGGCTCTGACCACTATGGGACTTAACATCGAAGGTCATCAGTCCCCTAGAACTTAGAACTACTTAAACCAAACTAACCTAAGGACATCACACACATCCATGCCCGAGGCAGGATTCGAACCTGCGACCGTAGCCCTCCCACGGTTCCAGACTGAAGCGCCTAGAACCGCTCGGCCACAAAGGCCGGTGACAAACGTGAATTTTTTTTCTATATGACCGAGGAATCTATCCGAGGACAGTAGTTCTTACGTATGAAAAGACTGTGGCGTACTGTATAAGCTATGGATGTCATCCACCAGACTTCGAAACTAGGTAGGTACATAACTTTCGTAGCAAAAGGTCTGAAATACGGAATGTTGATTGGTGAATAAATTCGTTTGTATAACTGAGTGAAATATTTCTGCATGTTGCCCATTCACAGGCTCGTGGAGAGCCAGGACGACCGCTGAAATAGGTCTCTTTGAATCACTGACATAACGTGCTTTATTTTTTGTATCCTAGGTACTAAACCATTGCAGAATGCAGTTTCCAGTGGTCATCATCAGACTGTCTATAAGTAAAAATAAGACTATAACAAGAATCATTATACAGGGTGAGTTTTTCCACAGTGTACAGTCTCTATGAATTGATCGATGAGAGTATATGGAACAAAAATTGTGCAATGAACTTATGCCCGGAATAGCAAGGTTTCCATACTAGAGGCCATTTATTTAACCATACTTTGTTACAAGGAGGGCGGTCTAATACGCGCTGTACCATGCAGGCACAGTTAAACTAGGCATAGTTTCCTCCTAGAAGGTGGTACTGTTCTTCACTTGTCATGTCCTAGCGCCCTCTCCTGGCATAGTAATCGGTAATCTCGCGTCCGATTCACTTCTCTTGCTGACTCACCTTGTAGTGGATGTGATACAACGTTGTCCACAGTGGTTTCGAATTGGAATCGAGAGCTTGCCGATTTTGTGTTTACTTACGGAAAGGCAAGTGCCACGGGCGGCGGGCAGCAAGGTCGTATCAGGATACCTATCCCCGCCGACAACAACCACAGCATTCAATGTTTGCAACAGCGTCTCGCTGTTTGTCTGAGACAAGGTCGTTTCAGGAAGCAGAAAATCATGAAGGACGTACCCGAAATATTAGGACACCAGACATGATTAAAACTGTGGAAGGCGACCGCCGTGTCAATACCTGACAATTGTCCCGCCAGTAAAGGGTTAGCCAGACGATCGTGTGGAACATTTTCTGTGACAGTTGTTACTACCCTTATAACTTAGAGCGCGTGCAGAGCTTACTAGCGATAGACTTTCCAAATCGGGAGCAGTGTTGTCACCGGTTTCTTCACCAGGCAACCACGATTCCGGGATATGTGTCATCCATCTTATTCACAGATGGGCCGTCTTACACGGAGTGGTATCTTCCACTTCCATAACAGTCATCTGTAGGATAATATGCAGAACCCCCATGGTATGGTGACAGCGCATCATCAAGCACATCATCAGCATCGGTGCCGCCGGAATGTGTGGGCCGGATAATTGGCGTTGTATTTTGGGACCAGTCTTCCTCCCACGTCGCCTAACAAGCCGGAACTATTGGCGTTTCTTGCGGGTGGCTTTGCCTGCCTTGCTGGAAGAAGTGCTTTTGATGATTCGAAGTGTTATGTGGCTGCTACATGATGCTCCTTCAGCCCACTTCGCCATTAACGTCCGGACGCATCTCAGTCATGTCTTATATAAATTTGGAATCGTCATATTCTTCCATATAATTTGTGTGATGTCCCCGTTTCTTCTCCTTCCTCGTTCTAACAAACAATCTTGTCATCATTAATTCCGTAACTATTCTGCCATTGTCAAAACTTATTCTCCGGTTAACTTCACTAATCCTGCCAAAATAACTACAACAAACTGATCATTTTCACACCCAATCAACCACACAAATAAACAGCACCTTGCATTCACCCTTTGGGTTTATTCGACTCAGTTCGTTTAGCCCCGTCCCCTTTTGTCTGCGGGAAAGTTTTTTATTTCTAGACGCGACGGGGATTCCCCTAGCAGAGACATCACGTACACTCTGCACGCATTCAAAAATCAAATTACGATTCGTTCAGAAATCAACTTAGAATGTGTTAAAAATGTTCAAAAAACCAACAGGGATGTGTTTCAAAATCATATGAATACTCGATAGACTAACGTGCGCTGGATGTTAAGGCGCTTTGTGAAACAAGGTTTTTTCCTACAGCAATATGAGTTTCGTGCCCCCTGTAATTGCCACCCGGGGCAGATACCTCGGTTTGTCCCCCCCCCCCCCCCTCCACACACACTCCGGTCTGGCCGTAACACTACAAATAGAAGTACCCAAGTAACGAAACTGCTTTCGGCACACGTATTGCAAAACGAAGACATAACCTTAGCTCTGTTCACGAGATGTTAAACGTCTGTCATCAAAGACAAATATGTAGACAGACGTTTTGCAGGAAATGAAGATTTACGTTTCAAGGAGCAAAGGAAAGTGATACACTGCCGAACGAGCAGAACGAGATTTCCCCTGACGCCTGCTTCAACGCGTACGACGGGCTGCTGACTTTACGTTCGCTGCGCCGCTTCCGCTGTTAGTGCCTCGCATGCAAATGCACATTCGACGACTGTGTGCCGTCCGTTCCATTGCAGCGTGCTGAGAGGAAGCAGCACCGTACTCAACGGCACCCATACCGGGGCAACGTGGTCTGCACCCCTCCCCCGTCGTTAGCACTCAAGGGGAAAAAAATAGTGTAGTCATGTGTTTTTCTTTCCAGAAAGTGATTAAAAAGTCGATATTAGACAGGTTTTTAACAAGGTCGGAACTGTAACTTTTATGACTAACTACAACTCGCTATTCTCTACCAAACATTAAAAATGCTCCATACCCCGTGGTCTTGCCCCCCCCCCCCTCCCCCCTCCATCAAACTATCTTACGGGCGCCCTTGACCCAAACGACTACGTTTCCTGACAGAATGCAACACCACATCGACGTCAGTGTCCGCCATGCATTCAGTTTCATTAACGAATATAGTATGCAATTAGTTATTTTTCCTACTTCATTACGTAGCTTTATTGTGCTTAGTTATTGGCCTTGTCCAACACAGCCTGATGATGTGTATTTGCTGGTGGAAATCGATACGTCCATTTCGAAATGTTTTTGTGATTACTGTCCCAAGAAAGTAAAAGAAAATAATTAGCCAATTAGTTACTCTCCGTTGACAAAATGTCAGTTTTTCCAAAACTGCCGAATACTTGTATTCTCCATCGCTAGAGGAGGAGATTAGTGTTCAACGTCCCGTCGACAACGAGGTCATTAGAGACGGAGCACACGCTCGGATGAGGAAAGGATGGAGACGGAAAGCGGCCGTGTCCTTTGAAGGAACCATCGAGGCGTTTGACTTTAGCGATTTAGGGAAGTCATGGAGAACATAAAACACCTTTGCCAGACGCGGGATTGAACCATCTTCCTGCCGAATGCGAGTCCAGTGCGTTAACCACTGAGCTACCCCGCTCGGTTTCTTCATAGCTTTGATAACTTTTTAAAGTTTGTAAATGAGCTACCTTACATTCCTTATTATAATTTATAGTTGTTGAGTTGTTAACACATCACAATGCTAAAAATGATACTGTACAGCTGTTGTCACACTTTTTTGCCTAAGAACCAAGATCGACGTTGTGCACCTTAGGCTGCACATGTACCGATCTTATTGACTGGCAACCTACATAAATTTAATGTCTTATGAGCCCCCAATAGACTAGCTACAGTAAGGGTGCGGTAATATGGCCGCCAGTCCCCAAATAGGATCATTGAAAGCTGGTATCATTCGCACGGTTCTGCTTCGGATAGCTGCTGCCATCAGCGTCCCCGAAGTACTGATCCTGTAATTGCCTGAGGAATTGTTCTTGGGTTGTTTGTGTGAGCAGATGATTGATCAATAACAGTAATGATCTTTATTTTTAAATGCATTGTGCCGTATGAGACACAATCATAAATATCACTAGTCACTCGTATATCATTTTTCTTCCACTTATCGCATTCTATCACAACAGTCTTAAATATGTACCGCATTTGAAGATGACTGCCTCTGTAAATGTACATTCACGAGTCCATGTACCTTCCGTTTGAAATTTACACCACATTAGCTAACTGGTACCAGATGCGCAGGTCCGTGAGTTGTCAAGACAAACAATAAAACCGCACCCATCTCACATCCTCTAATTCCGCAGTGGCCTCACTTCTTATCACTCTGCCCCTGAGGTAAGCGGCCATCTTTACTTAGCTTACGGCCGAATTCACCAACGTCAATTACAATTAAGCACATCTTAAACAATTAATGCCTCCTAAAAAACAATTATGTTTTACTGAGGAGTTAACGTTGGTTGACGGTTCTGGATTCGGCTGTTAGTTGCTAGGTACATATCGTTATAAAATATGACTGACAGCCGCGGGCCCACGAATCCTCCATGCGGCCCGTGAGCAGCGTTTTCACGACCATTACTGTACGACACTATAAACTAATATAAAAGAGCAATATACATAATGCATCATTGAACCTATAAAACAACTATTGTGCGTCAGTTATAATATTAAAGTTTAAGTGGGCAGTCAGCTAGAACTCCTAAATCTGGAAATTTATTTCGTGTCACTGTTCATTCATTCGTACAATCATTCACATGCCGTGTCCCGTAAATCCCGTCAGAATCCCCCATGAGAGAAGAGCCTTCAGGGATGTGGAACAAGTCAGGTAATACACGGCCAGAAACGCTCACAACAGGCTATTTCTGTAAAATACACTAACAACAAATTATAACAGATGATAATCTAATTATACTAATATTTATAGAAGTAACTTCTAAAGTACTTTACATATACACTAGCCGACAAACCAGGCATTGGCTGAGTATTCAGTTTAGCAATTTTCTAGTAGAAACGAAAACAAAAAATGAACACATTTCAGTGTATTCGTGAAAACGTCTTTGAAATAATGAAACAGTTGTACAAATAAATGTACAGATATATACAGGGTGGTCCATTGATAGTGACCGGGCCAAATACCTCAAGAAATAAGCATCAAACGAAAAAACTACAAAGAACGAAACTCGTCCAGCTTGAAGGGGGAACCAGATGGTGCTATGGTTGGCCTGGTAGATGGCGCTGCCATAGTCAAACGGATATCAACTGCGTTTTTTAAATAGGAACCCCCATTTTTTATTAAATATTCGTGTAGTACGTAAAGAAATATGAATGCTTTAGTTGGACCACTTTTTTAGCTTTGTGATAGATAGCGCTGTAATAGTCACAAACGTATAAGTACATGGTATCACGTAACATTCCACCAGTCCGGACGGTATTTGCTTCGTGATACATTACCCGTGTTAAAATGGACCGTTTACCAATTGCGGAAAAGGTCGATATCGTGTTGATGTATGGCTATTGTGATCAAAATGCCCAACGGGTGTGTGCTATGTATGCTGCTCGGTATCCTGGACGACGTCATCCGAGTGCCCGGACCGTTCGCCGGATAGTTACGTTATTTAAGGAAACAGGAAGTGTTCAGCCACATGTGAAACGTCAACCACTACCTGCAACAAATGATGATGCCCAAGTAGGTGTTTTAGCTGCCGTCGCGGCTAATACGCACATCAGTAGCAGACAAATTGCGCGAGAATCTGGAATCTCAAAAACGTCGGAGTTGACTACGCTACATCAACATCGATTGCACCTGTACCATATTTCTATGCACCAGGAATTGCATGGCGACGACTTTGAACGTCGTGTACAGTTCTGCCACTGGGCACAAGAGAAATTACGGGACGATGACAGATTTTTTGCACGCGTTCTATTTAGCGACGAAGCGTCATTCACCAACAGCTGTAACGTAAACTGGCATAATATGCACTATTGGGCAACGGAAAATCCACGATGGCTGCGACAAGTGGAACATCAGTGACCTTGGCGGGTTAATATATGGTGCGGCATTATGGGAGGAAGGATAATTGGTCCCCAGTTTATCGATGGCAATCTAAATGGTGCAATGTGTGCTAATTTCCTACGTAATATTCTACCGATGTTACTACAAGATGTTTCACTGCATGACAGAATGGCGATGTACTTCCAACATGATGGATGTCCGGCACATAGCTCGCGTGCGGTTGAAGCGGTACTGAATAACATATTTCATGACAGGTGGATTGGTTGTCGAAGCACCCGCACGTTCACCGGATCTGACGTCCCCGGATTTCTTTCTGTGGGGAAAGTTGAAGGATATTTGCTATCGTGATTCACCGACAACGCCTGACAACATGCGTCAGCGCATTGTCAATGCACGTGCGAACATTACGGAAGGCGAACTACTCGCTGTTGAGAGGAATGTCGTTACACGCATTGCCAAATGCATTAAGGTTGACGGACATAATTTTGAGCATTTATTGCTTCAATGTGGTATTTACAGGTAATCACGCTGTAACATCATGCTTTCTCAGAAATGATAAGTTGATAAAGGTACCTGTATCAAATTGGAACAACCGAAATAAAATGTTCAAACGTACCTACGTTCTGTATTTTGATTTAAAAAACCTACCTGTTACTAACTGTTCGTCTAAAATTGTGAGCCATGTGTTTGTGACTATTACAGCGTCATCTATCACAAAGCGAAAAAAATGGTCCAACTAAATATTAATATTTCCTTACGTACTACACGAATATGTAATAAAAATTGGAGGTTCCTATTTAAGAAAACGCAGTTGATATCCGTTTGACCTATGGCAGCGCCATCTACCGGGCCAACCATAGCGCCATCTGGTTTCCCCCTTCAAGCTAGAAAAGTTTCGTTCTTTGTAGTTTTTTCGTTTGACGCATATTTCGTGAGATATTTGGCCCGGTCACGATCAATGGACCACCCTGTATACGTAAAATATCCGGGACAGTTTCTGTGCACTGGGTGCAGCTGCTTCGCGCGTCTAAAACGCGATTTTGTAAACGTCTCTATGGTAACGCCTCTTCCTAGCTCTATAGACGGCTGCTGCTTTCGCCTAAAGTCGTTGGCGCTTCACAGTTAAAAGCTGTCGAAAGTGCCGCCAGATGTCACGGATATCCTGAAGTTGACTTGACTGTAGGAGTGGTTTGGTTCAAATGGCTCTGAGCACTATGGGACTTAACATCTATGGTCATCAGTCCCCTAGAACTTAGAACTACTTAAGCCTAACTAACCTAAGGACATCACACAACACCCAGTCATCAAGAGGCAGAGAAAATCCCTGACCCCACCGGGAATCGAACCCGGGAACCCGGGCGTGGGAAGCTGTAGGGAAGCAGCCTACTCACGCCGTAATAAACTCACATCAGTCTTTCCATTGTGTGCCAGCCAGTCCGTTGTAACTAGCTCTGACGTCATAAATGTTGCGCAATACTTTAAAAATCAAGCAAATAACCTAAAACTGTTCTAGCATGTCAGGAATAATACTAAATTAATGTGTGTTGAATATCAGTTCGAAAACTTTAACCATTTTCGAAATTTGGACGTTTTTCTGTAAAAATCATTGGCGCAACAGAAAAGAGCTAGAGACTTCAAAATTTATATTTAGATTCATCTTTCATAATAATTTAATAAAAACAGTACTTTGGATTTCACGAATTGAAATTTTAGTGGAAATTCATGATTTTCTGGTTTTCGTCTCAAAACTTAAGGAAGCAAGATAGATTAAGTAGGCTAATAAATAAGGCTAGGATGTTTAGATTTAAATAGGTTGGAGATCCGCTATAGCTATGAAGATGTGAAAAGTTTCATTTGAATACCTATAAAATTATAGCGATAGTGTATCTACAAAGGGCCAGTTCAGAGCTCATCTACTGCATGCAGTGTAATTAAATTAATTCTCTCGCCCAAAACATTTAACTTAGCCACGTCTAAATTTTATTATCAATACTTAACTGCGTGCTGAATGCACATTTAAATTAAGAGCTTCATCGGCCATCAGCAAAAGAAGCTATAATTTATTATGTAACTTAATGTGGTACATTACTAGCCCAGCGGCTAGTCGGGAGAGCCGATTTGATCAGTCGTTCCCTTAGCCGTCCGCACCGCGGCTTTATATATAAGAACGCTGCGCGAGGAAGCAAGGCCCCAGTTCTCTCCAGACGCTGAATAACACGCCATCTGTGTCGGGAGTCGCGTCGCATCGGTATCACTGCTACAAACAGCCTCGGATGCCGTATTAAGTTACTCGAGATGCGCGTAACCAGGAAATCATTTGCGAGTGAAGTGTTAATTCTGGGTTGACTTTTCATTATCTAGCTTCAGTTTGCGTATTGTCGTATTTTCACGTGCTGTCGCGGGACAGACATTCTACCATTATTTAGCGTGGCGTTTGATGAAATATTTTCATCAAATTATGGCGAGCATTCATTTTAACATTTAATTCGGACATTTATAGTTGCATCAGCGCATTAGGCTCTGAACTGCTCTGTTAGTTAGGTTGTATGGATACTTGTGTTTTTCATCAGTGACTTTCAGAATATACTCAACTATTTTGGAAAATCGTTTTTGATTATAAATCCCAGACAATCTCCAATTTCCTCAGAGCTATAAGCTGCAGCTATAATTGTATTCTCAGATGAAGTGGGCACTAGGAATTCTAATTACAGGCTTCACGTTTTGCTAAATCACTTTCTGGTTGCTAAAAGTAATTAGAGAGCCGGTGTTGAGAACGGCGAAAGACAGCATAAATAACATTCTAAATGCCAGGAACTGTTTCTACATTCAAACATTTATACAACAGTAAAATTATTCTAACCGCCGCCCCACAAAGCGAGAACGCTACCGCACGACCACGGGCTGCGGACTACGAGTGGTTTAGTAGTAAAGAATAAATATATTAAACTTTATTCACGATGCGGCATTTTTTGACGGATCTCAGTGTTTATGACGTCCTATCTTTTGGCCTATGTGTCGTACAATGACGTTCAACGACATATGTAGATACTGTCTGCGGAATATGTTGCGAATAGGGTTAGCACCAAAGGATTACTAAATTTAAACGTTATGCATGATGCAGTAGTTTTTCACGCATCTCGGGGTGTTTATGACATCATATGTCCTGACCTTTGAAAAGTAGGTGGTTCTAACCCCCACAATAATTGTTGCCTGATAGTAAGGGATACGTGTACTAAGTTTGGTAGAAATCAGTCCAGTGGCTTAGTAAGAGATGTGGAACATACTCACATAGATACATTTTGTAATACGATGCATGCATACTATGAGAATTTAGAATATGTGCCTTTCTTATGTAAACATCTTTTGTGTTGCTTTCGGCGCTGTTTTCTTTATTCTGTAGACTGTGTAACGCAATAATTCGTGTGACTATGTTTTAGTTGTTAATGTGTATGATAAATCTTACATTTCCAATCAGATACCGCCATAAAATTACTCTGCTGACAGGTGCCCAGGCTATACAGCCCGGGCTACATAATTCGGCGTAATATTAAAAATGCGAGATAACTGGTTAGCGGAAATTAGCAGCAGTGTGCGGCAATTTGGAACCATTAACAGCTATTACAATGGCTTGTGTAAATACCAATTCACTGCCTCTGAGTGAGAAACTGATGGGAAGAGAAAACTATAGTACGTGTCAGTTCACTAGAACACGAACAATTGTGGGATTCCGTCAATGGCGAAATAACGGATGTAACTAAATCATACAATGTAAGCTTTTATGGCTGGTACTGACGTCACTTCAAACTTCTGGGCTAAAAGGCCGTGGTCGATGTATCAAACTTTCTCCTAACGTTGCCCTCCATCTACGGGAGACATCTTCAGATCACCGCTTTATTTTTGAAGATGTCTCCCGAAATCGGAGAGGAAACGTTAGGAGAATGTTTTATACATCGACCACGGTCTATTAGCCTAGAAGTTTTAAGTGATGGATACAACTAAACTTTGCACAGCGAGAGCCAAAATTATATTATCCATCCAACCACCGATATACGTTTATTTGCAAGATACGTCTACAGATAAAGAAATGTGGGACAAGTTAAAACAAGTTTTGAAGATCCTAGCCTGTTCCGACGAATGGGTTTGCTGAAGACTCTGCCGACAACCAAACTAGAAAACTGTTCTTCAGTCGAAGAATACGTGTCAAAGATAATTTCCAAGTCACAAAAATTAAATGGCTTGAGCACTGAAGATGAAGGACAAGGGATTGGGTGTATTCTACTTGCACCACTAAAAGACAAATATAAACCTGTGATTATGAGTATGGAAAATTCAAACTTGCCAATCACAGGAGACCAAGTAAAAAAAAATTACTGCAAGACATAAACGACGATGCCTGTAAACCATCGACAAGCGACCCTGCTCTTCGAGTCATTAATGTTACGTTCAAAAAAGGTCCCAAATGCTATAACTACAACAAATACGGGCATATGGCAAAAAAATTGTCTTAGCAAGAGTAGAAACTTCGGTCAAGACAGCGAACTACCAGAAATTCTTTTCAAATGCAGCTGCCTGTGAAGATGGACGGATAGAATGATGGGTGGGCTCAGGGGCGTCAGCGAAAATGTCTAAATATCCATGTGATGAAAGTAATGTTAAAACAGTGATAGACTCGCAAGCTGTAATAGCAAATGATGACGATTTACCCGTAAAAGGCACAGGACTTTTATTTGCAGTCGCGGGCAAAATGAAAGTAGAGGATACCCTGCATATGCCTCAACTAATCACAAATCTACTATCTGTTAGTGAAATAGTAGAAAAGGGTCTAACATATAAGGTCGCATGTACGACGCATCCAAAAATTTGTGTCATTAGCAAATAGTATGTACCGATTAGACAGACAAAATGGTAGAATTTTTGAAGCAAAATCAGTATTACAGTCAAACAGCACAGACTTGTGGCATAAAAGATTTGGTCATCTGTATTCTGAAGCTACGATACACTTCGCATAGGCCTGGCTAGTGGAATTTTATTCGAGGGAGCAGTTAATGCTCCTTGTGCAATTTGCTTGGAGGACAAACAAAGAAGACTTCCTTTTTCACTATCTGTCCCAAGATCCAGGGAAATTCTCGAGCTACGTCACTCAGATTTGTGTGAGCCTATACAAACTAGATCAACTATAGGAGCCATATACTTCCTTACTTTAATTCATGTCTGTATATATTCTCAGAAACAAAAATAAAGTACCACAGCTGATTCGAGACTTAAAAAATCTAGTTGAATGACAGACTGGAAAAGAGATCTGTCCTCTACGCAAAGATAATGGCACAGAATATGTGAACGATAATCTGAAATCTTTTTCAAACAAGAAGGGATACAAGTCAGACTATAACGCCATATACACCAGAACAAAACAGAGTATCCGAGCGTTGTAACCGTAAAATAGTAGAAGCTGCGAGATGCCTGCTCTTGAAAGCAAATTTAGCAAATACATGCTGGGCAGAAGCAGTCTTCATTCCAATCTACTTAATTAACAGATCTCCTACTAAGGCACTAAAAAGCAAGAAGTTGGATCTTCGACATCTCAAAATATTTGTAAGCAAGGCCTATGTTCACATTCCGAGAGCCACCCGACGAAAATTCGACAAAAAAGTGTCGAATGTACCCTAGTAGGACGCTGTGAAGAATCGAAAGCATACAGGCTTTTTGAACCTAATTGTCAGAGAATCATAAAAATGAAACGAGCTATTTTTGACGAAGGTGCTTCTAAACAGTATAAAGAAGAAAATCATAGGAACCAATTCGATTGTTTCTCCCAATGACAGAAAAGAAACAAAATGAGAAGAAACGGAATCCGAACCTGGGATTACCACACCAAGTAGTAGTTTGAGGAATACTAGCTGCAATGAGGAACCAAGTCCAGATAACGCAAATAATGATAATGAGCAACCGCAGCAACTTGAGTCATTACGAAAGTCATCCAGAATTCTGAAACCAAAGAAGCTACATGACTTCGTTAACTTATCGGTCTAAACAGTCACCCGACAACGATCCTTTGTCACTGGAAGAAGCAGACAATGGTGCAAACTAGTTGAAAGCAATACAAGAAGAGTTACAATCTCACAAAGAGAGCCACAAATGGGAGTCAGCTGTTGTACCTTCAGATAAGAAACCAATAAATGCGAAATGGGTGTTTAAAAACAAAGAAAGATTTGAAAGACCCCATTATATGCTATAACACAGGGTTAGTAATAAAGGGTTGGGCTCAGATGAGAGGCTTGGATTATGATAAAACATATGCATCAGTTATAAGATTTAGCTCATTAATACGTTTATTTGCTGTGGCTGCTAACCATGATATTGACGTTGATCAACTAAATGTTGTCACGGTTTTCTTACAGGGTGACTTATCCAAGAGATTTATGTGAATGTTCCAGAAGTAGACCCTGTTACAAAGCCTGTGAAAGATACTGGTATTAAAAGACTAAAAAGGGCAATATCTGGGTTAAAGCAAAGTTGCTGTTGCCGGAACTCTGAATTAGGCAGCACACTGTTAAGTCTAAAGTTAAAGAGATCAACATCTGACCCTCGTGTCTATAGTTGTATGATATGCTAATTTTCAGTAACTGTTCACGAGAGAAAGGAGTTTTCAAAAACAGTTTAAGAGAAAAATTTAAGCTGAAATACCTCGGTGAAGTTACAAATTGTTTAGGTATCCGTAATACTAGGAACCACAAAGAATGTTATTTATGGATAAACCAGACACATTCTGTGGAGCAAGCTCGGAACAGATTTAATATGAAGGAGAGTAACCCGACGTCTACGCTCCCGGACAATTACCGAGTGCTCACTCTTGACTTGACTACAAAAGCAGAAAAAGAGCAAGAAGCTGTGAAGAACTGAAGAACATACCCTACCGTGAAGCAACCGGCAGTTGCGGGTGCCGTAGCTATGCGGGTCACACAGGGCTTCGACTGCGTGCATTCCCGGTGGCATTTTTGGGACAAGAGGCATTTTCCCAGGCCGTGCTTGAAAATTGGGGTTCTTTACAGCCACAGTATGGTATGTTATTCGACTTTCCACCTGTGGTACATGTTTGCCTGCTAGTTGTTTGGGCATGGACATGACGCCTACTACGGCTAGATTTCAGATATACACCTAATGATGGGGCTAAGACCCCGAAATCCGACCTCTGTTGTGTAAGATTTCGGGCAATAAAAGTATTTTACAACTGTGGCGGATTTGTTTACCATGAACATGTTGCAGAGCAGTTGTGGATGTCCAATAAATAAAAATTTGTGATATGGAAATCAATGGGAAGAAATCGGGACTGTATGGAGGGCAAGTAACGGCCTCCCAGAGGGCTCACAGTTTGCCAAGCTTGTTTCGACTACGCTCCAGAAGTTCCGCTCGGAAGATCTTACACATCTTCCATAGAGTCCCGATCTCTCCTTATGTCATTATCATATTTTTGGAGCCCTGAGAAAAGACATCTTGGCCGTCGATTTGGGTCGGAGGAAGAAGTGCACGCCTGGGGACAGTAATGGTTCTGTAGCTACCCGCAAACATTTTCACATGAAGCCACTGACTGTCTTGTCTCACAATGAGGCAAATACACTGAAGAGCCAAAGAAACTGGTACACCTGCCTAATATCGTGTAGAACCCCCGCGAGCACGCAGAATTACCTCAACACGACGTGGCATGGACTCGACTAACGTCTGAAGTAGCGCTGGAGGGAACTGACACCATGAATCCTGTTGGGCTGTCCATAAATCCGTAAGAGTGCGAGGGGGTGGAGATCTCTTCTAAACAGCATGGTCCAAGGCATCCCAAATATGGACAATAACGTTCATATCAGGGGTGTTTGGTGGCCAGCGGAAGTAGTTAAACTCAGAAGAGTTTTCCTGGAGCCACTCTGTAGCAGTTCTGGACGTGTGGGGTGTCGCATTGCCCTGCTGGAATTGCCCAAGTCCGTCGGATGCACAATGTAGATGAATGGATGCAAGTGATCAGACAGGATGCTTATGTATGTGTCACCCGTCAGAGTCGTATCTAGATGCGTCAGGGGTCCCATATCACTCCAACTGCACACGCCCCACACCATTACAGAGCCTCCACCAACTTGAACAGTCCCCTGCTGACGTACGGGTTTCATGGAGTCATGAGGTCGTCTCCACAGCCGTACACGTCCGTCCGCTTTATACAATTTTAAAGGAGACTCGTCCGACCAGGCAACATTTTTCCAATCATCAACAGTCCAATGTCGGTGTCGACGGGCCCAGGCGAGGCGTAAAGCTATGTGTCGTGTAGTAATCAAGGGTACACGAGTGGGCCTTCGGCTCCGAAAGCCCACATCGATGATGTCTCGTTGAGTGGTTCACAAGCTGACACTTGTTGATGGCCCAGCATTGAAATGTGCAGCAATTTGCGGAAGGGTTGCACTTCTGGCACGTTGAACGATTCTCTTCAGTTGTCGTTGGTCCCGTTCTTGTAGGATCTTTTCCGGCCGCAGCGATGTCGGAGATTTGATGTTTTAGCGGATTCCCGATAGGCAAGAAACACTCGTAAAATGTTCGTACGGGAAAATCTCCACTTCATCGCTACCTCATAGATGCTGTGTCCGACGTTCAAACTCATTTAAATCGTGGTAACCTGCCTTTGTAGCAGCAGTAACAATTACGCCGGACACATGTTGTCTTATATAGGCGTTGCCGACCGCAGCGAAGTATTCTACCTGTTCATGTATCTCTGTATTTGAATACGCATGCCTATACCAGTTTCTTTGGCTCTTGAGTGCATTTTAATGATTATGGCGATTACGTTTGAAATAATAAATAGTTTACTTACTTATTTCCACATGTTTCGTTTGCATTTGACTGCCCCTTATAGAATTAACCGATTCAGTAGGGCTTTATTCAACGCCATGATATAGAACCGCAGCGCCCCACGCGTCTAGCGTCTAAGACATGGGTGGGCCATCGGCGGCCTGCAGGCCGGACCCAGCCCGCAATTGTTTTCAATCCGGCCTGCGGAAGAAATTCGCAAAGTTACTCCTAATTGTTTGTCGACTGGTGTTGCCTATTCCATTGCCGTATTTTGTTATTCTATTCTCTCTCGTATTAACATTACTAAATAATTCTTGTCCATTGTGGACAGGTTAAAACATTGCAACTCTTTAAAATGAAGGTAATGAATTATCTGCAACCAGTTGCTCTTACAGGCGTTGAATTTTCCATGTTGACATTTAAAGGTACCTGTCATCCTATATTCAGAGGTTTACATTTATTTAAGTGTCTTGAACATTGTTTCTTTACTAAGAGCGTTGCAGAATTTTACAGCTGATATAAAGCCTCGAGAGTAAAGAAACAGTGATCACGACGCGTAAATAAGATGGGGTGAACATAAAATGAATGTAGTCTCAAAATCGTGTGTTTGAGGCGTAATTTGCGGGGATGGCGTGTCGGGGAAGGTGTTCGGCCACGCAATCTCGTACAGTCACGTTCAGTGGCACCCACATGCCCTGCTCATACTGTGGCATCAAGCAGTCAGGCCTGAAAGATGAGTGGTCTGCCAAGCGAGTGGATTCATTCTTATTTATCGAGTAACATGAACTCTAGTACTCACAATTAAGTTACAAATTATTCTTCTGTATGAATATCACGCAAAGGAAACGCACATCTGACTATCAGTAATTTACAGAACTCTGACTGTTCACTACGCGCTGGCAATACCACATTTTCTTTCTTTTTTATTTAACGGCTTTTATCAACACGTGGCCATCGCACTGAATATGAGTGGCGCACACATTATAAAATCTGGATATCATGACAACATACAATTCGAAGGAAAAGGCCACCAATCTTTTTCTTTTCACTATCTTATTTATTCCGATAAATTCTATAACCTAAACACACAAATTCTATAACCTACAACAATAACACATGCGAAATTCCGCCCAGTGGGCATGGCTTTACATTGGTGAATCTCTATCTTATGGTCTCGTAATTATTTAACGCTACAGTGCACTTTCTGGATAGGATGGTGGATCTTTTATTATTTCTCACACTTCGACTCTCACAATCATCATCACGAAACTTTCCTCCAGACCGAGCAGTACAAAAGGAACACGCATAACCCACTACCTCTGAAACTACCTTGCTACTCTCCCATGCAAACCACACATACTTAAATTACATGACATACACCACACTACAACATCAAATACAACACAGGGAATAGTCACAACATTATCACTTTCAGCTTTCCCACTTCAATTAATATTTATCCCAGTTTCACACGACACTGCCCCATTTCGTAATTCTACTTTCCTACTATGAACTCTGGAGATATATGTGCGTCTTCCTGTGCAATGCAAGCCAAGTGGCGTTGCTGGATAGACGGCTCACTCACCTTGTTTCTCTCTCAGAGTATTGTAGTTTGAATCAAGCATCACACGGAAACATATCTCGCAAAGTAATATTAAGAACATATTAATCACACACACGAGTCCTCAACTGATACCATGGACGAGTACTTCTCTTTATCCTTTGTCTCATACACAGATTGAGACTCACACAGTACTCACCACGTGGAAGTACTCGCCTCTAATTTCAAGCCCTGCACACGCTATTTCTTAAATATTTCAACTTATAGTACACACGCTAGTAATTCAGCTTAACTTAAGCACACGGAAGTATTTCAACTTATTGCTACACGTGGTTTCATTGTGACCATTGGTCACTTCCGAAGATTACTACAATCCCATTAATATTACCTGCCTGACATTTAATTCTCCACACAAAAGTTCCTGAAATAGAGAAATTATTATTTGAAACTACTCTTAAATATTCCACATGCATACCATGTCTCCACTCTTTTGTCTATACGGAGCACACCTAAGACAGGTCTTAACAGCACAAGATCCAGTGGCAGAGCGCCGAAACATGGCCGTTCTTCAGGTCCTCTCGCACCTCTGCCGAAGTGCGGGAGCACCTTGCTACCGTATTGGTCAGCCACATTTCAGGCGCTCAAAGCTCAGGTAAATTTCATCTCTTTGGTCCCACCAAAGGTGGCCAAAGGATCGTCTCAAAGATGATCATCTATTCACATTCACTATCAGCGGTTAGCAGATGACCATACATTCATTCATTTCACAGATCTCACCAAACTGGATGTAGGGATTTATTTTGTGGGAGTGCACATGTGATCAATTAAATAAATAAATTGTCATTCTTTCCCACACTGGTATCCAGCTTCACTGTATTAATTGAAATTGAGTTATTATTAGAAAAAAATATATTGTTCTGACAAGAATAACGAAGAATGTTGTACCTACTTTCAATGTCGGGTGGTACTGTACCCTTTCACCACCGGCTACCCATGCAGAAAAAAATGGCACGGTACTATCCTTGCAATGCGAGGGTAGTTCCGAACATTTTTTTAAGAAAACTGTATTAGAACAAACGTAGCAAGTCATCAAAATAACCAGGAGGAGACCTTAGCCCCTGGTGACCCCAAATAGACGACCAAATGCTGTTACTTTACCAAACTATTGACACAGTTGTTGCATTATTGTACTCTCCACAATCCGGAGTAACGTACACATACAGATTTACAACAATCCACATGACAAATAAAACATTACATCATACAAATAAAAAATAATGTTGAGATAAATATTTGCTTAGTTACTGGGATCTTCGTTATTTTTATGAGTAATCCAAACATCACTAATTCTATGACAAATAAAAAAAAATACTAATTGTACTCATGAAATTTTAAATAGCTCACCGTCCAAACACAGAACAAGTAATCTGATATTCATAAATTTCGTTGTAATAATCTTTACACGACAATGTCTAAATACAAAACAAAATCAACAAAAGAAAAAGATTGCGTACACTAGTTACACGTAGAAGTCAGGCTCCATATCAGTACTCTAAAACATACATCAAACCTACAGAGAAATAAAACTGAGAAGAAAAACAATGAAATATACCACAAGTTCCATACTGGTTACGTAATGTAGTCAACCTAAGACATTATGTCATACCTCATTAACTATCATCACTTAAGCAATTGTGACCACTACTCGACTGTGAGTTTAACCTTATCCTTGTCCACCAGTACAAATACCTGCTGCTGAGCTAGTCAGTCCATCAACTTTGATCAATACACGCAATAAATAGTTAGCAATAAGTGCTTGAATCCACCAGTAGCTCTTGTATCTTACTCTACTGCTCATTTCTCTGTTGTTACACATTTAGACGACAAGAACTTGCATTTCGACTAGCCTTCATTACACTTTAATGTGAAATATCACCACTGTGATAATGCAAAAAAGTGGCTTCAGTCAACACACCAACAAGATCATTACTGTACACGACATTAAAATGCATCAGTTAATTCCGATATTTGTTGTGCAATGCAAACTCTTGTCTCCTGTGACAACCTTACTGACCAATGCAACAAGAGCCGCTACGTTAGTATTACGCCACTGGCTAATAATTAAAGCATCATTGTACCAAATATTCTAATAAACATGCTACGTGAACTTGATAACCCAGAACAAACAAAAACAAAACACTAACTATTCTAAACACAAATGTTAATGAAATACAATTACACTTGCTGTCCCTTCAGGAATGAAACACATAAAAAAATTACACAATTACAAGTACAAATACATTATTCCCTATCTTGCAAGTCACACAGAATCATTTCATTCTGTGATTTTCTTGGGGTCAAAAAGTTGCTGATAGTTTTCCTAGAAACACTGTCTCGGTGTCAAAGCTCTCCCATGGTTACCCGGACGAAAGTCTTTAAGTCACTCAAATCGGCATTTTGAACACGCACTGAACAGTAAACTGTATCTCACATTAAACACAAATGTCATAATCACTCTCAGAGTACCGTCCACACGAATCTGGTCGTCCAGAAATGGCCCTACAACTACTATTACCCACGCTTCTGTCCATTCAGTTCATGGTGTAATTAAAAGGCGTAAGTTCCAACAAACAGCAGTTATTCTCGCACCAATTAAAGAAATGTCTCCTACTACAAATGCAAATGTCAATGTCCCACTTTAGTTTTTTTTTTTTTTTTTTTTTTTTTTTTTGCGTTCAGACAATAATTAGTCACCAAACGACAACTGTCATCTTTAAGTATACCAAGCGTCCCACATGCAATTCACAAAGCACACTTAACAAGTCACTGCCAAAAGTTTATGGATCCCACCGTTCAGTGGTCAAGACAAAACAAAACAATCGTCCTTTCTCCTAAAGACAAAATCTTTTCCACCACTCACAACGTGGGAACACCAGTCCTTCACTTTCCACCTTATGGAGACATACGAGCAGTCATCTTGTTTCACGGCTCCACAGTCCAGTACTAGTTAATAGTTGCTGGTAAAAAATGCCCGCCGGACTCTGCCACGCGTCGTTCATTCTGCTGTGGCGCCGCCACGCGAGCCTTTGAGCAGAAGAAGCCACCCGCTGTTGCCTCTGCGGGATACTTTCTCCAGTCGTAAGGGTGGCAGAACTTATGAATGGCCAGTGGTACGTGCGTGTCGCCCCAGGCCGTTGACCTGCTGTAGTGGGCGTGTGGAGTGTACCTCGACCGGCAGTGGAGTGGGGAGTGCCGTGGCTCTGTCGCCTCTCCCATGGCGACATCAGCTTGGCCCCGCTAGCGGTATGGGCGCGTTCTGCATAGCACCTCAGTGCTACGACACCCAATCAGTCACACCCTTCCGTGCATCTTGCAACATTACAGACAAAAGGATATTCTTACATTATTTAAATACTCATTGATTACATGTATGATCTATTAGATACATTGGTAATAAAAGAATCTTTGTTCTAAAAAACATAAAATTATACACCCTAGTTTTCTACACATACAACATCAACATTTATCCCTTTTCTATATACAGCCCACACTTGTGCTACTGATTGTACCTGTCGTCCCTCATACAAAACATGAAAGTGTTAAAAAAAAGGAATAAGAAACAATCTATACAGCTCATAATTACAATATCAAATAGTAGACTACTTTAACATCCTAACACAATAAAATATTAGAAACTGTTGATTCTAAAACTACAATATACAGTGAACCTTTGTGCTTGTGACAGACTGAAATTAATACCCCTTGAAAGTGTTCTAACAAAAAAATAAGAAATAATCTACACAGCTCACAATTACCTACCACATGTTATTAAATAGTAAACTACTTTAACATCCTAACACAATAAACATTTTAGAAACTGATGACTCTAAATCTGCAACATACAATGCACCTTTGTGCTTGTGACAGACTGAAATTAGTATCTCTTTATATATTTTACCTTTTTATTATATATAACAACATTTCTAGGACATGTATGAACCATCCACATGATGTCAGATCCTGACCTGCCATCGAGGTTCATCCAAATCAAACAATAAAGCCCAATAATGTTTTAGTTATGGATCGGTAGCATCCCATTTACAGGAGTGTGCGCATTGATCACACTACTCTACAACTCTCACTCACCAGACATCACATTTTCCTTCTCATTCAATCCATTAATACACTAACAGAAAAGGTCTAGAAGTCAGCTAACCTTAACACCACCACACTCACGACAACGTACCATACCTTTGCTCCCTTATATTCATAACACCACCACACCCACGACAACATACCATACCTTTGCTCCCTTATACTCAATCATATAACACATGAAGGTGTTTCGGAGATAGCATTCCAGTCTCCGAATTCGTCCTTTTACTCTGGCACCTCTCTCCATCGGCTTACCTCTGCATTCACTTTACCGATTATTCATCCTGCTAAATATCAACTTAGAATTGCGACATTTCATCTAAGAACAAAAAATACACAAATTATTCATCCGGCAAAATAACTGTACACATTCTTAGTACTGTTCTGAATAGTTATACTGGCACCAGGCTTCAACAACAACAAAAATTACTTTTTTTTTTCATGTTGCAAATGTTATGGTAAGAATTAGATTTACACTTATATTACATCTTACGTCAGTATTCCACAACGTTCACCATCTGGATCTCATACTCCCTTTATGTCCTTTCACGTTGTGCAGTTGTCCTCCTCTCTTCATTCGTATTTCGGCTCTCCGTCCGTCCATTACTCCATCATTTCCTGGTCTTCCTTCGCCATTCGCATCAATCTCGATTGCAGCATACACAGGTCTCTCTGTAACATACATCTAAGACATCTCCACATTATTAGTTCTACTCACCTTTATTTACCATTGTTTCATCACGTCGAATCTCTCTTTATTAATCACACTGCTTCACGTCCCTTCTCTCCTTAAATATCACCTTTATCAACTACTATTTATCACGTCGCTTCTCTCACTATCTACCATCTTTATCCTCTCATTACTCATCACGTCGTTTCTGCTTGATCCTTATTCATGTGACAAAAAATACGTACATACACCACTCTGTCGACTCCTGTTCATGCCTCATTCGACCAGTCTATTCCGTCATACTTCCTAACATCCCGTCTGAAAATTCTTATGTTCGATTTGACCCTGCACAACGTTACACACCACAAATAAATACACTGACTATCTACCATAAATTGCCTACTTTCGATCTATCCTTAACTTTTCCATAATTTGATGTTAGAAATGTGATGAAGCCCACGAGATTGTTTTCCCTTGATCGTCTCAATCAGTACAGCATTTTCATGGACAATCCGCCTCACTCTGAATGGTCCACTATACACCGTAAAGAATTTGCTAGTTAGGAATCTGTACTTCTTTGATAATCGATGAGTTTTAATTAGAACCTTGTCTCCTACTGCCAATTCGATCTTACGGATCTTTCCTTTCTGCTTCTCCTGCCTATCCTTAGCTGCTTTCTTAATACACTCTATCGCAACCTTGACAATTTCTGTGTGCCTCTGCTTTCCTGATCGCGGAAAATCTACCAGCTCCCTGACTCGATCTGGTGGTAGTTCATTCTTTAGTACCGTAATTGGTGATAAACCAGTTGCTCCATGTGGTAGCTTATTGAGGATGTCCTGAAAATCTTTGAGAAAAATACTCCAACTTCTATGTTGCCTATGGCAATAGATCTTACACAACTTTCCCAGTTCTTTTACCACTCTTTCACTGGGGTTACTTGCAGCATGGTATCGGGATATGAACACCGGTTTTATCCTTCTTCTCTTCAGTGTGGTTAGCCATTGTCTGGATCTATATTGTGGTCCATTGTCAGCTATGAACTTTTCTACAGTTCCTACTTCTCGCAAAAAGTTTTTAACGATTGCTGCTGCTACTGTCCTTCCCGTCGCACGTTTCAATGCGGTAAAAGTTGTAATTTTTTCTCCTTCTTTTCTACGTAATTCTGTAACTCTCAATTCGTTCGAGCAATCAATCATTCATGATAGGAAACACAGTCATAGCTCAGTCACTCAAAATGATTCTGAAATTTTACTTGTTAGAATGAAATCAGGCGATGATTCTTCCTCTCTGCAGGCTCGTGCTTTGCAACAGTCTGCTAATCTGTACAAATAAAATGCCTCGTAATTTTTGGAGCGTTGTATAATCAGTCGGGAAACCTCATATCAAGCGGATATTTGGCTTTGATGAAGTTTAACCTTCCGAAGAAGTAATGGAGCTCTTGGATTATTAAATGCAGGTTCGTATCCAGTCTTTCGGAAGTTCCCTTCTGATTAACAACTACGCAATATATCGATGAATATCATTAATTCTCAAAAGTCGAATACACACCTTTTGTGTGAAGGAGCCATATATATGTATTTCACTTTTAATCGTACAATTTCGTATCCGTTATCTTCTGTCACAAATCTCAATAATCAGATTACAGTTCTTTAAACAAAGCTCAGGCTAATCGGCACGAAGACAATCTCGGAAGCCCTCTTTCTTTTTTTCTAACAACCACCAGAGAGAGTACTACAAAGAATACTTATGCGCTCATGGCATAGCTATTGTATGAAACTACTTTTCGCATGGATTCTGCGAGTATGAAGATAGAAAATTAGTAAACGTCATTCAAGGGTAGAATTGTATCTGCATAATTCATCGTATATAAAGAGATATTACAATTGCCCCTCGCAGCGAGCAAAGTTAATGATAATACACTTTGCGAGCTAACAGAAAAAAATTTGTTGGGTTGTTTATTCAAAAGAGGAATATTTTGAATTCGTAGAATTTTACTATAGAGAGTATGGGTAACATGTTAAGACAATAAGTTACGAGAATACCTAAGCTGTAGCTTTTACATGTACCGGGGTATATCTGCATCCCGAGTACATAACCAGGGAAGATGTAGATTGGTGTAATTACGGAAAAGGTCTACCCATTTGGGAACTGGCCTTCACAGGGAAACCCTGGAAAACCCGGAAGAATAGACCCCAGCTCAGGTATTAAAGAAGATAGGAAAGCCTAAATCCAGTAATTTTGAAATATATAGAAGCTCCATAGATTAGATGGAAGGAAAAGTGCCTCATAGCCAAAAAAAAAATTTTACAATATTGCTCAAAAAAATATTTTCAAAATTCTTCTTTCGACGATGTAGCCGGCGATCTCGTTGTGAAGTCGATGGAACAGGAACACTGGGTACGGACACCGGGTAGGCGACGTACAGCATTTGGTGGAGGCGGCACGGAGCACAGGCGATGGCTTATGGTACAGGATAGAAGCTGGTAATGTGCCGTAGAAACAGGAAGATGATCTCAGGAACAGATGGTCAGGGACGTGAACATGAAACAGGTTTAAAGTGGAATAAGAAAAGGTTCTGACTGAATAAATCCCTGGAAGAGAGTGGATTAAGGCAACGAAGTCCATATTTCATCGTTGAACTCAAAATCGGAGTGGATTCTTATATTCTTCCATCTGTACTAGACTGGAACATCCATCAGTCCTGACAATCGCGAATTTTTGTGTAGTCCTCAATACCAAAGGTGTTTTGCATTACAACTGCTGATTGTCCAAAACATTGCCAAATAGACTGTGGGCATTTAAATTTTGTTGTAGCTCATATTGAATGTATTCCTCTCAAAAAAATTTTTTAATCTAATCTTCGTTTTGTTATAGTGCAGGTGGAAGTAGAGCATTGAATCTGTCCAAGGTCTGCTTTCAATTACGAAATTATGGATAAAATTTAAGTTTACACCTGATGAAAAATTTTAAACATAGGCATATGACACTGACTCCACAAAAGGAATAATTTGAAGAATTTTCATTATTCTTATAATTAATTGATTTATAGATCCACTTGCAAATAAATATCATTAATTATGACGTATGTTCATTTATCAATTCATCCACTCGTAGAATCTTCTTCATCCTCTCATGAACATTTATGGAAATATATTTCAACAATTATGTCCATAAGATGAAACACACAAATTGCTATTCTTAAAAAGTCAATTAAAATTCTTAAATTAATTCTCCTGGTCGAGAAGGCATAATGAAAAATCTAAAAATTATAATAATTTTCTCTCGCGCAACCAGAGAGTTTCTTCAATTGTTTGCAACAGTGACATTATCGACTGTTGCTTCATTTCACAGTTCATTTGTTTTCTTGCGCGAACAGCGCACATCATACTCACAGCGTATTTACCTACATATCCCACACTGTTCAAGTTTCACACGCAATTCTCACATAAGTGCCGTGTCTTGAGGAAATGTAGATGCACTTTCCTTGTATATCACTGTGGCTTCTGCTCATAGTCCACACTTACAAACACTAGTAATTAACACATTCTTCTACCTATCTTAAAATTTTTTTGTGTTAAACTATCACAGGAGTAATCTCACTGTCTCTTAACCTATCACAGGAGTAATCTCACTGTCTCTTAACCTATCACAGGAGTAATCACTGTCTCTTAACCTACCACAGGAGTAATCTCACTGTCTCTTAGCCTATCACAGGAGTAATCACTGTCTCTTAACCTACCACAGGAGTAATCTCACTGTCTCTTAACCTCTAGACAACATGAACTTCTTGATATTTATATAAACATTCGACTCATAGTCAAATTTCACTCTAAATTCTTCTCCATATTTGGTATCACAGATCTACGATCCTTCAAAAAATTTCTTAATATCATTATGCGGGAATAATCCCTTTATTCTTTTCGATTCGGGATATGCCAACAAGTATGATCCAGGGTTTGGTATATTTACAATAACATATGGTCCGGTATAAATAAGATTCCATTTCTTTATGTTCTTCATCAGTTTCGAGGAATGGATGTGTCGTCTCAATAAAACCTTTTCTCCATATTATTTTATTAATCTCTCTCGCATCCAGAACTAATCTTACGTTGCCTCCAGGTTTTGGAACGACTAAGAGCGGAGAACAATATGGACTAGTTGATGGCTCAATCAAGTTCCATTCTAACATTCTATTTATCTCCCTTTGAACGGATTGTTTTTAAACGCCAGGGGATCGGATAGTGCGTGTAACAGTAAGTCTGATGTGGCTTCACTTGTAGGTGACTAATATACCCTTTAATAATTCCTGGTTTCTCATCAAAAATCTCTTCATATGCGTCTAACAAATAATGAAGCTGCTGCCTTTGTTCTCCGGTAAGCTGATTTGATTCACTAGCTTTTATCATTGTTGTTTGGTTAAAGTCCTCCTGTTGTATCAAATCCTTCGAAAGCTCCTTCCAACGACCGTTTGTAGTGTCAATTAATTGAATTATGGCACCGCGACAATATTTATCATGCACCGTTTCCTTTCTATTTAAATCCAGTGCTATCTCTTCTCCATTTAATCTAAATTTAACTATTCCTTCCAAAAAATCAATCTGACAATCGTACTCCTGCATACTCCCAATACCCAAAATACAGTCCACTAATAACTTCTCCACTACAAGGAACGTGCATTTTATTGCTACATTTCCCATTTTCATCTCTAATTGTGTTTGTATTTTGACATTGGAAGAGCGTGCTCCAACAGCTCCGATGATTTTGCAGTTCTGTACTGGCAAAATTGGTACCTTCTTCTTCCTAATAATTCTCCGAAAAAGAGCGCCTGAGATGACGTTGGCGGAAGCGGCGGTGTCCAATATCACATTCGTTGGAACTTCCTCTATTTCAACAAATACTTCCGATACCGGAACACTCGATCTGTCATTATGACACGTTATTAAATCCTTTGTTAACTCTTCCGTCAACAGCTCACCATCATTATATCTTAACAATTGTAATTTTACTGTTTCGCCCCTAACAGATCCCCTGACCGCTCCTCCGGGGCACGATGCGGTCACGTTTAGTTTGACTGACTGTTGGTCCGATTGGTATTTGTCTCTTCAGCTACTTCAGTGATTATCGGTTGTTGTGGTGAATTCGGTCTATATTGTCTTGCTTGATTTGTGTAATTATTGTTGTTGTTCTGCTGGTGTTGGTAGAACTGTCTTGTGTTGTCATACATTGGATTATATCGATTAAAATTCCTATTGTTCCTAAAATAGCCCCTCGCTGCACCATTACCAAAGTTTCCATTATGGTAATAATTATTGTTTGCATTTTGTCCATTTCTAAGTCTCCTCGGAGAGTGTAGTTGGTTATGATTATTGTTACCACTACCATTGCTGCCATTCCCATTCGAGTTGCAGCTCGGATTCGCTTCTATTACACTTCTTTGATATGACATTTCTCTTGCCCTTTTATTGTCCTCCTCAATTATATCAATATGATCAAGCGTAGTCATAAATGATTCTATATCCTTATCATTTATATATAACAGCTGATTCCTTATACTGGTGGGTAGTCTGGACTTGAGAATTCTAAGTATATCCGACAAAGGAATCGGTACATCCCAATACAAAGATTTATTGATGTATTTCTCAAAATATCTCTTTAGAGATCCTCTAGAAAATGAGAAAGGCTCAGGATATAATACTTCCTGCCTAAGTCTTTCTTGTACTCCAGCAGACCAATATTTTGCTAGAAAAGCCTGCTCAAATTCTTTGTAACATTTACAAGAAGATGTTTGTTCGGATGCCCACAATGCTCCTGATCCTTGTATATATCCTGATACAAAACTAATCTTTTGCCATTCTGTCCAAGATCGTGGAAATAGACCTCTGAAACTTCGAATGAAGACTACAGGATGGACATTCTTTTTGTCAGGCTTAAAGATTTGAAATTGTCTTTGTTTAATCATCTTCTCCTCAACGGTACTACAATTCCAAAAATCCTCCTGTTCGTACTCTTCCCTGTGGCTATCCGTTATATCGAATCTAACTGGTGACGTTCCGGTTCTGTCTACATCGGGTCTTGACGTGGACGGGATGTCACGCGCAGATTGAGAATTTTGTTTCCTACTTCTCGCTGTTTCTAAATCCTCCTGCGAGAGATTTAGTGATCTTTCGATATTTTCTTTCCAACGCGAGAATTCTTCGCCAAGTTGTTCTCGAACTTTCTTTAACCCTTTGTTGAAAAAATTCTCCTCCGAACTCTCTGAAATTGACTGTAAAGCTACTTTCACAGTTTCCTCTATGGTTTCCGAAGGAAAATTTTGCCGCTGTAATGTCATTTCTGAAAACTTTCCCGCAAGTACATTCATTCTATGTTCCACTGTCTCCTGTTTTTCCTTCACTTCGTCAAATTGCTTCTTTACATTATCTTGGGATTCTATAATTTCTGGTATCATAGCTACGGAACACTGTATGTCCTCTTGAGCTTGTATTACTTGAGGAAACAGTTCTACTTGTTTTTGTATCGTGTCAATTTTGACGGATACATATTCGGTTAGTTCCGCTTTTAATTTACTATTGTTTTCTTGGCATTGTTGGCGGACCTGCTCAATCTGAGCAATAAGATTCTGTTCGGTCCTTTCTGCCTGTTCTTTTATTTCCTGTGTCTGGGTATTTAATCTCTGATCTAATTCGGTAAAGGTTGCTCTTAACTGATTTTGTAATTCTGTTTGATTTTCGGCTAATTGATTTTGGAGTTCATTTTGTATAACGGATAAGTCTCGTTTTACCTCCGCTTGGCCTTCGGCTAATAGAGACAACTGTTGCATAATAACAACTAACGTGTCAACAACAGTCTGATCAGCTGTTGTATGAATGTTTTCTGAACCAGCGGGATTATTTATATTGCTACCGCTAGCCACAACAGTCTCAGAATTGCTATCCGTGGCCTCTGCTTCTGCGCAAACAGCTGAAGGCTGTTGCACGTCTCGTTGCTGATTCAATGACATTTTAAATGCCGCTCTAGTCAATAACAATAAATAACTATCAATATCAGGTTCTAATCACAAAATACAGTTTCAGATTTACTGTCGTAGACACACTTAACTTTCAAATTACTTCACAGATGGTATAAAGTTCAATGTCCAGATACGAAAATCACACAATATACAGTTCTACAATCTTAACTACTATCTGGAAAAAAGTTGTTTCTAAATTGATTTCAAACTATTTTAACTACAGGATAAAAAAAATTAGATTTCTCTGGCCTTTTTCTGTAGTCTCGGTGTTGTCCAATAGTTGAAATCGTTTCTTGGTATCAGCAATCTTTTACTATGGGCACCGTATCTCACTTCATGTTCATTACTTCTCGTTCTCGTTGGTTTTCATGAAACAAAAAATACATATATTATATAACAATTCAAGAGAGTCCTGTCACACTGGCGCCATTGTAATTTTTCCGTCTATCTACGTAATTATGTAGCTCTCAGTTCATTCGAGCAATCAATCATTCATGATAGGAAACACAGTCATAGCTCAGTCACTCAAAATGATTCTGAAATTTTACTTGTTAGAATGAAATCAGGCGATGATTCTTCCTCTCTGCAGGCTCGTGCTTTGCAACAGTCTGCTAATCTGTACAAATAAATTGCCTCGTAATTTTTGGAGCGTTGTATAATCAGTCGGGAAACCTCATATCAAGCGGATATTTGGCTTTGATGAAGTTTAACCTTCCGAAGAAGTAATGGAGCTCTTGGATTATTAAATGCAGGTTCGTATCCAGTCTTTCGGAAGTTCCCTTCTGATTAACAACTACGCAATATATCGATGAATATCATTAATTCTCAAAAGTCGAATACACACCTTTTGTGTGAAGGAGCCATATATATGTATTTCACTTTTAATCGTACAATTTCGTATCCGTTATCTTCTGTCACAAATCTCAATAATCAGATTACAGTTCTTTAAACAAAGCTCAGGCTAATCGGCACGAAGACAATCTCGGAAGCCCTCTTTCTTTTTTTCTAACAACCACCAGAGAGAGTACTACAAAGAATACTTATGCGCTCATGGCATAGCTATTGTATGAAACTACTTTTCGCATGGATTCTGCGAGTATGAAGATAGAAAATTAGTAAACGTCATTCAAGGGTAGAATTGTATCTGCATAATTCATCGTATATAAAGAGATATTACAAAGTCACATACTTTGACACCAATTCCACTGCTACTAAAACATATCTATATCCTTGCACTGACTTAGGTAGCGGGCCAAACAAATCTGTTGCTCCGAATTCCCTCAATCTACCTTGCACTATCGGAAAAAGCGGTGATCTGCATGAGATAGTTAACGATTTTGCCTTCTGGCACAATTTGCGACTACCAAGCACGTTCTTGATCCTCCTCTCCATACTAATGAAATAAACTGATTCCCTTAACTTCTTACAGCATTCCCTTGCCCCGTAATGCCCGTAACTTAGGTGCGTGTACCAGATCAACTTGTTGACTATTTCATTTGGTATACACAACACCCAGTCCTGTGTGTTCGGATTTCTACGGTAGAAAAGGACCCCGTTCTGAATTGTATAAAAGCGCGCTATATTGTCATCTAAGTTCGCTCTAACTCTGTCCCTCACCATTCTCCATGACGCGTCTTTATCCTGCTCTTTCGCGATATTTGTGAGTACCGCCCCTATGTATTTCTCGAACGGCACGCCCTGCATATACAATATATCATATCTGTTCTCGTTTACCTCCTCAGCAAAGCATTGACCATGACCTACTGGGTTCCTAGACAACGCATCTGCCACTATATTCTGTGGCCCAGGAATATACATGACCGTAAACTGAAACTCCTGTAAATAGAGTGCCCACCTAGCGAGTCTTCTATGGTTAAGTTTGGCCAACATCAGAAACTGTAGTGACTTGTGGTCAGTATAGATTTTAGTATGCCTCCCATACAAATAGTATCTAAACTTACTAAAACCCCATACTATTGCCAAAGCTTCAAGCTCAGTTACCGTGTAATTTCTCTCAGCTTTGCTGAGCACTCGGCTTGCAAATGCAATAGGTTGTTGTATTACTTCTCCTCCTTGCTCTTGCTCTTGGAACAATGTTACCCCAAGTCCACTACGGGAACTGTCCGTGGCCATACAAAACTCTTTCCCTAGGTCTGGATGCCCGAGAAGAGGTGCCGATAGCAGTGCCTTCTTTAACGCCTCATACTCTTCCTGCGCGACAGGGTCCCAATTCCATACCGTTTTCTTTCCAGTCAGCTGACATAGTCTGGGTGTCGCTGCACCCCCAATCTTAATGAACCTCCTGTAAAAATTGATTAATCCTAAATAACCCCGTAGCTGACGTTTTGTTCTTGGCACTGGAAAATCTCTGATTGCTTCGAGTTTGTCTGGATTTGGTCTTATTCCCTCTGGTGTCACAATGTGACCTAGAAACTCGATTTCTTTTCGTCCAAATTCTGACTTTCCCAAATTCACGGTCACCCCATGTCTCTCCAGTGCCCCGAGCAATATGCTTAACGTTCTATTGTGGTCTTCCCAGTTTCTTTCGGCTATCAGGACATCATCCACGTACTGTGTTACCTTATCTTTTATTTCATTAGGAATGACAGTATTTAGCGCTCTGATAAATGCCGCGGATGATACATTTCACCCAAATGGTAGTTTCCGGAATTGATACGATTTCCCGTAGCACAAGAAAGCAGTGTATTTTCTACACCCCCTATTTAACTCCACCTGCCAGAAACTCATTCTCAAATCAACTGAACTGAGAACTCTGATCCCGTGGAACTTTTGTAGCAATTCGTCAAGTGTCAGCGGCCGATCTGTCTCTGGCTCTATTATCTTATTAATCCTTCTTGCGTCCAAAACTAATCTAATTGACCCATCCTTTTTTTCAACACAAACTAAAGGGCTGTTGTACGGACTGGATGCTGGTTCGATAATCCCTTGTTGTAGCATGCTTTCGATCTCAATTTCCACTCTCTCTTTGTACACAACAGGTATCGGGTACACTTGGGCCCTAAACTGTTTATGAGGCTTTACGTTGAATCTACACACAAAATTTCTTATTGTACCCGCAGCATGTTTAAATACCTTCCTATTCTCGTATAAAATTTTCTGCAATTCCCCGTAGACCGTGGTCCCTCGTAAATGCCAGATTTTCTCCCTGATCTCCTCCTCCAAACATTTATGAATTTCCTTCTTCTCTTGTTCGAACCCCGTATTCTGTGCCTGTCTACCGGACTTTACCGCCAGACATAATGCTAAGTGTGCGTTCTCTTTAGCATATAAGCAATCGTCGAATCTTAATGTAATTTCCTCCGAATCTCGTTTCAACTCCATCGAACCATTTCTCATGTTAACGACTGCTTTATATTGGTTCAAAAAATTAACTCCTAATATCCCTTCAACAGTTAGAGATGACACAATCATGAACACTGTACTAAACCTCTTCGCCTGGCACACAAAGTCTACCTGCGCTTGTAACTTCACCTCAACTCCCTTTCCTGTAACTGCCCCTCTCACTGTTGTCCTTTGCAATGGCAACGTTGGCCATGGTTTTGTAAGACTACAACACTTAAACACATCTTCCCTCAAAACACTCATTACACTGCCTGTGTCGATGACACAAGGTACGATTATGTTATTTATTTCTACGCTAATTATTGGGTGGACTTCACTCCCCACATCTCCTACCTCCTCTAACAGATTCTCCCTTAGTTTTCCGTAATCGATATACCTAATATTTACATCATTAATAGTCCTGGTTTGTACCCGTCTATCATGTAGTCACCTTCTTGTCCCTCCGTCATTGTGACAGTGATTGTCCTGTCGTGAATCCAATGACTGCCTAGCCTCTCTTCGCCCATCATTTTCATTTTCCCTTCTTCTTCCATCTCTGTCCCATCTTCTATTTTCCCGGTTTGCCGGTCGATATCCCCATGAATTCTGCCCCCTATTTCCTCGCCATCTTCCATTTCCGTCATTCCTCTGATTCCATGTTCTCCTGTCATTCTGATAGTTTCTGCCGTTCCTATTCTCGACTCTGTCTGGCCTATGAGTCGTGTCGCCGTTCACAATGTTGCTCTCATTACCCAGTCCCTGTAACAAGTGCTGAAATGACGCAGAATCGTCTACGCCTCTGCCTGCTATCGCTATATGTCTGCGCAATTTCACTGGCAACTTCGTTATACAGATCCTAATGAGCTCCCCAGGTTCGTATGGCACATCCAAATACCTATTTCGTCTCAGCATTTCCTGATAGCACGACAATGGATCTCTTATACCACCTTCGTTAGAATTTGGCATCATCAATATGCTTTGTTTAACCTGGTCCTGCTTACTTTTCGACCAGAATTCATTTAAAAACTTGTCACAAAATATCTCGTAGCTACTACAGTCTTTAATAACTTCCTGCATTTTCGCTCTAGCCTCGTCCCTCAAATGGTTACACACAAACTTCATTTTGAGGAGCGTTCCCCACGATGAAGGTAATGAATCTTGAAATTGAGAGAGCCACAGGCATGGATGTTGGTAATTATCAGGATCCGGAAAACAAGTGTACGTTTGTACCGACACGAAGTGCCTCCTACATTCTTCTTCCGCATTTATGTTTTCCGACCTTGGACTATACCCAGTTGGGTTTGCCACCTATTTTATCCGACACAACCGTTCTTCTAACTCTCTGAGTTCGTCTTCCTCTTGCTGCCTATTTTCGTTTTTTGAATTTATCTCACTCTCCCTCTGCAGTCTACCTGGTGGTGTTTCACCTTCGCTTCTGCACGCTAATTGCAACTGTGCTAGTTCTTCCCTATGTTTCCTATTTGTTTCTAATTGTGCCTCTTTAAACTATAATAGTGATTGTATCTCCTCCTGGTCGGCATAAACCTCTCGCTGCGTACTGTCAGAGTCTGTTTCGCCTCTTATACTGATCTTTTCTACGTCTGCGCTAATCGTATTCATTCTGACCACTACCTCCGCAACTTCATCCCTGTGTTTATTTAGCACCACTTCCTGCCGGGTGACTTGAGCTTCCACGCTGTCTAATGCACCTTGTTTATTTGCAAGTAAGTCCTCTACTATCTCTTTGATTCGCTCATCCGGCAACACATCCCTACGTTCTGTAATACCACTCTCTATTGCACTTTGTACCTCCAAATTATTGGCTTTTTCTTTCACAGCATCACATACTTGCTTCAACGCATCCAGATTCTTCTCCCCAGCATCTAACCAATTATTGACTGTGGACAGACGCTCATCGATAACTGTGTGTAGCTTCCTCATTGCCTCTTTATTTCCCTTATCCATTGCCTCCAATCTTTCCTTATTTGCTTCCAATCTTTCCTTAGTCTCCCTATCCATCACTTCCAATCTTTCCTTATTATCTCTATCCATCGCTTCCAATCTTTCCTTATTCTCACTATCTCTCTCCTTATTATCTTTATCCATCCTCTGTAAAAACTGCAGTAGCACATTGTCATTTGCTACTTTCGGTGCGCTCACCTCGTTCGCCTGAGAAACCGTAGCTTCGCTAAGGGTAGCTACACTTTCACTGCATACCTGACCTAGTCCCGGCTCGCCCGCGTCGTCAGGAAAAGCCCCTGATTGTGGACAAAGCCCGCCGCTTAAAGGATCACCTAGCCGCGGTCCGCTAAACAATTCAGCCCCTTCCGTGTATTTGCCGTTCTCACTCATTAACCCAAGGTCGACACCTACTTCCTGCTGCACTGCTACGTTCACGCCAGAATCACTATTCTCCATGATGATTACACTTTTCGACTGCGACCTAGTTACTACGGACATTACGCAAAAAAAAATTATACAACGATCTTCCAGCCTTGGGCGATATAGCAATTAATTACATAAAAAAAATAAAAGATCCTCATCAATCCAGAAAGAAATTGCAAACAAAAAAAAATTTTACTTCTTAGCGCTATCACAATATATTCCATCAAAATAAAAAAATCTTAACAGCAAACCCTAACAGCAAAATCCTGGCAGGGTCGATATTATGAGAGGCACCCACATGCCTTGCTCATACTGTGGCATCAAGCAGTCAGGCCTGCAAGATGAGTGGAGTCTGCCAAGCGAGTGGATTCATTCTTATTTATCGAGTAACATGAACTCTAGTACTCACAATTAAGTTACAAATTATTCTTCTGTATGAATATCACGCAAAGGAAACGCACATCTGACTATCAGTAATTTACAGAACTCTGACTGTTCACTACGCACTGGCAATACCACATTTTCTTTCTTTTTTATTTAACGGCTTTTATCAACACGTGGCCATCGCACTGAATATGAGTGGCGCACACATTATAAATTCTGGATATCATGACAACATACAATTCGAAGGAAAAGGCCACCAATCTTTTTCTTTTCACTATCTTATTTATTCCGATAAATTCTATAACCTAAACACACAAATTCTATAACCTACAACAATAACACATGAGAAATTCCGCCCAGTGGGCATGGCTTTACATTGGTGAATCTCTATCTTATGGTCTCGTAATTATTTAACGCTACAGTGCACTTTCTGGATAGGATGGTGGATCTTTTATTATTTCTCACACTTCGACTCTCACAATCATCATCACGAAACTTTCCTCCAGACCGAGCAGTACAAAAGGAACACGCATAACCCACTACCTCTGAAACTACCTTGCTACTCTCCCATGCAAACCACACATACTTAAATTACATGACATACACCACACTACAACATCAAATACAACACAGGGAATAGTCACAACATTATCACTTTCAGCTTTCCCACTTCAATTAATATTTATCCCAGTTTCACACGACACTGCCCCATTTCGTAATTCTACTTTCCTACTATGAACTCTGGAGATATATGTGCGTCTTCCTGTGCAATGCAAGCCAAGTGGCGTTGCTGGATAGACGGCTCCCTCACCTTGTTTCTCTCTCAGAGTATTATTGTTTGAATCAAGCATCACACGGAAACATATCTCGCAAAGTAATATTAAGAACATGTTCATCACACACACGAGTCCTCAACTGATACCATGGACGAGTACTTCTCTTTATCCTTTGTCTCATACACAGATTGAGACTCACACAGTACTCACCACGTGGAAGTACTCGCCTCTAATTTCAAGCCCTGCACACGCTATTTCTTAAATATTTCAACTTATAGTACACACGCTAGTAATTCAGCTTAACTTAAGCACACGGAAGTATTTCAACTTATTGCTGCACGTGGTTTCATTGTGACCATTGGTCACTTCCGAAGATTACTACAATCCCATTAATATTACCTGCTTGACATTTAATTCTCCACACAAAAGTTCCTGAAATAGAGAAATTATTATTTGAAACTACTCTTAAATATTCCACATGCATACCATGTCTCCACTCTTTTGTCTATACGGAGCACACCTAAGACAGGTCTTAACAGCACAAGATCCAGCGGCAGAGCGCCGAAACATGGCCGTTCTTCAGGTTCTCTCGCACCTCTGCCGAAGTGCGGGAGCACCTTGCTACCGTATTGGTCAGCCACATTTCAGGCGCTCAAAGCTCAGGTAAATTTCATCTCTTTGGTCCCACCAAATGTGGCCAAAGGATCGTCTCAAAGATGATCATCTATTCACATTCACTATCAGCGGTTAGCAGATGACCATACATTCATTCATTTCACAGATCTCACCAAACTGGATGTAGGGATGTATTTTGTGGGAGTGCACATGTGATCAATTAAATAAATAAATTGTCATTCTTTCCCACACTGGTATCCGGCTTCACTGTATTAATTGAAATTGAGTTATTATTAGAAAAAATATATTGTTCTGACAAGAATAACGAAGAATGTTGTACCTATTTTCAATGTCGGGCTGTACCGTACCCTTTCAACGTGACGTAGCTTCAGTCAGAAAATGGGCTTCTTTGTAGCAAGTCAGGTGTTCATACAGGCAGTGCACGACAGCTGGAGCATCAGGCATTGTCAGCGCGGTAACCGTGGTCGGGTCTTCCCTTGATCTGGCGGCAGAGAGAGGCATGACGACTGGGTCCACCCACCGACAACACTGGACATCACATGGCACCGAGCTGTCTTTTCATACGAGTCGTGGTTCACAATGGACATACCTTTGTGAGGGGGACCGAGGAGAACTAGTTTTGCCAGACTACATTCGTCATCACCACACGAGTCCAGTATCTAACGTGTTGGTAGGCGGTGCTACTGGTTACGCAACACGATCGCCACTGAGCCGTATAGCCGGTTTCCCTCACCCTGTTTACATATATTTATTACAGTCATCGAGTTGAAACAGGAGCAGCTATGGCACAATATTGGGATGGGAATAACCAACCGCTTAAAACCGATACCTTTTTTTTAGTTGAGAATGACGGGTATTTTTCAGTATTGTTTGGTCCAGGTGTAACACGTGATTTTTATTTTTTACTAATAACCGAAAAAAATACCGAAATATTAATTAGCCACAGCCACTGTGCTAAAATTTTTAGTTTTTAAATAAACCTTTTTTTTAAAAAAAGGAGTAATTTTTATTCATAAAGTCTGCATTGGTTTGAAATATTGCATAATTATAGAAAACAGGAAAAGCGATCACTGCTATTCCAAAAACAGGGCCGACATAATCGAGCGACAAACACGTGGCGTAAGAATTGGTACAGCATTGCTGAGACAATAATGTCCCTGCTGCCGTGTGTCGTGGTTGAATATAACGCGTGTACGTGACAGTGTACAAAAATTCCCCTCAACTGGTGTATACGGTAGTTTCTCGCTGTAGTCGCCGGACATCCTTTGTATTGCAGAATGGCACCAACCCTAGTCTGGAAATATGTTTGCCCGCATCTCGTGGTCGTGCGGTAGCGTTCTCGCTTCCCACGCCCGGGTTCCCGGGTTCGATTCCCGGCGGGGTCAGGGATTTTCTCTGCCTCGTGATGGCTGGGTGTTGTGTGCTGTCCTTAGGTTAGTTAGGTTTAAGTAGTTCTAAGTTCTAGGGGACTTATGACCACAGCAGTTGAGTCCCATAGTGCTCAGAGCCATTTGAACCATTTTTTTGGAAATATGTTTACGAAGTGACGTAGCAATGAAGTACAACGCTTTATTTGCTTTAAAAGATTAAAGAATTGCCCGACACTTGTATGAAATACTAAAACGGGAGCGAAATTTTGGTAACACAAATAAATTAAAAAATTAAGGATAGTTCATTCACAGTATACAATAAAAGCAGAAAGTAGCTGATCTGTTGCCTGTGCCTACATAATACGCCTTTGTCTACTTGTAGCCCTTGAAAACGTACAGATTAACAGGAAAAACAGAGATCTTCAACCTCAATTTTCGCCCTTAAGTATAAACAATTCGTAATGCCCAAACAGTGGTATGATCCGCGATTGCAACACGATTTTTGAGTCGAATTTCAAAGAATTAGAATCAATAGGAGAATATTGGCAGTTTCTTGTAGTAGGTATTCAGCCAGTTATCAGTTTTCGAGAAAAGCAGCGAACTGTGGACGGGCTAAATTTTCTCTTACTTCTATTTTTTAATATTTTGATTTTCTGTTTCTTGAAACTGAGGGAGTCAAAATTTTTCAATCTTTGATCGATTTTTACGTTTAGTACAGGAGATAATACAAATAAAAAAGCGAAAATCGATTTAAGAAACCAAGAGTAATATGGCGTGGAAAAACAAACGATATAACCGAAAACCGGGAGTTGTAGCGATAACTACCATCACTAGCACAGCGTCACTCTACTCTCGTAGGTTGTCTGGAAAGGAACGAAATGCATGACAGTATTAAAAATTTTTTAACCGATTAGCTGCGTATCTGGCGACCACTAATTTCTTAGGCGTGCCGACTACGGAGTCTGAATTCCTTTCAGCCAATTAGCCCGACCGAGGCTGGGGCACCACAGCCAACTGGTGCAGTAAATCTGTAGGGTGACCTTGACAGCATTCCCAGAAGGCAGAGCCGTGCCCTCACACACGTCTCGTCTGTCTAATACAAAGGGCACATTCTCAGCACTGTCATGGCTGTGCCTCCAGTCAACTACCGGTTAAGCAAGCTATCCTCTAACTGACATACGTGCTTTTACACCAGAATCTCCAAGCAAAGGCTCTTATCAAACATACTATCCGTATTGTAAGGATAACAGTTTATCCGTTTCAACTCTCAATTATCAGAACCAGTATCGTGTAAGATACTGATCTAGCGCCCATCTTGCCGACCGCTGTGGCCGAGCTGTTCCAGGCGCTTCAGCCCGGAACCGCGCTGCTGCTACGGTCGCAGGTTCGAATCCTGCCTCGGGCATGGATGTGTGTGATGTCCTTAGGTTATTTAGGTTTACATAGTTCTAAGTCTAGGGGACTGACGACCTCAGACGTTAAGTGCCATAGTGCTTAGAGCGCTACATCAGTATTTGACGAGTTACTTTCTCAGTAAGATACTGGTTCTGATGAAGTTCCGCAAAGGTCGAAACTGATAAACTGCTATAAGTTCATCCAAGACAGTTGTGAATAAGAAAATATTTTTCAGAATATATCACGTACGCCAGTTCGACAATGCCAAATTTTTTTGCTTACAAAATGTTCGTGCAAATTAGATTATTACTCAAATGTATGGGACCCATTCCAAAGAGGACATACAGGAGATATTGCACATATACAAGGAAGGGCAATGGTCACAGGTTTGTCTCACCCACGTGATAACGTCACAGAGATTCTGAAAAAATTGAAATGGCAGACGCTTGAATACAGATGCCACGAAAGTGTAGTTACAAAGTTTGAAGAACTAGTATTAAGTTAAGAATCTGGACATGCAGGGTGTAACAGGTCTAAGTGCAAATATTTCTACAGGTGACTGAATACAGTGCACTGAACAACATCACGTCAGTATTTATGTCATTTGCAGACTAATAATTATAGCCATTACGACTCATACATTTTCAGGTTGGGTAGAACCTCCACAAATACGTGGCACAAGCAAGCTAGTAATGCTTATTTTCCCCTGCACAGCAGGCCAGATGTTGAGTGTGGATGCATGGACAAAGAGCAGTTAGTCTATACTGACAGGTGTAGTTCGCTTAGAAGTTCTGTTACGCCTGTGCAAAAAACATCTGCTCATAAAGTTTGTGGCATGTTTGTAAGAGGACTGTCTGATGGAGAGAAAACACTATCAACATACTGATGTGTGTACATAAGAACTTACCAAATATGAACATACACTAATGGACATTAAAATTGCTACACCACGAAGATGACGTGCTACCGACGCGAAATTTAACCGATAGGAAGAAGGTGCTGTGATATGCAAATGATTAGCTTTTCATAGCATTCACACAAGGTTGGCGCCGGTGGCGACACCTACAACGTGCTGACATGAGGAAAGTTTCCAACCGATTTCTCATACACAAACAGCAGTTGACCGGCGTTGCCTGGTGAAACGTTCTTCTGATGCCTCGTGTAAGGAGGAGAAATGCGTACCATCACGTTTCCGACTTTGAGAAAGGTCGGATTGTAGTCTATCACGATTGCAATTTATCGTATCACGACATTGCTGCTCGCGTTGATCGAGATCCAATGACTGTTAGCAGAATATGGAATGGGTGGGTTCAGGAGGGTAATACGGAACGCCGATCTGAATCCCAACGGCCTCGTATCACTAGCAGTCGAGATGACAGGCATCTTATCCGCATGGCTGTAACGGATCGTGCAGCCACGTCTCGGTCCCTGAGTCAACAGATGGGGACGTTTGCAAGACAACAACAATCAGCACGAACAGTTCGACGACGTTTGCAGCAGCATGAAGTATCAGCTCGGAGACCATGGCTGCGGTTACCCTTGACGCTGCATCACAGACAGGAGCGCCCGCGATGGTGTACTCAACGACGAACCTGGGTGCACGAATGGCAGAACGTCATTTTTCGGATGAATCCAGGTTCTGTTTACAGCATCATGATGGTCGCATCCGTGTTTGGGGACATCGCGGCGAACGCACGTTGGAAGCGTGTATTCGTCATCGCCATACTGGCATATCACCTGGCATGATGGTATGGGGTGCCATTGGTTACACGTCTCGGTCACCTCTTGTTCGCATTGACGGCATTTTGAACAGTGGACGTTACATTTCAGATGTGTTACGACCCGTGGCTCTACCCTTCATTCGATCCCTGCGAAACCCTACATTTCAGCAGGATAATGAACGACCGCATGTTGCACCTCCTGTACGGGCCTTTCTGAATACAGAAAATGTTCGACTGCTGCCCTGGCAAGCACATTCTCCAGATCTCTCACCAATTGAAAACGTCTGGTCAATGGTGGCCGAGCAACTGGCTCGTCACAGTACGCCAGTCACTACTCCTGATGAACTGTGATATCGTGTTGAAGCTGCATGGGCAGCTGTACCTGTACACGCGATCCAAACTCTGTTTGACTCAATACCCAGGCGTATCAAGGCCGTTATTACGGCCATAGGTGGTTGTTCTGGGTACTGATTTCTCAGGATCTATGCAGCCAAATTGCGTGAAAATGTAATCATATGTCAGTTATAGTATAACATATTTGTCCAATGAATACTCGTTTATCATCTGCATTTCTTCTTGGTGTAGCAATTTTAATGGCCAGTAGTATATCTGCACTCATACGTGTTACACTCTGTATATCTCACCCTCTACGTGTCGTACCGACAGAGGCTGTGAAGACAACCTCTTTTCAAGTCACTGTCTATCCATTAGTTCGACTGATTTTCCAAGTCCTTTAGCGTCATGTCAGCGGCAAACCACAAAACTTTTATTTCTTCTTCCTGATCTTTAATATCTTTCCTAATTTCTCCTTGGTTTCCTTACTGGTTGATCAATGTACAGATTGAAAAACGCTGGGGATAGGCTACAACCCAGTCCCTTCTCAACTACTACTTCCCTTTCATATCCTTTGACTCTCATAACTGCTGTCTGACTTCTGTACATATTGTAAGTAAATTTCCGTCCCTTTTTTTTGCCCCTGAAACTTTCAGAATATTAAGGAGTGTATTTCAGTCAAAAATGTCAAAACCTTTCTCTAAATCTATGAATGCTACAAATGTACGTTAGTATTTTTTCAATGTATAATTTAAGATAAATCGTAGGGTCTGTATTGGTTCACTTGCTCGTACTTTTATCCAGAACCCAAACTGATCTTCTACGAGGTTGGTTTCTACTTTTTTAAAAAATTCTTTCATAAATTATTAGCGTCAGTGTTTTGCAACCATTATTTATTAGGTTGATAAATTCACATCTGTCAGCACATGTCTTGTGCGTTGGGGTATTTCCCGTGTCTCATACATCTTGTATGACAAGTGGAATAGTTTTGTCTTGGAACGTTCTCGCAAGGATCTCAGTAATTCCGAGGGAATATCATCTATTCCGGGGGCCTTCAACTTCGATCTTTCAGTGCTCTGTCAGATTATTATCCCAGTATCACCTCTCCGGTCTATAATATAGCTCTTTTAGCTTTCAGCTTTCCCCTGTTGTCTTAGTGCTGGCGTGCTGTTTGAGGTTCTAATATTTATGAAGCTGCTGCTATTTTCACCATAGGTCTGCTTTATTTTTCTATAGTCAGTATTTGTCTTTGTGATAGTTGTACATGCTTGTCCAGTCTTGCATTTCTCGTCTACCCATTCCCCCTTTCCCATTTTGTACTTTCTGCTAGTTCCATAGTTCTAGACACATATTCCATTTTGCACGCTTCATTTTCTGCAGTTTTATAATTTCTCATATAGTCAACGAATTTCAATATACCTTGTGTTATCCACGAACTTCCACTGTATCTTGTCTTTTTCCCTATTTGATGCTCTCCTGTCTTCGGTATTTCTTCTCTCGGAGCTACCGAGTTGTCTTCTGTTGTATTTATTTCCTCTTTCTCCTGTCAATCTTTGCCCGAATGCTATCTTTGAGACTTTCATCGACTCCTGGTTTTTCAATCGATCCTTGGTTTCTTACCTTTCTGCAATTTCTTCAACTTAATCTTTAGCGGACAGCCAATAAACTATGGTCAGGTAATACATATCCCTCGAAATATTTTTCAGTTTAAAATGTGGTTTCGAAATCACTGTCTTATCATTTTGTAATATATCTGAAACTTTCTGGTGTCGCCATGTCTCTTCCACATATATGGCCTTCTTTCAGAATTCTTAAACCAAGTGTTACCAGTGACCTACCAGATAGCTTCCGCTTTCATTTGTTTCTCCATTTTCTCCTACAATTTTTGCTTTTTTTTTCTTACTGTCGAATTTCAGTCCACCACCACAATTAAATTTTCGCCTCCATTAACGAACTGAATAACTGGATTTATCCCACCAAACAGTCTTTCAATCTCTTCAGCACCTGCAGAGCTAGTACTCATATACACTTGACTATCTAAAAACGTTTATTTACTTATTTTATTTATTTATTTATTCAACCAGATATGATTAGGGCCTTCAGGCCCTCTCTTCATCGGACCGGTGTTACGCATATACAGTTATCTAAGAAATAACAATTTTAATGTGAAAAATACTATTAAAATGCTATGTGTGATTCAAGTGTCGATGTGAGTAAATCAATCTGACTATGAACTGATGAACTGATGAAGTTGTTACTGGCAATACTTGGGCCACTGTAGATGCTGCCACTAGTAGTGATAATAGTAAAATAATAATGACAAAAATAATGACGACAGACATAAGAACAATTTATAGGTGTACAAAATAGGCGTATTGTGATACAGCGAGTTCTGGGTAAATGATATTGGAGGAGACTGCATCGGCTAAGAATAATGGGAAATGAGGAAGATCAGACTGAAGGAGGGATTGTACAGGATAATGAGTGCGTCCAGGGGCAATGGTAATCCTTATTGTTACTTTAGTAAATACTGTCTTCTAAAGTTGGAGATATTATTCAGTGCTCAAATATAGTGCGGGAGGTTATTCCAGAGTCGGGTTTCTACTACTGAGGAGCACTTCGAGAAAGTGCTGAACGAAGGAGTAGGACAGAAAGGATTTTGCTATGATGGGAGCGGGTGCTTCTGCCATTTCGTTCAGACAACAGAGAGCGATTTGAGGGACAGAGTTCATTGATAAGACTGTAGAGAATACAGAGGGTATGGAAATCTTTGTCCTAATCTGCTCGCAACCAAGATAGCTGTACATATAATGATGAAATATGATCAAAGAGTCGAACATCACAGATATAACGAACACATTCGTAACCAGTTCTAGGCGCCGTGAGCTTTCCTGAGAAAAGCCTTGCTGTAATCAATAATTTGAATTGTAAGTGTTTGTACGCGTTTCTTTTTCAAGTCAAGTCGGAAGAGCTTTTACTATTTTGGTTGGGCACGAAGAGATGCTGATGTCTTCTTGCACATTGCACTTAGATGCTCAGTCCAATTTTGATTTTCATGGAGACAACTCCTAGGTTCTTTGCTGAAGGAGAAAAGTTGATATTTGTCTCATTTTAACACGGCAGGGCTTCCCGATATTTCGGGCTAATGAACCTAGAGTAACCAAACAGCACCACTCGGTTTTTTGGTTGGGTTGAGCTTTAACCTTATATCCTGCGCTCACTTTGATAGGGCGCACAGGTCGCTAGTGAGGTTCTAGACAGCTGTCTTCAGGTTTATTGGTTTTGCACTTGGATACAAATGAAGGTCATCAGCGTACATGTGGTATCTGCAGTAGGACAAAACTGTTGACGTATCATTTACGTACAATGAAACGAGAATATGACCTAACACCGAACGCTGGGGACGCCTGATGCTACTTGTGACTTTACTGCTGGCGAGGCGTCAGGTATGAGCGAAACCACTGCACTGCACTTGACGAGAAATTTAGGCTGTTAAGTTTGGCTAGTAAAATGTCATAGTCGGCACTGTCAAAAGGACATCGAAGATTGCGAAATTTTTTTGTAATTTGAAAAATACTTAGTGTTTGGTGAAGCACTATAGCAAAGAAATGTAGATTAAACTTTACAAACTGATGGCTGTTTCAGCTATGTTTCATGGGAGTGAAATATGGGAACTAAAATCCAGAGATGAGTCCTAGATACATACAGCAATACTGAGGTCTCTACTTACAGTAAACGGCTGTTCCAAAACAGACGAGTAGTAAATGATAATATGATTAATAAACGATGATACATGAAAATAATTGGATATGATAACTACGACAAAATATAGGTATCCTTTTAAATGATTGAAAAATGTGCTGAGAATATTTAAAAATCGCGTACCAAAACTAGCTTTGTGCTCTGCATATTTGGAAGTTGGCTGTGTGGGACGGTCTAGAAAGTGGGAACAATTATTATCTATCAATTAAGAGTGACCAACCGAAGAACCTGATGGTGGTGGAGATGACGAAGATGATGATAATGATGTCACCAGGATCATCATGAAAAAGTGTCAACATAACTAAAGTGCTTGGAAACAGGCTCTCCAATAACGTAACAGACAAAAGCACTTACTGACAGCCAACGGTAGCCTGGTGGAGTAGTTCTCCAGCCAGTCAAGGGAGAAAGTTCCTGCCGATCCTTTGGTGTTGTAAATAACATACTAGAAAAGTGTCACGTTTCTCAATGCTTTCCTGTGAATGTTTTATTTCAACGCATTTTGGGAGCGCACCCGGCACAATGCTATTTAATCCAGCGATATTTCAGCTGAAACCGTAGAGCCATTGTTGAAAAGTGTCTTTAAAAATTCCTTTACGGTTTGTAGCTGAAGCACTGGGAGATAATAAGATTGGATATAATAATAATCTGCATACACCCCCATAAGACGCTGGAACAATTAATGTTTTGAAACTTCCTGGCAGATTAAAACTGTGTGCCCGACCGAGACTCGAACTTGGGACCTTTGCCTTTCGCGGGCAAGTGCTCTACCATCTGAGCTACTGAAGCACGACTCACGCCCGGTACTCACAGCTTTACTTCTGCCAGTACCTCGTCTCCTACCTTCCAAACTTTACAGAAGCTCTCCATGCCCGAGGCAGGATTCGAACCTGCGACAGTAGCGGTCGCGCGGTTCCAGACTGAAGCGCCTAGAACCGCTCGGCCGCAACGACCGGAACAGACACTCCAAGCAAGGCGCTGAATACGTCACTAAAAACTACCTGTTTTCGGGGTGGAAGTTTCAAATATTCTTCATTGGTCTACGTATCACTTCTGTAGAGACCATGAAAACAAAAGTACACCAATAACATCATAAACACCTTCGTGCACCATACGGCTAGTCAATAAAAACGCACTGTCTACAGTTAATTACGTCTAGAAACCTTTAAGTATAGGTAATTACAGCCAGAAAGCTATGAGAACGATAGAACACAATTATTTGGCGGAATGTCTCTTCGTTTACTATGTGTCTTTAGGATGGATCAGTTCCAATACGATACATATCTGTCTAGGTAAAACTGCAGATCTTCCTCATACACTCCACATTCTGTATTCACCTTTTAACCCGATAATTATTAACGGATAACTCAATGGAATTTACATTTTATATGAAACTCCTAATCTTTCAGTTTTCTGTCTATAGTGATACAACGGTACATTGTAGAAATACTATTTGCAATGTGGAAACAGTTCACGACTGCATGTTACAATACTGATTGTTCACAATTAACAACAAACATTACCTTCTTTTATAAACAATGAACACTAGCTACCATAGGTTACCATGTTGGTGGAAATCGGTAATAGACTACAGTACTGTAATAAGCATGCACGCACCCGATAATCAATTCGAATTATGTGCGAGTTCCATGTCGCTTACCACAGGTAACACATAAAAACGCTTTTGTTTGTAAGACATATGTTCTGCGTGCGTGCGTGAGTGCGTGCATGCGTGTGTTTGTCGACTTACGGCGCTCTATAGTGAAGTTATTAGCGCCCTTGATAAAATAATTTGAGACGAATGTGTTTAAAATACGTGAAACTAAAACTGCATAAAATAGAAACTCACTGACAATCAAAATGACTCTCTTCCATTTTCTCTCACATTTAACAGAGTCACACCAAAACACAAAATGTAAAATAGTAACATTGTCAATGTCGAAATGGTCTGTTAAAATCCTAACTTTACTATAAAATAATGGCTAATGTAAAAACTCAGCAGAGTGTGGCCCGCTGATCACTTACAATGAAAGCAAGATGAACCAGCTTCATGATACCACACGAAAATCTTTCTACTAATAATTATGTTTTAGAAGAGATCTTTTGATAATACTCGGCAACGGTAGTGCATTCTTCAGTGGCTTCATACATTGCCCTTTTCACAGCCTGACAAGGTTCTTTCAGTTTCACACTATCTGTAGACCTATGGTTTGTCTTACACTTAGTATCCAGAGGTCGCTGTTTCTTTTGAAGTTTATTCAGAGATCTCTCCTGTCATGAACTGTTCTTCTTGCACTCGGTCATCCCTTCACATAAACTTAAACCACAATTCCTCTACGTACAGCTGCCCAGAGATGAATGTTTCGTATGTCTGCTTGTGATGTGACATTACTATCTCTTTATCTAACTTGGTAAAAATATGACTGTTTTTACTTCATTTAGCTTGTTTTCGTAGCCATAAAAGAAAATAATAAAACAAGAGAATAAAATAAAACATAAATACGTAACTGTAAGACACGAAACGAGATTCGATCTATGAAAGGAGTTAGCACGCCGAGAAAAAGTATGAGTTATATAGATATAGTATCAAGAACATATATTGTGTTCGAACATTATGAATTAACATTATGAATTACCTCGAAGAGAACGGTCTACTGACACACAGTCAACACGGATTTAGAAAACATCCTTCTTGTGAAACACAACTAGCTCCTTGCACACACACGAACTGTTGAGTGCTATTGACAAAGGATTTCAAATTGATTCCGTACTTCTATATTTTCAGAAGGCTTTTGACGCTGTACCACACAAGCGACTTGTAGTGAAATTGCTTGATTATGGAATATCGTCTCAGTTATGTGACTGGATTCGTGATTTCCTGTCAGAGAAGTCACAGTTCGTAATAATTGACGGAAAGTCATCGAGTAAAACCGAAGTGATTTCTGGCGTTCGCCAAGGTGCTGTTATAGGCCCTCTGCTGTTCCTCATCTGTATAAACGATTTAGGAGACAATATGAGCAGAAATCTTAGGTTGTTTGCAGGTGATGGTGTCGTTTATCGTCTAGAAAAGTCATCAGAGGATCAAAAGAAATTGCAAAACGATTTAGAAAAGATATCTGAATAGTGTGAAAATTGGCAATTGACCCTAAATAATGAAAAGTGTGAGGTCATCCACATGAGTGGTAAAAGGAATCCGTTAAACTTCAGTAACATGAGAAATCAGTCAAATCTAAAGGCCGCAAATTCAACTAAATACCTAGGAATTATAATTACCAACAGTTTAAATTGGAAAGAACCAATAGAATATGTTGTGGGGAAGGCAAACCAAAGACTGCGTTTTATTGGCACGAAACTTAGATAATGGAACAGACCTGCTAATGAGACTGCTTACACTACGATTGTCCGTCCTCTTTTTGAGTACTGCTGTGCGTTCTGGGATCCTCACCAGATCGGATTAACGCTGTACGTCGAGATAGTTCGAAGAAGAGCAGCACGTTTTGTATAATCGAGACATAGGGGAAAGAGTGTTTCGGCCAAGAAACACGATTTGGGATGGACTCCATTACAACAAATGCGTTTTTCGTTGCGGCGAAATCTTCTCACGAAATATGTATCACCAACTTTCTCCTCCGCATGTGAAAATATTTTGTTGACGCCGACCTACATAGGGAGAAAAGACCATCATAATAAAATAAGGGAAATCAGAAATCGCACGGAAAGACATAGGTGTTCGTTTCTTCTGTTCGCTGTTCGAGAGTGGATTAATGCAGAATTATTGTGAAGGCTAAAACTGGACGAAGCTCCAGGCCCTGATAGAATGACTGACGGATTAAATAGAATGAAACATGCAGTATATACACTCCCTTGCCCGCCCAAAAAAAGGTTGTACCTAGAGTTTGGAAGAAAGCTCAGGTCACACCCGTGCAATGGCATTGACATTCGACTGTTGGTGGTGGTGGTGGTTAGTGTTTAACGTCTCGTCGACAACGAGGTCATTAGAGACGGAGCGCAAGCTCGGGTTAGGGAAGGATTGGGAAGGAAATCGGCCGTGCCCTTTCAAAGGAACCATCCCGGCATTTGCCTGAAACGATTTAGGGAAATCACGGAAAACCTGAATCAGGATGGCCGGAGACGGGATTGAACCGTCGTCCTCCCGAATGCGAGTCCAGTGTGCTAACCACTGCGCCACCTCGCTCGGTGTCATTCGACTGTTGTAGAATCATTAAATATGTTCTGAGCTCAAACGTCTTAAGTTACCTCGAACAGAGAAGATCCTAATTGTTGACAGCGTGGATTCAGAAGGCATCGATCGTCCGAAACCCAACTTCCATATTTCCTGACTTCCAAAAAGAATTTCGTTGAGTACCATACTAACCACTACTAAGGAAAGTGCAATGGTATGGAATATCAAATGAAATTTGTGACTGGACTGAAAATGACTACATGCAGACTGAAGCGACGAATGAAAATTTGTACTAAGGCCGGGATTCGACCAGCGTACAAATTTTCTTACGTTGATTCGCTCTACATGTACAAAATAGATGTTTGAGACTTAACCATGTGTTTTCATTGGATTGCAAATATCTTGATAGGGAAAAAGCAACATGCTATCTTGAATGGAGAGTCAATAAAGATGTACAAATAATTTCAGGCGTGCTCTGTGGAAGAGTATTTCGATCCTTACGATCATATTGTGTATTGAGAACCTTGCAGATATGAAATGGAATGATCACCTACGTTCAATCTTAAGGAAAGCAGATTGCAGGCTTCAATTAACTGGCTCGATACTGGCTGAATGAAAAGTTGTGCGACATATTCTTGAATACTGCTCAAGTGTGTGGGACCAATACCCAATAAGACTAACAGGCGGTACTGAAAGTATAAGAAAAGAGGACAGCACGAATGGTCACAGGTTGGTTGGACTCACGGGGGAGGGTCGCAAGAAATGGAAAATGTCTGATGATACATCTCAACTATTTCGCGAAAGCCTACTTTCAACACCCATCATAAAATGAGGAATCTAGGGAAATACAGAAACCCCCCGGGTGTCGTTCCCGTAGAGAGCGCGAAGACAAGATTAGACCAATTACAGCGGATACAAGGGAATTTTAGCTGTCATTATTCATGCGTTAGTACCCGAAAGGAACTCAAAGAAACCATAAAACATAATATGTGGTACCATGGGAGTACTTCGACCTCGCCAAGCTTTTCACATGTATGTTGATGTAGATGTAACCGGATGGGGAGTGGTTACTGGAGTGCCAAAAGGATACCACTTCCCACTGAGCGGTGTCGGCGAGGGCACGATGTGTCATTAGTAGAGTCAGCTAATAAACACAATCAGCATCTACACGAAGTTAACACATCAGTAAGTTTATTTACAATATACACTTAATATCGTAGAGGGAGACCAAGAGATGAATACACTAAGCAGATTCAGAAGGATGTAGGTTGCAGTAGGTACTGGGAGATGAAGAAGCTTGCACAGGATAGAGTAGCATGGAGAGCTGCATCAAACCAGTCTCAGGACTGAATACCACAACAACAACAACAACAACAACAACACTTAATAACTGAAATACTCATAACTTTGTATATCTGTAGGTTCTTCTATCGTGCAGAGTTAAGTACAATCGCAGTAATGTTCTTGATTGTATCTAACTAATGGTGTTGAATGCTGATACACTTACGTAAGTCACTGTCACACAAAAACGTTTAGTACTGTCGTGTATTGTTCTCACTGCTGTCTTCCATACTAATGTTGATAAGCCTGTAGATTCAACTGAATCTGGTTGCGAAGCATTTTTGTTTTATTTTATTTATTTATTTTGTCGAAAGTTGATGAAAGGCCAGTCGGCTTCGCTGGCTCGCCATGTATGGTTGTTTGTGTAGGGTGTTTAGTGTTGTTTGGAATCTTTTTTGGCTTTGGTTTTGGACACAGGTGTCCACCGATCCGCAGAGTTGTCTTTGCAGTCTTCTGACATTTAGTTGATGTCTTTCCCCAGTTGTGAGAAAGGCCGTGTCATCCGCAAACTGGACGATGTTTACACCTGATTCTAATGGAATGTCGTTGGTGTAAACAACAGGATCAGGGAGGGCACAGATCCTTGTGGGATGCCTGCGTTTATTGGTCTTGCGCGTGAAATTACCCGTCGGCTTCCACGACAAAGTGCCTATTGGACAGAAAGCTGTCTGTTAGTTTTGTGTACGTGGCGGGAATGGTTGTCTGATTGAGTAATATCCAGATTAGGTGTCCCTGCCATACCTCATCGAATGTCTTTTCCAAATCGAGAAAGATGGCAGCCATTGTATTTCTGAGATTCATTTTTTCGATAAGTGTTCAGTTAACGGAATCATTTGAAGTTCGGTTGAAAGCGTCCGCTGAAAGCCAAACTTTTCAGTTCTAAGCGTGTTGTATTCATTTAGAGTCTTCTTTATTCGGTTGAGTACAATTCTCTCCAGGATTTTCCTCGTGCTTTTGAGGAGACTTATGGGGTGGTTGTTTGCCAGAAGAGGGGGTCTTTCTCTGCTTTAGGAATAGTTATTAGTTTGGCTTTCTTCCAAGCTGCTGGAAAGTAGCTTAGTTGCAAGCACCTGTTATGATTCGGGTGAGGTCCTCCAATGGTTTCCTTGGTAGGTTTTTGGGGTGCATATGAGTAATTTTATCCAGGCAAGACGCTGATCTGCTGCTCCGTTTACGTGTTTATTTTCTGTTTTCGTTGAGTGTGGCAAGTTCTGGAGGTATGTCTGGTGTTGTTTTTGTGAGTGCTTCGGCTGCCTGCGGTATCCTGTTATCCATTTCCTGGTCGTCTCGGGTGCGGACTTCGAATTGCGGGAGGCGGTTTTGCTCCTCGGAAGTATCCGCGAGGAAGTCGGCCTTCGATAGGGTGTCAAATACGGTGGTTTGATGGCCCAAAATAGCCCTCTTCCCTGTGTGCTGACCTTACATGTTTTCAGTGGCCTCCACTCGTCTTGCGATTGGATCTTGAGGGATTCAGTCCATTCTGTTGTCCCAAGTTTCTGCTTTCCATTAAAACGTTTTTGTAACTCCCTCTCAAGTTTTTCATTTCTGTGCGGTCCCCTGGATCGCGGGTACGTTGCCATCGTCGCCTAAAGGAGGGGGAAAATAATCTGTGGATTTTGTGTACGTTGCTGTCGTGGTGGCGTTTTTGGCTGCCGTTTGTGTGTCACTTGTGAGTTTCTGAATTATTTCATCGATCTTTATATTGCTGGCGAGGTCAGATGTTGGTCGGGTTGAAACAGTGAGCGCGGATTTGTATTACTCTCAGTTTATTTCTGTTGTTTTGTTAGGTGGTGGCGCGATCTTTCGGAAGTGGATGAGCAGTGTGTGGTGGTCTAAGGATAGGCTGTTACAGACTTCCATGGCCATTTTTTCCATTTAGGCCTTTTGTTAGAACGATGTCCTGGATCTCTGGTCTGTGCCCGGGTAGAAGTGGTATGTGTGTCGGTCGTCAGGTACTTGCGCGATGATCTGTACTGTGTCTTCGAGCGCCTGAAGGTTATTACCTTTTGGATTGACCACTCAAGAGTTCCAAAACGGGTGTTTCGCATTTAGGTTTCCCCTGAGAAACACTCTAGGGTGAAGCTCCAATATTATTTAAAGTTCGTCCTCTAAAAGTTGCCATTTGGGGACAGATATATGGCCCCAGCCTATACACCCTATCGCTGATGTTTATTTCCGCGGGTGATAGTTCCAGATGGTGCAGTTCGGGGGTTCTATTGCCTCGTGGTTTATCGCATTTTTTAAAAAGATCGCGGTGCCACCGCCTCGTCGATTCCGACGGTCGGACCTGTAGCAGGTCATATTTCGGATTCGGGATGTGTTGGACGGCCGCAGGTTTGTCTCGGTTACTATCATAATGTCGATATCTTTTTTCTGTTATGAATGCCTGCGTTTCTGCGTTTTTTGTTTTTAATAGTTACGACTCTTTTTGTAGCCTTATGGCCCGCCATTTTTGATTTGTTAGCATTATGGCGGCTTCGAACAGTATTGCTGCTTCTGCTGCGTTATCATGTGTATGCGTAGTTTATGTACTGTCGAGATGACTGTTGTGATGTTTTGTCTCTTGAATGGTTGCAGGGTATTTAAGATTTCGGAAAGAGCTGCGCCGAGCTGTCATATTTGTGGTGGGACATTCTGTGCTCCTTTTCTGTGGCTGTGTTCTTGCCGGTTCGCGTCTGTTGGCCACTGGAGATTGCAGCCGGGGTGACGTCCCTTCAGCGTACGTGAATTCGTGCGTAGGGGCCGCTCTTGTGGATGGTGCGTTTGAAGCTGTTAGCGTGACTGCTTGAAAAGACGCGCTCGCCAATCAGAGTCGTGACTAGTGAGGTCACGTCAATTACGCGACCTGTGGTGGAGTGTGTACGTGGCACACGTACCTCGGAGACAGCGAGCAACGGAACTGCGGGTTAGTTCCGAGGCGCTCCGGCAGGAGGTTTAAAAGTGCCTTCTCCCACGTAGCTGCGAACGGCGCACGGAGATGCCGTCGACACTACAGGCGGGAGAGTATATGAAGATATTGATGTCAGATGACGAGGCCGTAGCAATGATGAAGTGTGTGTTCTGCCTCGCGTTCAGAAGGCACGCTATTTCTGGAGATATGAGGTTCTCAATAGCTCGATCCCAGGAACAGGACTTAGCTTGATCCTAAGAGCACACTGCGTAAATATTTTCCTTCAGCATAGGGAATTTCTTTTTCTGTTGAAATGGTTTATGTTTCGTAGCTGCAGTTTCAAGCAGTGTGATCGCCAGACACAGAATTTTGGAAGCAAGCAAGTGACTCCTGCTCCGTGGACTGCTTTGTTGCGTCTGCTACACTTTTCCTGTCCTCCACATGCAAGCGTTTTGTTGCTACATCATTGACAATATACCACAGGGTGTTATGGATGTAAGGCTGCACTTTCAGAGGGAGGAATGCTGCCTCAATATACTCCGGCAGCTTCGGAAATTCGATACTTATAATAAAATGAGCAGTCTTCTAAGCTCGTCATTGACCTTTCTCACAATTTTTCTGGCATCAGTTTCTCCTTCATTCCACTAGTGTTTCAGCATATCTTTTGCGCCAATACTGTATGCACAAGTAGTTATCGTCGTCTAGGGGTACCGCCTTTAATTGCTGTTCAACTCTTGGTTCCCATGTTTCTATCCAAGCCACTGCTCAGATTCTGAACAAAGATCGTCAGCAGAGGTGACTCAAGACTGCTGGTATAAGGAGACACCTTCAGTCTCCCATTCACCTTGCCAAAGAGGGCAGAGGAGTGGACAGACGGTCAGGACACACTCATGCCCTTCGATTGCGAATCTTTTCCTATAGGTGGAAGAACCAGCAATGTTGAAAAGCATGAGGATGCAGAAGGCAATGGAGATCGCTGTCATTATCAAGAGTCGTCATCGACCAAAGATTTCGGATTAGTCCCCTGTTCTGATTTCGATGAGGGTTAAGGGGGAAGTGACTGTTAGCAGACAACTGAGAAATAAACGAAACGGTAAATTTCTACGAGTCTGAGGATGGAATTTCAGAGGTCTGAATGTGATAGGGAAGCTAGAAAACGTGAAAAGCTAAATGCAAAGTCTCATTTGGATGTAGTGAGGGCAAGGGAAGTGAAATGAAAAGAAGGTAATACTTTCTGGCCAGGCGAGTATAGGGTAAAATAACGGCAGCAGAAAGTGGTATAACGACAGTGGGTTTCATTATGAACAGGAAAATAAGGCAAAGAGTGAGTTACTGTCAACAGTTCAGTCGTAGGATTATTCTTACCAAAATCGATAGCAAACCGGCACCAACAACCACCATAGTTTAGGTACACATGCCGATGTACAGAAGAAAACGAGACAAAGAGAATATATCAGGTAGGAATGAGAACGGAGAAAGACACGTCGAGTTCTGGGATAAATCTCAGCTAGTAATAGCAAATATACTGTTCAAAACTCACAAGAGGAGGAGATATACTTGGAAAACGCCCGGCGACACGGAGATACGAATGGAAAATACTTCATGCACCTTAAGATAGGCAATCCATCTCACATCATCTGACCAGGTTGCGGATGACTTAAGTTGGGTTGCGTGTGTGAAATATTTTCTCTGCCAGTTTTATTCTGCCCACACTGTATCATGATCAGAACAGGTACCGAAATCGGATATTGGATTACGAGGTGCATCCATGAGCACCTATAAACGTTTAGTAATGACGAAAAGATGAAGACTAGAGGGAAGTTTAAAAGAAACTTCCGGAAGAATCATTGTGTAATGATGAGGGATACTGAAGTATTGAGAAATGATGATGAGCATTTGGAGTTTTCTGAGCTGTAGATACTGCGATAAAGAATGCCGTCATAGGAAGTTCAGTGGAAGAGGAATGGTAGACCCTAAAACAGGCAGTCAAAGACGTTCGACAGGTGAATATATTTACAAGGAAAGTAACTGCGAAAAAACCTTGGGTGACAGAAGAAATACTTCCACTGATCGACGAAAGAAGGAAATACAAAAATGTTTACGAAAAGAAAGGAATACTGTGAAATATACCACTTAGCAATGACATCAACAGTCAAAGACGTTCGACAGGTGAATATATTTACAAGGAAAGTAACTGCGAAGAAACCTTGGGTGACAGAAGAAATACTTCCACTGATCGACGAAAGAAGGAAATACAAAAATGTTTACGAAAAGAAAGGAATACTGTGAAATATACCACTTAGCAATGACATCAACAGGAAGTTTAGGGAAGTTAACGTAAAATGGCTTGAGGAAAAATGTAAAGCAATTGCAAAGGAAAAGTAAGTTGGAAGGACAGACACTGCGTATAGAGAAGTCAAAATAACCTTCAGCGGAATTTAAATCAAGGGTGTCAACATTAAGAGCGCAAAAGGAATTCTACAGTTAAGCGCAGAAGAGATAATGGAAACTGGATAAAGTAGTGTAAGGGCCTCTACGAAGGACATAAACTGTCTGCTGGCTGGCATCGACGAAGAAATGGATGTCCATCTGGAACACGTAGGTGGTCCAGTATTAATCAGAATTTGGCAGAGCTGTGGAAGACAAGCCGGCAGCTGTGGCCGAGCGGTTCTAGGCGCTTCAGTCCGGAACCGCGCGACTGCTACGGTCGCAAGTTCGAATCCTGCCTCGGGCATGGATGTGTGTGATGTCCTTAGGTTAGTTAGGTTTACGTAGTTCTAAGTTCTAGGGGACTGATGACCTCAGAAGTTAAGTGCCATAGTGCTCAGAGCCATTTAAACCATTTTTGTGGAAGACATGAAAACAAACAAGGCAGGTGGGATAGATAACATTCATCCAGAATTACTAAAGTTATTGCGGGAAATGTCAACCAAACGATTATACTAGTTAATGTGGAGTATATGAGACTAGAGAGACATCATCGGACTGTTCTGTAAAGTTCACGGAAACAGCACTACTAAAAGTTCAGAGGCGATCTCTACGCGAAGTTCGAAGTAGAATAGTCTGTCGCCCTGACTTATAATCAACAAAAGTTCATTGCTTGCCTTAAGAGTGGAAAATGATATCGCCACTGGATACGCGGTTCTGCCAACGTTACGGGCGGCACACAGTTTCGCGAAATCTAAGCGATCCAGGACGATGTACAGTCCTTCTTACTTTTATCGACAACGAATTCAATTCTGCCTAGCTCTGACATCACACGAGAGGCGAGGCACAACGTACGCGGGCTTTCGACTAACGCGGACGGTTTGATATCTCGGTGCGAAGTACGTCCTACCACTGCCTCTAAGGTTGTATTTATATACAGGTACAGCGGACAGCCGAACGGAACCTGCTATCAACCACCCTGGGCACAAGTAGCAATATCTAAAAGGCCCGTTTCCCAGACATGTATTAATAAATACCTGTGTCGTTTAACAATTTACAACCTTCTTAATTTTTATATAAATAGAGTTAAGTTTGCTTTAGTTGCTGAAAAAGTTTTAGCTCGACAGCACGTAAAATTTTCCGGCTACAATTTTTAGAACGGAACCGACAGTAGAATATGACCTCTCAGCTGCCTCTTGAAGATTCCTTGTAACCAGTGTTATTTGCAATACAGTCTTGAAACTTAGTACAGCTGTATTGCATGAGTGTAATCGAATACTGTAATTCAAATACAAATGATACTTAACCTACCATGAATAACTACATTTTCGACCCAAATTTGGTTTTTAGAAAATAATTTGAAAACTAATAGAGGTAGCTTGTTGGTGTCACATATTTAATGTCACTACACGAAACTGACTTTACAAACGAATTTTCAGCTTTTTGATTCCAATATTTAGCGGCTTCAATTTTTCGTAAAAACGCCGATTTTAGCCAAAATATTGCTCTGATCAAGATGAGACATATGACTTTTAATTGTGACATACATTTTCATATTCCAACCAGTTTTTACCTTTCCTTTCCAGTTTTATTATACAGTGCCACTTATTTTTTGTTTTTAATATCGTATATTTTGTCTCACATACGAATTCATACTATCGTTCTCAGACTTTACAATGTTAACATTAATATACTTAAATATACACTGACGAAATTTGGAAAATTTAATTTAACTATTAATTTTACTCTTAAATTACGGTCTAATGCTTTGTACGTTACGCACAGGCGGGTTATGATGACGTGGCGCTGTTAGCAATGAACTGGGTAAACCCCGGCACACTCTTACAATGATACTCCGCTTATTTCGCCTCACTATGTTTATAGCACTTGTAGATTTAAAGAAAACTTTTGGCAGTGTCAAGTAGACTACAGTCTTCTGATATCTGAAGGCAACAGGGATAACATACAAGAAGCTCAAGCTTATTTACAACTTGTACAGAAAGCACACAGCAGTTTTAAGAGTGGTAGAATCGAAAGGGAATCAGTGGTTGAGAAGGGACTGAGGCATGATTATAGCTGATGTTATTCAGTCTGTACGTTGAGAAAGAAATTAATAAAACCAAGGAGAATTTTGCAAAGTGAATCAAATTTCTGGCAGAAGAAATAAAACTTCATTTATCAATGACTTGTTATTTTGTCAGAGACAGCAAAAGACTTTGAAGAAAAGTTGAGTGGTATGGATTGTGGAAAGAGGTTATAACATACGCATCAATAAAAGCAAAAGAAGGATAAGGAATGTAATCGAATTAAATCAGGTGACTCTGAACGAATTAGATTAGGAAATGAGACACTAAAAATAGTGGATTAGTTTTATTATTTCGGCAGTTAGTGATGACGGCCGAAGTAAAGAGGATATGAAGTGCAGACCGGCTGCATGAAGAAAAAAGGACTTTGTTAACATCTAATATAAATGTAAGGCTTGACAAATCTTTTCCGAATTTAGATTACAGAATTGTACGGAAATGAAGTGTAGACGACAAATAGTTCAGACAAGAAGATAATAGAAGCTTTGGAAATGTAGTGTTAAGAAAAATGCTGAAGATTAGATGAGTAGAGGGAACAAGTAATTATGTACTGAATCGAATTGGGGAGAAAAGAAATTTATGGCACAGCTTGACTTAAAGAACGGATAGGTTGATAGGACACTTCCTGAGGCATGGAGGAATCTTCAGTTTGTTACAGGAGAGAAATGCTGGAGTGAGGAAGGGGTAAAAGTTGTAGAGGAAGACCAAGGGATGAATACGGTAGTCAGGTTCAAATGGATGTAGGCTGCAGTAGTTATTCGGAAAGTTAGAGTAGCGTTGACAGCTGCATCAAACCAGTCATCGAACAAAAAAAGACAATAACAGATTAACAATTTCGTTTTCTCTCCAGTAAGTTCCCTAATTCAACTGTTTGTATTTCGTTCTGTCCTAATGATTCCCATATATGCAGCTCTTAATTGCTCGCTGAGTAAGCCTCAGTATTTCCACAGCAGATTTCTATATTCCGAATCTATAAGTGTAGCTTCCAATATTGATTAAGTCTTATAAAAACTATCAAATAGAAAAAAATAGCTGTTAACTGAGTCACAGTAGTAGAAAAGTGCTTAAGCTGTGAACAGGAAGTTTATAGCGATAAGAATCCTACAAGAGAAATTTGGAAGAAAGACACTGCATCACTGTGTTATACTAAAGTCTAAATTAAAAGGCTTAAACAGAAATTACATACCGTTTTCTCTTAACATTGTTACACTTTTTCTAAATTTAGTTAGAGCATAAGTAAGAGTAACTCTCCTCAGAAAAATTGCAGAAAGAATTGGGATTTCTACTTTAAAAATCTCAGAGTCTTGCCCATCGCATTAGTAACAGAGTGCGGAGAGACCGAACAAGTGTGATTAGGATTCGCGTTCTGAGGGTTTCGTACAAACTTAATTATGTATATAGACAGTGAATCCACAGGTTTTGATGAGTGAGTTTGGGAGTATCAAAATATATGACATAATTGGCTGTATCATCTGATTACTGTGACTTAGAGGCTTAAATTTTTTACTCCGCCAAGAGAATATAGATCCAAGTGTTTGACATAAATTTCAGATTGATACCTCTGCCCGTTTCTGAGAAGAAGGGGTCTTAACAGGTAGTCGTATCTTTTGATTACATTGAGTTAGACGCTTAAAGTTTTTACACCGCCAAGGAACATTAGACCATAGAACTTGACATACATTTCGACTTGATACCTCTACAGTTGGTGAAGGCGGAAAGCCTCGCTCGCAGGGTGGAATCTGAGCTAACTATATGTAGTATCGTTCCCAGAACCGATCGCGGTCCTCTGGTTTGGAGCCGAGTGGAAGGCATAAACCAGAGGCTCAGACGATTCTGCGTAGATCTGGGGTGCAAATTTCTCGACCCCCGCTATCGGGTGGAGAAATGTAGGGTCCCCCTGAATAGGTCAGGCGTGCACTACACGCAGGAAGCGGCTACAAGGGTAGCGGAGTACGTGTGGAGTGCACATGGGGGTTTTTTAGGTTAGAGAATTCCCTCCCTAGGCCCGACAAGACGCCTCCTGAGACGCGGCAAGGTAGGAGTAGGCAAAATGCAACAGGGATTAACAATATTAATCCGCTAATAGTAAACTGCAGGAGCGTCTATAGAAAGGTCCCAGAACGGCTCTCATTAATAAACGGTCACAATGCCCACGTAGTACTAGGGACAGAAAGTTGGCGGAAACCAGATGTAAACAGTAATGAAATCCTAAACTCAGATTGGAATGTATACCGCACAGACAGGCTGGACAGTGAAGGGGGAGGCGTGTTCATAGAGATAAGAAGTGCAATAGTATCGAAGGAAATTGACGGAGATCCGAAATGTGAAATAATTTGGGTGAAGGTCACGGTTAAAGCAGGCTCAGACATGGTAATTGGATGTCTCTATAGGCCCCCTGGCTCAGCAGCTGTTGTGGCTGAGCGCCTGAAGGATAATTTGGAGATTTTCATTTGCCGGATATAGACTGAGAGACTCAAACGTTCATAACGGGTGGCAGGGACAAAGAATCCAGTGAAATTTTTTTAAGTGCTTTATCTGAAAACTAACTTGAGCAGTTAAACAGAGAACAGACTCATGGCGATAACATATTAGATCTTCTGGTGACAAACAGACCCGAACTATTTGAAACAGTTAACGCAGAACAGGGAATCAGCGATCATAAAGCGGTTACGACATCGATGATTTCAGCCGTAAATAGAAATATTAAAGAAGGTTGGAGGATTTTTCTGTTTAGCAAAAGTGACAAAAAGCAGATTTCAGAGTACCTGACGGCTCAACACAAAAGTTTTGTCACAAGTACAGATAGTGTTGAGGATCAGTGGACAAAGTTCAAAACCATCGTACAATATGTGTTAGATGAGTATGTGCCAAGCAAGATCGTAAGAGATAGAAAAGAGCCACCGTGGTACAACAACCGAGTTAGAAAACTGCTGCGGAAGCAAAGGGAAATTCACAGCAAACATAAACATAGCCATAGCCTTGCAGACAAACAAAAATTACGCGAAGCGAAATGTAGTGTGAGGAGGGCTATGCGAGAGGCGTTCAATGAATTCGAAAGTAAAGTTCTATGTACTGACTTGGCAGAAAATCCTAAGAAATTTTGGTCTTATGTCAAAGCGGCAGGTGGATCAAAACAAAATGTACAGACACTCTGTGACCAAAATTGTACTGAAACAGAGGATGACAGACTAAAGGCCGAAATACTAAATGTCTTTTTCCTAAGCTGTTTCACAGAGGAAGACTGCACTGTAGTTACTTCTCTAGATTGTCGCACAGATGACAAAACGGTAGATGTCGAAATAGACGACAGAGGGATAGAGAAACAATTAAAATCGCTCAAAAGAGGAAAGACCGCTGGGCCTGATGGGATAACAGTTCGATTTTACACAGAGTACGCGAAGGAACGTGCCCCCCCCTGTTTGCAGCGGTGTACCGTAGGTCTCTAGAAGAGCGTAGCGTTCCAAAGGATTGGAAAAGGGTACAGGTCATCCTCGTTTTCAAGAAGGGACGTCGAACAGATGTGCAGAACTATAGACCTATATCTCTAAAGTCTATCAGTTGTAGAATTTTGGAACACGTATTATGTTCGAGTATAATGACTTTTCTGGAGACTAGAAATCTACTCTGTAGGAATCAGCATGGGTTTCGAAAAAGACGATAGTGTGACACCCAGCTCGCGCTATTCGTCCACGAGACTCAGAGGGCCATAGACACGGGTTCACAGGTAGATGCAGTGTTTCTTGACTTCCGCAAGGCGTTCGATACAGTTCCCCACAGTCGTTTAATGAACAAAGTAAGAGCATATGGACTATCAGACCAATTGTGTGATTGGATTGAAGAGTTCCTAGATAACAGAACGCAGCATGTCATTCTCAATGGAGAGAAGTCTTCCGAAGTAAGAGTGATTTCAGGTGTGCCGCAGGGGAGTGTCGTAGGACTGTTGCTATTCACAATATGCATAAATGGCCTTGTGGATGACATCGGCTTTTTGCGGATGATGCTGTGGTACATCGAGAGGTTGTAACAATGGAAAATTCTACTGAAATGAGGGAGGATCTGCAGCGAATTGACGCATAGTGCAGGGAATGGCAATTGAATCTCAATGTAGACAAGTGTAATGTGCTGCGAATACATAGCAAGAAAGATCCCTTATCATTTATCTACAATATAGCAGGTCAGCAACTGGAAGCAGTTAAATCCATAAATTATCTGGGAGTACAAATTAGGATTGATTTAAAATAGAATGATCATATAAAGTTGGTCGTCGGTAAAGAAGATGCCAGACAGATTCATTAGAAGAATCCTAAGGAAATGCAATCCGAAAACAAAGGAAGTAGGTTGCAGTACGCTTGTTCGCCCACTGCTTGAATACTGCTCCGCAGTGTGGGATCCGTACCAAATAGGGTTGATAGAAGAGATAGAGAAAATCCAAAGGAGAGCTGCGCGCTTCGTTACAGGATCATTTAGTAATCGTGAAAGCGTTACGGAGATGATAGATAAACTCCAGTGGAAGACTCTGCTTTTGTTGAAGTTTCGAGAACATACCTTCACCGAGGAGTCAAGCAGTACATTGCTCCCTCCTACGAGTATCTCGCGAAGAGACCATGAGGATAAAATCAGAGAGATTAGAGCCCACACAGAGGCATACCGACAATCCTTCTTTCCACGGACGATACGAGACTGGAATAGAAGGGAGACCGATAGAGGTACTCAAGGTACCCTCCGCCACACACTGTCAGGTGGCTTGCGGAGTATAGATGTAGATGTAGATGTAGACATGTTTCTGAGAAACTGTGTCTTAACACACAGACAGATGGAAAACAAATGGCAAAAAATATTTTTATATCATATAGTTAAAAATTAACAATTTTCTGATTTTTTACCTTTATGTGTAGTGTGAAACCATGCTTCTTGCCAAATTTCATAATTCTGCCTCAATGGAATGCACGCTACAGTTTTTGATAAGTAAGCTTGTGAGCAACAAAATATGTGCTATAACGAAGTTCATTAATTACAATACCTTGATAAGACTATATAAATTAATGGATTAAAATGACATACCAATAAAGCAAGAGAGGCGAAATTTTAAATAACTTGCCACCTAATTAATGATACCTACAATAAAAATATGCTTATTAATGTTGTTGTTGTTGTTGTTGTCTTCAGTCCTGAGACTGGTTTGAAGCAGCTCTCCATGCTACTCTATCCTTTGCAAGCTGCTTCATCTCCCAGTACTTACTGCAGCCTACATCCTTCTGAATCTGCTTAGTGTATTCATCTCTTGGTCTCCCTCTACGATTTTTACCCTCCACGCTGCCCTCCAATACTAAATTGGTGATCCCTCGATGTCTCAGAACATGTCCTACCAACCGATCCCTTCTTCTAGTCAAGTTGTGCCACAAACTCCTCTTCTCCCCAGTTCCATTCAATACTTCCTCATTAGTTATGTGGTCTACCCATCTAATCTTGAGCATTCTTCTGTAGCACCACATTTCGAAAGCATCTATTTTCTTTTTGTCTAAACTATTTATCATCCACGTTTCACTTCCATACATGGCTACACTCCATACAAATACTTTCAGAAACGACTTCCTGACATTTAAATTTATACTCGATGTTAACAAATTTCTCTTCTTCAGAAAAGCTTTCCTTGACATTGCCAGTCTACATTTTATATCCTCTCTACTTCGACCATCATCAGTTATTTTGCTTCCCAAATAGCAAAACTCATTTAGTACTTTAAGCGTCTCATTTCCTAATCTAATTCCCTCAGCATCACCCGATTTAATTCGACTACATTCCATTATCCTCGTTTTGTTTTTGTTGATGTTCATCTTACATCCTCCTTTCAAGACACTATCCATTCCGTTCAGTTGCTCTTCCAGGTCCTTTGCTGTCTCTGACAGAATTACAATGTCACTGGCGAACCTCAACGTTTTTATTTCTTCCCCATGGATTTTAATACCTACTACGACCTTTTCTTTTGTTTCCTTTATTGCTTGCTCAATATACAGATTGAATAACGTCGAGGATAGGCTACAACGCTGTCTCACTCCCTTCCCAACCACTGCTCCCCTTTCATACCCCTCGACTCTAACAACTGCCATCTGGTTTCTTTACAAATTGTAAATAGCCTTTCGCTCCCTGTATTTTACTCCTGCCACCTTCAGAATTTGAAAGAGAGGATTCCAATCAACATTGTCGAAAGCTTTCTCGACGTCTACAAATGCTAGAAACGTAGGTTTGCCTTTCCTTAATCTTTCTTCTGAGATAAGTCGTAGGGTCAGTATTTCCTCACATGTTCCAACATTTCTACGGAATCCAAACTGAGCTTCCCCGAGGTCAGCTTCTATCAGTTTTTCCATTCGCCTGTAAAGAATTCGCGTTAGTATTTTGCAGCTGTGACTTATTAAACTGATAGTTCGGTAATTTTCACATCTGTCAACACCTGCTTTCTTTGGGATTGGAATTATTATATTCTTCTTGAAATCTGAGGGTATTTCGCCTGTCTCATACATCTTGCTCACCAGATGGTAGAGTTTTGTCAGGACTGGCTCTCCCAAGGCTGTCAGTAGTTCTAATGGAATGGTGTCTACTCCGGGGGCCTTGTTTCGACTCAGGTCCTTCGGTTCTCACTCAAATTCTTCATGCAGTATCATATCTCCCATTTCATCTTCATCTACATACTCTTCCATTTCCATAATATTTTCCTCAAGTACATCGCCCTTGTATAGACCCTCTATATACTCCTTCCACCTTTCTGCTTTTCCTTCTTTGCTTAGAACTGGGTTTTCATCAAAGTTCTTGATATTCATGCAAGTGGTTCTCCTTTCTCCAAAGGTCTCTTTAATTTTTCTGTAGGCAGTATATGTTACCCCTAGTGAGACAAGCCTCTACATCCTTACATTTGTCCTCCAGCCATCCCTGCTTAGCCATTTTGCACTTCCTGTCGATATCACTTTTGAGACGTTTGGATTCCTTTTTGCCTGCTTCATTTACTGCATTTTTATATTTCCTCCTTTCATCAATTAAATTCAATATTTCTTCTGTTACCCAAGGGTTTCTACTAGCCCTCGTCTTTTTACCTATTTGACCCTCTGCTGCCTTCACTATTTCATCTCTACCGTATTTCTTTCCCCCATTCCTATCAATTGTTCCCTTATGCTCTCCCTGAAACTCTGTACAACCTCTGGTTTAGTCAGTTTATCCAGGTCCCATCTCCTTAAATTCCCACATTTTTGCAGTTTCTTCAGTTTTAATCTACAGTTCATAACCAATAGATTGTGGTCAGAGTTCACATCTTCCCCTGGAAATGTCTTACAATTTAAAACCTGGTTCCTAAATCTCTGTCTTACCATTATATAATCTATCTGATACCTTTTAGTATCTCCAGGGTTCTTCCATGTATACAGCCTTCTTAAATGATTCTTGAACCAAGTGTTAGCTATGATTAACTTTGCTCTGCGCAAAATTCTACCAGGCGGCTTCCTCTTTCATTTCTTAGCCCCAATCCATATTCACCTACTATGTTTCCTTCTCTCCCTTTTCCTACTCTCGAATTCCAGTCACACATGACTATTAAATTTTCGTCTCCCTTCACTTCCTGAATAATTTCTTTTATCCCATCATACATTTCATCAATTTCTTCGTCATCTGCAAAGCTAGTTGGAATATAAACTTGTACTACTGTAGTAGGCGTGGGCTTATTAATAACAGAAACATATGCTACAATACGATATTCAAACTAGTAAGTTTTATGCTACAGAGTATGTATTCTCATTTACATCAGGACAAATAGGTAAGATAGAAAAGACGGGATGAAGTATTTTAAACACGATTATACGCCCAGTAAGCACAGAGAAGTACCACAGAAGAAAAGAAGACTTCTGCAACAGATGAAAAATTTACTGACACGACCAAAATGACGACAGTTATTAGGCGATTTGACGAACACTAAAATTCAAAGCTAAACGAATTTTAAATCTGGTCGATAGAGGAAACTCTCCCTTGATGCAGTGTTGCCATACATTTCACCTCCCCTCCAGAAATCTCCTACAACATTGCCAAACTTCCCGTAGGAAGAAATCCCAAAATGCGCACACCAGTAGGGTACGCGGGAAGTTATTTAATTATTTGTTTCTACAGAATGGCTGACATTCAGAAGAAGATTTACTTGCTTTAACTACTCACATAGAGTTAAAAAAACTTAAAACTCAGATCCCACTCACTTTTTTCACACACAAACACACACACACACACTTAACCGAAGTGCAAGGAAGTCGTCTATAGCATCCACCAATCGAACAAACTCCTATCTGCACTTACTTACTGTTTTTTTTTCTTTTTTTATCGTGTTTCGGGGGCGGAAATGGGGAACCAGTCTAATGTTTGCCTAAAATGGCATGGAGCAAGGGCCAGAAAGCCGTAACCCAGCTATACAATCACCACATCAACATAGGTGAAGTTGCGCGTGATTGATTGATTAGCTTTGGCGCCATTTTTCTGCCAAACATCTCTCGCGCTTCCTATGTTCTCCATGCTTTTGGAAACGATGAAAAGGTATTTGAATTATTGAAAGACTTGTTATGCGTTGTGCATGCATGTTCGATTTAGTTTATATCATTTTTTAAGCTCTTATTTGTTTAACAGTTCGTGCATACTGGTCGCATCACAAGCTTTTCTGAAGCCAATATCTGACAGTCCTTGCTGGAAACGGAGATTTCCTGTAATTGTTGTGCCATGCTCATTAGACTTTATAGCGTCAAACTTTATTTCGTTCCGAATCAGAACACAAGGCATTATTTTAGTTTCAGTACTTTTGCCTGACTGTTGACGCAGGCAAGTTGTAACCACGTTTTCCGCAGTTGTCGTGGTTGCTGAAACATTATTCGTAGTAAATAATTGTAGCTACTCTTGAAGACAGTTTTTAATAGGCCTACTTACTGTGGGGTAGAAGTGATACGGTAGTTTTGTTGTTATATTTGGTCATTATTACAGTAGCCTACATTTAACATTACCTGATTTTTGTAATCTTTTTCGTTTGTTATCTACGAGAGGTATTCAGTATATATGAAAGAAAGTCGTAAGCAGTTGTTTACTTGTGACATGCAAAAAGTTTGAAGACGTGACAAGAAGTACTAATACGTCTCACACTTTTTGCATGTCACAAGTAAACAACTGCTTACGACTTTCATTCAAAAAAATGGTTCAAATGGCTCTGAGCACTATGGGACTCAACATCTGTGGTCATAAGTCCCCTAGAACTTAGAACTACTTAAACCTAACTAACCTAAGGACATCACACACATCCATGCCCAAGGCAGGATTCGAACCTGCGACCGCAGCAGTCGCGCGGTCGACTTTCATTCATCTGACGTAGTACAGGTACGTTAAATCTTTAGCGTTATGCACTTCCGATACAAAACAAATGCTATACACTATATTTTTTTTTATTTACGTTACTTTCATTGCAATATGTCTAATAAACGAACTTTAAAGGAGATAAATGCAAGTAACCAATAATTTTTACAGCCACTGTATCAAATTTTCCTATGCTGAACGTAGTAGGCTACTATGAGTATATTATATCTGTAAAGAAAGGCATTTAACGAATGATTGTCTTGTGCTTTTGATTCGGTGTACTCCACTACTCCACTACTGGCCATTCAAAAGTCCCGCCCGCAGTTTGGCAGAAAAATGGCCGCCGTATCGTCCGGTTGGCCGCTCTCTCCCTATACAGGCTCTCTATGCGGCACGACTTTGTGCGCCACACATTACAAGCAGGTCACAGCATTTTATCGATGACTACAATTCCCAAGAGCTTGAGCACCAAATTTGACATTCAGTGTGAAGCAGCCTGGTGATATTTCGCGCTCGAAATTCTACGGCAACGGAGGGCACTGCGAGCAGCGTGCGTGCCGGAGAACGCATTCCGAGGAACACCGTCAGCGGAACGTGCGTCGTCGTCCAGGAAACGCGAGCATGCAGACACGCACGTACGCAGGTGCGTGATTTGCGCGAGTGGCCTTGAACCCTGCAGAGCGCTGGCACGTGCACTGGACCGAGGCTGGCCGCAGCGTGGAACCGGTCCTCGCGCTGTCAACGTCTGAAGACAAGTGGCCGCGGCGCTGCACTTCTGGTGCGGCCGCTCGCCTCTGGCACCTGTCACCGCAGCGCGCCGCTCGCTGCAGTCGGGCTCACACGGGACGTGTTTCTGGTCCTGTAACACGCCACACGTGGTTTCTTTCGTGGCTGGTACAACAGACGGAACGTATATCCCATCACGATTTGCTAACTTAACGCTCTCCAGTGGCAGCTGATGGCTGCATCTTACGGCAAGAAAAAAGGAATAAAAGTGAGATAGTGTTAATACTTTCATCCTTCTTTACCTCCTCTGCATTACTGCAGATGACGTGTCACTGAGCACATTTGTACTGTGCATGCAGTACAGGTGAGGTGCCTAGTTGTTTCCACTGCCCTGTGTGGAATACGTAAGTTCTTGTACACTTCACTAACCTGCTGTCTTCATGATGATGATGTCCCCACCGCATAAAACAGCACGCAGGTCGTGGATTCTTTTTCTTGAGGCTGAAATTAACTTCGCAAGGAACTGCTGCTACGAATAGACTATAACTCATTTGGGATGCCACTCGCTTGATTATTGATATAGACACGAGAAACTATGCTTGATCACAACGTATTGAACATATCTTTCCACAGTCATTATATCTGGCTAAAATAACATGAAATACATCTTGTCACAGACAACATGTCTGTCTACTGGAACCGTCAGAACTGGAGAATGAAATTACTTGAATCAAATACTACTATTACAGACAACATGTCTGTACCTAGCGACGGTCGGAACTGTAGTAAATAAAATTGCATGAAGCAAATACTGCTATAACAGACAACGTGTCTGTCTACTGGAATGGTCAGAACTGGAGAGCCGGACTGCCCGAGACACTTCGCGCACCAAGCTAGCCAGCAAGGCGTGACCCGAACGCCACCGAAGTGCATCGGCATTAATATCGTCAATCTTTTGTTTTAGTAATACTTTGATTTTAATAATTTTGAAATGACTTATTGATAGCTGGCTATTGAGAGATGCTTATTTAAAAAATGAAGTAATTTGGATGACAGGTTTAAATAATAATATCAACTAAAGTTTAACGTCTTGGCGCCCTACCGCCGAACACAGCAGCCAATCGCAGAGCAGCAGCATCATGCAGGCGGTCTTTCTCACGGGAATGGTACCGAATCTAACATCTGTCACCGGTACCTCATCCCACATTGCGTCATCTCTATGCTTCTTACAATCTCGCGCTCAGTCCACACAGTTTGTTTACGAAAGGGTAACATGCGAAATTTTTACGTCAGCTGTATTAAGATGCACGTTTGTTCCCTTGGCCGAATGCTATCCGTGTTGTTCTGTCTGTAATATAAATAAACATAAAATGTCAATATCCATGAACGTGACAGAATGCATCAACGGACGTTCAATGTCCACTGAGTAAGGACGCCAAAATTACAAATTGTATGATACAGATTTACAGTAATCTTCCACATCAGATAAAAACTGTATCATCCTTCTCGCTTTTTAGTAAAAACTGCTTCTATTCAGTAGTATAATTTTTAGAAATCGTGAAATCAAATGACTAACAACAAGAAAGGTCAAAAACTCCTACTACAAGTAGTGAAAATTCTTTCGTGTATAACACCTAAAAACTATTTATTTACTCCAATATTACTGTTAACTTCTCTCTATTTCGTGTAAGAATAGGCCCGTGTGAGTGTAAATATTCATACACAGTATATGTAAAGGCATGATGTATCCCACACTCTGGAAAGTTTCTGGTTCAAAAAATGGTTAAAATGGCTCTGAGCACTATGGGACTTAACTTCTGAGGTCATCAGTCCCCTAGAACTTAGAACTACTTAAACCTAACTAACCTAAGGACATCACACACATCCATGCCCGAGGCAGGAGTCGAACCTGCGACCGTAGTGGTCGCGCAGGTTCCATACTGCAGCGCCTAGAACCGAAAGTTTCTGGTTCAGTAAAAAAATAAATAGGGATTTGCGGCGGAGTCACACAATGAAATAGACAGCCATCTTTGAAATCATTGGTCTACGACTCCTAGTAAGTCCACAAACCCATTCTGGAACGGAGAGTGCCCTTGCATATACTTAACGCTGAATATTAGAGATTAATAACAAAGTCCCAGAGTTCTTTAGAAAGCTTGAACATGAATAAAAAAGCGAAAAGCAGGTCGCGAGTTGCAACTTCGGTAATTCAGACTATTACTAATCTTATCATTTTTAAAGGCGTCGTTAACTCACATTTAATTTCAGCAAATTGTACCAAAAACGCAACGTTTTTTGTCAATCTTCAGTGCGCCGGATTTTGAAACGACACACCTTCATAGCACACATGTGTATAATAAGAAAAGTAGCTTCTACGAAAGCCTTTAACCACCATCATTTTATATCAGAATAAATCGTGACAAAAATGACGTTTTGAGAGATCCTAAATGTTCGAATGCCCTATATTCTTAGCACAGCAATTAAGACATAAAAGCCGGCCGGAGTGGCCGTGCGTTTCTAGGCGCCACAGTCTGGAACCGATCGACTGCTACGGTCGCAGGTTCGAATCCTGCCTTGGGCATGGATATGTGTGATGTCCTTAGGTTAGTTAGTTTTAAGTAGTTCTAAGTTCTAGGCGACTGATGACCTCAGCAGTTAAGTCGCATAGTGCTCAGAGCCATTTTTTGAAGACATAAAAAGCACCAAACACCGACTGCAACTGCAAACGACGTAATCCGGTATGGCATTAGGGCGTTTCCCAAGTTCTGTTTGAGACACAGAAAGCCATCTTCCATCTCAGTGGCCATGTTCCTGCGCACAAAGTAAACCTTTGACGTGTCTGATTCTACCTTTCATGCCTGGGAATACTCTGGAATGTGAAATTCCAAGTTGTGACGTCACAAAACTCGAGTATCTCCACTTACACGGACACTTTCACGCGCTGTTCCAATACATGATTCGATGGAATGTGTGGTATCGATTACAGTACCTGAAATTATGTCGTTACCTCGTTAACGTCGAAACAAAATCATCGATACGAAAATATTACAAGCCATCGAATGCTTACGTATTTTCGAGCTTCCTTTAACGCAAAAAGACTTGTGTAGCACACAAGTTGAAATTTGGAAATCATGCTATGTTTTCATGAGGCAAGTTGAGCATAAAACCCGAAGCAGGTGGCCCAATGCGCTGGAATGGTGACAGAGACGACGCCAGTTTAAATCCCTGTCCAGTCATCCACGACCAGGTCTTCTATTAATCGCGTGAGGCAAATCTTTCCTTCGAGAGAGCCGAGCCGAGTCTCTCCCCAACCTGATCTTTTCGACGGGACATTAAACTCTCGTCTCCCATCCTCTTTTAGTATAAAATCAGATACATCTACATTCCCGCTCTTCGAACCATAGTGAAGTACATGGCACAGGGAACATCCCACTGTAAGCTTTATTCCCAGCCATTCGCGTATGGTTCAAATGGCTCTGAGCACTATGGGACTTAACATCTGAGGTCATCAGTCCCCTAGAACTTAGAACTACTTAAACCTAACTAACCTAAGGACAGCACACACATCCATGTCCGAGGCAGGATTCGAACCTGCGACCGTAGCGGTCGCGGGGTTCCAGACTGAAGCGCCTAGAACCGCTCCATTCGCGTATGGTGCGGGGGGAGAACGACTGCTTAAATGTCTTATGACAGCAGTAATCAGTCTAACTTAGTCTTCACAGGCCTTACGGGAACGATGTATGTGGGTTGGGTTGTAGTATATTTATAGATCCCCCCCACCCCGCCCCTTCTCCTCCCTCTGATACTGTTTCTTGATACTTTGTAAGCAGGCTTTTGCGGAATAGTTGGCATCTGCCTGTTCAGGTTCTTCAGCATCTCAGTGACACCCTTCGTGGGGCAAATAGTCCTACAGGCAGTCGTATTGCATTTCTTTGCATATGTTCAATAACCTCTGTTAGTCCTGTCTGATATGGATTCCACGTACTTGAGCAATATTCTAGGACGGCTCACACAAGTGTTTGGTAGGCAGTGTAATCTACTTTACATACTGGTTGGATTTTGCTAGTATCCAATCAATGAACTGAAGTCTGCCATCTGATTTGCCTACACAACCAGTAATGAACAAAACATGCCAACAGCAATCTCGTCTATAAAATCAATAGTCGAATCACATAAATAATATTACTGCTATATGTTGTTGAAATTTAATACGTTTGTGGTTGGGGGTACCATTTTTTTGGGTCCAATCCAGAACACATTTTTGAAATTACTTAGAAATCTTAACAGCTTATTGAAACATTAAGCTTTATTTATTCAGTTGCATTTTTCACTAGAAATTACTTTTTCTGAGATGATTTTTTTGCTTTAATTATATTGGCGTTTAGCAGTGTGTTATGAAAGTGTAGCCTCTTTAGCAGCACACTCGAAATGATTGTTAGTCCCATCTTCGGCTTTCAAAAAATCTCTTATGTTTGATGAAGCGGCAGCATTAATAAAACTTTTATGTTTAACTTCTTTCACATGGTATTTCATATCATCCTTTCCTTTATCGTCTATAGAAAATGCTCCAGTACATTGTGTGCAATAAACAGGTTGTCTGTTACTATCATCACACACTTTCAAAAGTTTATACTCCTGTTGCAACTTAACATTAAGCACACACTTTCTTTTATCCATAGTAAACGATGAGATAAGAAACTAATAGAGATAAAACGATCAGAAATGTGTAGAGGAGGTATTCGCACACGAAAACAACGTAAACACATTGCCCCTTTTGCGCTGTCAAATGGAAAACAGTGAGTGAAAAGTTGTCAGCACTTGTTCCAAGGTCGGTGGAGATAGGCAGGGCCGTAAGAGAATGTTTCTGCATCTACATCTACATGGATACTCTGCAAATCACATTTAAGTGCCTGGCAGAGGGTTCATCGAACCATCTTTACAATTCTCTATTATTCCAATCTCGTATAGCGCGAGGAAAGAATGAACACCTATATCTTTCCGTACGAGCTCTGATTTCCCTTATTTTATCGTGGTGATCGTTCCTCCCTATGTAGGTCGGTGTCAACTAAATATTTTCGCATTCGGAGGAGAAAGTTTGTGATTGGAATTTCGTGAGAAGATTCCGTCGCATTGAAAAACGCCTTTCTTTTAATTTCTGTGACACTCTCTCCATATATTCCGCGATAATACAAAACGTGCTGCCCTTCTTTGAACTTTTTCGATGTTCTCCGTCAATCCTATCTGCCAATGATCCCACACCGCGCAGCAGTATTCTAAAAGAGGACGGACAAGCGTAGTGTAGGCAGTCTCCTTAGTAGATCTGTTACATTTTGTAAGTGTTCTGCTAATAAAACGAAGTCTTTGGTTAGTCTTCCCCACAACATTTTCTGTGTGTTCATTGTTTAAAGAAGTAGTCTCGAACATACGGTTCTAAAATTAGAAAATCCTCATCCGTCATAAAAGACTCAAACTCCGAGCATTTTTGCAACCCTGGGTATTGTTCTGGCCAACACACACACACAAAAAGAAACGGATACTATCCATGTTGGATCTTGCCTACTCATCTCGTATAGGGTGCTTAAGGGATGTTGCGTTCTCGGAATGCTATGCGAAAATTCAAGCAAAGAACATTAGTAATTTATTTCTATAAAGCAGATTTACAGTACTTAATTTTGGATTTAGAACAAGTGTCGCATAAGATAAGCGACATGCAAACAGTAAATGATCTTCACTATAGACAAAGTCATAATAAGCACTTGATACGGATCACTACAATCTGTTCTGCGAGTCCCGGTTCACAACCGACCACTAATGTTCGTACATTGAGCCGATCTGAACACTAATGTCCGCCGAGGCTGGCAGGGGCAGTGCTTTTATCATCCTGCAGAGGTCGCTCCTGGCGCGCCGCCGTCCTCGTAAGCGGGCTACTGGCTCACGTCACCGCACCGCCTTCTCTAATCTTGTTCTTCCTCTTCGGTCCGGCGCTTGTGGTTACGCCAGAACATTCCACGCTAATCCCAGACGTATGGCAAGCCTGTTTGTGGTATGTAATTGTTACCAATGTGCGTATGTTTAGTCTCAAATAAATACGCACTGCATACATTTTAATTTTCATGAAGATAGTAGCAAATGAAATGATCGTATGGTGCTGATGGCTCGGAGTCCCCACCTGGGCATGTTCGACTGCCGGGTCGCATATCTTTTCACTTGCCGCTTGCCGCCACAGTGGACGACTTCCGTGTTCACGAGGACAACACAACACCCAGGCACCGAGTGGAGAAAATCTCCGAGACGGCCAATAATCGAACCCGGACGCGCTGCAGACGCGCTGACTACTCAGCTAAGGCGGCGGACAAAACTAACAGTTGTTGTTGTTGTTGAAGTCTTCAGTCCTGAGACTGGTTTGAAGCAGCTCTCCATGCTACTCTATCCTGTGCAAGCTTCATCTCCCAGTACCTGCTGCAGCCTACATCCTTCTGAATCTGCTTAGTGTATTCATTTCTTGGTCTCCCTCTACGATTTTTACCCTCCACGCTGCCCGCCAGTACTAAATTGGTGATCCCTTGATGCCTCAGAACATGTCCTACCAACCGATCCCTTCTTCTTGTCAAGTTGTGCTACATGTGGTGTCACCGCCAGACACCACACTTGCTAGGTGGTAGCTTTAAATCGGCCGCGGTCCATTAGTACAGGTCGGACCCGCGTGTCGCCACTGTCAGTGATTGCAGACCGAGCGCCACCAAACGGCAGGTCTCGAGAGACTTACTAGCACTCGCCCCAGTTGCACAGACGACTTAGCTAGCGATGCACACTGACGAAGCCTCGCTCATTTGCAGAGCAGATAGAATAGCCTTCAGCTAAGTCCATGGCTACGACCTAGCAAGGCGCCATTAAAAGTTTATATTCTTTAACATGTACCGTCAAGAGCGATGTACAACAATGATGGATTAAAGTTAAGTATTCCAGCAGCTACGTACTTTTCTTTATAGCATTCATTACGTATCCTGTTTCAGACCTATCTCTAGCCTGCGTGAGTTTAACGCGTGCATTCGGCATCCTCAACCAAGTAGTGTGCGTAATGTTGGCTAACTGCTGACACTACACTACAAACTCCTCTTCTCCCCAATCCTATTCAATACCTCCTCATTAGTTATGTGATCTACCCATCTAATCTTCAGCATTCTTCTGTAGCACCACATTTCGAAAGTTTCTATTCTCTTCTTGTCCAAACTATTGATCGTCCATGTTTCACTTCCATACATGGCTACACTCCATACAAATACTTTCAGAAACGACTTCCTGACACTTAAATCTATACTCGATGTTAACAAATTTTTCTTCTTCAGAAACGCTTTCCTTGCCATTGCCAGTCTACATTTTATATCCTCTCTATTTCGACCATCATCAGTTATTTTGCTCCTAAAATAGCAAAACTCCTTGACTACTTTAAGTATCTCATTTCCTAATCTAATTCCCTCAGCATCACCCAACTTAATTCGACTACATTCCATTATCTTTGTTTTGCTTTTGTTGATGTTCATCTTATACCTTCCTTTCAAGACACTGTCCATTCCGTTCAGTTGCTCTTCCAGGTCCTTTGCTGTCTCTGACAGAATTACAATGTCATCTGCGAACCTCAAAGTTTTTATTTCTTCCCCATAGATTTTAATTCCTACTCCGAATTTTTCTTTTGTTTCCTTTACTGCTTGCTCAATATACAGATTGAACAACATCGGGGAGAGGCTACAACCCTGTCTTACTCCCTTCCCAACCACTGCTTCCCTTTCATGCCCCTCGACTCTTATAACTGCCATTTGGTTTCTGTACAAATTGTAAATAGCCTTTCGCTCCCTGTGTTTTACCCCTGCCACCTTCAGAATTTGAAAGAGAGTATTCCAGTCAACGTTGTCAAAAGCTTTCTCTAAGTCTACAAATGCTAGAAATGTAGGTTTGCCTTTCCTTAATCTATTTTCTAAGATAAGTCGTAGGGTCAGTATTGCCTCACGTGTTCCAACATTTCTGCGGAATCCAAACTGATCTTTCCCGGAGTTGGCTTCTATCAGTTTTTCCATTCGTCTGTTAAGAATTCGCGTTAGTATTTTGCAGCTGTTACTTATTAAACTGATAGTTCGGTAATTTTCACATCTGTCAAGGCAGTATCTATCTTACCCCTCGTGAGATAAGTCTCTACATCCTTACATTTGTCCTCTAGCCATCCCTGCTAAGCCATTTTGCACTTCCTGTCGATCTCATTTTTGAGACGTTTGTATTCCTTTTTGTCTGCTTCATTTACTGCATTTTTATATTTTCTCCTTTCATCAGTTAAATTCAGTATCTCCTCTGTTACCCAAGGATTTCTACTAGCCCTCGTCTTTTTACATACTTGATCCTCTGCTGCCTTCACTATCTCATCCCCCAAAGCTACCCATTCTTCTTCTACTGTATTTCTTTCCCCCATTCCTATCAATTGTTCCCTTATTCTCTCCCTGGAACTCTGTACAACCTCTGGTTTAGTCAGTTTATCCAGGTCCCATCTCCTTAAATTCCCACCTTTTTGCAGTTTCTTCAGTTTTAATCTACAGTTCATAACCAATAGATTGTGGTCAGTGTCCACACCTTCCCCTGGAAATGTCTTACAATTTAAAACCTGGTTCCTAAATCTCTGTCTTACCATTATATAATCTATCTGAAAGCTTCTGGTGTCTCCAGGGTTCTTCCATGTATACAGCCTTCTTACATGATTCTTGAACCAAGTGTTAGCTGTGATTAAGTTATGCTCTGTGCAAAATTCTACCATGCGGCTTCCTCTTTCATTTCTTCCCCCCAACCCATATTCACCTACTACGTTTCCTTCTCTCCCTTTTCCTACTGACGAATTCCAGTCACCCATGACTATTAAATTTTCGTCTCCCTTCACTACCTGAATAATTTCTTTTATCTCGTCATACATTTCATCAATTTCTTCATCATCTGCAGAGCTAGTTGGCTTGTACCACTGTAGTAGGCGTGGGCTTCGTGTCTATCTTGGCCACAATAATGCGTTCACTATGGTGTTTGTAGTAGCTTACCCGCACTCCTATTTTTTTTGTTCATTATTAAACCTACTCCTACATTACCCCTATTTGTATTTATAACCCTGTGTTCACCTGACCAAAAGTCTTGTTCCTCCTGCCACCGAACTTCACTAATTCCCACTATATCTAACTTTAACCTATCCATTTCCCTTTTTAAATTTTCTAACCTACCTGCCCGATTAAGGGATCTGACATTCCACGCTCCGATCCGTAGAACGCCAGTTTTCTTTCTCCTGATAACGACGTCCTCCTGAGTATTCCCCGCCAGGAGATCCGAATGGGGGATTATTTTACCTCCGGAATATTTTACCCAAGAGGATGCCATCATCATTTAATCATACAGTAAAGCTGCATGCCCTCGGGAAAAATTACGGCTGTAGTTTCCCCTTGCTTTCAGCCGTTCGCAGTACCACAACAGCAAGGCCGTTTAGGTTAGTGTTACAAGGCCAGATCAGTCAATCATCCTGACTGTTGCCCCTGCAACTACTGAAAAGGCTGCTGCCCCTCTTCAGGAACTACACGTTTGTCTGGCCTCTGAACAGATACCCCTCTGTTGTGGTTGCACCTACGGTACGGCTATCTGTACCGTTGAGGCACGCTAGCCTCCCCACCAACGGCAAGGTCCATGGTTTATGGGGGGAGGGGGGGGGGTGGCAACTAACAGTGAGAGGTTATTATTTTACACAACTTTATTCGATAGTTACGATATTGATGCTACGATGTTTCTTATGGATCTTTGAAATTATCGAATTCTTGGTTTGGATACCGTTATTATAACTATCATAGCGGAAGTATTGTTTCTTAATTACATCAGTAACATGGGAACATCCCTACGAATACTGCTAAATGCTGACTCTTGTGGAGCGACCTGCATCATACTGTTCCTCCCCCATTTTTAACGTTTGTTTTTCTCCACACTCAGATTCAGTACCGCTTCGTTAGTCATCCGCTCTAATTGTTTAATCATGAGCTTTTCAGAAGCTGAAAGGAGGTGTATAATATATAATGGCGTAAACACATGCAGCTGAAAGTACACGATACTAGAAGAAAAACTGTCGCAGTAAACATGGACTCTACAATGCATACCTTCAGAGCTACGAGTACTACTTCATATTCGGTACGTGAAGCACATATCTTTTATTGATCATGTGTTTATAGCTCTTAAAGCATGCACTTTAGACCCCATGTTCACTGGACATTTTGTTTTGTTTTCGTCAGTGCTACCTCCTCCCAAAAGGTAATAAACAAAGAGCTTGCAGTAGAAGAGATGTGTTTCACTTAGCGAAGATGTTTTCGTTTTTAGTATCGTGTACTTTCAACTGTATGCATTTAAGCCATTAATCGTGCATGATACACCCTGCATTCTCTTCCTGCCTGTACTGTTTATCATCCAAGCGTCTTTTCGATAAAGCTTCATCATAGACAAATAATTTCAGAAACGACTTCCTACTAGTTAAATTTATGTTCTATACTAACATACTTCGCTGTATCCGAAAATCCTTCCTTGCTACTACCAGTCTATAATTCATATCCTCTTTCTGATATTTTGACAAAACATAGGTTGACTCTTACTCAGAAGATTACAGCAATTAGCCACTTTTTACAATGCTATTTATTTATTTAAACAGCGCCGTTACTGGTTTCGAACCGAAAGGTTCATCTTCAGATGGCTAGTTCACGTTTTACATTAGATTTCGCTTTTTGTTTCCCGACCTGACGAAATTTCCGTGGGGTGCTGGTGCCCTACAACGAAAGCAATATGTGAGACAACGTCTTTTTAACTGTAATTGGGCCTCACAACGATTTTAAGTGACGTAAACAAATTAGTATTATTAAAGGGAAGATTTTTCCGTTACTTACGATGAAGAATCTACGCCATTATGTTCCAGTGCATGTTGCTCATCATCTTGCAGCAGTGAAAACTGTATAATGCACTTTTTTGTATATATATATATATATATATATATATATGCACATATTGCATAGTATAATGCACTTTTGGTGTATATATATGTACATGTAAAAAAGTGCATTATACAGCTTGCATGGTGTTTGATTAAAAAGTCCCTGACTCTTGTGGATCATTACTCGAAAATTTTTTACACTTAGAGAATCAAAAGACACAAAAAATATTTACTGTCCAGTCACATTAATGTAACCAGCGGTCAAAAGCCTGAATAACTACATTATACAGCGTTGACCGCTGCGAAACGTGAAGGAAGAGGATCAGTGACGTTGTAGACTGAATCGACAGGGACTTCAGTGCCATGGCCAGCTGTGCTACGTTCTCCGTAGAGGATCCATGGCGCCAACAGCCTTATCGAAGTGGTCCCGCGGATTCTTGACTGGGTTTAAACTCGGGGAGTCTGGTGACCAATGGTGTACGGCAAACTCATCGTGGTGCTCTTTGAGCGACACGCATACACTACGAGCTGCGTGACGCGTTGCTTGTCCTGCTGGTAGACGCCATCGTGCCGAGGAAAAGCAAACTGTATGTAGGAGTGGACATTTTCCCCAACGATAAATGCATATTTCCATTCTCCTACTGTGCCTTCCAGAATGACGACATAACCTAGTGAAAGCCACGAAAACATTCCCCATACCGTAACACTCTCTTCTCCGCCGTGGACCTTTCCAATGATAGTTGCTGGATGTTTGCTTTCAGAGATTTACGCCGATGTAGCATAAAACGTGATTCATTTGAAAGGGGCACCAGGCGCCACTCAGCGGACGTCCAATTGCAGCACTGGCCTGCAAATTCGCCGGTGAACATCAGTAAGCATGGGTGCTTGAACCAAGCGCCTGCTGCGGAGGCCCATACGCAGCAATGTTCACTGAACGGTAGTTAAGGAGACAATGTTGGCGGTCCCTTGGCTCATCTGGGCGATCAGTTCTAGAACAGCTGTACGACTGTTCATCCGTGGCCGTCGGTCACCTCTGTCATCTGCGGCCCGTGGTACACCTCAGTTACCTCGGCGCCATTTTTTGCTTTGTTTTTGTTTATAGGTATTGCATCCCCACGTGCCCCATATGGGTGGCAGGAGTGGGCTGACGGCGATACAGACAACCCATTCTCCAGCTAATTCACAACAGAAAATTAAATGAGACAATAAACAAGAAACAGATATTGGAGATATTTACATTGAATTTAAAACTTTTTAAAGTGAAAAATAAAATGGAAGTTTTCAGTTATACAATAGATGACTCCTTGCACTGATAGTTAAAAGTAGTAAAAATAAAAGGTTACATGAAACACAATAAGCACACACTTAAAGAATTAAAATATGTTGCCAAAAATTGATTTTTAAAAGAAGCACTTTTTATGACACTTGAAACTGGAAGGGGATAGCGAATCAGTTGTTGAAGGCGAAAAGGTTGAGCAGTGAGGGTGGTAGGAATGTGTTGGTATAAGGATGGAGGGCTGGGGCGTAGTAGCGATGGAGTACAAGTGGCTGCTCAGACGGAAGAGGGGGTGGAGTAGACAGCGGAAATGATGACATTAATAGTTGTTGGGAAAAGGGGGTAGAGAAAAAAAAGAAGATGGGAAAAGAGGGAGAAAAATGGAGAGGGATGACAGGAGAATCCTTCAGAAGGGGGATTGGTAGACCCATAGCAGGTAGTATGAGTAAATGTTGGCATGAAGTTCATGATCTGGGAGGGGGAGATGGTCGGAGTTTCTCTGGGACAGCTTTTGGAGGGTGTATAGGAGGAGGGTTGGTGGGATGTATTTTTAAAGGCACAGCAGCACATGAGGATTGGAAAGTATATGGGAGACGATAGTATTATTGGAGTTGGGTTTGTGGATGGTATATATTGTTTGGAGGTGTCCAGTGTGAGTGGAGAGAGGAGGGAATTTGATGAGTTGATAAAGGATCCTTGCGGGGGAAGTTAAATGCATGTGGAAAGCTAGGCAGAGTGCATGGATTTCTAGAATTTGCAGGGACTGATAGAAAATTGGTGAGGAAAAGATACAGTCAAAATTTACATAACAAAGGGTGGGGTCAATCAAGGATTATAGGTGTGGAGGACAGTGAAGGGTCGCAACCCACAAGTTCAACAAGTTAGTAGTTTTAGTCTGTTTTGAGCTTTCTGGTGGATGCTTCGTACATGAGGTTTCCATATTATTGGCAGTCGATTGTTAGTCTAAAGTATTTGACTGTTTTAGTTAGCTGAATAGGACTGTCATAAATGGTAAGGTAGGAGTCATGGAGGCTGAAGGTGCAGGTGGTGTATCCTTTAATTATTGCCTGGATTTTGGAAGGGTTGATCTTGAGGACCCATTGGTTACACCAGGAAGTAAACTGATCGAGGTGGATTTGAAGATATCGTTGGGATTTCTGGAGTGTAGGCTAGAGAGCAAGGAATGTGGTGCCAGCCGCATATTGAAGACTGGTGGAGGTGGTTTGGGCATATTGGCTGTGTAGAGGAGACAGGGAAGAAGAGAGATGACAGAGTCTTGGGGCAGTTCTGTAGTGGGATGGAAGATGTGGGAGTTGTTGTTGTTGATGGTGGCAAAGGATGGGTGATTACAGAGGAAGGATACAATAAGGTGATCATAATTAACTGGAAGTGTGTAAGTCTGGGGTTTGGAAAGGAGACCAGAATACCATACACAGTCATAGGCTTTCTCTAGGCCGAAGGAGACAAAAATAGTGGATTTATGGGTTTTGAACTGGCAGAATAAGAGATGAATGAGTTACAGGAGTTGGTCATCAGAGGAAAAATTGGGATGAAAGCCATATTGGTTAATGGAAGGAGACAGTGTTGGTTCAGAAGATTTGAAGACCTTGCTGAATACTCAAGTGAGGCAGGTACCGCTAGAGGGTTTCTGTGGTTTAAGGAAAAGTAGGATTTTGGAGGTATCCCTCAGTTCAGGATAGTAGCCTGTGGAGAGGATAGGGATATAAAGGGTTGCAAGGGTGATGAGAAATGAGAGGGGGCTTTCTTTAAGGTGTTGATAGGTGATGTGATTATGACCAGTGGATATGTTGCATTTGTTGTGAAATACTTGTTTTATGTTCTGTGCTGTGAATGGTGTATTTAATTTTGTTTGTCGTATGTTGTCCAAGTATGGGAATCTGGGAGCCAGGGGACAGCAGTGATAGTACAATCATAGATGGTAGGGAAGAGGGAGTAACCAAAATGAGGTCATCAGGAATGGAGAAGATGTTGGAGAGACAGGATACAAAGTGGTCAGCATAACTCTGCTTGTCAGGGAAGGGGTGCTTGTTGTTGAAGATCGAGTAGTGAGGTATGAGATTACTGCCAGAGAGTCGATGGAAACCTTTCCTGTAACTGAAAGGATTGATGGGAGGAAGTGTAGCGTTGAGTCTAGCGCACGTCTGGCGCCAGTTTAGGCGGTTTTTTTACATTTAGTAAGTTGCTGAAGTCTCTCTGTATATGACAGTGGCGTATGAGTGCATTCCAGTCACCAATCCATAGGAAGGAGTAGTACAGGCGACGGGATTCTAAGGAAGGGAGTAGAGATTGTGGGGCTTGAGTGGGGTGACAAGGATATATTACCTCGATAGGGATGTGGGCAGGTATCTGACGAAGTCTGCTACAGGAAGGCTGTGGCATGGGAGATATCGTTGGGCTGCTGGAAGGTTAGAGGGTGGTTTCCTATGTGGGTATCTATGGACGCCCAGTAAACAATATAGTTGGCACAGGAGTAGTCATGGATGACTTTTTGATGGAGAGTGGGATGAGGTGCATGGGGATGAGGCTGAGTGTAGGAGATGGTGAGGAGAATAGGCAGGTGGTCACTTCCTATTGGATCGAGGACTTCTGCAGTGAGGCTATAAAATAAATAAAATAAAATAAAATATTAATTATTGTATATGTATGATAGTGATTGGTTGTAATTAATATTTGCTTATCTGGAACGTGGACGTTTAATTATTTGGTATCAGACGCTTGACAATGGCTTTTTCGTAAATGCAATGTTATTCGTAGTTGACCGTGAAATGTGATTCAAATAATCGGACTTCGTATTTAAATCATTTCCAAAGACTGCTGCGGTAGGTGCGGACTCAAAATCTAAATCTCAATATTAGAATAATTTGCCAGCCATGTCAATACGTCGTACAGAGGTGACTGTCTACCTAACATAAAAAGTTTACACAGTTAGTTAAATCAGATATATTCAACGAATAAGCCTACAGTTAAATAATTCTACTTACTTTCATAAATATAAATTCCTTACAGAATCGAGTGCCTAGTAAGATTGTAACTCGCAGTGTTCTTATATAACATCAAATATGACGGTGTGCCAGTCAATAAAATATACGTGCTTCCCGCACCAGTTGTTGTACAAGACCTCTCCTTCTTAATCAAACATAAGAGTATCGTAATTGTGTTTTGTTTTATCAGCGACACAGCGCTGCAGTTCTGTGCCATAGGCTTTATTTATTTGTCACAGATTAATTATTTAATTAAGATTTCGCGTTTCCGAGGAAACTCACGCACGGCATGCAAATGTGCCTTTATAAGGCGTCCAAGGAGGTTGGGAAATATGAAGACCTCTGGAGTGGTCTTGCTTCCATGACAGGTGCGCTGTGTAATGGGAATAATGCCACCTTTGAGGGAGTCAGTAAAGTGACACCACAGCCTGAGTTCTGCAGGGGATTACTATCGAGGTCAGTGACAATATCAAAGGTAGAAATGGTATGGTCGATGTGGGTGAAGTAATCATAGGAGATAAGATTATTAGGTCGAATGTAGCTAGTAACGAAGGTGACAGTTAAGGTTTAGAATAAGGGGTTAAGGATAAGATGTTCAGTGGAAGTATTGAGTAAAGGTTGTGGTCGAGCAGGGACATTTTTTAGCTGACTGACTGCAGCTCCATCTCGGGGATATAAGAAGAGATTTGGATGGCGTGATGTGGTTGGGGGAATTTTAATTAAGGATGAAGATATTGACGTTGTGCTCAGGCAGGGTATGCATAAAACGGGGCTTGTTAGTGGTATAAGATGCTGTAGTGCTGTCTCACCATGATAGGAGCCTAAGGAGTGGGTCGTGTGGGTTAGGGTGTGGAGAGGTTTAAATGAGGCTGTTGAGATGGGTGAAAACGAAGTGGAGTTGGTTTCAGGAGGAGGTGGCCTGGGTGTTGAGGTGGCGAGCAGAGCAAGTGGCAAGAGAAATTTGATGTACGGTACATGGTCATTGGAAGGGGTGGATATTGTGGAGGACAACGGTGAGGAACCTGAAAATCTCTTCAACAGTGGGAGTTGGGTGGGGTGAGTTCAAAATGGTTCATATGGCTCTGAGCACTATGGGACTTAACTGCTGTGGTCATCAGTCCCCTAGAACTTAGAACTACTTAAACCTAACTAACCTAAGGATATCACACACATCCATGCCTGAGGCAGGATTCGAACCTGCGACAGTAGCGGTCACGTGGCTCCAGACTGTAGCGCCTAGAACCACACGGCCACTCCGGCCGGCTGGGGTGAGTTATTGGGATAGATAGGATAAACAGTAGAATGTACAGGTACTGTTAATTCTGGTTTGACATGTGGAGATTTAGCCTTGCACTTGCAGAGTAGGTAGGGTGGGTATCATTGCGAGTGTTGCAGGTGGTAGGGGAGGCCAGATTAGGGAAGTGTTTGAGGAAGTGGAAGTACAGGTGGTAGGATTTTTACTATCAGGTGTGAGGTGGTCATTATAAACTGGACATTTTTACAAACAGTAGGACTGGAGAGGGGATTTGGAGGGTTCGACTTAATGCCAGAAGCTGTAAATCAGGGCTTTCTCTGTTAGGAGGTGATTGAGTGGGGCAGACTCTGTGAAGGCTTGCATGAGATAGGTGGGCCCTGACTAATTGTAGATATGGCGAGCTGTAAGTATGTCTAAAGCAGGATAGGAATTGAGTTCATAAACCATTTCTCTGATGTGATCTCTGGGCCAATCTTGGTTATCACAGCAGTCAAGGTGGGGGTAAGGCGAGGAGACTGGGGTTATTTGGATGTCAAAATTGTGCTGAAGGGAGTGAGGGAAGCATGAGGAGTAAAGGCTACAAGTGGGATTTCGAGGAGGAGGTCAGTGAAGTTGGGGTGGGTTGGGTTGTTTGGGGAAGGAGACCTGACAGCGAGGTCATCGGTCTCATTGGATTAGGGAAGGACGGGGAAGGAAGTCAGCCATACCCTTTGAAAGGAACCATCCCGGGATTTGCCTGGAGTGATTTCGGGAAATCACGGAAAACCTAAATCAGGATGGCCGGACGCGGGATTGAACCGTCGTCCTCCCGAATGCGAGTCCAGTGTCTAACCACTGCGCCACCTCGCTCGGTAGTGAAGTTGGGATTCGTGGATCTGATGAGGATAGAATCTTTGCGGGGCATTATTTGAGTGATGGGAGATTGAGGGAAGTGTTTTTGTGTTTCTAGATGAAGTATTTGGCATTTTGAACTTTGGGGACAGGGTTGAAGAGAAGTAAAGTGGAAACAGCTTGCAGGACAGATGCAGGGGGAGGCGGGGGGCGGCAGCGATGCCCATGTGTTTGGAAGGATTGGGAGTTCCAAAATGAGATTTTCACTCTGCAGCGGAGAGTGCACTGATATGAAACTTCCTGGCAGATTAAAACTGTGTACCAGACTGAGACTCGAACTCAGGACCTTTGCCTTTCGTGGTAGAACACTTGCCCGCGAAATGCAAGGATTCTGAGTTCTAGTTTCAATCCGGCACACAGTTTTAATCTGCCAGGAAGTTTTATATCAGCGCACACTTCGCTGCAGAGTGAAAATCTCCTTCTGGAAACATACCCTAGGCTGTGGCTAAGCCATGTCTCCGCAATATCCTTTCTTCCAGGAGTGTTAGTTCTGCATGTTTCGCAGGAGACCTTCTGTGAAGTTTGGAAGGTAGGAGACGAGGTATTGGTAGAAGTGAAGCTGTCAGGATGGGTCGTGAGTCGTGCTTGGGTAGCTCGGATGGTAGAGCACTTGCCCACGAAAGGCAAAGGTCCTCAGTTCGAGTCTCGGTCCGGCACACAGTTTTAATCTGCCAGGAAGTTTCAGGATTGGTAGTTGTTTGTGGCTTTTTGGTTGTGGCACTAGTAGTGGGATCTGCGGTAGGGCGCATCTGCGGGTTTTTGGTGATTGTGGGAGGGGGTGGGGCTTGGGGAATTGGAGGAGGCGGGACGCGGCATGGTAAAGGTCTTTGCAGTAGGCTCAAGTAGGATCAGTCACTTGCTGATTGTAATACGGTTTCAGGAGTTGCACTGGTAGCTCGGCGAGTTGTTTTGGCTGGAGTTGCAGGGGAAGGGGGAAAGTAGGAAGTTTAGGGTAGGCAAAGAATGTGACAGAAGATGTGGAAGAGGTCTTGGAAGAGCAGGGTAGGCAAAGGAAGCGACTACGGATGGGAACAACTCCGTTGGAAGGGGAAGGGGGACATAAGGTGGTGGGCTAGAGGAAGTCCTACACGTAGCAGATGAGGAGGTGGTGTAAATGACGAAGCTCGTTGAAGTTTCTGTTGTGCGTCAAAAGGAAGCAGGGGATAGACTGCACTCAGAGTGGCTCAGCCTTGGTTGGAGAAATGGCGTGTTAGAGTAAACGTCGACAAGTGCGAAGCCGTTCTGCTCACTAGAAGACCGAAGAAACTGCGCAAACACCGATACTGCAGACCAATAACTCTACATGCACGCCCAATACATTTCCGCGAGAAAGTCAAATACCTCGGTGTCTGGCTGGACCAGAAATTACTCTGGGGGGACCACATACAACACATGACCAACCGAGCTAGCGCGAGGCTCAAACAGCTCTACCCTATGCTCAACAGGCGTAGCACACTGAACAGAAGGGTGTCGAGGTCCATGTACATGATACTTATCCGACCCCTGATGACGTACGCAGCTCCTGTCTGGGGATACGCTGCGCCTACACGCCTGCGCCGTATGCAGCTCATACAAAACAAAGTACTCAAAATCATAAGCAATGCTCCACGATACACACGCATCGCGAACCTTCACCGGGAATACCGACTTGAGACTCTCACGGAGGTAATCCACAAACTCACCACAAGACTATACAGAAACTCCAGACATTCGCAGAACCCGTTTATTCTGAATCTGGGGAACTACGACCACAACCATAGATGGAAACATAAAAGACCAAAAGACATACTTCTAAGCACCTAACATCTAAGGCCAAGCATACGCAAACATAACAGTACAGGCGAGCCCTTGTTAATCAGACGCCATTACTGGATATCCAGCTGGAATACACTGCCCAATAACTGGCACCACGCAGGGAAACCGTACCGTACACTGCATGCAGACAAGCTCCACACATCCCCCACACAGTGAGATGATCTATGGCCGATCTCCCACTACTGTATAACGATCTTGATTGTTCCAGGAATGTAGCGGCTGCAGCAACTGGGATACATCGCCATCGCATGCCACGGTAATGATGCATGATACCCATACTAACAAATCCAACCTTGCATGAACTATCGCATCTAGTAAGCCACTACTGCTCTTACTACCCATCCCACTGTCGCAGAGGTTTTTTTCCCACGGCACGAGCTATGGCACTTTTTTCCCTCTGCTCTTCAAATCGCTACCCTCACTCGCGTTTCGTCCACTATCTATCACCTGATGGACCGTGTTAATGCTTAGTCTTACCCAGACGCACGGATAACATCACAGCCCAGCATCCTGTGATCCACTTACTAGATAACTAACATGGTTACGGAGGTGACAGTAGAACTTTTGGTTTGGTCACCACGTTGGCGCGGGCGTGGAGGGGCCCCATCTCTGGTAATTTACGCTTGGGATCAAATTGAGATGGGTGTGAGTCAATGACAGTATCGTACCAGACTGTCACAGACGAAGTGTGACTCCCGTTTCTGGTACAGTCGTTTATGATCTTTTTACGGCCACTGTTCTGACGCAGTATTACATGGCCGCGAGTGGTAAACCATTTCTTGTAGACATGTTGTACTGTCCGCATTTGTACACCAACAAACCGAGCAACTACATTCAGGCGTCCAAATACGCTAGCTCCTTTCTGTTATTCTGTCACGTACACCTGTCGACCCATTTTACTAAACTGATTCCATACCACCGACTGGCACACTGCTCACTGCTATGGTGTTCCTCAGCGGTGGACGGTTCCATGAGCGCTTTATACTAGATCTGTGTTCGCCTGGTTAACTGGGTGGCGCCGCGCTTGCCTCCCAAACAAGCAGGGCCGGGTTCGATTGCCGGCCGGGTTGGAGATTTTTCTCCGCTCTGTGACTGGGTGTTGTATTGTCCTCATCATCATTTCATCTCCAGCACCGGCGCGCAAGTCACCCAGTGTGGCGTCGAATGAAGTAAGACTTGATTTGGCGGTTGAACTTCCCCGAACGACGCCTTCCGGCCAACGATGCCACACGCTCATTTTTTTAACAGATCTGTACCGTCTACAGCGCTCACTTAACAGGGTGATTAATATTTTACCTGGGGAGCCTATCACGTCGTATGAATACCGGGAAGCATGCCTTTATTTATTTAAAAAACTTTGTACAGATGCAGCTACTGCGCTGTATTCTTGTAAGTGGGTGAATACGGACGTGTCGGAAGCTATTGCAACCCTGGTGCACTGCTGGAGCGAACCAAGTCCGGCCAGCTGTGATGTGGTGTGCGCCCTGCGGGTTGTCGCCCATCCGCAGCCAGAGGGTCAGCTCGACTCTTATAAGGGAGTATTCCAAAGCGTCAATGAACCATCTTCATGGAACTTGGCGGATGTGTGGAGGGGGAAAATAATGCAATAGGCCTATGTATTTCTTTGTTTGTGCACAATTTTACTTTTAAGGGGTAAAACACGCCACAAAACGTAACTTGGCATATTCGATTTGGAGGGAATAGCCAACCCATGAAATATACAAAATGTGATTCATATAAAACTTGAAATGTAACTAGCGTTCTTGTAAAACTTCATAATCAATTTTTGAAAAAAATTCAAAATTTGATAATTACGGCCCCACTATTAATGAATTTTACGAAATGGAAACTTTTGTTACAGCATAAACTGAAGAAGCTTTCACGCCACATACATCAATGTGTAATGAAGCTGGTTTCTTTTATATCATTTTTGGAAAATAATTTATACACAATATGTTGTCGGATTATGTGCAACATATCTAATTAAAATATGTACACGATCATTATTATTGTAATAATTTGTTGTACATAATTTTGTTGTATTATGTAAATTGTTATATTACGTTTTCAATTCATTTTTTCGTTTTGTGTTTTAGTTTACTGTTTCACAAATGTGTATACTTTAAACTGAAAATAATAAATAATTGCTATGATACAAAATTGCTACGATAATGATAATCAGTAAAGAAATGGTTAAAACATAAAGTTATTGTACACTATGCATAAAAAATGAACGACATTGCTTCACATAGTACACAAGACAGACATATAAAATTATTTACAAAAAAATATAAAGTCGATAGTACGGTAGGGAAAGACAATAACGATGATAATATCGCAGTAAAGAATAGGGTGAATTAAAACATTTATATCTTTGTATAACTGTAGGAGATGGAAAAAATAAGTTATTACCTTCGACCATAAATATAATAGACTGGCCCTGACGTCATTTTCGTGGCTCCAACATCTCTGGGCTGAAGTCACGTGAATGTTGGCAAAATATGGTTGTTTCGTGTTGCGCTTATGGCTGTACTCAGCGTTTTGTCGGGGGAAATGGCATTACATTTCACGTGTGTTTCTATGATAGTGCAGATGCGTTTATTGAAATCTGCTGAAGTGACTTTTATATGTTTTTTACACTTGAAATAGAGTATCACGTAGATTAAAGTGCTTAAAGCGATGCCTGTAAAGTCAGACTCATATTACATTTTGGAACGTATCTGTGATAATTCGGTTACACAAGTAAGTATAACTGTTTCTCGTTCCTACTCATAGGTTCCCTAAGGATGAAAACCGAAGGCAGCTTTGGATACAGGCCCTGAAACGAAAAAACTTTAAGACATCTGCACATACGCGCCTTTTTGTATATACAAGTGAAATTATAATAAGGTTCTTAAGAGCACCTATAGTCGACACATGAAGAGGATTTTTTTCTACCTTCTAATACTATTAAATAAATGTAGGCTCCAAAATTATTTTCTAAAACTTCAGAGTCTCACCTTTCATCTAAAATATCTTTCTTTTTTTTCAAACTGATAGTTTAAACTTTTGTAAAAATAGTAGGAACTGAACCTTTGAAGTGCACCTAAAATTGATACTCTAAAATGGACCTGCTCCTAAAGTCGACAATTTTGGCACCTATAGTTGACATAATTCCCATATCCCATTTTCTTTTATAAGTGACTAGAGCTCAAAACGCAGCGAATCTAGTATTTAAAGTTGTGACACGAGCCCACTCTTACTGTTTAAAAGAATTTTAACGACATTTTACTTTAATTGATAGTTTATAGTAATTTCGTCCCGCTGCCCACCAGAGGGGCGTCGATGTATTTGTTAGATTTTATAAATGGTACTGTGAACAGATCCAGGTCAAATGTAGTTCTGACATAATTTTTCGCAAATAAAAAAGCAATATTTGTTGGAAGCGTTTCGCAGTAAATTGAGAAATGTGGGGAAAATACGATACAAACATAGGATGGCAGACCGCTGATTTGAAATCCCGCCACGTTTTGCCAATAGTCACGTGGTTTATGTTGGAGCCACACCAGCCCTATAGCTTCTGCACAGCAAGGCCAGTCTACTAGTATCTATGGTCAAAGGTTATTAGTCGCTCTTCTGCTGCTTCTGATCCTCATGTTACTATTGTTAGACGAAGATTGCGTGTATGAGCGCTAGCAGATGTTCTTTTTGTTCTTTCGACTAGATGATAAAAAAATATGTTTATCAGGTTGTTGATGGAAATATACAGGGTGAGTCACCTAACATTACCGTTGGATATATTTCGTAAACCACATCAAATACTGACTAATCGATTCCACAGACCGAACGTGAGGAGAGGGGCTAGTGTAATTGGTTAATACAAACCATAAAAAATGCATGTTTTTTACCACAAACCTACGTTTTTTTAAATGGAACCCCGTTAGTTTTGTTACCACATCTGAACATATAAACAAATACGTAATCATTGCCGTTTGTTGCATTGTAAAATGTTAATTACATCCAGAGATATTGTAACCTAAAGTTGACGCTTGAGTACCACTCCTCCGCTGTTCGATCGTGTGTATCGGAGAGCACCGAATTACGTAGGGATCCAAAGGGAACGGTGATGGACCTTAGGTACAGAAGAGACTGGAACAGCACATTACGTCCACATGCTAACACCTTTTTTTTTATCTTTTTCACTGACGCACATGTACATTACCATGAGGGGTGAGGTACACGTACACACGTGGTTTCCGTTTTCAATTACGGAGTGGAATAGAGTGTGTCCCAACATGTCAGGCCAATAGATGTTCAATGTGGTGGCCATCATTTGCTGCACACAATTGCAATCTTTTGCGTAATGAATGTCGTACACGCCGCAGTACATCTGGTGTAATGTCGCCGCAGGCTGCCACAATACGTTGTTTCATATCCTCTGGGGTTGTAGGCACATCACGGTACACATTCTCCTTTAACGTACCCCACAGAAAGAAGTCCAGAGGTGTAAGATCAGGAGAACGGGCTGGCCAATTTATGCGTCCTCCACGTCCTATGAAACGCCCGTCGAACATCCTGTCAAGGGTCAGCCTAGTGTTCATTGTGGAATGTGCAGGTGCACCATGATGCTGATACCACATACGTCGACGCGTTTCCAGTGGGACATTTTCGAGCAACGTTGGCAGATCATTCTGTAGAAACGCGATGTATGTTGCAGCTGTTTGGGCCCCTGCAATGAAGTGAGGACCAATGAGGTGGTCGCCAATGATTCCGCACCATACATTTACAGTCCACGGTCGCTGTCGCTCTGACTGAGCCAGCGAGGATTGTCCACGGACCAGTAAAGCATGTTCCGTAGATTCACTGCCCCGTGGTCTGTGAAACACGCTTCTTCGGTAAACAGGTAGAACTGCAACGCATTCTCTGTTAATGCCCATTGACAGAATTGCACTCGATGATTAAAGTCATCAACATGTAATTGCTGGTGTAGCGACACATGAAACGGGTGAAAGCGGTGACGATGCAGTATGCGCATGACACTACTTTGACTCAGTCCACCGGCTCTCGCAATGTCCCGTGTACTCATGTGTGGGTTCATGGCAACAGCAGCTAACACACCGACTGTACCCGCTTCTCCTGTGACGAGCCTGTTACGGACCCGTTTGCGTGCTACGACCATACCTGTTGCATACAGTTGGCGGTAGATGTTTTGCAATGCGCGGCACGTTGGATGCTCTCTGTCCGGGTACCGTTCTGCATATACCCTGCAGGCTTCAGCTGCATTTCGTCGACACTCGCCATAGATGAGTATCATCTCCGCCTTTTCAGAGTTCGAATACACCATGGTCACAGTTCCTATAACACTACACTATCACAGACGTCTGGTAACACCGTGTACTACAGTTGGTCTGCGTGCGGAGACGAATGCAGAATAACAATAGCAGCAGGCGCTACATGCGGACACTACGACAGCTAGACCAAACCACAACAGTGCACTACAGCCACACTTGTAAACACGGTCGTCATCGTAAACATGTCCCTGCAGATGCTGCTCGCCGACCGTGGCCCGTATTTGCTACAACACGCAACTGAACGTCGGAGGTTTCAAGCGTCAACTTTAGGTTATAATATCTCCGGATGTAATTAACATTTTACAATGCAACAAACGGCACTGATTACGTATTTGTTTATATGTTCAGATGTGCTAACAAAACTAACGTGGTTCCATTTAAAAAAACGTAGGTTTGTGTTAAAAAACATACTTCCGTGCATTTTTGTATGGTTTGTATTAAACAATTACACTAGCCCCTCTCCTCACGTCCGGTCTGTGGAATCGGTTCGTCAGTATTTGATGTGGTTTACGAAATATATCCAGCGGTAATGTTAGGTGACTCACCCTGTAGCCGGCCGCGGTGGTCTCGCGGTTCTAGGCGCGCAGTCCGGAACCGTGCGACTGCTACGGTCGCAGGTTCGAATCCTGCCTCGGGCATGGATGTGTGTGATGTCCTTAGGTTAGTTAGGTTTAAGTAGTTCTAAGTTCTAGGGGACTAATGACCACAGCAGTTGAGTCCCATAGTGCTCAGAGCCATTTGAACTCACCCTGTATGTGTAAAAGTGAGTTCATTGTATTATTTCAAGAACATGCCAGCCACTAATCGCAATGCTTTAATTGAAAGGAGAGAACAATCAGTATTTTCCAGCTATCAAGAAGACGAAAGCAGTTATCGCTGACTGGCAACAACTGGCCGCCATTACGCGGCGGACTTAATATTAACTTTTCTTACAGCTTTCCACGAGTGCAGAAGTGATAAAATCATTTTAAAACATTATTTAATTTAAATCTGAATAGCCCCATGAGTTAATTTTGCGAGAGTTCAAATACTTTCAGAGATACCATTTGTAGTATATCTGTGAACTTTGATCTTGACTGTATTTAGATGAAAACCAGTAGGGAGCCTGGCGCTCATTTAAATTGCAGACAAACATTTATTTTGGCCTCCTATAAGATACGGTCTCACCTACGTAAAGAAAATAATTAATGCTAATCTCTTATCTTACGTAGTGTCAAAAAGCATAAAACCAATATAGAATAATGAAAGAGACCCGTTAGCTCAAGGAATTCCACAATGATTAAATGATCATTTAGCGTTCGGCAAATATTAACGGGATTAACAGTTGGCGTCTCTCCTATTTGTAAACAAATGTAGTTTATACACATACTTAGTCTCGTGACAGTTCCGCGACAGGTTTGTTCAACACCATAGGTTCAGCCAATACTGACAAGTTAAGCCAGTCCGAAGAAGAACCTGAAGAAGCATCCTTGTTGATGGCCACATCCAGAAATCCGTGGATGCGTAGTATTCCAAAGAGCGTTACATGAGAGAGAGGTCCTGAAGAGAGTGGCGGGGCCCAGAAGTACAGGTCAATTTTAGTAGGAAGGGGCAGACGAGACTGCTGCAGATCTGTCGGCGCCGGCTTATATAACAGTAGGCACAATGAGGAGACCGCAGCACGCGCAGTTCTCGGCAGACTCGCGACGTAGTCTGTGGTGTCGCCAACTAGCTGTACAGCCTTGTGCCCAAGAGCTAGTAGTTGGCGAACCTCGACAGACCGCAGATCGCAAGCTGCATCTCTGGGCTGCAGCTATTGAGAAGTGGCACCGGCCATTGGAGGTGGTAACAGGGCATGTTACTGCAAATTGCAATTGCAGCTTCAGAAACATCTGTCAGTGTACGAAACACGTCGTGAAATCACTGTCGTCGTGACATGAAGAACTTGTCACAGTGACTGTTTTCGGTGCATAGCGCACCGAGCAATACGTACTCGAACGTATCGAATCAACAGACCGGCGTTTGCTGACGGTACGTACGCTGTTTGTTTGCGAGGTCTTAAGCTTAGGGAGATGCCCCATAAAGAGGAGTTGATTTACACGATTCAGCCATCAGCCTCTACAGCTGGCAAATTTGCTTACCTCCCTTTTCATAGTTTTAAAAGGAGCTAATGGAGAGTTTGGAGGTAGATTCGACACACTCTTTATGAAGCCCCCAAATGTTCCTGTGACGGCATCGAAATCTGGTAAGCTAACGTCTGAACAAGTCAGACGATACTTGACACTTGTTGTCTTTTCCAGTGCGTGAGAAAATTTGCTCGTTTTGTGAGCATGGCGTACAAGAACGCTATGTTGTCAGCATTTCTTTACTGATTATCATTATTGTAACGATTTTGTATCATAATAATTACTTATTTATTATTTTCAATCAACAGAATACACATATGTGAAACAGTAAGCTAAAAATAATGAAAAATGAATTGAAAACGTAATATAACAATTTACATAATACAACAAAAGTATGTACAACAAATAATTAGAATAATAATAATGACCTTTTACACATTTTAATAAGATATGTTGCACACACTTCGACAGCATATGGTGTACAACTTATTTTCCAAAAATGGTATTACAGAAACCAGATTTATTACACATGGATGTAGGTAGCGTGAAAGCTTCTTTAATTTATGTTGTATCTAAAGTTTACATTTTGTAAAATTCATTAATGATGGTAGAGTAATTTGCAAATTTTCAGATTTTTTTCGTAAGTTGATTATACAGTTTTCAAGAACATTAGTTACATTTCAACTTTTACTTGAAACACATTTTTTATGTATCATGTTCTGGAACCCATTCCCTCTAAACCTAATATGCCCAATTACCTATAGAGTTGTGTGTCATCACTTAGAAGTGCATATTGCAATATTTTGCCCCTCTACGCACCCGCCAAGTTTCACCAAGATCGTTCATTGACACTTGGGAATGTCCCTTGCTAGCTCCATCCAACGTACCGGGCACACCTTCACTTGGTGTCAAGCGCACCTCTGTTCCTGGTAAACCAGACATTCTTCCCAGAAATTTTATGCATGAGTTTATTTGCTAAATAGCTTCTGATGAGTTATAAATGAAGTTGAACACACCTGTTCTTTGCTTCATCGTACCATTCATGTGTAAATACCGTCCAATGCACCAACGTAAAATTACGAATTTGTAACAGACTCACTTCGCTGTTTTGTTCCTTCCCCTTCTTCCTTCTCAAGTTCAGCGTAACTTACAAATAGCTTTATTTTTCTATTTTTTTAAACACCATCAGTAATTCTAGCGACACCTGCCCAGACAGGTGCGCACGTCAGCATCCCGCTTCCAGGATTCGGGGAGGCGCACCATGCCCCGGATTAACGACCGTCAGTCTGAATGTAGTTTTAGGCTGTTTCCCACACCCGACTAGTTGAATACGGGGCTGGTACCCACGTCCCGCCTCTGTTACAGAATTTGAAAACTTTTTGGGAGCGCACGTTCTATCCTGGGGGGCAGAGGGGTGGGGGGGAGGGGGAGGGTGCGGGCAATAAATGCCAGGAAAAAGACCACTAACCGTAATTCTAGCTTACTGTCTGTATGATTTTCTATGCGATATTCAACCAGATGTGCCAAAAATCTTTGGATTCCATGTAAGCTCAAAAACTAATTAAAATTATTGTACGAATATAATTTTCAATGTTATTCAAGTATCTGAATTTAGACAATGACAGTTACCTCAGTAACTGAAATGTATCTTCAACTTATAGGTGCACTACAGGTTGATGTGTCGTGAAGCACGGGCATAAAAGACTAGCGGCTACCACTTCAGAAGATGCACGCCAAGATGGAAGGTAAAACTGCAGAGAATGCACACGATGTATTACACAGTCGATGACAAATGCCAGTGCAAACGTAGTATCGCCAAAGCGTGGGACCGTATCCAAGAATTTGTAGGTATGGAACAGAAGTCCCCAACGACGAGTATTCATGAGAAGGAATGATAAAGTCAGGGGCGTCTCAAGATAGGATTCCTGTGTTCCCAGTAAAAATAGACAATTTACGAGCCAGAATGTATAATAGTCTCATGTTTCGCTTGTGATGCTGTCGTTAGCAAAGACGTTTTAATTGTTGGATGACAGCGCATTCAGAATTTCCATTTGGTGTAATGAATGGCACCATCCTTTAAATGCGAATAAATGCAAAATAACTAGCCTAAATAGGCGAAGCACATGGACCATTATATGAATTAAATATCCACTACCATATTTATGAAGGATTATGAATTGGAACAAAAATTTACGACAATGGGTTCAAAATTTGTGTCAGATGGCAGGAAATTTCATTGAGAGTTATGACTGTAAGAGCGAGTCTTTCATTTGTTTCTATGAAACTTTAATAACAACTCTAATACAATGTTTTCTGGCATTCATCTTACATGAATTGCGTTACTACGTATTTCATAAATACTTTTATCATGCAATAAGTAGCCGGCCGCGGTGGTCTCGCGGTTCTAGGCGCGCAGTCCGGAGCCGTGCGACTGCTACGGTCGCAGGTTCGAATCCTGCCTCGGGCATGGATGTGTGTGATGTCATTAGGTTAGTTAGGTTTAAGTAGTTCTAAGTTCTAGGGGACTGATGACCACAGATGTTAAGTCCCATAGTGCTCAGAGCCATTTGAACCATTTTTTGAACCATGCAATAAGTAGCCGACGGATTTCGAGGTGGACTCAAAATATGCTTAAAAGTACTTCGTAAACGTTTCCCAATAATAACGACGTTACTGATGATGGCTGGGGAGAGGTCTGTTGTAGCAGATCTAGCGACAGAATATTTTTGCAATGACGTACAGTATTGTAACCAACCAAATGATTGATGTCCTGCAATCGACCATGTGTACAAATTGGAAATTGTGTAATGCCGATATTGTGCAGAGATGTCCGAAAGAAGAGACTTCACTCATTCATATAACAGATTGGCCTAGTTTTATTTTTATTTTATTTTATTTTTTTAATCTCATTTTGTTCGCTTTTGTTCGTTGTATCTGCTTGGGGCGGACGTCGTAAGACATCCGTTTAGGTTCGTTGTTGATCGATTAACTCAGTTTTTTTTTTTTTTATTACAGAGGGCAGTTAACCCTCTGACCGAACATGCTGAGCTACCGTGCCGGCGATGGGCAACGAATCCATCTTCTTCAGTGCGGATGCACAAACACACACATAAAAAAAATTGCATCACCGCGGTTCCCAGACCTCCTGAAAATAGACGTTGACTGTGGATATTGTATCACAGACACAGTCCCTTTGACTGTTCAGAGATGTCACTAAACCCGCCCAAAGACGTAAACAACCATGCATGAGCAGCGCGTTAGACGGAGGGGCTCCGACAGCCGATCAGTTCCAATTATTCCACCAGGAAGGAGGTATACGGCTCGTGCTTTCTGTAGTTCAATCATGCCTAGGCAGTCAATACCGTGGTTCGATCGCGTCCCCATTGTTACTTTGTGCCAGGAAGGGCTCTCAACAAGGGAAGTGTCCAGGCGTCTCGGGGTGAACCAAAGCGTAGTTGTTCGGCATGGAGGAGATACAGAGAGACAGTAACTGTCGATGACATGCCTCGCTCAGGCCCCCAAAGGGCTACTACTGCAGGGGATGACCGCTACCTATGGGTTGTGGGTCGGAGGAATCCTGACAGCAACGCCACCATGTTGAATAAAGCTTTTCGTGCAGCCACAGGACGTCGTGTTACGACACAAACTGTGCGCAATAGGCTGCATGATGCGCAACTTCACTCCCGTCGCCCATGGCGAGGTCCATCTTTGCAACCACGACATCATGAAGCGCGGTGCAGATGGGCCCAGCAACATGCCGAATGGACCGTTCAGGATTTGCATCACGTTCTCTTCACCGATGAGTGTCGCATATGCCTTCAACCAGACAATCGTCAGAGTCGTGTTTGGAGGCAACGCGATCAGGCAGAACGCCTTTGACACGCTGTCCAGCGAGTGCAGCAAGGTGGAGGTTCTCTGCTGTTTTGGGGTGGCATTATGTGGGACCAACGTACGCCACTGATGGCCTTGGAAGGCGGTGTAACGGCTGTACGATACGTGAATACCATCCTCCGACAGATAGTGCATCCATATCGGTAGCATACTGGAGAGGCATTCGTCTTCATGGACGACTATTCGCGCCCCTATCGTGCACAGCTTGTGAATGACTTCCTTCAGGATAACTATATCGCTCGACCAGAGTGTCCAGCATGTTCTCCAGACATGAACCTTATCGAACATGCCTAGGATAGATTGAAAAGGGCTGTTTATGGACGACGTGACCGACCAACCACTCTGAGGGATCTACGCCGAATCACCGTTGAGGAGTGGGGCAGTCTGGACCAACAGTGCCTTGACGAGCTTGTGGATAGTATGCCACGACGAATACAGGCATGCATCAATGCAAGAGGGCGTGCTACTGGGTATTAGAGGTACTGGTGTGTACAGCAATCTGCACCACCACCTGTGAAGGTCTCGCTGTATGGTGGTACAACATACAATGTGTGGTTTTCATGAGCAGTAAAAAGGGCGGAAATGATGTTTATGTTGATCTCTATTACAATTTTTTGTTCAGGTTCCGGAACTCTCGTAACCGAGTCGATGCACAACTTTTTTTGATGTGTGCATAGCCTACTTCTGCATTACCTCTGTTTGATTTTATATTTATAAAGTTATATTCACCTGGCCAGAAGTTCTGTTTTTTTTTTTATGTGTGTACGTTAGACCGCCTCTGGGAACCACTGAATAGCGAGCATGGAGGATATGGGCAGGGACTGCGGATAGGTGGCGCTAGATGGGAGTGTGAGTCGGCCCTGAGGCGTGCCGAGATAGTCCGCTCAATGGCGGTAACTCTGTGTTAGGGGTGGTGCAGTGGTTAATGTATCTGCCTCATAAGTAGGAGCTCCCGGGTTCGAATCCTGGTCCGGAGCACACTTTAACTTGTCGCCGATGATTCCGCGCAATCTCCCAATACAGCTGTCATCAATAATCCTTTCCCTTCCATTTCCTTTCTCCGCCTTTAATTTACATATAAAGAATTATCTGAGCTCAGGCGAGTGATGGTAGTTCTGAAGCTCCTTGGTCATCGACTGTTGTTAACCAGTGTCGTGCTGGTAGAAAAGTGTATAGTTCTGCATAAACTGTTCCCCTACTTCTGGATTGCTCCTGCCATTGCTTAACATTGACTTGGCTGAAGCACGGAATGTGTATTTGTTATTGGACAAGTAGTAATTTCTTCTCTCAAGAACGATCACTCCGCACTTCATTACTCTTAATGTCAAAACTGGCCTTTACCCAGCAGAGGTTGACCCGTCGGTGGTTGTGGGATATTGTTATCAGTTCCTGTTTGTATTTCGCAAAGAGGTAATTACTTCTACAGCAGTATAAATGCTTCAGAGGATTAATCAATGATCTGGCATCCAGTAGGTTTTGATCGGTCCTTCCATGTGCTGGTAAGCATTCTGGAGATTCTGTAGGATTATTGTGAGCTCGGTTGTTAGAGGACTTCATGATATTACGAAACAAGTATTTTGAGAGGTAGCCGAAATGTTAGTGCTAAATATGAATACACGTTTTCATTCTGTGCTTTGTTTTGGCCTTTCAGTTCCTTTGTTAGTGCTTTAAAATGCGTGCTGGAAATATGGTTATTAGCTGAAATTCACAACAAGTGAATTCCCTCTTAACTACCAAATGGAGGAACACAAATTCGTGTACACGATAATTTCAGCGAAGTCTAACGAAAGATCGCTTAATCATGAGAATCATTAATTCAAGTGTTAGTGGGAAAATGGTCTTATATTTCCAGTAAAGTTTACCTTTTTTTGTTTACAGTTACAAATTTAAATGATATTGCCTGTTGTTGTGGACACTTGTTGTGAATTTCAGCTAATAACCATATTTCCAGAACGCATTTTAAAGCACAAACAAAGGAACTGAAAGGCCAAAACAAAGCACAGAATGAAAACGTGTATTGATATTTAGCACTTGTATGTGTTTCAAGTCCGTTCATAAATGATTCTCCTCCTCGTCTATGCTCGGGAGACGTAAGGTGCGATAGTAGCTGACGTCATACTCTTCCAGAGGTCACTTTTCATATCGAGAAGGCACAGTACGGTCCTCCCTCTTAACTGGTTAATTTGTAACAACCAGATATTTCTGTTGAGGCGCCCAAACGTATTCATAAATATTCTTTAGTATTGGGGCAAGTTTCGTTCAAACTTGAATCAAAGAGCTTTGACTTAGTGTTCCACTATATTTCTACCGTCTTTTTTCAGATGTTTATAACAAACAAAAGGAGAGAATAAATGTCGCATATCTTAAAGAAACGAAAGAGTTGTTCAAAACACCAAATTCAACTAATTTCCACAGTAGATCGTAAAGAAATAAACGAAAGGGAAACTGAAAAGAAACTACGCCTTATGATACCCGAAACTAATTTCCAGAGTTAAAGAGACGTAATTCGTTGTTAGTTTTGGCTTTAGAGTACAGCAAACTATTCTCGATCCACTGGTTTGTTTGGGTGAACCTTTAGTTGGCGTAAAATAGTGTGCCTGTGCCTCTGTTGCATAAATCGCTCGATTGATTTAGGAAACTGCACAAACCTATTTTTGCACGCAGAAACGATTTTACAATCCGCTCAAGTAGACGTATAAAGTCCAATTAACCCAGCAGCAAAGCTGTTTAAAACAGCAGGTGCCGTAACTTGAAGGTAACTAATTTAGAATTTCAGACATGACAACCACAACTGAAAGTCGCTTGGAGCTTTTAACCTTGGGAGCGATTTAATGTGGGAGGCGCTTACCGAGGAGTTATTAGCGCTGTTCGTTGCATGCAGCTGTATGCTGTGGCACTTTCAGCTGCGTCGAAATCATAAAAGTTTGACAGTACACTAATCCAGAGTTACCAAATGACACCAAAAATAAAAATAAAATGAATATTTCTCGTTACGTCCAGTGTCACAAGTTCTACAATAAAATTAAAAAGTACTGCTTGCTACTGGAGCGACCGAGGCGTAACAACTGGAAATAGCCATGCCTGCGAAGACCCAATACCCCACCTATAGGGTACTCTGTTATTTGTAATTACTTAGAATACAACGCCAATTTGTTTTTGCAGCACACTCACCTAATGCATAGACGCTTCAGTAACATGTTACGGAAGTTCACGAAACCAGTCCATACCATTCACGGGTATTTGAAAGGGTGCAGTAGTGCATGATCAGACGCTTGCACGCGTAGGTATAACCAAGTGGAGGGTATTCTGAATATTTGTTACAAATTTTTTGTTTGGTAAGTTTACAAAATACAGTGTGATTATAACTGAAGTTCCGGATTCAAGGCGCTTTAAAAAATAACCACTGCTCAGAATTACGTAACATTATCGTAGAAAGGGGAAGAGTTATGTAAACAAAATTTAATGAAAATTTCGTCACTAGTGACGCTATAAGCCTCAGAATATACGAAATAAAAGATGCAGTGTACCAGGTTGTTCCGCCGTAAGTGTCTGAGACGTTCTTCATGACTGTCTTGATGCGGGGCAACGAGCTGCTGGTAAAGCTCTTTTACAAGAACAGCGACTGTGCGCCAGGAGCTCTGCAGGAGTTCTGGACACTCAGGGGTATGAAAAAGGCGTTGGTCCGATGTCTGCTGAGCGTCTAGAGAAAATTATTACGTATTTCAAAAAGACAGGTTCTTTTGAAGTGCAGTAAGACAAAGGGAAGAAAACAGTTGTTCCGATGTCAGTACAGGATGTGGCCACAGCACTGCAGGAGGGGTTGAGCGCTGATATGCTAACATATACAGTGCACATACAATTGCCCGAACCGTGGACATGCCTGTGAGCACGGTGCATAAAATTCTATGAAACATCATTACTTTGCTATCCATATAAAATTGCCAAAGGTCAGGAACTGCTTCTTGTCCACCTGCAAGTAAGACAAACGTTTGCTCTAGATTTTCTTGTTCTCGTGGAGGTCGACAGTGAATGGTCATGGAATATTCTGTGGGCAAACGGAGAACATTTCCATCTCCAAAAACATGTCAATATCCATATTTGAAAAATATGGGCAACGAGAAATCTGCTCGCATATCAAACGATATTGCTTCATTCTACAAAGGTAACTGTGTGGTGAGAGTTGACGGCATCGTTTATCACAGGGCCATATTTTGTCGAGGAGTTGAGCCCTGCGTGTTCTGTTACCTGTACCGTCACTGGTAAACGCTATGAGAGTCCTTCGCGAACGAATGTCAGTCCAGTCCTTAAACAGCAATGACGTATGGGTAGGGTCATTTTTATGCAAGATGGCGCGAGTCCGCACACTTCACCGTCAGTGAAGCAGCTGCTGCAGAGCCACTTTGGAAATGCTAGAATGATCAGCCATTTCCCTACAGCTGGCCACCCAGATCATCAGATCTTAGTTCATGTGACTTTTGGCTGTGGGGTTATCAGAAAGAAGCTGTGCTCAGTGGCCTGAATAGAAACATAGCTGAATTGAAGGGACGAAGTGCGCAACGCATTCTGGACGCGACCCTTAGACACTGCGATCTATTGTGGAACATGCTGTTTACTGATTTCAGTTTGTTGCAAAAAACGGTGGACAGCATATGGAACATGACTTTCCCCGGACTCACGACAGTTACAAATCGATGCCATCGTTGCTTTTTATGCTACGTTTAGCCCTAGGACAATTAAAAACCGATTTTTCCCACCCGATGTGGTACGAACTCGCCCTGGTGGACGGGCTTATCTAATTAAAGGTGTCACAACTGTTTTTGCTTCCATAGTGTTTCCCCGTTCTTCTATAATATTCTGTTCATATCTGACGCCATTAAGAGTGGTGGTTCTTTTGTACAGATTTTTGAATATGAAAGTTTAATTATAATCACCCTCTATATTGCCTGGCAAAAATATCAAAGCACCCAAAAGATGTGATCTGATGTCAATGTAACTTCGTATGTGTACACGCCACAGACGGATATACAAACGATTGCCGTTACAGTTCTCTGTGACATGTAGAACAGCCACCAGTGGGCGTTAGGGTTGTTACCAGTCCTGGTACGGTATATAAGGGGTCTGAACAGGTTCAGATGTTGAGGAATCACTGTGGAGGATATGGAGATGTTTCGTAGTCGTTTTAGACAGCGTCCTCAGAAACTGAGAGCTTGAAGGGGACTTCATTGTGGTTCTCCATTTGGCCGCCTGATCGAATCGTGCAATACCCAAATTTTTTAGGCAAACCGGTGTGACAGTAGCCTGACGTTGAACTGCGTGGGAACTTGAGGGCAGGTATGCTCACTGACAAGGTTCTGGTCGACCATAACTCATCATCACAAGGGAGGATCGCCATACTGCGCACCAACACATCGTAACCCTGTAAGTAGGCTGTTTAGGTTTTTATATTGGTAACGCCATGTAGCGCTCTGTATGAAAATCACTGGCTGTGCTTCTCTATTGTAGTGTTGGGCAGTTGGCTGTTAACAGCGCGTAGTGTTGCGCAGTTGGAGGTGAGCCGCCAGCAGTGGTGGATCTGGGGAGAGAGATGGCAGACTTTTAAGAGCGGACGATCTGGACGTGTGTCCGCCAGAAAAAGTAAATTTGTAATATTGGATATCATGAACTGATATATATATATATATTATGACTTTTGAACACTATTAGGTAAATACATTGTTTGTTCTCTATCAAAATCTTTCATTTGCTAACTATGCCTATCAGTAGATAGTGCCTTCAGTAGTTAGAATCTTTTATTCAGCTGGCAGTATTGGCACACGCTGTATTGCAGTAGTTTGAGTAACGAAGATTTTTGTGAGGTAAGTGATTCATGAAAGGTATAGGTTATTGTTAGTCAGGGTCATTCTTTTGTAGGGATTTTTGAAAGTCAGATTGCATTGCGCTAAAAATATTGTGTGTCAGTTTAAGCACAGTGATTTATAATTTTTCTAAGGGGACGTTCCATATGGCGACCCTGCCAGGGTACCTCACTGGAACCTTCTGATTTTTTCTTGTAGTTTGTGTAATTAGTGTAGCTATTGTTTATTGCTAGTGAGTAATTATAGAGAGAAATTCCTTTGTAGTTGTAGTTTTTCATTGTTGTACAGTAAAACAGTTGTGGCATGCATGTAGATTTGCACCAAGTATTTCGCAGCTGCGCTTGCAATTAACGAGATATTATTTTCAATGCTATGCTAATGTGTTTTCTTGTTATTGCTCTTCAAATTGTGCTTTTCTTGTTATCATATGAAATACGTGATAATTATGGCGTGTGAAAAACGTAACACTAGGCTCCAAAGTAAATTAAGAAATGACAGTGAAGACGAAAGCAGTGTGTTAGTGCCACTGTGTAATGAATTAACAAATATTCAGAATAGTAATTTGGTAACTGTGCATATGGAAATGGACCAGGCAATAAATAATTGTGTAGACAGTGAAACAATTAGGGAACAGGGATGCATTGTCGTTCAATTGGTTGGCAACAGCTCACCTCAGGAATCCGAAATGACAGGACAAAATTTTGCAAATAACGAAGATTCAGGTTTTGCGTCCTCACCTTTTTCTCAAATAAGTCAAGACACAGTTTCTGCTTTTAAAAATGCGAATATCGCCGGTTCAAATGCACTGCCGAATAGCACTGAGAAACATGTTTCAGACACCAGTGCATTGTTATTACACTTAATGCAACAAATGGGACAAAGGCTACAAAAGTTAGACACAACGCTTGAACAAAATCAGAAACAAATAGGACAAAATCTTCGAAAGTTAGACGCAATGGAACAAAATCAAAAACAGTCACAGCACCAAATGGAACAAAATCAGAAACAAATTAAAAAAACACTTCTACAAACACGTGAAGATTTAACTACTGAGTTACATAACATCGAATCGAAATGTCAAAAAGTCTGTAATGACGTAAAAACACAAATTTGTGAGCATTTTCAACCTGTTTTTTCGCGGCATGAAAATGCATTACAGAATCATGAAGCAGCCATAAAAGAATTGCAAACTATTATTCATGAAAATCACGAGACCTTGCAGGCTAAAATTGACTCAGTTGCATCTACCGATTCGGTTATGCAACTTGCAAAAACTCAGGAAAACTTAAAGGACACAGTAGACACTCTGAAAATTGGTTCAGAAAGACACATGGAGGAAATTAGTTCATTATCAGAGAAAGTAGTCGAACTTTCGGATCAGCTAAATAATTTATCTACGAAGGTAGATGATAATCTGAATGACAAGACCAGTAGTCTTTAATGACACAGAAGAGTATGAACAAATTAGAAAATTCAAACAAAATCAGAATCAAATCAATACACACTACAAAAGAGAAATCCGGGAAGTACAAGATCAGTTGACATAGGTAATACAAGAATTACATATTTCAGAGGACACTCGCACTCCAATACGGGAAGAGGGACATAGAAATATGGAACAGCCACAAACTAATAACACAGAGCACTTCGGAAATTATGAAAGAAATTGGCAAGGTACACCGAATTTTGAGATGGAACCGCCGAAAAGATGTAACAATGACCGATATGCGACTCGCCGACATGATGATTTTGACTATAAGCTGTTCATTACTACACATAAATTCAAAACATTTAAGAATTAAGGCAACGACATTCATCCACAAGCATGGCTCCATCAATTCTCTCATTGTTTTCCTCCCAACTGGTCATTGGAGCACAGGTTAGAATTTGTGTGTGGCTACTTAGAGAATGAACCAGCTGTAAGAATGCGATCGGTCATACACGATTGTCAGAGTGAAGGAGAATTTTATCATGCCTTCCTCTCAGCATATTGGTCTCAAGCTACACAAGACCGAGTAAAACATAGCATCATAATGATGAAACATTTCGAACAATATGAATTTTCAGTCTTGTGAAATATTTTGAAGACATGTTGCACAAGAATCAGTACCTGTCAAACCCATACAGCCCCTCAGAGCTCATCCGCATTTGCTTAATCAAATTGCCTGAACATTTACGACGTATTATTTTGGCAGGACGTTTCAAAGACGACATTGAAGCTTTTCAGGGACTCTTACAAGAAATGGTAATTGATACTGACAATCGTGGGACGTGAAAACAGTAACACAACAATTACAGGTCACATCCGTCACAATTCTGTGACGACAGAAACAATAACTGGACACGACAAGGCTATTCTTACAACACAAATCGTGACCAAACCAGACACCACCCGTATGACAACCGTTGGCAGAGTAAAAATAATTACAGAGAAAGATCGCATTTCCATAGTAATGCATATGACAGAGACAATCAGAGAAACAGACATTATAGAAACCGAAATAATTATTATCAAGGGAGACAGAATAACTTCAGACGCAACGGTCCACTTCACAGTTATGACTCATGGAGAAATTCTCCACCACGTGACCCACAAGAAAAAAATTACAGAAACTAGCGACGTGAGGACAGGCGTTATAATCATAACGGCAGACCTGAATTTCATCAGAACTGGCGAGATTCAAACAGACAGGGCCCTCTCGACAAGGTGAATTGGTAGAAGTTAGTCCTCCTAATCCTAATAACGACGCGCGCCAACAAAGAGACAGACAAAGACTCGCACCGCAGGCAGCCACGTGCGGCGGCTGGCTCAGAGAAAAATGACATAGACGTTAACCTTGAGAAAAATTTTAGCATTCTTTACCGATGTATACAACATGATAATTGCTTTGAAGTTGAAACTCTGCGCACTAGAAAGGGTAAAAGATTTCACCACATTTCACATGTAGAACCGTTTATTGAAAGATAATCTGCTTTTTAACTTAGTCTTTGCCATAAAACTTTTCACTTCAGGCTACTAGTACGCTTTGTCACACTTAAAAACTGATAACATGCAACAATGTTTTGAAGTTAACTATCCAGTCAAGAACCAAGAGAACTTATTTAAACAGAAATTACTAATGCATTGTTATAGTGAACAGACGACACAATGTTGTTATTTGTACATTCTTGCTTGTTAGTTGCACGATTATGTTACGAATATACGGCTTACATACTTAGAACATATACTGCTAATGAGATTTTAATGCAACATTTTGATTTACTTGAAAATACATTCTGGATTTAAAGTACTTTCTGAAAGATACCAGATGACACAGTGGTTAGTTTATTTGACAGCTACACGATTATATCATGACGCTACTAATGTGTGACACAATTTACATTGTTGCTTTTGCGGTGTATCTGTTTTATGTCTGCACAGTTTTTCTGTATTATTCTGGAAAGTAAAACATGTTTTAGTAGTAACTTTGTGGTATAGCTACAATGAGACAATACGTTACAGTACAGTACTTACATTATCATGGCAATAAGCGTAATAACTACGATATCTGTAGGCAAAGCATTTCACTTTTGTTTATTATGAGGTAAGTACATTGACTTCCACATAACTTTGCTTATGGACGACGATAATTACGACACTTGGCACATTTTTTACCCTTAAGTAATAACAGAGATTATCTTACAAGAAGACGCACAGTTTAGCGCTACAATACACGTATTTGAGTGATTAATTTTGTACTTAAGACATTTATTTTTAAAGATTTTTGAATTACAATGATACAAAGGTTTTCCATGATACATTTCATTCCATTGAGGGTATAATTACATTAATCCTCAGGGGGTACACGCCTACTTTGTGTACCATGTGTTTACCAAGCACAAGGAACCCTAGCTAATATTGTATTTGCTTATACAACTTTACACATCGGTACCATATTTCCCTAACACACAAATTACACAACTATCTGATCATTTAACTGAGAGAGACAAACATTATTTTTACTACGTCAGTGACACATGTTTACGTAATTACACAGTTGGATAACTTCACACTTATGTAATTGTATTTTGTCTGTACTGTGTGAACTGTTCATATTGTTTTGGAACCATTGTGATACTATGAGAGTTTTGAATGATGTATTTGGTATGGGATCATGATTTTTAAAGTACATCTGAGGTAGATGACACTATTGAAATTGGCAGAGAATTTTTTTTAGGTTTTGAAATTATTGCAGAAAGCTACGACGATTTTGAGATTTGACTGAGGTGTTATGATGTTATTATTACGACGACGATGTGTATTATGCTGTTGAGGTATGTTTATGATCAATAAGCTGATGCTACCGTATATGAGGATTTTGATTACGTGTTTATATGTATATGAATAATGAATAGAAGTTAGGGACTCTGGTTTGTGAAAAAGGATGTTGGAAACCAAGAATCGTACTTTAAGATCTATGAAATGTGTGTATATGCGTGAATGTATCACAATTCCGGCAAAATTTTTTGGACTCTGTTATATTTATAAGATTTTGTTTCTACACATTTGTAACGCAAATTCTCGACCTGTACAATTTTTTTATACGAGACTGTCACTGTAAGGGAAACTGCTGTCGTAAATATTTCGGTATGAAAGCTAAGTGACCTTGACGTAATGCGTTGTGGGCGCAGTCACCTGGTGAAAAAGCCATTATGTGGAGAAAACACAGGCCATTAACCTCGCTATTGACATTGCTTTGTAGAAAGAATCGCAAATATGACACACTCATTACTTGGAAACATATGATTATACTGTGAAGCTTGTTCTTTGTGCTACTTACTGAAATGCTTATGAATTGATGGGAAATATTTTTACATCTGCACACCTGATTATGACAAGTGTCTTTCTACGAGAGCTGAGAGAACTTCTACTGACTTATGAAATGCCACATGGCTATTGAATGATGTTTTTATGCTTTGCTTTACATAGTTGCTAATTTATTTGATATCTGGTTTCCATCTGTGTTGCAGCATTGGTTTTATAAAATAAAATTAAATGCATTTGCTAATGTGAAAACTTTCTGTCAACAGATCTGTTAAATAATAATTTTATGATCCACATTCTTCGAAAAAGGAGCACTTGGAAAGGAAAGAACAATAAGAAGGGACTAATAACAGTAACTGCATGCATAATTTTCTTTTCAACTACTTCGTAATTTTTTTGGTAGAATAACTTGTTGTGGTGCACCACTTTAATGAAATAGACACTAAGATGTGAATAGACGTTTCTCTTAGCTGCATTGTTGTCTTTAGTGTACTATTTTTTCTGCTTGAGCTATGCCATATTTAGGTATAAGTTATTGCATTTGCTGCTGCTGTTTGCCAGGCATAGTGATACTGAATGTCATTTTGTATTACTCTGTTAAGCCAGTTTTACTACTGATTTATTTTTCTTGTTGCTGCACATTGGCTCATATTAGTTGTAATGTTGCATTTGCTTTGGTAATTTAGATATACTGCTGCTTGCTTTGCCAATTTGCATTTTTTGTCATTGATGTTTGTGTTAATTGCTGCATTGCCTCGTCCCTTAGTTTATGTATCTGAGCTCAGTAGATTTAAGTTAGCTTAAGAGGGGGTAGACTATATAAGAAACTAACTATGGAGGATAGGGAAAGAATGCATTGAGAAGTTATACGAAAAACGTTTGTAAAAAGAAAACGTACTGTACAATGAAGAATAATTATTTGGAAAGAAGATATGAATAGAATACAGAAAGCAGGTATAGATAGGACTTTTTGGGAATAATGATGAATGAAGGGAGATCTCCAAGAAGTAAAGAAAGTTTTGTTTGCAAAATACTGCAGTAAAACAAACCCTGTCCTTTCCTTTTGTGTTATTCCTCTATGTGTTTGTGTACCCCTTCGTATTTGTGTTTTTCCTGTCTTTATGTGTTTAGCTAATAAGATTTATGTTGTAGAATTTTTCTAATACTATGTTATTTACTTTGTAAACATGTTTAGTCATTATTAATTCTGTTCTGTTTCAATGCTCATATGTGAAATTAATGTTTCGAAAGCTATTATCATTATTTTATTTATTTACTTACGTCATAATTCCTGTAAAACTGATGTATATGTTTATTTCCATTCTTTTGTAAAAAATGTTATCTGTACTATTATGTTCTTTAGTGATGTATTTTGTACCTTTGTAATTGTATTCTTATGTTGTAAATGTATAATTGTATAGACACCAGTTCTTCAAATTAAGTTAACTTGTAAGCATTCATTTCACTGCGCACATTTTTGTTGGTCATAGTATATGCACAATATGTGACAAGTTGGGACTGTTAGTGTTTGCACATGTGTTAATAATTCAGCAAAGGACTGGTTAACAGTATTTCTGGTTCTAAGGACAATTCCAAAAACTTTGTGAGTGCACAAGTGGTGGTTTATGAACTTGCTATATTGCCCACAAGACTCTTCGATGGTGATTGTGCACCTGCACAGTCGCAACAGATGGCTGCTGGCCATCTCTACAAGGACTACAGTGCGTCTACACCTTTGATGAGTCACCAATACCATTATCTCTACAAGGACTACAGTGGGTCTGCACCTTTGATGGTCCACCAATACCATAATCTCTAACAGGACTACAGTGGGTCTACTCTGTGATGACCTACCTACCAATATTCTTCAAAACTTCGACTGACTCTGCTGTGGGTTTGCTCTGTTGTGGCCAATTACCTGTCTGCATGTCAAGAGTCAGCACTGTCATTCAATTGCAAGGACAACACTACTTCTTCAAGACTGCATGGAAATCCACTATTTCTGTGTGCAGTTTCTTTTTCTGGTCAGACTTTGTGCAATGCAATTACTACTGTGATAAATGATCAGGACTGTCTTTATGAGAACAATGTTTGCCTTTGAACAACATTGTATCAATAAGTGTGTGCATTTGATTTCTTTGTTATTGTAAAAAAAAAAATTCAAATTTGTATTGGCCACTGCCCAAAACAATTTGTAAAATTTTTTGTGGGGAGCATGGGGGCTATGTAAGTAGGCTGTTTAGGTTTTTATATTGGTAGCGCCATGTAGCAGTCTGTATGAAAATCACTGGCTGTGCTGTGTGCAGTCGGTGGCTGGTAGGCATTGTTGTAATATTCGCTATTGTAGTGTTGGGCAGTTGGCTGTTAACAGCGCGTAGCGTTGCGCAGTTGTAGGTGAGCCGCCAGCAGTGGTGGATGTGGGGAGAGAGATGGCAGACTTTTAAGAGCGGACGATCTGGACGTGTGTCCGCCAGAAAAAGTAAATTTGTAATATTGGATATCATGAACTGATATATATATATATATATATATATATATATATATATATATATATATATATTATGACTTTTGAACACTATTAAGGTAAATACATTGTTTGTTCTCTATCAAATTCTTTCATTTGCTAACTATGCCTATCAGTAGATAGTGCCTTCAGTAGTTAGAATCTTTAATTCAACTGGCAGTATTGGCGCACGCTGTATTGCAGTAGTTTGACTAACAAAGATTTTTGTGAGGTAAGTGATTCATTAAAGGTATAGGTTATTGTTAGTCAGGGCCATTCTTTTGTAGGGATTTTTGAAAGTCAGATTGCATTGCGCTAAAAGTATTGTGTGTCAGTTTAAGCACAGTCATTTATAATTTTTCTAAGGGGACATTTCAACCCCTTAACAAGTGTGCCTGCAACACGAGAACAAATACTGGCCTCCCTATAACAATTTGCAACATTGGTCAAAGACTGGTAGCAGCCGTTCCCAAACAGATCAGAGCATGCATCCAGGCCTAGAAAGTTCAACGTCATACTGATAATGGGTTCATACTGCCAAGATCAGTATAATCACTGAAATGACGTCACACACTCCATCAACCTGAATATTTTCATATCGCTTCTGCAACCTCTTCTGGGTGCTTCACTTTTTTTGTCGGTGGTGTATGTTCCACAATTTTCTGATTAAGAATTCATAACAAACATTCAATACCTCTTCCACTTGATTCTACAGACGCATGCACTCATCATATCATGGACTGTCCCTTCCTATTAGATGGCCACCTAGAAAACACTCCAAAGGACTGAGGTTGTGGGAACGCACAGGCCAATACAACTTGCCTTCTGCTATTTACCATCTCACCTGGTGGTACAGCAACTGCTATATTGTTACTAAAATGTGATGGAGCCTCAACTGCATGAATAACATGCTTCCTCTTATATCCAGGGATACACTCCGTATCAAGTTTTTGTAGACTGTTACGACGGTGCCTGTAAGACGTCTGTAAAACGTGGTGGGAGAACATATGAACCTACAAAACAGTCACTTGCAAATTGTCTGCATAGCAACACAAGGCCATTGAGGATACAGTGAATGCATTGGCAGATTGACGTGTATCGATAATTACATCCTGTTATCTAGCAAAATGAATTTTCTTAATTGATTACAACATTATTGGTTTCACTTCAAAACGATTTATAAACGTAAACTTTGATTAGATAACTGAAACGTAAATGATTTGCCGACATGTCTTTGGGTATATACTTTTCCTCGTTCTGGTAATTTGTAAAAACATGTTTTGATGGACTCTACGGATGGTGAAACTATATAGACTTAAAACTGGGATGCTGAGCCACACTTTCAGTCTTTAGAAAGACAAATTCATTCACGTAACTCACTTGAGGCTGAAATTTAAATGAAAATGTTTCACTAGACGTTCGGTATATTTCCGTAAGGTAGTATGCCACATCTGTGTATGGTTCAAATGGCTCTGAGCACTATGGGACTCAACTGCTGAGGTCATTAGTCCCCTAGAACTTAGAACTAGTTAAACCTAACTAACCTAAGGACATCACAAACATCCATGCCCAAGGCAGGATTCGAACCTGCGACCGTAGCGGTCTTGCGGTTCCAGACTGCAGCGCCTTTAACCGCACGGCCACTTCGGCCGGCCACATCTGTGTATCTAAGGATTGAGCTTCCAGTCCGCAGGGTCAATAAATGTTTGACGAACGCAAGATCATAGAGTCTCGTAGAATATGAGTTCATTAGGCAGATTAATGGAGCTTTGTTTCTCAAATTACCTAAAGCACGATCGTACACATTACAAAATTAGTCACTTTTCATTACAAGCAGTATTACAGGATAGCTAGGCTGCAGCTTTGAGCGTTATTGCTGAACTAGCATGAACAGAGAAATTTATATTCTTGGTTTGTTCCTGTCCGGACGATGATACTGCTGATTCTGCAACTGATGTTCAGTTAATGAAAAGCTGCTCCAGTTCCTTTTCTTAGGACTTCATTAAGTTCACGCGACCGCTTTCGTCCTTTATGTTAGGCCATTATCAAGTACACCTGAGAGGTGAAGCAAAAACAGAAAAAAAAGCTGGAGCAGCTTTTCATTAATTTATATTCTGCATCAGACTTGCCTTGTTTCATAGCGGACTACGTAATAGGAGCTTTTTATCTAATTTCTGACGGTTAATGAGCGGATTAGGCTCGATAACGAAGTGGAAACGGAGTTTTGCATTAACGAATCTAGTTCGTGTCTGTGAGCAAACAAGTTAGGGAGATTGTTTCATTTCTGTTAGAAATAACCTATTTCCTCTTGTGACAGTAACTACAGTAGATTTACTATTCACCATGAACGTGTCCGGAAGTGTTTGCCAACAGCATGTGCCAAGACTGGTTTTACATTATAACGGAAAGTAAGGACGTTAATCGCCAAGGTTCTAGGAAGTCGACATTTCGGATAATAAGCGGTATTTGTGCTGAATATTCATTTCAAAAGAAATGAAACTTGTAGAGACAGTTTAAGTTCTCCAGACTTATTACAGATATATACAACTTATTAAAGGCAGCTACATTGCGAACTGCGAAGAAAGGGAAGTTAGCTTCACTGCTGCAAGTTAACAGGATGATTTTTAAGTGTGCTACGTGCTCAGAACGCCAGTTATAATGATTAACGCAAAGGGTCGTTTATTTTGAAATGTCATGGCTTTCATTACACTGTCACATTTTCAACATTTTTGTCAGTATCTTCACTGTCTGACACACAGAATCGGGGCAAATATTGCTGTGACAATAGATACAGTTTGACAGCTGGAGAGGCAAATAGCGTTGCAAGAGATGAGAAAGCAGGCTGTCGCTTAACGTCACATAAAGGGTGATTTTTGTAAGTATAAATGAAAGGGGCAAGTGCAGGAAAATGAAACAACCAAAATAATAGTTCTAATCAGTAGGCATGCGACAGCATGCGCCACCTAATATATTCAAAAAAGCCGCGTCCAAAAGTGGAATTATCTCGGGTATATGACTCGGATTCTATTTGTGATAGAAAGGTAGGGTCAAGGGTTCTGGCTAGCTCTTGTACTAGGGACCATTTGTATAATCAACAGAAGGATCCTCTCAGTGTCACTCTGCAAGAGAGGCGCTCTGCATCGCGGTGTAGCTTGCTCGCCAGGTTTCGAGAGGGTGCGTTTCTGGATGAGGTATCGAATATATTGCTTCCCCCTACTTATACCTCCAGAGGAGATCACGAATGTAAAATTAGAGGGATTAGAGCGCGCACGGAGGCTTTCAGACAGTCGTTCTTCCCGCGAACCATACGCGACTGGAACAGGAAAGGGAGGTAATGACAGTGGCACGTAAAGTGCCCTCCGCCACACACCGTTGGGTGGCTTGCGGAGTATAAATGTAGATGTAGATGTAGATGTACTGTGGTACAGGGTCAAAGTATGAACATTATACACTTCCTTCTGCTTATACAAAAGGAGCAAATTGGTTGGTTCTTTTTGCATCTGATGTGATCTACGGGGCCTTAGGGGGCTTAAGGTGGCACCATTAGTTCGTTGGCGGGTTCTTAGAAAATCCCCCAAAAAGATTTTTAACCATTTTTTCGTACCAATACAGAGCCGCGGATTGCAAGAGGCCTGCGTACAGCAAATGAGTGAAATTTTCACGATATATTCCTAAGACCCCGATCTCGAACAACTTCAAAGTTCCCTTGATGTCTTAACCCGTTTTCGAGATACAGAGGTTCGAACTTAGCCCCTACCTGTACAAGTGAAATATGCTCATAAGATCACGGTATGAGGTGAAAACGAGTTTTTATGAAGTGACATAGCACGGAAAAATGTGCTGTAAAGCGTCTTCTTTATCATCAGAAATGTTCTGAGAAATCCATGCTGTAGTACCGAAGCACATGCAAGATTTTTGTGCATGTAAAATCCAGTCTGAGGAGTAAAATTAGTTTTGCATTATTTATCAAAATTTTACTGACGCGTAAAGCTCTTTCTCACGTGAGTGACATGCTCTGTGTGGCAGGGAAAAGAAGGGAACCACCGGAGCAGAGTCCGTAAGAATGAGAGCGAGGAAGAGATAGATAGTGACTGTGAGAAGAGACAGTATCAGTGCGAATGAATGAATAAGATAGTAGCAGAAGAGAGAGCAAGAGGAAGACAGTAAGAGTCAGAAGGGACAGTAGCAGTAGGACAGAACGGAGACGTGGCTGTGAGACTGGAGACAGTGACAGACATACACAAAGAGTTAATGACAATGAGTTGGGCTGAATGATTCAGTGAGAACAGTCGTGTGGGAGTGCGTGGGTACGAGCGCCTCTCAGTGAACTGATGGTTGCAAGTGAATTACAGTTAGGGAAGCTAGGGGGAGTGAGAGGTGAGCTGATCGTTACAAAGAGCGCGAAAATGTTTGCATGTCAAAATTTTAGGTAAATTTTGAATGGTGCTGAGGAAGATAGAATGAGACTGCTGGAATCCAGTGTCTTTTAAACAGGAGCATATTGCCTTTTTTATGCTCCGATAGGAGTATATTTGCGCTCCTAAACACAGGTTCAGAAACCAGTGGTGGGGCAGCAATTTGGACTATTTGCTGACCTTGTAACATCAACGAAAATGGCGTTCTAGTGCTGGTACTGTGAAAGGCTGAAAGCAAGGGGAAACTATAGCTGTAATTTTTCCCGAGGGCATGCAGCTTTACTGTATGGTTAAATGATTATTACATCCTCTGGGATAAAATATTCGGGCGGTAAAATAGTCCGCCAATCGGATCTCCTGGTGGGGACTACTCAGGAAAATGTCATCCGGAGCAACAAAACTCGCGTTCTACGAAACGGAGGGTGGAATGTTAGATCCCTCAGTCGGACAGGTAGGTAAGAAAATTAAAAAAGGGAAATGGTTAGGTTTAAGTTATAAATAGTGGGAATAAGTGTAGTTCGATGGCAGGAAGAACAGGACTTCCGGTCAGGTAAATACAGGGTTATACATACAAAATTATATAGGAGTAATGCAGGAGTAGGTTTAATAATGAATAAGGAAATAGAAATGCGGGTAAGCTACTATGAACAGCATAGTGGACGCATTACTATAGCCAAGGTAGATACAAAGCCCACACCCACCACAGGGATACAAGAAGTCTATCTCCGCAGACAAAGAAGAGATTGAAGAAATGTATGATGAGATAAAAGAAACTATTCAGATGGTTAGGGGAGACGAAAATTTAATTGTGTTTTGTTTTGGATTCGATACTAGGAAAAGGAAGAGAAGGAAAAATAGTAGGGGAGAATAGAATGGCAGACGGGAATGAAAGAGGAAGCGTCTGGTGGAATATTGCACACAGATAACATTTGGTTTAAGGATCATGAAAGAAGATTGTATACGTGGAAGAGACCTGGAAAAATCGTAAGATTTCAGATTGATTATACAATGGTAATACAGAGATTTCGGAACCAAATTTTAAATTGCAAGACATTTCTAGGGGCAGATGTGGACTCTGACCACAATTTATTGGTTATGAACTGTAAATTAAGACTCAAAAATTGCAAAAAGGTAGGAAATTAAGTCGATGGGACCTGGATAAGTTGAAAGAACCAGAAGTTGTTGAGAGTTTCAGAGGGAGCATTATGAAACGGCTAACTAGAACAGGGAAAAGAAATACAGTAGAAGACGAATGGGTAGCTTTACGGGATGAAATAGTGAAGGTAGGAGAGGATCAAAAAGGTAAAAAGGCAAGGCCTAGTAGAAATATTTGGAGAACACAGAAGATATTGAATTTAATTGATGAAAGGAAAATTATAAAAGTGCAGCAAATGAATCAAGCGAAAGTGAATACCAACGTCTAAAAAATGAGATTAACAGGAAGTGCAAAATGGCTAAGCAGGAATGGCTAGAGGAGAAATGTAATGATCTGGAAGCATATTTCACTAGAGGAAAAACATAACAGGCTACAGGAATATTAAAGAGAATTTTAGAGAAAAGAGAAGCGGCTGTATGAATATCAAGAGCTCAGATGGGAAACTAGTTCTGACCAAAGAAGGAAAAGCTAAAAGCTGGAAGGAGTAATAGGGCTTCTATATAAGGAAGATGAAGGAAATGTTACAGAAGTGGAAGAGGACGTAGATGAAGATAAGATGGGAGATATGACACTGCGAGAAGAATGAAAGACCTATGTTGAAACAAGGCCCGAGGTAGGGCTACATTCCGTGGGAACTGCTATAGCCTTGGGAGAGCCAGCCACGGCAAAATTCTTCCATCTGGTGTGCAAGATGTATGAGACAGGTGAAATACCATCAGCCTTGAAGAAGAATGCAATAATTACTTCCAATTCCAAAGGAAGCAGTTGCTGACGGGTGTCAAAATACCGATCAGTTTAATAAGTCATGGCTGCAAAATACTAACACGAATTCCTTACAGAAGAATGGAAAAACTGATAGAAGCCGACCTCGGGGAAGATTAGTTTGGTCTTCGGAGAAATGCAGGAACACACGAGGCAATACTGACCGTACGATTTACCTTAGGAGATAGATTAAATAAAGCCAAGACTATGTTTAGAGCATTTGTAGAAATCGAGAAAGCTTTTTCCAGTGTTGACTGGAACAAACTCTCTAAAATTCTGAACGTGGCAAGGGTAAAATGCAGGGAGCGAAAGGCTATTTACGACCTATATAGAAACCAGATGGAAGTTATAAGAGTCGAGGGGCATGAAATGGAAGCAGTCATTGAGAAGGGAGTGAGACAGCGTTGTAGTCTACCCCGAATTTATTCAATCTGCACACTGAGTATTCAATAAAGGAAAACAAAGAAAAATATGGAGTAGAGATCCAAGTTTAGGGAGAAGAAACAAAAACCTTGAGGTTTGGCGATGACATAATATTGTCAGAGACAGCAAAAAACTCGGAAGAGCAGTTGAATGGAGTGGACAGTGACTTGAAAGGAGGATCAACAAAAGCAAGACAAGAATAATGGAATGTAGTCGAAATAAATGAGGTGACACTGAAAGAATTAGATTAGGAAACGAGACACTTAAAGTAGTAGATGAGTTTTGTGATTTGAGCAGCAAATTAACTGATGGTGCCCGAAGTAGAGAGGATACTAAACGTAGATTAGCAATGGCAAGAAAAGCGTTTCTGAAGAAGAGAAATTTGTTAACACTGAATATAAACTTAAGTGTTAGGAAACCTTTTCTGAAGGTATTTGTCTGGAGTGTAGCCGTGTATGGAAGTGAAACAGGCAGATAAACAGTTTGGACTAGAAGAGAACAGGAGCTTTTGAAATGTGGTGCTACAAAAGAATGCAGAAGATTAGATGGGTAGGCGGTGCTGAATAGATCTGGGGAGATAAGAAATTTATGGCACAAATTTACTAAAAGAATAGGACACATTCTGAGACGTCAAGCGATCACCAGTTTAGTATTGGAGAGAAGTGTGGGGGGTAAAAATTGTAGGGAGACACCAAGAGATGGAAACAGTACTCAGATTCAGAGGTTGCAGTCGTTATTCTGAGACGAAAGGCTTGCACAGGACAGAGCGTCGTAGAGAGATGCATCAAACCTGTCTTTGGACTCGAGACCACAACAACAATTGTGTATAGCTCGCTGATTCGTTTACAGTTCAGTCACAAACACATATTATGTCAATGAGTCTCATACAATTAATTAGTCACTGAAAAGATTCAGATACGACAAAGTGCCATCCAATGAAATTGCTGAATCAAAAATCATATTCTCCGGATATAGTATGCAAAGTAAATAGTGTCTTAATAAGCGCTTAATGACTGTTAACACAAAGAAAACTGTTGAAATTAGTTTTGAGAACGTAACTATGCCGCGCAGCGAGCATGTATCGATATTGAGTAATACACATGACACGATGTGTTCTCAGTAATAAATGAACGGAATTCAAATAGAAAAATGCGAGTAACTACTTATTTCAGTAGTTTCTTGTCAGTGATTGGAATTAAACGGTAAAGTAAAGGTAAAGTCTATCTAGTGAGCCCGTGACAGGACTGGAAGATCACCTATGCTCATTTCGATAGCTGGATGAGTGAATCTGGAGCCGGCGTGAAGGTACTGGAACGAGGAAAAATCCCCATCCGTATTTGGGATTGAACCCGGGACCTATAGCTTGATTCTCTACCTGTGGGACTACTCCGGCGACGGAATTACTTGACTGACCAAATATCAGAGATAATTTACAACTTGTAACAAACCTGTTTATCATAATGATACATCAGTTCAAATTATATTTATTTGTAAAGTGCACTGTATTTGTAAGAACGATGGCTGTTACCTTATTCGTTAAATTCTGCACAACTGCCATGTCAGAGATTTGTGGGGATCAACAACAGATATCTGAACAGTCGAGCATAGCTTTAGGAAGGAAGGATTTGTGCCCCCTTCTAGAATACTGCTACAAAAATGTGAACAGGTACCTCGTTCCACGAAGTATGTTTCCAGATGTACCAGCTTTGATACCAAGGGCCTCTGCGACTATATTTCACACAGAAACTAACTGGCAGTCGATTGCATTTTACAGCATTCACCGCAGATCCAACAAAATTTTACTTGTTTTTCGGACACAAATGTCTAATTCAAGAAATGACACATCATTTCTTGATTTTGCTAAAGTAGGATTGTTGGAAACAGACTCTACATTTGTTTCTATTTACTCACTGCTGAATCACACCAATCAACAATAGTCTACGTCGAAAGAAATATCAACGTAAACAGATAATACTATTTATTCGAGATGTATATTGCCGAAAATCTTAGGTACAGTAATTGTGCATGAGGAAATGCCGCGATAGGAAATCCAGGCGGGGGAGAAAAAAAGGAGAACAAAAGGGAGAGAAGATCACTTCATTCACTACCATCACTGGTCAAAACGCATGAATGTGCTCTGCACATGTCAAAAATGCTACTCGAAAGAAAAATCAGATCACCTTGCGGGAGACTAGGTTATTCAAGCTTGACAGATGTGAGGTTTTCTCAATGTCAAGTGTACTTCTATCTTACTTCACTAACAGAGTATTTCTAGACATAACATACCTCATAAAACATCAGAACTTTGTAATTTTTTGATTTATAAAGTAATTTTTAAAGCTAAAATTGTTTGGTAACTTTTTCGATTACTGTGGTGTTAATGTCATTTTACGTTTATTTGGCTAATCAATTTCCGACGATTAATATTGTTTACCACTGTTTCATAATTAGTTTTTCACTCAGTAGTAAACATGAAAATTACCAATGTAGTGTTTTGTTCTTGTTTCCTCAATTTATGTTGCTACAAACGCCCCAGTTTGTAAAAACAACTCTATACGCCAGTGCAAAAAGTACGATCCGCTTACACCAGATGTTGAGGCCAACAGTTTAACTTTCTAGCCGTTTTACGCACTGCTCCGTTGTAAGTTAATTCATGATTGAAGTGCGACCGTGATAAATGTGGAACCTGTTTCATGGGTGCAAGCAATCTAGAGTAATCCCTGCTCTTTCTTTTGCATTTTTATGTCTTATAATGAAACCAATGCACACTTAAATCTTTTTCAATTTTAAGATGACAGTGATCTCTGATTAATATCCATAAAAGTCACCAGTGCAATAAAAAGTACTTACAATATCAGAGGTATTAGTGATCTTTCTCCAACAGTTATATTTGTCTATGATGTTCATTTCTTTCCTGACTCGTAATATTTTCTTGTGACATTACTACACTGTCTGAAACAAAAAATGGAGTACCTAGAAGACATGATCGGATATCAATGTAACTTCGTAGACGTACGCACCAGCGGCGGCATGAGTACGTTAGTGTTGATCGTGTTTAGTGTCGTTACCAGTCCTTTGGTAGGGTATATGAGGGACGCCAACAGCGTCAGACGCTGAGTGATCACCGTGGAAGACACGGAGATGGAAAAATTGGAAATTTGTAGTAACTTCCTATAGGACCAAACTGCTGAGGCCACCGATCTCTAGGCTTACACACTACTCAATCTAACTTAAAATAAGTTACGCTAAGGACAACACTCACACCCATGCCCGAAGGAGGAGTCGAACCTCCGACGGAGGGAGCTGCCGAACCGTGGCAAGACGCCCTAGACCATGCGGCTACCTCGTGCGGCGACTCCGAGATGCTGCGTAGTTGTATGAAACAGCGTTATCGGCACCCGCAGGCTTGAAAGGGGTCACATTGTAGGCCTCCATTTGACGTGACGGTAGCATCGAGCATTATCTAGATTTGTGGAGCATTCGGCCGAGACAGTGCCCGGATGTTGGACTGCATGAGAACGTGAGGGTAGGCATACTCTTCGTCAAGGTTCCAGGTTCCAGTCGACAACGTCCGATCAGCACAAAGCAGGATCGCCGTACTGTGCACCAAGCACATCGTAGCCCCTTCACATCTGCTCCTGCCGTTCCAGAACAGGTAATGGACTTCCTGCAACATTGCGCGTCAACCCACCCTATTGATCGGAGACTAGCAACAGCCGGACAAGGGCATTACAGTCTCACGCGTGGGCTGCCTTTAACTCCAGACACAAACAGCTGCGTTTGGAGTTATGCCGTGATCAGAAAGCGTGGACTGCTGACGAATGGCATCGCATCGTGTTCAGCGATGAATCGCAGTTATTCATTGTCCCAATTGATCATCGTCGGCGAGAATGGAGGCGACATGGGGGGCAGGTCCCGTTCTTCCAATGTTTTTGAAGAGACACAGCTGTGTTATCGATGTTGTCATGGTGTTGGCAGCCAACACGTATGATTTCAGATCACTGCTGGTAGTGACTGAGGGAACTCTGACGGCGCAGCAGCACCTCACGGACATTCTGCAGCCTCATGTGTTACATCTCATGTGACAGTACCGTGCTACCATTTGTCAACAGCACAATCCTCGGCCCCACATGGCACGTGACACTACGAATTGTCTGAATGATGTTGAGGTCCTCCCGTGGCCAGGCAAGATCTCCAGATCTGTCCTCAATAGAATGCGCGTAGGACCGGCTCGGATGTCAACTCCATTCTAGTGACAGTATTCAGAATATCAAGGGCCAGTTACAGTGAATGAAGGCCAGCTTGTCTCAGGGGAGGATACTAAGGCTTGTAACACACTACTCAACTAAATCAATGTATGCGCCCAGGCCAGAACGGGTGCAATTTCGTACAGATAAGTGGACTCATACTGCTCAAATGTGAAACCTTTGTCAATATCATTATCCGTTACCGAGATCCAGTGGTTTTCAATTACCATACTTATGCACGAAAAATATGCACGAAGTATCAGGTCTGAGGCGTAAATGTAGTTTCAACTGGTGCAGTGAACACAAGGCAAGAATTCTGGGGTCATCCGAAAGTTTCTGAGGTCACCAAACTATGGGCGTAGATGAGCCTGTCGTTGCATGAAACTTTGTCATCGCACTTCTGGCAGGCAATCAAATATGCCCAAAGTGCTCCTGCAGTGACAAAAAACTGGGCTAGAAAGGTGTTAACAAGCCTGAAAAGAACTTAAAATGACTGCCCAGAAATGCGTAAAACTGAAACGACTGTAAATTTAATAAAATATTTGTAATAACATTTTTACTCTTTTAGGACAGAAATTATAAGCCAGACGTTTTCGATAAATCGCGATCGATAAGCAAAGTATCCAGAAAAAATGTAAAGCAAACGATTTTGTTTTAACCTTATGTTATGCATACGTATTTGTTGTTTATATATCTCAAAGCACATAACTGTCTCGAAATATATAAATGAACTGTGACAACTTTACTGACCTACAGAATTCTTTATACGAGTATATAAACATCAGAAGCTGCTGTAGTAGGGAAAGGAAGGGAAGTCGCAGAAAAATGCTTCTATCGGAGCACAAAAAAGGCGAAAATGTTGCTCTTCTACAGACTCTGATAGGAAATTGGGAAACTAGCTGCCTGAATCCTCAATCCTCCTTCCTCACCAAAAATTTGGCTTGTGAAAGTATTCGCACTTTTTTGTTCTGAAAGAGTAGCAAAGAGACAGTAACGGCGGAAGAACGTGGGGCAGTGCTACTGGGAAATAAAGAGAGAAGAGACAGTAATGGCGGCAGGGAGAAGGTGGCAGAGAAAGAGAAAGAGACATGGATGAAGACAACAGCAGTGGGAGGCAAACAGAGGGGAGATAATAATGGTCAGTAAGAGACAGCGGCAGTAAAAGAGAAAGATGGATCGATATAGCAGCAATGGGAGCGAAAGAGAGAGGAGACTGAGAAAATGATACAGAGATGAGCGGATACCACACATAGGCTTGGTGGTAAGACAGGTGAACTCTCACACGTATGTTGTAGGGGAGGACAATTACCCTCACAACCCCCGCCCACCACCCCCCAATCCTTATGCCCCTGTGTTGAAGTTCCCTATATAGGGCTATGCGAAGCTGTTCAAAAAATGGTTCAAATGGCTCTGAGCACTATGGAACTAAACTTCTGAGGTCATCAGTCCCCTAGAACTTAGAACTACTTAAACCTAACTAACCAAAGGACATCACACACATCCATGCCCGAGGCAGGATTCGAACCTGCGACCGTAGCGGTCGCGCGGTTCCAGACTGAAGCGCCTAGAACCGTTCGGCCACACCGGCCGGCTGCGAAGGTGTAACTACAGAGAGAGAGATGATAAAAGAATTTAGAATATTCTGTGTTAAAAGAGCGCGAATGTATTCGCATACCAAAATTTTTCGTGATGACTGAGGCAGCTGGTTTCCCACTTTCCTGTCAGTATTCTAAAGAGGAAGATATTCCCTTTTTTGTGCCCCGACAGGAGCACTTTTCCGGTAGTTCCGTCTTAACGCTTCAAACTCCTTCCTAACAATGTCACCAAAGCCAACTATCACGAAACAGTCGCTGTCCATTACAACGCTATCCTCTTTGGAAAAAATCCAAAGTCCTGGTCTTTCAGAAACCCAATGACCACCGTCACACACCTCATCCTATCTATCTACCAGCCTCACTTCAGTTTTCAGCAAAATTCTTGAAACCGTCACTATCCAACGAGTCCATCAGCAGTTGCAACCCATCCCCCACATACAACGTGTCTTTCGTTCCAACTATTCCATCGGCAACCGACTTCTTTACCTCACCTACCTTATCTCCCACCAGGTAAAGAAAAGCCTTTGAGCGGGTGTGGCGTTCTGAAATGCTCTTCGAGATACAAACTCACGTATTGCAAATTAATTACGTCTTCCTTATGGAATCCTTCCTTCATCCCGTCCTACATATGTCACAACCAACCAAACGTGCTCCCTACTGCTTGTGTGCCTCAAGGTTCTGTCCTGTCCGAATGCCTGAGAAATGCGGACACAGATGTGCGGACACCGCCTCTGCCAGGCAGTTGGGGCACCGATCCTTTGGGATGAGGGAAGGTCTTCCTCGCGCTTGCGGTTTCCGCAAATATCCGCTTTTAAACTGTCATATCCACATCTTTCCCGAGATAAGGAGACTCTCCACTTCCAATATTTCTTCAGAATATTGAAGCTCCATCAAACCATCACTAATTATGTTAGTATTTTCATTTGGCAACGCGATTTCATGAAGCCAACATGTCGAAGAACTATTAAGCGTTTGTTGCTACTTTATTAACAATGACTGTCGGAGGACAATAACAAAAGAAAAATGAATATGTGAATTGTCGAGAAAGAAGAATGAGGTACACCATGTTAATTTGTTCACTGAAATCCAATATTACTTGCGGCTAATGAAAAGTTATTAATAATGTCATGGAACAAAGCAGAGAAAGAAAACATGGTACTTAAAGAATAAATTGAAGTTCAAAAAAAGGTTACGAGTAACTGGCAGCAGGAAGGTCATTTCAGCGATGTTTAGTGTTATAACATCAACAAATGCCAGTAGTACAGTTGTCAACAAAGCCCGCAGAGCAAGTATATCTGTCCTGCAATAGTGTTTCTAATTAATTAAAGAAAAGTGAAGAATTATTTTTCGTTTTCTCTGTGAGGTATGAAGATCAATACCACTGTAGAGTGATATGTAAGTATAAACAAGTAGGGATAAAAGTCTTAAATATAGACAGATTTAGATTTCGCTCGGTATGTAACTAAGAATGGCTGCAGCAAGATGTCCGGATTTCTTAATCATTTGTGATAATTTCGTGAGACTGATTTGCATTTTATCGGCCAGAGTGGCCGAGCGGTTCTAGGCGCTACAGTCTGGAACCGCGCGACCGCTACGGTCGCAGGTTCGAATCCTGCCTCGGGCATCGATGTGTGTGATGTCCTTAGGTTAGTTAGGTTTAAGTAGTTCTAAGTTCTAGGGGACTGATGACCTCAGCAGTTGAGTCCCATAGTGCTCAGAGCCATTTGAACTATTTTTGTTTGATGTGCATTTTACGGACTGTCAGTTATTGTATAAACACGATGTACTGCTCGACGTTGAAGCAGCTTTTTGCAGCTGCAATGTGGAATATTACTGTGAGTTAATTCAAAAAGCTAAAACTGTGTTTTAATATTTATAATGAAAGCAGTGTTCCAGATAGTCGATCCGAAGAGATCAAATGGTTCAAATGGCTCTGAGCACTATGCGACTTAACTTCTGAGGTCATCAGTCGCCTAGAACTTAGAACTAATTAAACCTAACTAACCTAAGGACATCACACACATCCATGCCCGAGGCAGGATTCGAACCTGCGACCTTAGCGGTCGCTCGGCTCCAGACTGTAGCGCCTAGAACCGCACGGCCACTCCGGCCGGCCCGAAGAGATCAATGTAATCTTTATTGCATAGAGTTGTGCCAAGTAAGAGTTTTGAATTAAAACACTATTCAAAAAATTCAGTCTAAAGAACTACAGTTTTGTTTTGTTTGAAATGATTAGCACGAAGACCTGGATGGAGGCATATACCGGTGTTTCATGCATATGCGAAAAATCGCTTTCTGATTGCTTGTTTATAGACTAGCAAACATTGACTATTATTTGAACAATTTATCTTTTTCGTGTTAAGCACCATCATATGATTTCTGGTAGTAATTTCGTTGTCGTAATGATTCTCTCGACTTATCTAACATGGTAGGTAATAGTGGAGTTTTAGAAAACTGTACATGAGTAACGGTGAGCGACAAACAGTACACAACCATATAGACAATTATTGTGGGGACTGAAAAATATGAAAAGTAAACCTTTAAAATGGTTAAAGAATAGATACTTCAAGGATGTATTTAAGGTAAACAGGAAATAAACAATTTTTTTAAACTTGTACCACATTTATTTTGAAACTATTTACTCGCTCTGGGAAATTACTGGTATTAGTGACGAAACATTCCCATTCTTTCTAGATCGTTCCTTTCCTCCAGTAGCGATGGGTTGTTTATATTGCACTCAGTAAACTGAGGCATCATATCTTGGTTCATTTTACAAAGCGAGGCATGTAAACAAAATAGTCGATCACAATTCGAAGAGCATTAGGGACAATGAAAACAAAAAGGATACACGCGTAGCTGAGTCACGAAACTCTACAATGAACCAGTAAACTGAGGCATCATATCTTGGTTCATTTTACAAAGCGAGGCATGTAAACAAAATAGTCGATCACAATTCGAAGAGCATTAGGGACAATGAAAACAAAAAGGATACACGCGTAGCTGAGTCATGAAACTCTACAATGAACCAGTAAACTGAGGCATCATATCTTGGTTCATTTTACAAAGCGAGGCATGTAAACAAAATAGTCGATCACAATTCGAAGAGCATTAGGGACAATGAAAACAAAAAGGATACACGCGTAGCTGAGTCACGAAACTCTACAATGAACCATGAACACCTAGTGCATTACCGAAATATCTTGGCAACCATCACTGCTGCTCGGGCTATTGACATACGACAATACTCGCCGCCAGCAACTCATTATATTGACGTACTGACAACGTAGCACGGTGTGAACGCCACGTTTCATTCAAAATGTGATAGATGTTACGTCAGCGGAGCTGTTGAATGGAGGAAAAATGAGGGTAGCCACCACTTCGGTTCAGGTAAATCCTTCCGTGAACCTGGTGTGTCCGCAAATCTCCGGGGTCTGCTTGTCTCCATGTCTGCATATCACTGGATGCCGTTCTTTCACCCTTTACATTCTGTACACTGTAGATATTCTCAAACCACCCTCTCCCCTACCCCCTGAGTATGCTGACAAAGCCGCTTATCTGACTGTTCACCACACCCTCCAACTCTCTCACGCCTAGCTACAACCTCACTTTAATCTGCGGGTCAAGTGGCGCAATACGTGGAAACTTCCAGTAGATCGACAGGAAAGCCTACTTGACGTTTCCATCGTCCAGATCTACATCTCCTCTGCTACAACCTATCCCTCTAACACAGTAAAGTATTAGGTACTGATAAGGAATGCACGTCCCTCCTCAATCCAGTACAAAGCCTGAAACCGACTAAAAGTACTAAAACTACTAACAGACCACACCTGGGGTCTACACCCCTCTAACCTTATCTTCACCTATAAATTCCTTATCCATTCCATCAAAACTTGGGCCAATGTTGCTCGGCTCTTCACCTCCTCTAAACTCTACAAGTCCCTTGAAATCCTGGAAAGACACTCACTATGCCTCGCCTCCCATATTTCCCTACCTTTCCCGACTCGCATCCTATAAAACCTCATCCACTTTCCCGCGACTTCTTCTCTTCCTGGAGTATCTTTGGTCTTCATACATTAATCGCAGAACCCAATGCCAGCACCCAATATGCCAAGCACTGATCACGAATCCAGGCCTAGAGCTCCTTCAATCCCAATACATTAATCACATAACCCAAACCCAGCACTTAATATCGCAAGCAATAATCATCAGTCCAGGTCTAGACCACCTTTTGTCCCAATACGTTAATCTCAGAAGTCAGTCCTACCCAATAATCACCAGTCTAGGTACACAGTTTAGTTACTATATCCATAGCCCACCTTCCACGCACAATCTTGTCTTATCCATTCTTTCATCAGGAATTTCAACCAACTCCCACTCCTTAACGATGGACTTCGTCTTGAGATGAACTAGATACGCCCTTCTTCCCAACTCTAGTTACAAAGCTCAATTTTGTACCAGTCTTCCACTTTCCGCTGTTTCCTTCCTCTACCACACTGACTTTTAGTAGCCACCTGCAATTCCACAGGGTATCATAGTCACACTCAGTATTCCACTGCCATCATGTCCATGATCATATTCCATCATCACCAGCATCACCATTACAACACAAGCCCAGTTAATCATCAGTGATAATGCACTGATACGCAAGAACGTTTTGACCACCTACCTAATAGCCAGTATGTCCAACTTCGGCACGGATAACAGCCGCGATGCGTCGTGGCATGGAAGCAATGAGGCCTCGGTAGGTCGCTGGAGGTAGTTGGCACCATATCTGCACACATGTCATTTAATTCCCGTAAATTCCATGGAGGGGTGCGACGAGCTCTGACGCCACATTCAATCACATCCCAGATGTGTTCGATCGGGTTCAGATGTGGCGAATTGGGGGACCAACACATCAAGTGGAATTCTTCGCGTGTGCCACGAACCATTCTATCGCATTTCTGGTCTTTTGACATGGCGCATGATCATGTTGCAAAATGCCACTGCCGTCAGGAATCGGGATCGTTATGAAAGGACGTACTTGTTCAGCAGCCAGTGCACGATACTCCTTGACCGTCAATGTGCCTTGCACAAGCTCCATTGGATCCGTGGATGCCAACGTGATCGTTCCCCAGAGCATAATGCAGCCGCCGCCAGTTTGTTTTCGTCCTGCAGTAGAGAGTTCAAGGATTTCTTCTCCTGGAAGACGACGGATTCCCGCCATCCCATCAGCATAATGAACAAGGTTGGGTTGGGTTGTTTGGGGGAAGAGACCAAACTACGTGGACATCGGTCTCATCGGATGAGGGAAGGACGGGGAAGGAAGTCCGTCGTGCCCTTTTCAAAGGAACCATCCCGGCATTTGCCTGGAGCGATTTAGGGAAATCACGGAATACCTAAATCAGGATGGTCGGAAGCGGGATTGATAATTAAGAAGGTATCAGGATTGATCAGACCACGCAACGCTCTGCCACTGCGGCAACGTCCAGTGCCAATGGCCATGTACCCATTTCATTCGTAGCTGCCGAATTTGTGGTGTTAACATTGGCATATGCATGGGTCGTCGGCTATGGAGGCCCTTCGTTAGGAGTGCTCGGTACATTCGCCGCCTGTCCTGTTTTACCGCTCTGTCCAGCATACGAAGTCTGACATCTGTAATCAGGCGTAGTCGCCCAACCTCATGACGTCTGGACGTTTTTTCACCTTGCTCTCGCAACTTGTTGAAGACACTCACCACAGAACTCCTCCAACACGCGACAAGTCGTGCAGTTTCCGAAATGCTCGTGCGTCCCCCGGGCCATCACAATCTGCCCTCGGTCAGTCTCAGCTAGGTCACGCCGCTTCCCCATACTAAACACAGACAGCACGCTCGCTAACACTACATACACAGTGAGCGTATCTGACTGGCAACCATTCCTCGCCAGGTGATGCTGCTACCGCCTCAACTTTTTATATCGATAGTAGGTCAGTGGTCATTATGTTCTGGCTGATCAGTGTATTTTAACTGTAATACAAAAGCACCAGAACATGTTTTAAATTATTAATATTGTTCATCAACGTGTTTTTAAAAACCATCACTTACCATTACGTATTTTTATGTATGTTAAAGCACCTTTTAAATATGAAAATTGGCAGTATCTGCTGGCACCACACCCCTTCGTGGGGAACTGAAATAACAATGTAGGGCCGGCCGGAGTGGCCGTGCGGTTCTAGGCGCTACAGTTTGGAACCGGGCGACCGCTACGGTCGCAGGTTCGAATCTTGCCTCGGGCATGGATGTGTGTGATGTCCTTAGGTTAGTTAGGTTTAATTAGTTCTAAGTTCTAGGCGACTGATGACCTCAGAAGTTAAGTCGCATAGTGCTCAGAGCCATAACAATGTAGCAGAAGAAACAAACAGACGATGCTGGAGGTAGTCATCGAAAGCTGGAGATTTTATCCAAATTCGACACTGCGAGTTTAAGGTGTTTGATTTAGGGGAGGGGACCAAACAGCGAGGGAAGGCATAGAGAGGAAGTCGGCCGTGCCCTTTTAAAGGAACCATCCCGGAATTTGCCTAAAGCGATTTACGTAAATCACGGAAAACCTAAATCAGGATGACTGGATGCGGGTCTTAACCGTCGTCCTCCCGAACGCGTGTCCAGTGTCCTAACCACTGCCCTACCTCGCTCGGTACTGAGAGTTTACCGAGAACTTTTTTGATCCAAGGACTTCGTCGCGGAAGACTTAGTAGCTAAGAGAAGATGCAAAAAGTATGGTTATTAATTGCAAATACATGTTTTCCTTTTGTTATTAAGTATTTAAATGTAGACGTGTCAGTGGTAGGTTTAGTTGCTCTGTGTACTGAAACAGTATGAAAAGGGAGCTCGCGTCATTACCTCTACTCGTCTTACCAAAGGACGCAAATTGATGTTTAAAAACGAGCTGTGATCCTGTGTTGGATGTATGCATGCATGTATGTATGTATTGAACTGTGGACCTAGAAACGACAGAGAGGCTTCGTCCCCGCCGTAGCCCTCAGTGGTACACAACCCCGCAACAGGCTACAGCAGTCTACTCGCTCCACCGCCACGCCACACCAAACCCAGGGTTATTGTGCGGTTCGGCCCCCAGTAGACACCCCTCCCCCCGCTAACGTCTCATTCCAGGCGAGTGTAACCCCAATGTTTGCATGGTAGAGTAATTATGGTGTACGCGTACGTGGAGACAGTTGACAGTGTTTGCTCAGCAATCGCCGTCATAGTGTAACTGAGCCGAAATAAGGGGAACCAGCCCGCATTCGCCGAGGCAGATGGAAAACTTCCTTAAAAACCACCCACAGGATGGCCGGCACACCGGACCTCGTCACGGCCTCTCCAACTATACTCAGTTCTTCCTCATTAGTTACACGATGTACCCAACTAATCTCCAATATTATCCTGTAGCACCGCATTTCAAAACTTTCTATTCTCTTCTTGTCTGAACTGTTTATCGTCCACGTTTCATTTCCATATAAGCCTGCACTTCAGGCAAATTCTTTCAGAATAGACTTCCTAACACTTACATTCATATTCGATTTTAACAACTTTCACTTCTTCAGAAGCACTTTTCTGCCAATGCCAGTCTACATTTCGTACGCTCTTTACTTCGGCCTCATGAGTTACTTTACTACCCAAATAGTAAACCTCAACTACCACTTTTAATGTCTCATTTCCTAATATAATTCTCTTAGCATCGCGTGATTTAACTCGACTATTTTCCATTATTGTTTTGCTTTCGTTGATGTTCGTCTTATATCCTCTTTTCAAGATACTGTCCATTCTATTCAACTGCTCTTCCGAGCCCTTGTCAGTCTCTGACAGAATTACAATGTCATCGGCAAATATCAAAGTTTTTGTTTCTTCTTCTTGAATGTTTATTTCCCTCTCCAAGTTTTTCTTTTCTTTCCTTTACTGCTTGCTTGATGTAGAGACGGAAAAATATCGGGGATGGGCTACAACCATGTCGAGCTTCCTTCTCAGCCACTGCTTCCATAACATAACCTTTTGCTTCCCATATTTTGTACGTGCTACCTCCAGAACTTTGCAAACAAATACGAAGTATTTTCTTTCTCTTTTTAGTTTGGGTTGCTCTCCGTCCTTTACAATAGAATAAGGCTACCTGTTCTAGTTTCACACCGCAATAGATTGTAGCATAAGGTACGAGGGTCATTTAAGAAATGAGGTATATATTGATTACGCTAAGAACTGGATAGATATCAAGGCCTCAGGAGGAATTGAGTATTTCTTTTGACCCATAACGTCCTCTCTTTTAAACAAATGTAGAATTGTAATGGATCCTGGATAGATCTCGGATGCAGAAACTACTCAAGATCAGAAGTATATTAATTGAAAGTTCACCTGAAAAAGAGAATCGACAGAATAACAATGATTTAAATAGGACTTACAGCGAGTCAGCTGTTGACCATAACATAGCTTCTTCAGGTGGTTGTAGCGATAAAATGTAGGAAATACAATGAGGTGACAAGAGGCATGGAATACATTCTGATACCGTGGCGGACCTCGTTTTAGCGCAGGAACTCGACGTGGCACGAAGTCAACAAGTCCTTGGAAGTCCTCTGCAGAAACATTGAGTCATGCTCTCTCTTTAGATCTCCATAATTGCGAACGTGATGTCTAAATAGGATGTTGTGCACGGACTCACCTCTCGATTATGTCCCATAAATGTTCGATGGAATTCATGTCGGGTGATGTGAGTGGCCAAATCATTCTCCTGAATTGTCCAGAATAGCAACAATAGTGAACAATTGTGGCCCGTTGACATGACATCGTTGTTTGGGAGCATGAAGTCCATGAATGACTGCAAATGGTCTGAAAATAGCGGAACATAACCATTTTCAGTCAATGATCTGTTCGGTTGGTCCAGAGGAACCAGTTCACTTCCTATAATCACAGTTCACAGGATTATGGAGCAATCACCAGTTTGCACAAAGCTTTGTTAACAACTTGGGTCCGTGGCTTCGTGGGGTCTGCGCCGCACTCGAACCCTGCCATCAGCTCTTACCAACTGAAATCGGAACTCATATGACCAGGCCAGGCGGCCGTTGTGGCCGAGCGGTTCTAGGCGCTTCAGTCTGGAACCATGCGACCGCTACGGTCGCAGGTTCGAATCCTGCCTCGGGCATGGATGTGTGTGATGTCCGTAGGTTAGTTACGTTTAAGTAGTTCAAAGTTCTAGGGGACTGATGACCTCAGATGTTAAGTCCCATAGTGCTCAGAGCCATTTTAACCATTTGAACAGGCCACTGTTTTCCGGTCCAACCGATATGGTCACGAGCTGAAAAGAGGCGCTGCGGATGACGTCGTGCTGTTAGCAAAGGCCATCTGCTGCCGTCTGCTACCACAGTCCATTAACGCCAGATTTCCCCGCAGTGACCTAACGGACACGTTCGTCGTATGTCCCACATTGATTTCGGCTGTTATTTCACGCAGTTTTGCGTGTCTGTTAGCACCGACAACTTAACGAAAACGCCGCTACTCTCGCTCGTCCGTGGTATAGGTAATGCCTGAAATGTAGTATACTCGAGACATTATTGACACTGTGGATCTCAGAATACTGACTTCCCTAACGATTCCCGAAATTAAATGTCCCTTGCGTCTGGCTTCACCTAACATTCCGCGTTCAAGGTCTGTTAATTCCCATCGTGCAGCCATAATCATGTCGGAAATTTTTTCATGTGAACCACGCGAGTACGAAACACAGCTCCACCAATTCGCTGCCGTTTTGTATCTTGCGTGCGTGATAATACCGCCACATGTTCATGTGCATGTCGCTATCCCACGACTCTGGTCATCTCAGTGTAAGTAACACAAAGGAGGCTTTTGACAGCATCTGGGAAAGACAGCCCTACAGAACGTGGAACTTTGCAGAGATCAGCAAACTAAACATTTCTCGCAGTTACGCAGGAATGATTGTAGTGAGGAAGTTTGTTGGGGGGGCGTGTGTCCTTTACGTGAGAAGAGACAGTGTTACAGTACAGCGGTACAAATTGACGATTACTGAGCAGTAGCTAAAACCGTTGGACGTTGTAAGCACCGCAAAAACCAATATTTGCGGCATTCTTACATTGAATTGTCAATGCTGGTAAAAAAATGGGTTAGAGACTTTCATCTGGTTTTAAAATCACTGTACAATGGTCAGTGATAAAATTTGCTTGTCGTTACCTAAGAGTCGTTTGGAATGACTTTGGAACAAGTGTCATGACAGCTTAATAACGTGACTAAAGCGGCTAGAAAATGCACAAAACACCACTTCAGACGCTGTAGCCTGGGCCGCTCTTTCCCCATGAGAACGCACGCTGCACATCGCAAATGTCGTAACAGTAAAACTTTACTGATGCGCGTGGGAAGCATTACCTCGCAGTCCCTACAGTTCCGATGTGACCTCATCGGACTAGAACTTAGTGACAGAGATGAAGTAATTTAGGCGGCTTATGCGAACAAACGAACGGGGATGGAGCAGTAAACCTTTCCAAACATTAAATCTTAGTACTTGAGATGTAGGAGACTTCTCTGAATTATTATAACGAGATAAATAAAAACAAATATGTAGTAAACAAACAATTACGTATATTATCTATGAAATGAGTGTAGTGTGAGCAGAAAGATTAACAAAAAAAGGGCCTGGTTTGAAGCATTTCTGAAACGCAGTGAGGCTCAATGCTTGCTACTGAGGGCTGGCTAATAACAAAACTGGGTAGTTACAGGATCATCCGAACAAAGCTAACTTTCTACTGAAACGTAAATAACACAGGATAGAACATGACCTATTGGTGGGAGTAAACAAATAACACCAATCTAGTAAGAAATTATATGACTTCTTGTGACACGTTTGGAGAAAACTGTCAAGAATAAATGTATTGAAAATGGATCCATCTGACAAACTAACATGCAGCGACTCTTCACACTTCAAATCTGCTACTGCAGCCGTTCTGACTACAGGGACGTGAAGAAACCTCTCTTATTTATTTATTTATTTATTTATTTATTGTTCCGTGGGACCAAATTAAGGAGAAGTCTCCATGGTCATGGAACGAGTCAATACATGAAATTATAACACGATATTAGAAACAGATAAAATGAAATATAAAAAAACATTCAGGTGACAAGTCGTAAGTTTAAATAAAGAAAATCAACAATGTAACACTGGAATTTACTTAATTTTTTAGCTCTTCCAGGAGCTCCTCGATAGAATAGAAGGAGTGAGCCATGAGGAAACTCTTCAGTTTAAACTTAAAATAGTTTGGGCTACTGCTAAGATTTTTGAGTTCTTGTGGTAGCTTATTGAAAATGGATGCAGCAGAATACTACACTCCTTTCTGCACAAGAGTCAAGGAAGTGCATTCCACATGCAGATTGGATTTCTGCCTAGTATTAACTGAGTGAAAGCTGCTAACTCTTGGGAATAGGCTAATATTGCTAACAACAAACGACATTAAAGAAAATATATACTGCGAGGGCAATGTCAAAATTCCCAGACTATTGAATAGGGGTCGACAAGAGGTTCTCGAACTTACACCACATATAGCTCGAACAGCCCGTTTTTGAGCCAAAAATACCCTTTTTGAATCAGAAGAATTACCCCAAAAAATATTACCATACGACATAAGCGTATGAAAATATGCCTGGCAGAGGGTTCATCGAAACACCTTCACAATAATTCTCTATTATTCCAACCAGGCTCGAAAAGCGTGCGAAAAAAACGAACGCCTATATTTTTCCGGGCCAGCTCTGATTTCCCTTATTTTATTATTCTGATCGGTTCTCCTTACGTAGGTCAGCGGCAACAAAATATTTACGCATTCAGATCATAAAGTTGATGATGGAAATTTCGTGAAAAGACCCCGGCGCAACGAGAAACGCCTTTATTTCAATGATGTCCACTTCAAATCCTGTATCATGTCCGTGACACTCTGTCCCCTATTTTTCTATAATACAAAACGTGCTGCTCTTCTTTGAAATTTCTCAATGTACTCCGTTAAACTTATCTGTTAAGGATCCCACATTGCACAGCAGTACTTCAAAGGACGACGGATAAACGTAGTGTGGGCAGTCTCTTTAGTAGATCTGTAACATTTTCTAAGTGTTCTGCCAATAAAACGCAGTCTTTGGTCCGTCTTCTAAACAACATTTTCTGTACATTTTTCCAATTTAAGTTATTTGTAATTAGAATTCCTAGGTATTTAGCCAAATTTACGGCTTCTAGATTTGATTGATTTATTGTGTAATCGAAGTTTAACTGATTCCTTTTAGCACTCATGTGGATGACCGCTCACTTTTCATTACTTATGGTCAATCGCCAATTTTCGCACGTTACAGATATCTTTCCTAAATCTGTTTTGCAAATTGTTTTGATTTTTACATTTCAAGACGATACACGACAGCATCATCTGCAAACAACATCAGACGGCTGCTTAGATTATCTGCTAAATCGTTTATTCAGATAAGGAACAGCAGGGGGCATGTAACACAACCTCGGAGAACGCCAGAATTCACTTCTGTTTTACTCGATTACTTTCCATCAGTTAGTACGACCTGTGACTTGTCTGACAGGAAATCATGAATCCAGTCGCATATCGGAGACGATATTTCATACGCACGCAATTTGATTACAAGCCGCTTGTGAAGTGCAGTGTCAAAAGCCTTCTGGAAATGTGGAAATCAATTTATATGTTATAAAAGTAAGTGTACAGTGTGCGTGACGCTAAAACTCATAAACTAGTCGTGGTACCATCAACGGAGTCATATGGTGTGGTTGCCCTCTGTACCCCATCCATGAAGAAGGTTCCCGTTTTTGAAGGGCGTGCTTTTGAAGACAGAGCTGGGAAGTTGCGCCCTCTAGAAATTTCTAGGACATTCAAGAACGTTCTGGAACATCCCGGAACATTCCAGATCATTGTGGAACGTTCCAAAACAGTCTTGAATAATGTGAAATGTTCTGCAACATTGTGGGCCTGGAATTCGCTGCTGGTGGGGATACCCATTAACAGGCGTATATAAACCAAGATCCGTCGTGGGTTCGAAAGTTTCTTATCTGTGACAAAGCGAGGAACCGAAAAAGCAGTGCAGTGAGCGAATAAAAACAAACACTGAAGCATATAAAGTGTACTTAGTGCGTTTGTTAGTAAAGAGTTGATTTGATTAATATTTTAGATATTGCCCAGACATAAAAGAAGAGGAGATTTTTCTAGTTCTGAAGCAAAACGGCGAAAAAAAAAGAACGCCGAAAAGCGAAACAGACGAAGAGCGTGAAACACGTTTAAGTTACCAACGAACAAGAATGAGCACCGTGAGATGCAGACAAAACCGAAGAACAACTAAGTGAACGGATTGAAGAATCAAGAATTGCGGCACAATCTTATAATAAAAGACTGCGAACTCAAGCCAGTCATGAAAATACCACACTACGAGAAACGCGGTCGAGGACAAGTAAACTTGTACAGCCTAACAAATGAAGCATTCCACTACGACCCTAACGAAAGAATATAACAAACACAAACACGTCGTAATTGGAAATGGCAATTCCGCGACGCGAAAAAATGCGGTAGAGAATTACCAGGCTTATGTTGCATGAATGGGAAAATCCTATTACCATCACTGGAAGCACCTCCGCACTGATTTTTACATTACTTGATTGGGGAAACTCCAGAATCAAAACACTTTCTTCGAAATATAAAGGCGTACAACGCCTACTTCAAAATGACTTATTCCGCAGTCACTTCAATCAACACTAACAGAGATGAAATCAATTATGTTTTTTCCACCGAAGGACAAATCTATTACAATATGTGATCATTAGTACCACTACCTAACGAATACTATAAATTTCAGCATGAATATTCATCGGAAGTGAAGAAACCGAAACCGATCTACGATGCACAAATATCAGTGTATTGAGACGAGAAGTAGTCCAAGATGCATAGAGGGTCTTACACGAATACAGTCAAATGATTCACATATTCAAAACAGCACTAGTCAGAATGATTTCTGATGACTATAAAGCTATTAATTCGAGCCGGCAAACGACCACAGGGAGAACATAAACGTCATGGACGAAGGCGCATCGTAATTACGGGCAACTAGAACACAACCCGTAACATAATTGTAGAACAACGAAGAAAAGGAGTACAACGCATTGCAGACAGGCACCGTTCATATGATACCCTCCAATATCCGTTAATATTTCTGCACGGAGAGGACGGAGATCTCATTTTAATGTGAAACAAATCCAATCTGAAACAGGCGTAGAAACAAAGAAGTTACTTCCAAGGAGTTCGATGCTTACCGCTTAATGATACATACAATCACATTCTCAACACTCGCCGTTTATTCCAACAATTCCTGGTAGATATGTGTGGAAAAACAGAAGCGGAATGGATGCTTTACGTAAGACTGAATCAGAAGAAACTACGCACAGAAGAATACATCCACTTACGAGACGCAATCATAAATGACGGAAACATTGACGACATTGGAACAATGGTAATCTTACCATCGTCATACATAGGAAGTCCGAGATACATGCACGAATACACTCAAGATTCATCCCACGGGTATAGACAGAATCATCCAAGCTGCGTTTCCCAATCCACAAGAAAATCCGGAGCTGTACGACATAGTAGTGTAAAGCATGATTCACGGACCTTGCGGGTCGTTAAACCCCAATTCACCATGTATGAGTGATGGAAAATGCACAAAAAAATACCCAAAACCATACTTGGAAGATACAAACCGGAATTGATGGCTATCCCAAATACAGAAGACGTTCACCCAAAAACAATGGCTTCACAGCAAAAATTCGAATACGAGGCAGATAATCAATGGATAATACCATTAACACACTACTTTCCAAAATATTTCAAAAACACGTAAACGTAGAATACTGCAGTTCAGTAAAAGCCATCAGACATGTCTGCAAGTATGTGAACAAAGGCAGTGACATGGCAGTATTTCAAATAGCCAAAGATAGTGAACAAAAAAACAGAAACGGCGTGATCCTCATGTACAAACTGGGAAGATACATCAACAGTAACGAAGCAGCGTGACGGATTTTCAGTTTTCCCATACACGAGCGCGAACCAAATGTGCTACATCTACACTCCTGGAAATGGAAAAAAGGACACATTGACACCGGTGTGTCAGACCCACCATACTTGCTCCGGACACTGCGAGAGGGCTGTACAAGCAATGATCACACGCACGGCACAGCGGACACACCAGGAACCGCGGTGTTGGCCGTCGAATGGCGCTAGCTGCGCAGCATTTGTGCACAGCCGCCGTCAGTGTCAGCCAGTTTGCCGTGGCATACGGAGCTCCATCGCAGTCTTTAACACTGGTAGCATGCCGCGACAGCGTGGACGTGAACCGTATGTGCAGTTGATGGACTTTGAGCGAGGGCGTATAGTGGGCATGCGGTAGGTCGGGTGGACGTACCGCCGAATTGCTCAACACGTGGGGCGTGAGGTCTCCACAGTACATCGATGTTGTCGCCAGTGGTCGGCGGAAGGTGCACGTGCCCGTCGACCTGGGACCGGACCGCAGCGACGCACGGATGCACGCCAAGAGCGTAGGATCCTACGCAGTGCCGTAGGGGACCGCACCGCCACTTCCCAGCAAATTAGGGACACTGTTGCTCCTGGGGTATCGGCGAGGACCATTCGCAACCGTCTCCATGAAGCTGGGCTACGGTCCCGCACACCGTTAGGCCGTCTTCCGCTCACGCCCCAACATCGTGCAGCCCGCCTCCAGTGGTGTCGCGACAGGCGTGAATGGAGGGACGAATGGAGACGTGTCGTCTTCAGCGATGAGGGTCGCTTCTGCCTTGGTGCCAATGATGGTCGTATGCGTGTTTGGCGCCGTGCAGGTGAGCGCCACAATCAGGACTGCATACGACCGAGGCACACAGGGCCAACACCCGGCATCATGGTGTGGGGAGCGATCTCCTACACTGGCCGTACACCACTGGTGATCGTCGAGGGGACACTGAATAGTGCACGGTACATCCAAACCGTCATCGAACCCATCGTTCTACCATTCCTAGACCGGCAAGGGAACTTGCTGTTCCAACAGGACAATGCACGTCTGCATGTATCCCGTGCCACCCAACGTGCTCTAGAAGGTGTAAGTCAACTACCCTGGCCAGCAAGATCTCCGGATCTGTCCCCCATTGAGCATGTTTGGGACTGGATGAAGCGTCGTCTCACGCGGTCTGCACGTCCAGCACGAACGCTGGTCCAACTGAGGCGCCAGGTGGAAATGGCATGGCAAGCCATTGCACAGGACTACATCCAGCATCTCTACGATCGTCTCCATGGGAGAATAGCAGCCTGCATTGCTGCGAAAGGTGGATATACACTGTACTAGTGCCGACATTGTGCATGCTCTGTTGCCTGTGTCTATGTGCCTGTGGTTCTGTCAGTGTGATCATGTGATGTATCTGACCCCAGGAATGTGTCAATAAAGTTTCCCCTTCCTGGGACAATGAATTCACGGTGTTCTTATTTCAATTTCCAGGAGTGTAGTAGTACATTTTGAGAATGGACAGAGAATTTTCTTCACAAAAGACACCGCCCGAAAAATTCCAAGCGAACCACCTCAGAACACAACACTAACAGTTTTTTACCAGCTGTGCCAAAAGGATCCATTCGCGAAAACAATACTATATGTCGATGTCCCTACCGATTATACGTGGAACACAACAAGAAACATCTTTCAACGACGAAAACAAGGAATTCCTATGGAAGATCATCCAGGAATTATGAAAACTGGCGCACTAGGCCGATTATACACCGTACATCCGAACAACGCCGAATATTTCTGTTTTCACACGTTGCTTCTCGAAATACGGGGACCGACAAGTTTCACAGATCTCAAGACTGGTGTCGGTTATCTATACCAAATGTAGAGGGAAGCATGCCAGTCCTTTGGACTACTGGAAAACGACAACCACTGGGAATTAACACTACAAGACGTCTCACTCACAGCCTCAGCTGAACAAATGACAGACTTACTCGCCATAATTCTAACAACATGTAACCCACAGAATCCATAACTGATATGGGACTCCTTCAAAGAGCGCGTGAGTGATGACATACTGTACCAAATCCGAGAAACTCATCCTGAACTGACCATCGAATTCAACGACGACATCTTCAGTGAAACACTCATTCGCCTAGAAGATAAATGTTTAGACATAAGCAATCAATCTTTGTACAACTAGGGATGCTATTACTGTGCTAAGCTTCTAAATTACGAAGAAAAAAACTACAACATCAACGAACTACTTCAATATACTGCTCACAACAAACCACTCCTCAACGACAATCAAAAGGAAATTTACAATGTTATCAAGGACCGGATCGACAACAGCAATCGCGGAATTCTTCACTTGGAGCACCAGGCAGCACCGGGAAAACTTTTCTAATAAATCTATTGCTGGTGGAAATACTTGATAAACAACGCATGGCACTTGCGTTGGTATCAGCCAGCATTGCAGCCACACTTATGGAAGGAGGACGAACTACCATCGAATATAGCAGAGGAAGAATTTCCGGTACTTATAATCTCAAGAGCATCTGGACGGGGTGAACTTCTAAAGCAAGCTAAAATTATCTTTTGGGACGAATGCACAATGGCACAAAGAATCACTCGAAACCATGGACGTAACATCACAAGACTTGCATGGAAACTCTAAAGTGATGGGAAAAGCTCTACTCGTACTGTCAGGAGATTTTCGACAAACACTTCCTGTTGTCCCCAAGTCAACACCAGTAGACGAGATCTATGCATGATTTAAAACAATCACATCTCTGGCCAAACAAACAAATACTGCAAATAACAAAAAATATGAGAGTTCAACTATTGAAAGACGAAACATCAGCACACTTCGCTCAAACAGCTTTTACGAACAAGCGATAGCACATACCCTACTGACTAGACGACCGGTCTCATTAAAGTCAACAGCGATTTCTGCAACAAAGCGGCCGCTGAAAACGAAATCTCAACTCACTAAAACTGGTTGGTTGGTTTGTGGGGGTTGAAGGGACCAGACTTCACCAAAACTATCTAATGGAATAAGGATGATCGAATAACGTCATCGAAGCCGAACTTTTGATTGGACCGTACAAACGGCACACACTATTTATTCTCAGAATACCAGTAATCTCTAATGAACTGCCATTCTAATTTAAAAGACTGGAATTTAGAATCAAATTAGCCTACAGTTTTATAATTAACTAAGCGCAAGGGTAATCTTTAAAATACTGCGTCATCAACCTCAAAGACTCCTGCTTCTCTGCCCGTGAACTATACGTAGCTTGCTTGCTTTCGCATAGGAAATTCTAAAAATTTGTTTGTATATACCCCGGATAACAAAATGAAAATGTTGTTTATAAAAAGTATTGTAAATACTCGTTCTTGATTCGAATTCTGGGATATTTTCTTCGTCTTTGGGGAAGGAATTTCGGAAGGCTGTGTTTAGTAACTTTGCTTTAGCAGCACTGTCGTAGATAGTATTTCCACTGTTATCGCGCAGAGAACACATTGATTATGTCTTACCGCTAGCGAATTTTACATACGGTACCTCCAGGATATCTTTGGATTTTCTACCAGCTTTCGGGACAAAGTTTCGTTGTGAAACCATTGTAAGCATCACGCGTTGATTTCCCCGTGTTAAATTTCGAGCTTCTGTAACGGATCGCCAATCTGGAGGATTTTGCGTTCGTTTAAATTTGGCATGCTCCTTTCGTTGTTTCTGCAGTGTTCTGACCTGTTTTGTGTACCAGGGGGATCAGCTCTGACGTTTGTCAATTTATTTCGTATAAACCTCTCAATCGCTCTCCATACTATTTCTTTGAAGTCAAGTCACATCTGGTCTACACTTATATTGTTAATTTGGAAGAAGAGAAGACTGCCTCTAAGGAAGGCGTCAATCGAATTTTTCAATTAGTATATTTTTATTTTATTTTTGGATGGTTTGGGAGTTACGGTATTCAGTCTCGCTACGACAACCATATGTTCACCTACCCTGTATCAGTTTCTATGCTCGTTATTAGTTCAGGATTATTTGTTGCTATGAGGTCAAGTGTGTTTTCACAACCGTTTTCTATTCGAGTGGGTTCATGAACTAATTGTCGAAATAATTTTGAGAGAGTGTGTTTAGCAAAATTTCGGGTGATGCTTTATGCGTGGCTCCGGCTTTAAACATATATTTTCGCCAACATATAGAGAGTAAATTGAAGTCACCACCAACTATAATTGTATGAATCGAGTATGTAGTTGAAATTAAACTCAAGTTTTCTTTGAACCTTTCAGCAATTGTATCATTGGAGTTGGGATGTCGGTAAAAGGATCCAATTATTATTTTATTCCGGTTGCCAAGGGTGATCTCTATTCACACTAACTCACAGAAACTATCTACTTCAATTTCGCTACAAGATAAAATACTTCTAACAGAGATAAACACGCCACCGACAATTGTATTTAGCCTATCATTTCTGAACACCGTTAGGTACTCGCAAAAATTTCGGCTGAACTTATCCCCGGCTTTAGCCAGCTTTCAGTGCCTATAGCGATTTGAGCATCAGTGCTTTCTATTAGCGCTTGGAGCTCTGGTAATGTCCCATCACAGCTACGACGATTTACAGCTGTTATACCGATGGTTCCTAGATCTGCATTATTCTTGTGTTCGACCTGCACCCTTTGAGACTGAAACCCTTATTATGTTTCCCCGAGACCCTATAGCTTAAAATCCGGCCAGTCCACGCCACACTGCCCCTTCTATCCGTGTAGCAACCTCCTTCGTGTAATGTTCTCCTGACATATTTAGTGGAACCCGAAACCACACCAACCTATGGTGCAAGTCAAGGAATCTGCAGCCTGCACGGTCGCAGAACCGTCTTAGCCTCTGATTCAGACCCTCCACTCGTCTCTGTACCAGAAGTCCGCAATCGGTCGGTTTTGCTTTCATCTCACATGTAAGACTGGTAGCCTTTACAACTTATGATAGCCACCATCTGCGATTGGCTGCATTCTGTGCTCTGCATGGCATTCGGAATAACCCGTTCCACATCTGGAATGAAGTGAGAATACCAACTAACTACGAACTGGCTGCATTGATCAATGCGTCTCACGCGTTTGCATAATTGATAGAGGAGATTTTTCGTAATGGAAACCGATCCCCCGTGTGTGTCTCTCATTGTACTTCATAGTTTGTACGGCAAGTCTTTAACAATATTTGTTGGCATCGCAATTCGTCGAAGTCTTGTTTGCGTCGCTGCGGTGATCAACAGGATTACTGAATAATCTAAGGTGGCAGACATTCGGCAAAAGACATCGAGTCCTTGTCCAGTCCTATATTGAGCTTCGTTTTGGTGACTTCGGTGTAGAAGATACGCTAAGTAGGAATCTTTTTTCTTCCCTTTCGTAATTCGCAGATTGTAGATTCAGGAGCTACCATCAATTTTTATACATTTGCGCTATTATCGATGCCACTGATGTCTTCTTAAGTAATCCAACATCTCTACTTTTATTTACTCACAGTAAATGTTAACATAGTATTAAAATTTGTGCTTAGTGTAAAAACTGCTAATGGCCATAGCTTATAACGTAGTCACGGGCTTGGAATGACAAAGAAGACAGGAAAAGCTTCGGGGTTTCCCACCAGGATAGTATCGCATGGCAAGACTGGCTGTCCTTGATTTTAATAGTGCGCAATTTTCTCTCATTTATAACACACGCCGTCGTTCGATGTATCTGCAGACGCAATTATGTCACAGGAAATGACACGCGTCTTTCAGCAATTACAGGTAGCGCGGTTTGTCTCACAGCGACGACACATACGTCTTCGCGTCCTTACAATTTTCAGCTTAGTCATTATAGGGCAGTGTGTTCAAAAGTAGAGCACCCTTAAGAGAAAACGACTAAGTTACAAAAGTTGTTGCAAGTGCACTCGATTATGCGATTCACATAACTGAATACGACATTCCATGTCGTCCAACACATATTGTAACGTTTGTTGTGGAATTTCATCCTTCACTCTCTTTTCACAATTTGTATGTAAGTTCTAAAGCAGTTGCTGGCTGTTTGAGCCGTAGAATTGTGTTGCTAAAACAAAGTGTTCAGTTGTTGGACTTCAGGTATGCAATTGCTCAATCTTTGGGTAGCGCCCGTTGTTCACTGTGCCATGAAAGAATGTGATGGTCTGCATAACTTTGCACACCAAACAATCACTTTGTGCATGCAGAGGGGATTCGTGCAGATGACGTGGACTTTTCGTAATGCGTGAATTCTGCGCATTCACGCTTTCATGAACGCAGGACCACGCCTCCTTAGACCAGAACCAATCATGGAGTAATTCTTCATCTATCGTTACGAACACCGACAGAAATTTGGATGTCTTCCATTGTCTTCGGGTAACAATTCATGAACTGCGTGAATTCTGTTCGATGCATGTTTCACACTTGCGCTACGTCATGGATACTACCAACGGAGGATAAGGTTGGCTAGGTGTTGCACAAAATTCGTGGAACTCTCAGAACATGCAGCTTACACGTCGACCAGTTATTCTACTTTTAGGATTTTCGGCCGACTTCTTTTGGCTGCATCTGCCGCATTTCGTGTCTTTTGCAACTCGTGCAGCTGTTCGATGGTGTGGACTCGTATGTGCATCTCATAACACTTTTGTGTGAAGGCATCCTGGGTCTCAGCATAACTGGTGCAAAATGGTTCAAATGGCTCTGAGCACTATGCGACTTAACTTCTGAGGTCATCAGTCCCCTAGAACATAGAACTACTTAATCCTAACTAACCTAAGTACATCACACACATCCATGCCCGGGCAGGATTCGAACCTGCGACCGTAGCGGTTCCAGACTGTAGCATCTAGAACCGCTCGTCCACCCCGGCCGGCTAACTGGTGCATCTAATGTACAATAATCACTCTGTAACGTGTAATCTATTTTGTCATAAATTAAGTGATCATACCTGCAGCAAAAAAAAAATAAATAAATAAATAAATAAAAATAAAAAATAAAAAATAAAATAAAAAATAAACGTTCTTTCATGAAGTTGCATCCCTTTTCGAACATCGTGCACCAATGTAAACCACGCAGTCGCGCGGATTTGGAAGCGAATTCTCACACAAGAGTAACTTGATACATACAAAAGTGTGTTGCTAGAGATTCGGTGACAGTCACTTCTAAAGAGGTGAGAGTGTATTTCAAAGCACTCGTACGTGGTGTACAGAATTATTTATTGAAAGGCGTTTTTGAGAACTGTAGCAACGCAAAATCTTTTCTGCAGCAATGAAGAGCAGGAACGGAAGTTAAGAATTTAGACAAGAGAGAAATTAATTTATTTTCATCTCACCTCAGGATGATTCACCACCTAGTTCTACAAATTTTCACCCAGTAGAAAGTGAGTCAGTCACGACAGGTGCTAAAACATGCAAGGCTTAAATGAAAGTAAAAGACTGTGCCGCATAAAAGAGGATTTATTTATTTATTGCTTATTTACCCTGACCAGATGAGGGCGTTAGGGTCCTCCCTTACATCTGAACAGGAACAACCCATACAAAAAATATTACGCAACAGTCACAATAATAATAATTTGGACTATTAATAAAAATAATAAGTGGCAATAATAATAATAATAATAATTAATAATAATAATAATAATAATAATAATAATAGTTGTAGTAGTAGTAGCAGCAGTAGTAGTCACACTAATAATGATGATAGAATAATGGAGGAACTAAGAATAATATTGATTAGTTATTACTTTAAAAATCGGTAATGATAATCTGTGTTTTTAATAAAAAGCTACAATTGGCACTAATAAAAACACTAATAATAATAATAATAGAATCCGGAGGCATTAAGGATGATATCAATTAGTTTGACCTTGTTTGCTATTAGACGAAGTGGAAGGGATAGGGAAAGAGGAAAAGTTTGAAACGAAAGTGACGTTGGCTGCTAGGAAAGAAGAGAATTTCGACAGAGAACTCTGGAAACAAGAAGAGGGGAGAGTGTTTGGTAAGGGAGAGTTGATGAGAGTGAGCTCCAAGCAGAGATAACTGTTGTTATAGAAGGTGAGCTATTAGCGGTCTTTTGACGTTTGAAAGGATTTTACTTTCTCTAATATTTTGAGGAAGATTGTTCGAAAGTCGGGTTCCTAATGCAGAAAATGTCTCAGAAAACAAGGCAGTGTTGTGTAGTGGTACAGAGAGTATTTTACTTTGTTGAGGACGCGTATTCTGCTATGCTGTTCGGATATTAGTAGAGTAAGAGTTGAAGATAAATTGGAAAGAGTGAAGTGACTGAGAAAAAGATATAACAAACACAGCATATGATAATGTATGCAATTATCAGCACGTAGCCACGATAATTTATGAAGTTCCAACATACTCCTGCCTAGGAGTGATATGGTCGAAAAAGCGTACATCACGTATGTATCGCACAAAAGCATTCAACGCTAGTTCCAGCCGACGTGAGATCTCACACGAAAGTCCTTGGAGAATTGGATCACCATAATCAAGGATGGGGAACATCAGTAATTCTAAGAGTTTCTTTTTAGGCACATGAGGAAAAAAATTTTTGTATTTCTGTACTGAATGCGCTGATGCTGTCACCTTCTTACAGACTGTACTTATGTGTTCGGTCCAGTTGAACTGATGGTTCAGAATTACACTCAAATTCTTTGGAGTAGAAGAAAAGATTATTTCTTTCCTGTTTAGCATCAAGGGCGAAAGAGGTTCTCTGAACTGAGATGTAATAAGTCTTCCGTGAGCTACTAAGATTGCTTGCACTTTAGATGGGGATTTAGACACCAATTTCAATTTGCATGCAAGGAAATCAATACAGCTACAATATGCATGGATGAGTTTGACAGGGAAATTCCAAATGCTTAAGAATCGGAAGTGACAGCGCGCTGCCCTTTCTTCTATTTGGTATACACGCTGCCGTGTCAACATTGGAATGCCACTCCTATTGGATTGTCCAGATTTCTGAACTCGCGGAAACAAAAACTGTGAAATATTTAACTTATAATGGAAAATATACCGAAAGGATACGTTCATCACCACTTACTGTGACATGTTATTACTGTTTAGCATTCCATAATGTCTCATAAAATGGAAAGGAAGATTATTATTTAACGTGAAATGTAGCTCTTACGATTTAAAATGTGCAAGTCGAAGATGCATTAAAATAGTTATTTCAGTTTAGAGAGAGCTTCTTTCCTTTAAGATTTAACTGTAGCCCCACTCTCTGCTTGCATCTGATAATCATTTGAAAAGAAAGTGCGTCAAATAACGATCTTTTACATCTCACGTCTAAACTAAGGGCAGAGAGCAGGACTTCTAACTTATTAATGAGGTTTTCAATACATTATTCCACAAATACAGTAGAGAAAAGGGGATGAGATCGCTATATATAAATAGTGAATTACTTTTCAACTTGTGGTCCAAATGATTTATTAAACGTGGACCAAGCACAGACAAAACAGCAGCATTCACAAAATAATAGGTTGGTGTGGTTGACTTTCTTAAGCTAAGACTCAATGAAATACATCAGGGCACCAAATCGAACAGTAATGTAGATGGGTTGGGAAACCAAAGGAAACAGGAATTAGGGAAACGAATCTACTGCTCGTACATCTGCTCATGCCACAACACACCATCATAACTAAATAAACGCTGTATTACTATTACCCCCACCCCCTCCATGAACCATGGACCTTGCCGTTGGTGGGGAGGCTTGCGTGCCTCAGCGATACATATGGGCGTACCGTAGGAGCAACCACAACGGAGGGGTATCTGTTGAGAGGCCAGACAAACGTGTGGTTCCTGAAGAGGGGCAGCGGCCTTTTCAGTAGTTGCAGGGGCAACAGTCTGGATGATTGACTGATCTGGCCTTGTAACACTAACCAAAACGGCCTTACTGTGCTGGTACTGCGAACGGTGGAAAGCAAGGGGAAACGACAGCTGTAATTTTTCCCGAGGGCATGCAACTTTACTGTATGGTTAAATGATGATGGCGTCCACTTGGGTAAAATTTTCCGGAGGTAAAATAGTCCCCCATTCGGATCTCCGGGCGGGGACTACTCAGGAGGACGTCGTTATCAGGAGAAAGAAAACTGGCGTTCTACGGATCGGAGCGTGGAATGTCAGATCCCTTAATCGGGCAGGTAGGTTAGAAAATTTAAAAAGGGAAATGGATAGGTTAAAGTTAGATATAGTGGGAATTAGTGAAGTTCGGTGGCAGGAGGAACAAGACTTTTGGTCAGGTGAATACAGGGTTATAAATACTAAATCAAATAGGGGTAATGCAGGAGTAGGTTCAATAATGAATAAAAAATAGGAGTGCGGGTAAGCTACTACAAACAGCATAGTGAACGCATTATTGTGGCCAAGATAGACACGAAGAACACGCCTACTACAGTAGTACAAGTTTGTATGCCAACTAGCTCTGCAGATGACGAAGAAATTGATGAAATGTATGATGAGATAAAAGAAATTATTCAGATAGTGAAGGGAGACGAAAATTTAATAGTCATGGGTGACTGGAATTCGATAGCAGGAAAAGGGAGAGAAGGATATGTAGTAGGTGAATATGGATTGGGGCTAAGAAATGAAAGAGGAAGCCGCCTGGTAGAATTTTGCACAGAGCATAACTTAATCATAGCAAACACTTGGTTCAAGAATCGTGAAAGAAGGTTGTATACATGGAAGAAGGCTGGAGATACTAGAAGGTATCAGATTATATAACGGTAAGACAGAGATTTAGGAACCAGGTTTTAAATTGTAAGACATTTCCAGGAGCAGATGTGGGCTCTAATCACAATCTATTGGTTATGAACTGTAGATTAAAACTGAAGAAACTGCAAAAAGGTAGGAATTTAAGGAGATGGGACCTGGATAAACTGACTAAACCAGAGGTTTTAGAGGGTTTCAAGGAGAGCATAAGGGAACAATTGACAGGAATGGGGGAAAGAAATACAGTAGAAGAAGAATGGGTAGCTTTGAGAGATGAAGTAGAGAAGGCAGCAGAGGATCAAGTAGGTAAAAAGACGAGGGCTAGTAGAAATCCTTGGGTAACAGAAGAAATATTGAATTTAATTGACGAAAGGAGGAAATATAAAAATGCACTAAATGAAGCAGGCAAAAAGGATTGCAAACGTCTGAAAAATGAGATCGACAGGAAGTGCAAAATGGCTAAGCAGGGACGGCAAGAGGACAAATGTAAGGATGTAGAGGCTTATCTCACTAGGGGTACGACGGATACTGCCTACAGGAAAATTAGAGACCTTTGGAGAAAAGAGAACCACTTGTATGAATATCAAGAGCTCAGATGGAAACCCAGTTCTAAGCAAAGAAGGGAAAGCAGAAACGTGGAATGAGTATATAGAGAGTCTATACAAGGGCAATGCACTTGAGGACAATATTATGGAAATGGAAGAGGATGTTGATGAAGATGAAATGGGAGATATGATAATGCGTGAAGAGTTTGACAGAGCACTGAAAGACCTGAGTCGAAAGGAGGCCCCGGGAGTAGACAACATTCCATTAGAACTACTAACAGCCTTGAGAGAGCAAGTCCTAACAATACACTACCATCTGGTGAGCAAGACGTATGAGACAGGCGAAATACCCTCACACTTCAAGAAGAATATAATAATTTCAGTCCCAAAGAAAGCAGGTGTTGACAGATGTGAAAATTACCGAACTATCAGTTTAAAAAGTCACGGCTGCAAAATGCGAACGCGAATTCTTCATAGACGAATGGAAAAACTGGTAGAAGCCGCCCTCGGGGAAGATCAGTTTGGATTCCGTAGAAATATTGGAACACGTGAGGCAATACTGACCCTACGACTTATCTTAAAAGATAAATTAAGGAAAGGCAAACCTACGTTTCTAGCATTAGTTGACTTAGAGAATGCTTTTGACAATGTTAACTGGAATACCATCTTTCAAATTCTGAAGGTGGCAGGGGTCAAAAGGGAAGCAGTGGTTGGGAAGGGAGTGAGACAGGGTTGTAGCCTCTCCCCGATATTATTCAATCTGTATATTGAGAAAGCAGTGAAGGACACAAAAAGAAAAATACGGAGTAGGCATTAAAATCCATGGAGAAGAAATAAAAGCTTTAAGGTTAGCCGATGACATTGTAATTCTGTCAGAGACAGCAAAGGGCTTGGAAGAGCAGTTGAACGGAATGGACAGTGTCTTGAAAGGAGGATATAACATGAACATCAACAAAAGCAAAACGAGGATAATGGAATGTGGTCGAATTAAGTCGGGTGATGCTGAGGGAATTAGATTAAGAAATGAGACACTTAAAGTAGTAAAGGAGTTTTGCTATTTGTGGAGCAAAATAACTGATGATTGTCGAAGTAGAGAGGATATAAAATGTAGACTGGCAATGGAAAGGAAAGCGTTTCTGAAAAAGAGAAATTTATTAACATCGAGTATACGTTTAAGTGTCAGGAAGTCGTTTCTTAAAAGTATTTGTATGGAGTGTAGCCATGTATGGAAGTGAAACATTGACGATAAATAGTTTGGACAAGAAGAGAATAGATGCTTTCGAAATGTGCTACAGGAGAATGCTGAATATTAGATGGGTAGATCACATAACTAATGAGGAGGTATTGAATAGGATTGGGGAGAAGAGTAGTTTGTGGCACAACTTGACTAGAAGAAGGGACCGGTTGGTATGACATGTTCTGAGGCATCAAGGGATCACCAATTTAGTACTGGAGGGCAGCATGGAGGGTAAAAATCGTAGAGGGAGACCAAGAGATGAATACACTAAGCAGATTCATGAGGATGTAGGTTGCAGTAGGTACTGGGAGATGAAGAAGCTTGCACAGGATAGAGTAGCTTGAAGAGCTGCATGAAACCAGTCTCAGGACTGAAGACCACAACAACAACAACATTGCTATTACCAAAACTGCCACAAAACACAATGACAGCAGCGAGTATCTTGGCTAGAGACGTGAGATAGAATGTGGATGATTGCACACGACAACACATGCAAGAAAGGCCTCACTTACTATTTCGACAAAATTAACAGAAACATACAATACTCACGCGCTGAAAGGGCAGACATTTATTTTAGGTTAACAAAGAATGGGTTTCGACTCTGCATTGACCACGAGGCCACTGAATTTCAAGTTACAAGAAACTCATGTATGATCTAAAATTCAGTCTCGCGGCTCTCGTAATTTCGTTTAATAAACTTACCCCACACACTCAGAATGAATCCGCTACGTTACCGGTCTAGGAAGCCAATGCTTTTTTGTTCTGTCCTACACATGGAGCTTGGCTCACTTGTACACAAAATATTCTTGTAGAAAAACATAAGAATGATATTAAATATTCACATGCAATTATTCCCAGGACAACTAGCACGAGTACTCCTTACAACCAAACGAACTGAAATAAAATTGATTGAAATTCACACATTAAATAACTCAAATACCTCCATATGTGGGGTGCTGTACTCACGAGGCTCCAGCAATACAGTCCCCTTTTCGGCTCCCCGTCTCCCGCTTCCGCTACCCTTGTGTAGGAGGATGGGGAGAGGCGACCAAAGATGCTATTGTACCAGCTCTGAGGATCAATCTAAACCTTTATGTCTTTCTTCTTCCCCTAAAGCTGTTGGCAAAACGGGAGGAGAAGGCGAAACTACTTTAGCAGACAGCTACTGGGTTGTTGTTGTTGTTGTTGTTATCTTCAGTCTCGAATTCCAGTCACCCATGACTATTAAATTTTCGTCTCCCTTCACTAGCTGAATAATTTCTTTTATCTCATCATACATTTCATCAATTTCTTCGTCATCTGCAGAGCTAGTTGGCATATAAACTTGTACTACTGTAGTAGGCGTGGGCTTCGTGTCTATCTTGGCCACAATAATGCGTTCACTATGCTGTTGGTAGTAGCTTACCCGCACTCCTATTTTTTATTCATTATTGAACCTACTCCTGCATTACCCCTATTTGATTTAGTATTTATAACCCTGTATTCACCTGACCAAAAGTCTTGTTCCTCCTGCCACCGAACTTCACTAATTCCCACTATATCTAACTTTAACCTATCCATTTCCCTTTTTAAATTTTCTAACCTACCTGCCCGATTAAGGGATCTGACATTCCACGCTCCGATCCGTAGAACGCCAGTTTTCTTTCTCCTGATAACGACCTCCTCTTGAGTAGTCCCCGCCCGGAGATCCGAATGGGGGACTATTTTACCTCCGAAATATTTTACCCAAGAGGACGCCATCATCATTTAACCATACAGTAAAGCTGCATGCCCTCGGGAAAAATTACGGCTGTAGTTTCCCCTTGCTTTCATCCGTTCGCAGTACCAGCACAGTAAGGCCGTTTTGGTTAGTGTTGCAAGGCCAGATCAGTCAATCATCCAGACTGTTGCCCCTGCAACTACTGAAAAGGCTGCTGCCCCTCTTCAGGAACCACACGTTTGTCTGGCCTCTCAACAGATACCCCTCCGTTGTGGTTGCACCTACGGTACGCCCATATGTATCGCTGAGGCACGCAAGCCTCCTCACCAACGGCAAGGTCCATGGTTCATGGGGGTACTCTCACGAAAACTCACATTTAGTCGTTTCAGTCAAGCACCACAAGTCAAAAAGATGGCACAAGGATGTGGGGGTGATTCAGGTACCCACTTATTTGTAACGTAATAAAGAAAGGACATATCCATGTAAAAGACACACTTCCTCCTGAGAGACTAGTAGCACAGAAGCAACAGACATCATTATATAGGCTTAAAGCTCTCTCTCTCTCTCTCTCTGAGAGGGAACTGGTGGATTCCCTCTCAAACGCAAACGTTCCGACGACGAAGAGGTGGATGGAGATGAAACACAAACTCCGATCGTTGAAGGATGTCAGCTACGTCCTATCTGAGGGAACCATCGCTGCATTTGCCTTAAGCGATTCAGGGAAACCAGGGAGATTTAAATGTGGTGGCCAGCCGGCAGTCTGAACCTTCGTCTAGCCGAAGCAAGTCCAGCGTGTTAACAGTGTGACATCTCTCAAAGACCATAATTCTAATGGCAATCCCGGAGCCCTCTCGAAACAATGGGGATACGAGAAGTAGTAACGAAGGTCTATGTAGAAAAAGAGAAAAAGAAGTGAATTCCTTAAGTTAATCACGAAGAGACCAGAGAAGAGCTTTTGTAGGCATTTAACCTAGATGAAAGGATGAACGGTGTGCGCCATACTTTTTATTATTCGAATAAATGTACGGCGACACCATCAAACGCTATCTGAAATCGAAAAGTGGCGTGGGAGATATAAGAAACCTGCATTCGGAAGAAAGGCGTAAAAGTAGATGGTACGTGATCGAAATTACGTTCATTCGTCGAAAGAAAGAATACGGAAAGAGTGAAATTCAAAGCAGAAACGGTTATTCATGGGATCATAATGCTGTACACGTGGATTAAAAAAACCTGTAAAAACAGTCACTATAAACCTGCAATTCTTCCTTCGTCGAAGTCGAAGGACGCAGTGTTTGTATTCAGAACAGAATTTTTTGCGTTGTTTAGTAGAAGTCATCATGATATTTGCATGTATCGATGCTATTTATTTAATCGTGTCTGAGCTACATCTGTAATTAATTAATAGGTAATATATACTAGGTTAGAAATACAACTAAATAATAGTTATACATTCATATATACATTAATGACCTTCACATATCGTAAGTCGTCATTATTGTCTATAGCAAGGCTCATATCTCTTTCCAGTGTTCGGTACACTTCACTGCAGCGTTGTTGGCCAACCACAGGTCTTGGAAAGGACGTGGGGCCAGTAAGGATGGACAGGTCAACAGGTGTATCATCGTTTGTTTTCCTTCACATTGGCACGGCTCTTCTTCGGTGCATCCCCGCTTAAACAGGTTATCCTTTGATCTTCCCATTTGACACCTAAGTCTATTTAGGCTCTTCCAGACTCTCCATTCCAATTGTATTCCAGTAGCAAATTTTTCTTTAATTTTCCAACTTTTCAGGCTGCCTTTATCCAATTTCTGTTTCCACATTGATCCTCAAGTTGTTGATTGTATTGCGTTTAGTGGACGTTCAACTTTTATGAAATCTTTCCTAGATTTAAGTCTTGCCATCGCTGGCTGCTGTGCGTACGGGGGATGTCTTCTATCTTCGCACTGCCTGCTTCGTTTGGCCATCGCCAACGTTTGCCATCTGATCTGTGGGGGGCTATTCCACAAGACATATAAAGGAGATCACGGTTTGTAGGCTTCAGGCATCTCGTAATTAATTTGCATGAGTCATTCGGTGCTGCATATAGCTTCTGGGTATGTGTAAATCTTCTCTATACGGGGCATGCATATTCCGCTGGAGCAAAGCACAATGCCAGGGATGATGCGCGTAGAATTTTAGGATTTGTTCCCCAGTGTGAGTTGGTAAGTTTGCGGATTACACATTTCCGTGTATTGACTTTCGCTCTAGTTTTTTCTACATGTTTCTTGTGAGACAATGTTCGATCTAACGTGACTCCAAGATGAAATGGGTTTGGGCAGTGTTTAAGTTTAACTGTGTTCCATTCCAATTGTAATTCCCTGTCTGCTTCCTTATTGTTCAGATGAAATAAACAAGTCTGCGTCTTTGCTGGATTCGCTCGAAGCTGGTTCTCGTTGTAATATTCAGTTAGTACTTCTAAGGCATCTGTTAGGTTTCTCTCAATCTGTTTGATTGATATGGATTGGCAGGCAATGGCTATATCATCAGCGTAGATAAAACTTCTTATCATTGGTCCAACTGGTTGGTTCAAAAAATGGTTCAAATGGCTCTGAGCACTATGGGACTCAACTGCTGTGGTTATCAGTCCCCTAGAACTTAGAACTACTTAAACCTAACTAACCTAAGGACATCACACACATCCATGCCCGAGGCAGGATTCGAACCTGCGACCGTAGCAGTCCCACGGTTCCGGACTGCGCGCCTAGAAACGCGAGACCACCGCGGCCGGCCAACTGGTTGGTAATTTGTGTAAGTTCTAAGGGACCAAACTGCTCAGGTCATCGGTCCCTAGGCTTACGCACTACTTAATCTAGTTTAAACTAACTTACACTAAGGACAACACACACACCCATGCCGAAGGGAGGACTCGAACCTCTGACGGGGGGAGCTGCGCGAACCGCGGCAAGGCGCCCTAGACCACAGGGCTACCCCGCGCGGCCCCAACTGGTTGGTCATTTTTATACAGATTGACAAGTAAAGGGGACAAAACACTACCTTGTGGGAGCCCATTCTTCTGGTTCCTCCACCGACTTCTTTGCTCTTGAAATTTCGCATACTATCTTCTATTGGAGATCAGTGATCTCACAACTTCAGTAAGATGGTATTTTCCCATCATTTTGAAAATTTTTCGCAGGAAGATTTTGCAGTTTATCGTGTCGTATGCTGCTGATAAGTCGACGAACACCACACCAGTTTTTTCTCCGTTCTCAAAACCGTCCTCTATGCTTTGTGTTAGGCAGAGGACCTGGCCAGTGCAAGACTTACCGGGTCTGAATTCCGCTCGTTGTGGAATGATTTGACTTACTAGTTGTGGCCCTATTTTATTCAAGATATGACGTTTATATAGTTTGAAAGGGCAACACAGCAGCGATATTGGACGACAGTTATGGGCATCATCTCTTGGTTTACCTGGCTTTGGGATAGCTACTACCTTGGCCTTCGACCATAGCTTAGGTACCGTCTTGTTAGACCAGCAGAAATTAAAGAATTGTAAGAGCCATTCCTTAGCTATGGGCTCTATGTTCTGTATAAATTCATTAATGACGTCATCGAGACCCGCGGCCATCCTGGGTTTCAAGGAACTGATAGCAGCTTCCAATTCTGTTGAAGTGAAGTATGGTTCAGTTGGTATTTCAACCACTTGTGGCCTCCTATATGAGGTGGCAATCTTGCTGTTCCTGGTTGGTTTACCATTCAAAAGGAGCTGATTGGCGATTTGATTAGCTGTCACGGAAACCTGATCCTTGGGTGCTGCCGGGTCGCTAGACAATCGTTTTATGATGTTCCAAGCTCTTCTGCTACCATGCTTCATGTCAAGACTCTTGTCGGTCTTTGCTTACAGTTTCAATCAGCTGATCCCCAAGTTTTATGGTTTCTTCACTGAAAGGGTCCTGGCTGTACTGGTCCAAGTATTCGTTATACACTCCTGGAAATTGAAATAAGAACACCGTGAATTCATTGTCCCAGGAAGGGGAAACTTTATTGACACATTCCTGGGGTCAGATACATCACATGATCACACTGACAGAACCACAGGCACATAGACACAGGCAACAGAGCATGCACAATGTCGGCACTAGTACAGTGTATATCCACCTTTCGCAGCAATGCAGGCTACTATTCTCCCATGGAGACGATCGTGGAGATGCTGGATGTAGTCCCGTGGAACGGCTTGCCATGCCATTTCCACCTGGCGCCTCAGTTGGACCAGCGTTCGTGCTGGACGTGCAGACCGCGTGAGACGACGCTTCATCCAGTCCCAAACATGCTCAATGGGGGACAGATCCGGAGATCTTGCTGGCCAGGGTAGTTGACTTACACCTTCTAGAGCACGTTGGGTGGCACGGGATACATGCGGACGTGCATTGTCCTGTTGGAACAGCAAGTTCCCTTGCCGGTCTAGGAATGGTAGAACGATGGGTTCGATGACGGTTTGGATGTACCGTGCACTATTCAGTGTCCCCTCGACGATCACCAGTGGTGTACGGCCAGTGTAGGAGATCGCTCCCCACACCATGATGCCGGGTGTTGGCCCTGTGTGCCTCGGTCGTATGCAGTCCTGATTGTGGCGCTCACCTGCACGGCGCCAAACACGCATACGACCATCATTGGCACCAAGGCAGAAGCGACTCTCATCGCTGAAGACGACACGTCTCCATTCGTCCCTCCATTCACGCCTGTCGCGACACCACTGTAGGCGGGCTGCACGATGTTGGGGCGTGAGCGGAAGACGGCCTAACGGTGTGCGGGACCGTAGCCCAGCTTCATGGAGACGGTTGCGAATGGTCCTCGCCGATACCCCAGGAGCAACAGTGTCCCTAATTTGCTGGGAAGTGGCGGTGCGGTCCCCTACGGCACTGCGTAGGATCCTACGCTCTTGGCGTGCATCCGTGCGTCGCTGCGGTCCGGTCCCAGGTCGACGGGCACGTGCACCTTCCGCCGACCACTGGCGACAACATCGATGTACTGTGGAGACCTCACGCCCCACGTGTTGAGCAATTCGGCGGTACGTCCACCCGGCCTCCCGCATGCCCACTATACGCCCTCGCTCAAAGTCCGTCAATTGCACATACGGTTCACGTCCACGCTGTCGCGACATGCTACCAGTGTTAAAGACTGCGATGGAGCTCCGTATGCCAAGGCAAACTGGCTGACACTGACGGCGGCGGTGCACAAATGCTGCGCAGCTAGCGGCATTCGACGGCCAACACCGCGGTTCCTGGTATGTCCGCTGTGCCGTGCGTGTGATCATTGCTTGTACAGCCCTCTCGCAGTGTCCGGAGCAAGTATGGTGGGTCTGACACACCGGTGTCAATGTGTTCTTTTTTCCATTTCCAGGAGTGTATATTTGCTTCATGTCGTTGGAAGCTCCAGGCATGTAGAGTGTTCTGCAGCCTCTGGGTATGCTGAGTCTTGCTGATCTTTTAACAGTTTGGACGAACTTTCCGTAGTTTTCAGAGTTTGATGGTAAATTTACGATTTCTGTATCTAAGGCGTCCGCAGTTACCCCTTTTGAAGTTAAAACGGCTTTTAAAGGGTACTTTTTGTGGCACTATTACTGGTCTGTGTTTGGTCTTTGGGATGGGGTTGAGAACGAATTTATTGCGTGACCCAGACACGGTTTTGGAAACAAATGTCATGTCTGGGTTATACCCTCTCTTCCATCTAGTACTATTGAATGACTTTCTGATCATAGAAGAGATCCAGCTCGTGTTCTTGTGCCCAGCTATCCAGTAATTCTCCGTCCTCATTTGTGTCTTGGTAGCCTCACACGCCACTGTGACAGTTAAAATCTTCCATTATTAGCTGTGGATGACAGGCATGTTGGCTGAAAACAAACCTTTCTCCTGGTGGTTCATATATTGATGACACCGTAATGTTTCCGATAGTAACAGATATGATCTCCGTGTTTTCAACGGTGTTAACTTGTATGTTGGATACTTTGATTCCAGGCCGAATAAATAGAGCACTTCCATATTGGTCGTGAGGGCACTCCTTCACCAAGGTCATGCCAGGAATATTTGGAAGGCGTTGTGATAGCCCTCTGTGTGTCTCCTGGAGGGACAGAACGTCGCAGGAATGAAGTTTACATGTGTTGTATTGATGCTAGGAAATGATTAACGCGAGCGATGGATGCATGAAGACCTTTCAGTAGACGAGGTCTCTTGATGCCGTATGAATGACTCAGTGCTACGGAGTCCGAATTGTCAGACTACCAGATATTACGTTCAAGGTCTTTAGCGAATGTAAAGAGCAAAAAAAAGTAATAGTGCTTTGAATGTGGTTTTTTACTGGAGGAGTTGTCATGTTCCACGTTGACGCTAGGAGCTCTCTCTAATGGGCCTAGCACAACAAAACTGGTTCTTGCGGTTAGCTCATCGCGCTCAAGAACGCGTGTGTCAGCATTTTCAGCATAGAATCTGTTCTGTAAACAAGTGTTAGGTGAAGGAATGGAAATCCCCATTATTACTTTGCTCAGAGCGAACTTCGGCTCTTTGCAGTGGTGACGCCGGCCGGTGTGGCCGAGAGGTTCTAGGCGCTACAGTCTAGAACCGCGCGACCGCTACGGTCTCAGGTTCGAATCTTCCCTCGGGCATGGATGTGTGTGATGTCCTTAGGTTAGTTAGGTTTAAGTAGTTCTAAGTTCTAGAGGACTGATAACCTCAGAAGTTAAGTCCCATAGTGCTCAGAGCCATTTTTGAACAATGGTGACTGCCAACGAGGAAGAGGGAGGTGTATTTTGCATGCACTGTGTATTAGTGTATTGACACTTACAAGGGAACCTCCCCATCGCACCCCCGTCAGATTTAGTTATAAGTTGGCACAGTGGATAGGCCTTGAAAAACTGAACACAGATCAATCGAGAAAACAGGAAGAATTTGTGTGGAACTATGAAAAAAATAAGCAAAATACACAAACTGAGTAGTCCATGGCCGACATAGGCAACATCAAGGAGTGCATGAGCTAAGGAGCGCCGTGGTCCCGTGGTTAGCGTGAGAAGCTGCGGAACGAAAGGTCCTTGGTTCAAATCTTCCCTCGAGTGAAGAAGTAACTTTCTTTATTTTCGCAAAGTTATGATCTGACCTTTCGTTCATTGACGTCTCTGTGCACTGTAATAAGTTTAGTGTCTGTGTTTTGCTACCGCACCGCAAGACCGTGCGATTAGTAGACGAAAGGACGTGCCTCTCCAATGGGAACCGAAAACATTTGATCGCAAGGTCATATGTCAACCGATTCCTCCATAGGACAACAAGTCTGATGTATTCTATACGACACTGGTGACGGCATGTGCGTCACATGACAGGAATATGTTGTCGACCCACCTAACTTGTACACTTGGCGAATGGGTAAAAAGATTCTTCTACCTTACTCGATTTAGGTTTTCTTGTGGATGTGATACTCACTCCCAAAAAATGATGAAAACATAAGAGTTTGTCACATAAAGTGCAACAAATGAATGCAACAGTTTCACAGTTGCACAGTTTTCCCTGTGCTATGTCAAAACATATGTTTTTAACATTTTCATACAACGTCCCCATACTACGGCACAGTTACCTCGCATCGGACGGACGGACGGACAGATAATAATTTCAGAAAATAAAAAATTAAACTTTTCACTCGGGGGAAGTCTTGAACCAAGGACCTCACGTTTCGCAGCTGCTCACGCTAACCACGGGACCATGGCGTTCCTGAACTCAAACTATCCTTGACGTTCCCTACCTTGCGCATGGACTACTCAGTTTGTATATTTTGCTTGTTCTTTACATAGTTCCACACAACTTCTTCCTGTTTTCTCGATTGATCTGTGTTCAGTTTTTCAAGGCCTATCCACTGTGCCAACTTATAACTAAATCTGAGGGAGGTGCGATGGGGAGGTTCCCTTATTAGTATCATTTTTTTAAGAAACAGATCTAAATAATGCCACTTGTGGAATGGTAGACTTCGAAATATTTCGTTGAAATTTTGCTCTGAAAATGGTTTGATAAACAAGTGGAATACGGCAAAGGTGTGCACACAAACCTATAGTGAAAATACCCTCTAAGACTTGACTCAGTGTTTCTATACATGTTTTGTGGCATGAGCCTCTAAGTGAACAGATAATAAGCAACTTTTGTGCACGGTTAGAAATATCCACATCCACACTGTAGTCAAGAAATGAAGCTTATTTATCAAGTTTACTGAATTTATTGTTCGGTTTGCTCCATAAGACGTCCCAGTGGAAGAAAGATGAGAGTCGAACTTTTCAGCTGATTGGCGAACTTTTCTATAATCAGTTGTGACATTCTGTGATTACTTTGCTAAATATTTCCAGTTGCAAGAGATCGTCCACAGATGATTGGCAGAGTGGCAGAATGGTAACTTCATCTTTGAGGATGCCATCCGACCTTGATCGACCCTTTACATTTGTTATTTAAGACCATTTTTCCCCAACATGGAAATTTTGTGGACTAGAATTGGTGTACAAGATCAGGGTGAGAAGTTCTCTGCTTCGTAGCGAAATCCTGTGTTTCCGATTTAGGTCACTTAAGATCATACACTGTGTCCACAGTTTTTTTAGGCGATGTCCTTAAAGTGTAATTATGGAAGGTCTGCAAAATATTCCCATGCATGTACCATAAGGTTTTCACTGGACTCAGACCTTACCACCCACAAATTTCTTTAGACACAGAAACAGGTGACAATCAGAAGAGAAAGAGGGCGACCCTTCCAACACTTCCTACTTAGGATTTCACAACTTTCCTGCTACTGCCAAAGAATTTTTATGGCAAGTGCACTGTTCTTTTGAAAGATCATTTTATTTATACGTCAATTACTACAAAAAAGTACAAGCTGCAGCAACCAGTCACTGTTAATAATGCTATTTATTAAGAATAAATAGCGCTGTTACTGGCTTCGAACCAACATGTTTACCGTCAGACGCTTGGTCATGTTTAAAAATACATTTGCATTATTCTATACATGCGATGAGTTTTTTAATTGTGGCGACAGTTATTTGGGGTGGTTCTCTATAGAAAAAAAGAGATGTGACAGAAAGGCCTACTATATCATATGACACAGGGATTCGATGTAACTAACACAAAACTAACTTAGGCCTTTTTTTCGAAATTGTTAATGTTTTTCAATTCCCTTTTAGGTCTAACTATAATAAAGTAAAAATTTTCATAGTGTTTTGCTACAGGGCACCACGAGCTCGAGGAAATTTTCACCACAACAATAACAGCCAACGTCGCATGTGCAAAAAAATGAAAACGCAATTTTAAACGTGAACAGCCGCCTGACGACGAACTTCTCGGTTTGAAACCGGCGCTATTTCTCATTAATAAAGATTAATATTAACTGTGTCTGGTTGCTGTTTCCTCTTTTTGTTAGAATTATCCCATACTTTTACACAGCCACGGTCATTCTATGTCCGTTTTTCCACATGAATAATGACTTTTTGTGTTTTTAACTGATGTCTCTCCTCTCTTATTCTTTCATCCATTTACGCCAAAGCATTTAGAGATATTCGTTAGTTATTGTTCTACCACTTGCATGGTAATCACGGCGAAAAGTTCTTTTGCTCCCAGCACATGAAACTGCCTTCGTCTTTTTGGTGCACGGTCACGCGATCAGCTCTCTGCTCTGATTGCTGTACTGTTTGTAGCGTGAGGTACTGAAACTATGCCTCGCCCAAGTGATCAAAAAATCGGTCAAATCAGATGGATTCGTTTCATAACAGCCTAAAGTTAAAAATTTAATTTCCACATTACACTTAACTCAGCATTCATTAAATGCAACATCAGTCTTACACTAAACTCTCTCATGGTTAATTCCGTATATGAAATGCGTCGTCCTCTGTTCTTATGATGTCGCACCAGTGCCTTTCATTAGTCAATACCATACCGTGCGCTTTAACGGGGTTTTCAGTTTGTGTAATTTTTTTTCGACAAACTGTTCAAAACAAAGACTCTTATGACATCACGGTACCCAATTAATAAACTACACAGCCAATCAATGGCCAATTTTTAATTATATTTGAACATGACCCAGGTTTCGATACTTCTAAGGATATCTTCTTTTAAGAAGAACAACGAGTTATCTAAAAACTTTTTTTGACAATAACACCAGAAATCTTGCTCCCAGTGGAACACATAAAATGATTATAAACCCTAAACGGAAAAACAACTGTTGCTTACTTGAATTACATTAGGTAAAACACGTTACATTCATCAGAAGCTGAGGTGCTCACGTCAATTACAGATATGATCATTAAAATTGTAAGATTAGAGACAGGTATAGCTATTGAACAGGCAGACGTCAGACTGAGCACGTAGCAACTAGCTGTAGTGCTTATTTAGATTAGCTGATGCCGTAAATATACGCCACGTTATGTAACAGTCGATTTTTCCTGCAGCGAAATGCAGTCGTAACATATAAAACACTAATACAAGTTGCTACCAAATTTGAATAGTATGACAACAATGTAGCGAAATCGGATGATATTAAAAGCAGTAAAAATTACTACATAATGTAAAACTCGACAATCTGAAACAATTTTTCACAGTATTAAGCGATAAGGAAAAAACTGTATAGCATGAAGATGTAACCAGATGGTTTCTCTAGTGAAAATGTTGAAAAATACGAGTATAAAAAATTTTAAGCTTTGAAAACGACGTTACAGGAAGTAGCGAACAGTGACCTCTTGTAAGAAAGTGCAAATAAACAACGAGTCAGCTATGTTGATAAATGCCGGCCGCAGTGGCCGTGCGGTTAAAGGCGCTGCAGTCTAGAACCGCAAGACCGCTACGGTCGCAGGTTCGAATCCTGCCTCGGGCATGGATGTTTGTGATGTCCTTAGGTTAGTTAGGTTTAACTAGTTCTAAGTTCTAGGGGACTAATGATCTCAGCAGTTGAGTCCCATAGTGCTCAGAGCCATTTTTTATGTTGATAAACAATGTACCGTGACAGGAAACTACAAGGTCGTCAGCAACGGCCTGAAACCGTTAAAAAGGCTGTCTCTCTCCTACAGCTGTTCGTTTCAGAGGAGGCCGTCTTTCCTTATCAAGTGTCTGAAAAATTTAATTGCTTCGGTACATCCAAGCCTCACCCCTTAACTTCTTTATGCACAATCTCTATTTCTTCTTCTCTTCTCGAATTATGACCTGACGTTAATGACTGTTCTGCGATCGTAGTATTATGGATATTGGTCCCTTTTTTACAGAACAGGTCTTCTTTATTTCTAACATCGAAAACCCTCCCCAACTGTCTGAAGTAAAATACTGGACATGCAGCCCACGTAATTTTACAGACGTCGTTTACGGTTTTAATGTTATAGGTTTATTTGTAGACTGTTGTCAGTAGAGAGTGCTACAATGCAACCATATTCATATACCAGCTAACATCTAATCCTGTACGAGATGTTGTCTATGAAAGCGCTGAAATTTGCACTGATCAGCTAGAGCATTATGACCACCGACCTCCTATCGATATAAACACGTCCAGGCGGTAGCAGCGTCACCTGACGAGGAATGACTGCTAATTAGATACACACATGGCGCATGTACAGGGTGATTCAAAAAGAATACCACAACTTTAAAAATGTGTATTTAATGAAAGAAACATAATATAACCTTCTGTTATACATCATTACAAAGAGTATTTAAAAAGGTTTTTTTTCACTCAAAAACAAGTTCAGAGATGTTCAATATGGCCCCCTCCAGACACTCGAGCAATATCAACCCGATACTCCAACTCGTTCCACACTCTCTGTAGCATATCAGGCGTAACAGTTTGGATAGCTGCTGTTATTTCTCGTTTCAAATCATCAATGGTGGCTGGGAGAGGTGGCCGAAACACCATATCCTTAACATACCCCCATAAGAAAAAATCGCAGGGGGTATGATCAGGGCTTCTTGGAGGCCAGTGATGAAGTGCTCTGTCACGGGCTGCCTGGCGGCCGATCCATCGCCTCGGGTAGTTGACGTTCAGGTAGGTAGTTCGTAGGACTCTCCATACAGTTGATTGTGGAATTTGCAGCTCTCTGCTAGCTCTGCGAGTCGATTTTCCTGGGCTGCGAACAAATGCTTGCTGGATGCGTGCTACATTTTCATCACTCGTTCTCGGCCGTCCAGAACTTTTCCCTTTGCACAAACACCCATTCTCTGTAAACTGTTTATACCAACGTTTAATACACCACCTATCAGGAGGTTTAACACCATACTTCGTTCGAAATGCACGCTGAACAACTGTCGTCGATTCACTTCTGCCATACTCAATAACACAAAAAGCTTTCTGTTGAGCGGTCGCCATCTTAGCATCAACTGACGCTGACGCCTAGTCAGCAGCGCCTCAAGCGAACAAATGTACAACTAAATGAAACTTTATAGCTCCCTTAATTCGCCGACAGATAGTGCTTATCTCTGCCTTTTGTCGTTGCAGAGTTTTAAATTCCTAAAGTTGTGGTATTGTTTTTGAATCACCCTGTTTTATCAGTGAGCGTGCTATCAGTGTGTAGAATGAGGAAGGCGAGCGCTCTATCTGAGTTTGACCGAGGGCAGATCGTGGTGGCCCAGAGGCTCGGCATGAGCATTTCGAAAACTGCATGACTTGTAGGGTGTTCGAGGAGTGCTGTGGTGTCTTCAACACGTGGCGAGAGCAAAGTGAAATCACCTCCTGAAAACGTATTTGGTTGCACGGCCACCCCTCATTCTTGGTGTCGGGCGTCGTAAGCTAGGCATACTGGTAAAAGAGGACAGGCGACGAACTGTGACGGAACCAACATCAGACTACAGAGTACAAGTTTGTCTGAACAGATAGTGCACCGAACACTCCTAATGATGGGCCTCCGCAGCCAATGTTAACACCACGACATCGGCAACTGCGACCGAAATGGGTACGTAACCATTGGCACTGGACGTTGTCACAGTGAAAGAGCGTTGCATGCTCTGATGAATCTCGATACCATCTTCACCATGCCGATGGTGGGGGGGGGGGGGGGGGGGGCGGCGGGAAGCCGTCGTCTTTCAGGGGAACAGCTCATTCACAGCTGTACTGCGGGACGAAGACAAGCTGGTGGCGGCTCCATTATGCCCAGGGGAACATTCAAGTGGCCATCGATGAGCCCAGTGTAGCTTGTGCAAGGCATCATGACGGCCAAGAGTATCGTGCACTGGTTCCAGATCACGTACACTCCTTCTTGACGCTCATGTTTCCCGATGGCATTGGCAGTTTTCAACAAGATAAGGCGCCATATCACAAGGCCAGGAGTGTGGTGGAGTGGTTCGAGGAACACAGTGGCGACTTCCAAATGATGGACTGGCTTCCCTAACTCGCCAGATCTGAACTCTATCGAACATATCTGGGATGCGACCGAACGCCACGTCAGGGGTCTTGCCCGCCCCCTCCCGCCCCCGCCCCACCCTCCCTGGAATTTATGGGAATTGGATAACTTCCTCCAGCGACCTTCTAAGGCCTCATTGCTTCCATGCCATGAAGTGTGGTCGCTGTTATCCTTGCCAATATTGGACATACCGGCTATTGGGTAGGTGTTCATAATGTTCTTGCTGCTCAGTGTACGTTGTAAAGGTACGCGTATGTAGGCGAGCAAGCCAAGCCGGCCGGAACCGGTGCCAGGTATGATGAATTTTTGCGTGGCTGAACGCAAGCGTGTCCAGTTCTCAGGGCGTGCAGCGGCCATCCCGCCTAGGTGACCGGTTAGGGCCAGCCAGGTGCAAAGACGGGCATTGTGGCCAGAAACAGGGTACATCCCAGTATGTGGAATTTTGACGAGGGAGCGTCGGTTAAGAGGACAGACGATGCTACAAGAAATGGCAAAATATCAGACAAGCTGAAAGATGGATTCTTACATCTATTTAATAATTCACAGTCAAGTATTAAAGCAAATCTGAATACATCTGCAGTTTCAGAAAAATGACGTCCATCCAGTGGCAGAACAACATTTTCAATATCTTTGAAACTACCGAAGTTAACATATCACACTAAACACTAAATAAATATTTTCACAATGAACCTCTGAATCAACAAATTTTAAACGGTTAATACAATTTCAGCATACGATATCTCAGATGATGGCATTGCACTATAGCTATCGTCTCGGAAAGCTACATATGTGAATCTGTTTTATTTCCTGATTTATTACGTTTTTTTTATATCTTTTCATTACGCAAATGTTTGTCGGAACATCGTGTCCTCCACAATTACGCAGCAAGTGAATACAGCATTAATACCTCGTATTTTGTGCATTTATTTAATGAACAGTTTACTGTTTCGCCAGTAACTGTATTTAAATATTAATTACTACTTCCAATACATAATCATAGTAATTTAGGAAGTCATCAGTCACATGTGTTACCAGACGCCACCTTTGTAAAAGAGTACCAAAATACACTTCTGACAATCAGGACTGTTTAAACCATATTTAACGATAATCTGAGGTCATTAAGAGTGAGCGCAGTTGTGCAGAGTACTGGCTTATTCATGTATGTATTAACCTTTATTTATATTTATTGTGAATGATCTGAAAGTGACTGAACGTTTATAACATTTAAATAATATTGTTATAATATATTAGTTTAGTCTGGATAGTGGTCAAGTTGAGTCAAATGATATCTACAGAATGTCAGAAGGATGTATTATTGGCGGGGACAGCCTTCAGCCAATGGAAACGCAGACAGTAGCGGAACACTAAGGGAATAAAGTGGAGACAGACTTTTTCGGGTGAAGAGCTCAAGGGAGCTAATCTGGGGACTTTTACATTTGTGCTTGAAGAACAGACCAGCCTGTGGTAACGAGTGGTATTCGATCATGTAGGTGATTGATTCAGGGTGGTGAACGGCCGCTACCATGCTGTAACTTCTGTAGGGAATATATATTTCGAGAGAACTGAATGTTCTCATGTATAGGACACTAACTTTTGCCGCTTGTGTTATGGAACTGAGGATAGACAGAGTATGAGTTACTATTTTTGGTATCACGTGTGATGATTTGTAAATCATCGTGTTGAACTCCAAACTGTTTTGAGGTGGTGAATCTTTCGTGTATTGTGATTATGAAATGGACTTAGTTTTCGAGTTTCATTGACGACTACTCAGTTTGGGGATTTTGCTATTACTCTCGTAACACTCTCAACGTAACTTTATTGTATTTGATGAGGATATCTTCTATCCACATTTTTACTGAATATAATAGAACCACTTCCTCTTTCAGATGTCCTTTCTTGAATAAATATTCTCTGTCATCTACATCAATTAGAGACTTTGTTTATTTAACTTTTATTTTGTATTTCTGTGTATCTTATTAAGTCTCAATTGTAGCCAATGCGTAGACTATTTGACTGCAGCTACAGGTTATTATTAGCAGCGAATTAGCTGCAAGGCGTAAAAGCAGACACGCATGCCTCGACCCTATGACTACGTCGAGTTGTTCTTTTTAAAAAGAGCCCTGTGTAACTCAAGTACCTGAAGTACGAGTAACCACAGATGAAGATGCAGCTGTTTTGCTCATATGGCATGCTGTTTACGAGATCAACTCAACTCTTAGGTACAGTCGCAACCTTTCACTTTCACGTTTCCTGTTTTTTACAGTAGTCTCAAATTATAACTATTTATAGTTTTCTTCTCAAATATTTTTTCTTCTGTGCATGGATCGCACCCATTATTAGGAGCTACAGTTTTAACTATATTCATATCTTTCTCTATTTTTCCGGAGATAAAGTGTCACTATAGAACGATTTTTCGCTGAGTAGAAAAAGATCATTTTGAGGGTCTGGGGATGCGTTGGGTCAAATGGTATAATTCGATCTGTACTGGTTGGTAAGCTGGAAAGCTGTATCAACGGCCAGAAGGCCTTGCGATGGGTAATCCGTTAGCAGGCGATCTGGCCGATATTTTTATAAACATGTCACAAGAATCTTTCTGTAAATCATACACCTATAAAAACTAGGAATTCAATTCTGTTAGAGGTATTATTATGATATATTAGTTGTATATAATGGGGCGAGAGATGACGCTGATGAGCCCTTTGGAGCCGGCCGTTGTGACCGAGCGGTTCTAGGCACTTCAGTCCGGAACCGCACGACTGCTACGGTCGTAGGTTCGAATCCTGCCTCGGGCATGGATATGTGTGATGTCCTTAGGTTAGTTAGGTTTAAGTAGTTCTAAGTTCTAGGGGACTGATGACCTCAGATGTTAAGTCCCATAGTACTCAGAGCCATTTGAACCAGTTTTGAACCATTTTGAAGCTCTTTGGAATGTTCAATTGTCTTCAAGAAAACATTAAATTTACTTGTGGGCTGCAAAGTAAAAATCGCGAACTGATTTCTTTAGACTCAGGCTCGCGGTTACAGGTGACAGAAAGGTTTCGATATCTTCCGGAAACCGACCTGTTCGTATCACGTATCATTTGACTCAACGTGCCACTAGTCCTACAATATGATCTTTTTTCACTCAGTCTAAAATCTTGCTATAGTAACACCCTCTCCTCCGGTAAAAAAAGAGATGAATATAATTAAAACTGTAACTAGCAATAACGGATACGATCCATCTATAGTGAAAAAAGATCTGAGAAGAAAACTGACGCGACTGCAAAAGCGGAAAAAGTGAAAACGTTAAGTTATATTTCAGTACTTTCATACGAAATATTTCGTATAGGATTATATTTTTGCTGGTCAATAAATATGGCTGCAAAGTAGCATTCTTTACCGACAACAGCGTACAGAAGTACTTAACGCATAATGTTAAAACCATAAAAGACCCCAAAATATGCAGTACAGGTGTCTGAAATTACATGCGGTGCATGTCCAATACTTTATATCGGACAAAAGTGGATGGTTTCCAATGTTAGATATAAAAAACACCTGCTGGGTAAAAAAGATACTGATATCCATAATTCTAAGTTCGCATAACACTCATTAACGTCAGGCCATAATTCGAGAAGCGTAGAAGAAATCGAGATATCGTGTAAAGAAATAAAGGAGTGAGGGTTGGATGTACCGGAGGAATTAGATCTTTTAAGACACCTGATACCGAAAGATGGCCACCTCTTAAATGAATAGGAAAATATAGGCTTTTTTAACGGTTTTATGCTCGCGACTGTATAATTTCTTGCCGGGGTACCTTGTTTATCAAAATCACACTGGGGCGGCGGGAAAATAATCATACTTTCGTTACGTCTTTATGGGAAGACACTTAATTGTCTGTGCGTGCTTTACACCTACCTTCGCCATTCACAAGAGCCGGAAAACTATTTTTGCTGTCAGCCAGAAAGTGATGGAGAACATACTGACCATAATTCCCAATGTACAAGTCCAAGTTACCCTTTGTGCTCACTGAAAGAAAATATTCCTACTAGCTGTTTACTCAGAAGTATCAACAACTATGACTATAGATAAAAATTCTGAGTTTAAACTGATATATTCTACAAAAGTTCTCATGGACAAACGTAAGTCTTAGTACTGTAACTTTTATTCCTGTCGGGAACAGCAGTATTAACAGTTCAGAGGCGACCTCTACGGGAGGTTCGAAGTAAAATGATCTATCGCCTCAACTTCTAATCACCAAAAGTTAATCGCTCGTCTTGAAAGTGGAAATAGTCTCGCCACTTGCCGCGCTGTTTTGGCAACATAACGAGCGCCATGCAAATGGTTACTTCAGTGAAATCTAAGCGATCCAGGGCGGTGTACAGTCCCCGCGAGTTCACTTCCTACTTTTACTGAAAACGTGTTCAGCCCTGCCCAGCTCTGACGTCATCCGAGGCGTAGCGCATGCAGGCGTTTGACTGACGCCAACAGATTGATATCTCAGTGCGAAATCTCTCTTTCCACTGTCTGGTTGAATTTGTAAAGGGGCGCAGCTGACCGCCAAACGGAATATCTGCTATCAACTGCCCTAGGCAGAAGGAGCAGTATGTAAATGGCTCTTTCTCGGACATGTATTAATTAATAGTTCTGATATATAACAATTTACAGTCTTCTTAATTTTCATAGAAATACAGATAAGTTTGATTTAGTTACTGAAAAAGTTATAGCTCTTCTGATTTTAAACTTTGCTGGCTAGAATTTTTAGAACGGAACCGACAGTAGAACGTGACCTCTAAACTGCCTTTTTAAGATTCTTTGTAGTTATTGTTATTTACAATACAGTCTCGAAACTTGGTACAGCTGTTTTATTGCATGAATGTAATCGAGTGCTGCAATTCGAACTTTCTATTACAAATACAAATGATACTTAATCTACCATGAAAAGGACATTTTCGCTGCAAATTTGTTTTCTAGTAAATAGCTTGAAAAGTAACAGTGGTAGCTTATTGGTGTCAAATATTTAATGCTTTTACATAAAACTGAGGCTACATACGAATTTTCGTCTTCCGGAGTCTAATATTTAGCCGCTTGAGTTTTTCGTAAAAACGCCAGTTTTGACCAAAATATTGATCTGATCAAGTTGAGACATGTAACTTTTAATTGTGACATACATTTGTATAGTCTGAGCAATTTTTTGTTTTTTATTTTTATTACTCAGCGTCACTTATTTTTTCATAAGATCGTACAGTTGCCTAACATATTGAAATGATAATTAAATCGACACTCTAGCTGCAAACAGGTGTTGATATGCATCATTGGAGACACGTTGAAAATGTGTGCCCCGATCGGGATTCGAACCCGGGTGTCAACATGTCTACAATGATGTATATAAACCCCTCTTTGCAGCTAGGGTGTCTATTTAATTATCATTTCATTCTAGAGAAGCTGCACGGTCATCAATTGTATCTGTTCTTTCGGGAACAGGAACTACCTTCATATATAGCCTAACATATTCATTTGATCATTCTGGGACTTTACAATGTTAACAACAATATACTTAAGCAGACACTGATGAATAATAGAAACGTTAGTTCAATCCTTAATTTCACTTTTAAATTACGGTGCAATCCTTTGCACGTTAAGCACAGGCGTGGCGCTGTAGTAGTAAACTGGGGTTAGTCGCAGCACACTCTCTCGCCTCTGTGCCTTAATGGTACAGCGCTTATTTCGCCTCAACTTTCTCTTCAGAACCGTTGCTTACCTCACGTACATCTCGTAATACCGTCCTTTATTTTCAGGAGATGGCACTGTTTCTTTGATAATCTAGTTTATCACGAGAGCGCACTTCCTGTATCGTCGTTTTCAAAGCTTAAATTTTTTTATATTTTTCAACATTTTCACTAAAGAAAAAGCCTACTTATGCCTTCACTCTATCCAGTTTTATCCCATAACTGTGAAAAAGTGTAGGAGAGTGTCTAATTTACTACATATCATTATTTCATTTTGGTAGCAAATTATAGTACTATTTTGTGTGTTACGACGGCATGTCGCTGCAGGAACAGTTGAATATTGAGTAACTGAGCATATATTAACGGCATCAGTCTGCAACATACTAGTCTACATAAGCTCTACAGCTAGTTGCTAAGAGCTCAGTTTGACATTTGTCTGCTCAACAGCCATATCTGTCTTTAATTTTACAGTTTTAATGGATTTTAATCATACTGTCTGCATGTGACTCGAGCGCCTCAGATCGTCATGGATGTAACATGTTTTACGTAATGTAATCCAAGTAAGTAATAGTTTTTATTTCCCATTCAGAAATTTTAATCACTTTATATTCACAATTGAGAGCAAGATGTCAGTTGATGTTAGATAACTCGTTGTTCTTCTGAACAAGATACCCTTAGCAGTCCTGAAACCTGGGACAAATTTAATATAAATAAAAATCGGCAACAGACTATCTGTGTGCTTAATTGGAAACTTACAGTGGCTGCTAACAATTATATTCAAAATTGTGACAAGGTATTTTAGTTTATCCATTTTATCGAAAAACATAAAACACAAATACTTTCTTAAGTCCTAATCAAAACTATTCTGCATGTCACGTTGACACTTGATTTACTTTAAATGCACGAACGGAATCGAAATATATTTGCGTTGATATCTGCCCCTTATTGCGTGGTAGGCCGCGAACTGAGCAATGTGCCTCTTATTTCATGTCACGAGATTTATTAGGCGCGAAGGTCTTTTACGCATTATGAAAGACCACATTAAAGTGGAGAACGTTTCTTATTTGAGGATATCACACATCTTGATAGATGGGCAGATGGTAGATAGTGTCTCATGACACAAATAAATGTTCAGTAATGAAAAAAGCAGTTCACTCGATGTATTGATAACACTGTTACGAGCAAAAATTGCTGAATTATTAATGCGACATCCCAATGGAGTCACAAAACAAGTCGGTCTTTCGAAATGAGATAGTGCTAGTCGCAGTCCGAATAGCAAATAGTGACTGTGTTCTTTCGTTGGTAAATGTGCTGTTCAGTCTGACAATCAAGTGCGAGCCACTAATTGTAAGGCAGTGTACGTGGAACAACGTCAACGTTGAGTTTCTGAGATGCTTATAAGAACCGCCCCAATACAGAGACGCCACGGTTAGTGATTTCATCACAACTATAACACCATAAAAGTCAGTGGATGACACTTGCGAAATATGTTCAAGTGAGTGGTTTTGAGGGTTGAAAAGATGCACTGAGCGTAATATTAATCCTCTGAAACAGTAAATTAGGTGCCACTGTCTTTCACAGTGTCTAAATAATGTACTCCCACATGGCACAAACAATATGTTTTCTGATTATCAGTTTAGTCAAAGGGGTATACGGAATACAACTAGGAAACTTACTGAGAACAAAGGCGCTTAGTTAGATCAATTGGCTGGAAAATGCTTCGTGAGCAAGGACAGTCGGAACTAGTACGCAACTTTCTTACGGCGACAGCAGCAATCTGGATTCAATCCTACTGCGACTCCGAAAACCGGTTGTAAATGATATTCATCCTGGAAATACTCAGAGACGCAACGGAAAGATACCTGTATGGAGTCCAGAAGCTGTAAGCATGTTCAGCTTGAGGCGATTTTTCTCATTGAAAGGTCATTTTCTGCTTTAACAATAAATATTATTTGAAATATTCCGATATTCCGCCTCGGTGATGTTTCATCATCATCAGTTGGCTTCACTTTATTTTACATAACAGCACATGTTATTGTTCATATCACTGCCTGTCTTGCGCAGTACAGACGATATTTTAAAACAGTTCGGCATCTGCAGTATTTGTGCTTTCCATGCTGTCAAAACTCTATGAACTGCATTCGCAATATACGCTATAGCAGTGTTTGCGAACACCATAAGACGTGCTCGTAACTAAACAAAATATGATTACCTATGCCCCTTCTGTCCAAGAGCTTCAAATAACTCAAAGCATAGCGTATTGTGAGTGTGATAACACTTAATTTTATTAAAATCTACTCCGTTAAGGTTTTTAACTGTTTACTAGCTAAGTCCTAAACATAGGCCACCCTAATACCAAAAACTGAGAACGCAGTACGTAAAAAATTTATACAGTCGTGTACATTTAACGTTTCATGGCCGTGATCAATGATAATGCTAGCGAAATCACTTGTGACACGATTACGGTAAGCAGCTGGAGTGAACATTCAACGTGACGTTTTTTCCCTGCGATTAGTTAATATTCTCATTTACATTTTCAATCTTCATCATCCAAAATCAATTTTTACTGCAGGGCACCATGACAGTCTAATATATGCAACTGCTATCCCTCTTCCACTTTCGTCCTCGTAGTACAACGATCCCATTTCATCCGCCTCTTTATCCTGAGCTGGTGGTCAAGCTACCGACCACCACGCTGACCGACCTATACAAGCACCAGCATCGTACTCACCACAATGTTGGTCTTTGAAATCGCCAAAATCAGTGTTTTAATAACATCTGTATACTTTTTCTAAACATAAGTGTTGCTCTTTTACTATATTGCATTTCCAATAAACTGTACGACTGGACTGATGTTACATTCTACGGTACTATCCCACTACACCATTTATAGGGATGAAATGATAAAGAAGAAAACGAATTGTGTGACTTCGTCGGCACAGGTACCCTGTATTACATATCGAGCAAGTCATCGACTTTATTTTTGCACACTAAAAGATTAGCATAGGCTCAAAAGAGGTTCGAATTTTTGTCTCAAAATCAAATTAAAAATGGCTTCACTCACCTGGATGCCACTAAGGTTTTCAGTAACTTTCCTTAGTTGTAAGGCAAATACAGGGACTGGCAATCCCCTCTGAAATACTTCCATTAGGGATCCCTCCATCCCACTATTAGCTCGCTGGGATTTGGTTGAAAACGATCGTGACATTCAACGATCCGATTCTTGAACAGTTCAGTCTTACCACTACGCCATGATAAAAGAACAGGAAGACCAGTCGTTCACCACATGGAAAAATTACGACACCAAAGACGATGGTGAGTGACTGATCAGAAATACGTCAAATATATCAGTAGTTTAATGACTATCATATTATTAGGTCTTTAGCTCTTGCCTGCACGACATGACGTAAAAGTTCCATCTTCTTTCTAAACCCATAGAACAGCATGGATTGAATTCATGCACCGACATTCTATCGGGACGCCTATGTTCCTCTTATGTTGCACTAGAAACTCTCTGGCTGTGATAGTTCAATATCTCTGCCCACAGAGGACAGTAAAAAATCGACTGTAGTACCGCAGCTTTGTTCATCTCGTCGGAAGAGTTTACAGACCCTCTTGACGTAAAAAGCACATTATCATGAGTGTTTTGATGTATATAGTGTTGTTTCATTTTATTTTGGTTAATGTAAACTGATTTTTATAACTGCAAGAAGTAAATAACCTGGCCAGGAAGATAAGAAATGCTGATGGGACTCAAAGTCCTACTTGTGTGTTGCACATAAATTCAAACGGATATGTGTTTTACAATAATCTACTCCGTTTTTAGTTGCTTTGGGAATATTCTTCTCACTTATTAAATCCTCTGGTACAGTTATCTACCTTGCCATGAATGACACATAATGTTTGTACTCAATCGTAATACCTTATTTTAAATTGCAGTTAAAAAATGTAGAAGCAGTCAAGGATGAACACTTACCTTATCTGAAAAGTTATAGACTGGGCCACCTTTTAAATAACTATCGTCTCCTGTCCACTGGTTTCTTGTACGCTGTCCATGCTGTCCTTGAGAACACAGACGTTCCATTAACTTTATTCCTCAACTTTTGTTACATTGAGCACTGGGATCCTCAATATCGAATTTCAGAACCGATTGCAATTTGGTTATCTGGCAGGCTTGTGACAATCTGGCCCAACTATTTTTAGCAGCAGTGACTGCTCTATCTGCTTCTTTGAGTGAAACATATCTGCATCTTTTACAATTATTCCTCAGCCTGCCGTTCTTGTTGTTCCGTGTATGCTTGCATATTGGCAACCTTTTACTCTTGGTCCGTTTCGAAACGACGTATATTTTTACTACTTTACATACTTGTACCATCATTCTAGCATCGTTTCTCATCATTTTCATTTTGATACTTAGCTACATTTCTGGCGAATCCATTTTCTAGACTGAAATTTGCCTTTCTTGCATTGGAGCTACCTCCATCCAGTTTATACTGTTACTGGTTTTCTAGCTGAGCGATTTCGTAAAATTTAATGTTAAACAGTTTTTCTATGTCTAATATGCTCGGTACTCGTGAAATAAAGCTCACTGCTTGTTCTATCGCTCCTAACGATTCCCCTTGCCCACTATCATCTGATCCTGCTGCTAGCGCATCGCTACTCATCTTTTTCCTATGATTTCCAACAATAGCCGCAAATACTCTTTGTTACCAACTGCCTCACATAAATTTCTTCTTCCGTGTACTATATCTTCCTTAAAAATTACATTATTTCACCCATTTCTATGTGTTTTGCTGAACTGACCTTACACACAGACCGAGCGAGGTGGTGCAGTGGTTAGACACTCGCATTCGGGAGGACGACAGTTCAATCCCGCGTCCGGCCATCCTGATTTAGGTTTTCCGTGATTTCCCTAAATCACTCCAGGCAAATGCCGGGATGGTTCCTCTGAAAGGGCACGGCCGACTTCCTTCCCTAATCCGATGAGACCGATGACCACGCTGTCTGGTCTCCTTCCCCAAAACCAACCAACCAACCAACTTACACACAGCCTAGTACAAACTAACACAAATGTCCATTGCTGTACTTTAACACCTTGCGCCAAAGCAATTAGCTGTTCACATTTACTTGTTTATCCACATATGGTTTTTGACCATCCTGTTTAACCTTTCCACAATACTGGTTTTCATGTTGGAGAATGTCGACTAGCAATTTATTCCATATCGTTCCATTATCTACTTGAAATATCTATTGCAAATTTTGTCTCCATGGTCAGCGATTCACACCGGTCTGGAGTAAATATTCGAACACCAACTTCTTCCTAGTCTTTGCTTTCATGATCAGTACCCATGCGAATTTGGAGTACATATCGTCGGCGATTAAAATATATTTGAAGCTCTTATTTGCACATGAATATTGTATACGAGATCAGCCTCTCATAAATCATCCGAGCATTATATCTTGACACGCATGTTTGGGAATGATGAAAAGCACTCGGGTCTTCAGCTCGGTGGCAATATTGAAAAATTACTTTTCTAACAAATTCATGCGCTTAGTAAATATGTTTTAAATTCACATTGTCCTGTCAAAGTGCTAATAAGGTTTGCACTACCTCTTACCAACCTCTTTGAAGTCCTGAAGTATATCTGGCTCAAATTAAAAGATGACAGCTTTCATATGACCACCAAAACAAATGTATTTGTGCATCTGATTCTGGTTTCCCACCATAACGGTGTGAAATGTGATTACAGTGTTTGGCTATGCTTTCTCAGGTTGCGAAATATCACGAGTTCTAGGCGCGCAGTCCGGCACCGTGCGACTGCTACGGTCGCAGGATCGAATCCTGCCTCGGGCATGGATGTGTGTGATGTCCTTAGGTTAGTTAGGTTTAAGTAGTTCTAAGTTCTAGGGACTGATAACCACAGCAGTTGAGACCCATAGTGCTCAGAGCCATTTGAACCATCACCAATTGAGCTTAATGTCTGGTAGGTTACGCCATCAATGCGAAGCAGAATCTCCTGTACTAGCTGCTATTTGGCCTGAAATAAGTGGTTTAGAGACTGCATATACATGATCGAAGTGAATCCCCTCAGGACGCTTTAACAATGGTTCAAATGGCTCTGAGCGCTATGGGACTTAAATTCTGAGGTCATCAGTCCCCTAGAACTTCTTTAACAATGACTGAACAAGATTAATCTTCCCGCAGTCTTATGGTACCTGTAAGGACAAAGGAGAAAAATAATTATTACCACTCCCCATGAACTCTGGGCCTTACTGTTGGTGGAGTAACTTGCATGTCACTGTGATACAGATAGCCATGCCGTAGGAGAAACCATGATGGAGAGGTATCTGTTGAGAGGTGTGACAAACTTGTGATTCCTGAAGAAAGGCAGCAGCCTTCTCAGTAGTTACAGGGGCAACAGTCTGGTTGTTTGATCTGAGCATGTAACGCCAAGTAAAACGGCCTTGCTGTGCCGGTACAGTGAATGGCTGAATGCAAGGGGAACCTACAGCCTTAGTTTTTTCTGAGGGCATGCAGCTCTGCTGGTGGGTTAAATGATGATGGCATCCTCTTGCGTAAAATATTCCAGAGGTAAAATAGTCTCCCATTCAGATCCCCAGGTGGAGACTACTCAGTGAAAATGTCGTCAGTTGGAGAAGTAGAACTGGTGTTCTATGGCTCGGAGCGTGGAATGTTAGATCCTTTAATAGGCCAGATAGGTTAGAAAATTTATGAAGATAACTGTAGAGTTTAAAGTTAGATATGGTGGGAATTATTGAAGTTCCGTGGAATAAGGAACAGAACTTCTGGCCACGTGAATACAGCTTTATAAATACAAAATCAGACAGAGGTAAAGTAGAAGTAGGTTATGCACACATCAAAAAAAGTTTTGTATCGGCTTGGTTACGAGAGTTCCGCAACCTGCACAGAAAATTGGAATAGAGGTCAACATAAACATCATTTCCGCCTTTTTTATTGCTCACGAGAACCACACATTGCATGTTGTACCGCCATACAGCGAGGCCTTCAGAGGTGGTGGTCCAGACTGCTGTACACACCGGTACCTCTAATACCTAGTAGCGCGTCCTTTTGCATTCATGCATGCCTGTATTCGTCGTGGCAAACTATGCACAAGTTCATCAAGGCACTGTTGCTCCAGATGCCCCACTCCTCAACGGCGATTAGGCGTAGATCCCTCAGAGTGGTTGGTGGGTCACGTTGTCCGTAAACAGCCCTTTTCGATCTATCCAAGGCATGTTCGCTAGGGTTCATGTCTAGAGAACATGCTGGCCGCTCTAGTCGAGCAATGTCGTTATCCTCAAGGAAGTCATTCACAAGATGTGCATGATAGGAGCGCGAATCGTCGTCCATGAAGTCGAATGCCTCGCCAATATGCTGCAGACATCGTTGCACTATCGGTCGGAGGATGGCATTTGCGTATCGTACAGCCGTTACGGCGCCTTCCATGACCACCAGCGGCGTACGTCGGCCCCACATAATGCCACCCCAAAACGGCAAGGAACCTCCAACTTTCTGCTCTCGCTGGACAGTGTGTCTAAGTGTTCAGCCTGGCCGGATTGCCTCCAAACACGTCTCCGACGATTGTCTGGTTGAAGGCATATCCGACACTCATCGGTGAAGAGAACGTGATGCCAATCCTGAGCGGTCCATTCGGCATGTTGTTCCGCCATGGGTTCCGCGCTGCATGGTGTCGTGGTTGCAAAGATGGACCTCGCCATGGGCGTCGGGAGTGTACAGTTGGGAAACCATTAAGTAAAAGTGTGAGGTCGCTCAACCCAGTATCTATAGCGCACTTCAGAGAAAGCTTAAAAAATGTTAATTGGGGAGATGTATATAATGAGCCAAATGCTATTGATAAATGCAACATATTTCTTGATAAATTTATATCCCTTTTTGAACATCGTTTCCCAAAGAAAATTACTAAATGTAATACCACACACTTTGCAAAGAAACCTTGGATTACTGCAGGTATTAAAGTGTCTTCCGAAAGGAAAAGAAAACTGTATGAGACAGCAAGAACTAGTAAAGATCCAGAAGTAGTTTTACACAATAAAAATTATTGTAACATACTGAGAAAAGTTGTAAGGAAATCAAGAAATATGTATGTTAGAGGAGAAATTAACAACTCTGGCAGTAAAATCAAATCGATATGGAATGTTGTTAGGAGGGAGACAGGAAAAGTAACCACTGGGGTAGGTAGTATTACTATTAAAGAGAACGAGACCATCCTAACCAACAGTACACAAGTAGCTAATGTATTTAACAACCATTTCTTAAGTACAGGAGAAAAAATTGGTGAGAACAGTTCAAAAGAAAAAGCCAGGCAGTACATGGAAGAGCCTGTTTTGAAAAAATTTAGTCAGATTAACTTTCACCTAACAGCCTCTTGTGAAATAAGTAAAATTATTAAATCTTTGAAAAACAAATGTACTGTTGGAGTAGATGACACCTCTAATAAGATATTAAAACAATGTGGAGCAATTACAGCTGATGTTCTGAGTCACATACGTAATGCATCACTACCTCAAGGTATTTTCCCAGACAGGTTAAAATACCATTGTCAGGCCTCTCTACAAAAAGAGGGACACCACAGATGTCAATAATTATCGGCCAGTATCCTTGCTTACAGCATTTTCAAAAATCTTCGCGAAAGTAATGTACTCAAGAGTGGTTAGCAATCTCAACAGTAATTTGATACTTAGTAAAACACAGTTCGGATTTCAAAAATGCTGTTCCACTGAGACAGCAATATACAATTTCTCTGTCCACATAGTAGAGTCTTTAAATAGTAAAATGTCACCAATAGGTATTTTCTGTGACTTGTCTAAAGCATTTGATTGTGTGAACCATGACATTATGTTACAGAAATTACAATTCTGTGGTATAAATGGAATAGCATATGAGTGGTTTAAGTCATACCTACAGAACAGGAATCAAAAAGTTTCCTTATATGGGTCAAGTGATTAAAATAAGTTTACCACTTCATCTAACTGGGCTGTTCCACAGGGTTCAATCATTGGTCCCCTTCTCTTCTTCATATATATGAATGACCTCCCTTCCTATCTGAAACAGGAATCTGAACTGACACTGTTTGCTGATGATACAAGCATCATTATTAATCCAGTAAATGAAACTCCAATTGAAAATGATACAAATAAGGTCTTTTGAAAAGTCATTAATTGGTTTTCTGCAACTGGGCTTGCTTTTAACTTTGAAAAAACACAGTATATCCAATATTCTGCTGCAAAAAGTATAGTTCCTTCAATAAATATAACACATCAACAGAAGTCAGTAGACAGGGTAGAGCATACAAAATTTTTGGGTGTACATGTCGATGAGAACCTTAATTGTAAAGTTTATATTTTGGATCTTCTAAAGCGACTAGGTTCAGCAACTTTTGCAATCAGAATAATTGCCAATTTTAGGGATATAGAAATTAGTAAGCTAATACACTTTGCATACTTTGATTCTTGATGTCATATGGAATAATATTTTGGGGTAACTCAACATTTAGACAAAAAGTATTCACTGCTCAAAAGAAAGTGGTTAGAATAATGTGTGGGGTTCATAGTCGCACATCTTGTAGGCATCTTTTTAAAAGATTGGGGATTCTCACAACAGTCTCACAGTACACTTACTCACTAACGAAGTTTGTTCTCAAGAACATGGGCCAGTTTAAAAACAACAGTGACATTCATGATTATAATACCAGAAAAAAGAAAGACTTACACTATCCTTTAGTCAACCTATCTTTGGCACTCCTTTAGTCAACCTATCTTTGGCACAGAAAGGAGTAAAATATGCTGCTATAAAAATTTTCGACAAATTACCAAATGAAATAAAATGTCTGACAGACAGCAGTAATAGCTTCAAAAATAAATTGAAATCATATCTCCTTGACAACTCCTCCTATACCATAGATGAATTCTTGAACACGAATAAATAAATCTATAAATATAGTATATGCATTTTGTGCCATTTAAGGGAGTTAGGTAAATAATAAAAATGTTATTCTTTAACTCTGTATTGTAATATATATTAAAAAATCTTGTTTCATATGTGCATTGCTTGTGCACTTGTCACGTTCCACATCATAACAGTTACCGTACCCTGCAATTGATCAATGGAACATGCAACCAACTAGCTAAATAACTAAGTAACTCTTCATGCAGCCTATTGCGCACAGTTTAAGTCGTAACACGACGTCCTGTGGCTGCACGAAAAGCATTATTCAAAATCGTGGCGGTGCTGTCAGGGTTCCTCCGAGCCATAATCCGTAGGTAGCGGTCATCCACTGCAGTAGTAGCCCTTGGGCGGCCTGATGGAGGCATGTCATCGACTGTTCCTGTCTCTCTGTATCTCCTCCATGTCTAAACAACATCTCTTTGGTTCACTCCGAGACTCCTAGACACTTCCCTTGTTGAGAGCCCTTCCTGGCACAAAGTATCAATGCGGACGCGATCGAACCGCGGTATTAACTGTCTAGGCATGGTTGAGCTATAGACAAGACGACCCGTGTACCTCCTTCCTGGTGGAATGACTGGAACTGATCGGCTGTCAGACACCCTTCCCCTAGTAGGCGCTGCTCATGCATGGTTTTTTACAGCTTTGGGCGGGTTTAGTAACAACTCTGAACAGTCAAGGGGACTGTGTCTGTGATAGAATATCCACAGTCAATGCCTATCTTCAGGAGTTTTGGTAACTGGGGTGATGCAAACTTTTTGTGATGTGTGTATAGTGCATAAGACATTAGGAAAGCAGGTAAACTGCTACGAACAGCATAGTGTACGCTTTATCGTAGCCAAGGTAGACACTAAGCCACATCCACCACAGTAGAAATGGTTCAAATGGCTCTGAGCACTATGGGACTTAACATCTGTGATCATCAATCCCCTGGAACTTAGAACTACTTAAACCTAACTAACCTAAGGACATCACACACATCCATGCCCGAGGCAGGATTCGAACCTGCAACCGAAGCGGTCACGCGGTTCCTGACTGAAGCGCCTACTACCGCACAGCCACACCGGCCGGCTCCACCACAGTACTACAATTTTATATGCCAACAAGCTCTACAGATAAAGGGACTGAAGAAATGTGTGCTGAGACGAAATAGTCAAATAGTTAAAGGAAGATGAAATTTTAGTATTGTGGGGGGACTGGAATTAGATAGTAGCAAAGGGAAATGAAGGAAAAATATCAGGTGATTATGGACTTGGGGAAAGAAACGAAAGAAGAATCCGTTTGGTGAAATTTTGCACATACCATAATTTAATAAACGCTAACGCTTGGTTTAAGAATCATGAAAGAAGGCTGCATATGTGGAAGAGACCTTAAGACACCGGAAAATATCAGACTGATTAAGACAGATTTTAAATTGTAAGACACCTCCAGGGGCAGTTGTGGCCTCTGACCACAATATATTGGTTGTAAAATGTAGATTAAAACTGAAGAAATTGCTAAAATGTAGGAAATCAAGGAAATGGGATATGGATGAGTTGAAAGAAGGAAAGGTTGTTGGGAATTTGAAAGGAAACATTGGGCAATGATTGACTGGAACTGGGGAAAGGAATACAATACAAGACGAATGGACAGCGTTGAGAGACGAAATACTGAAGGCAGCAGAGGAGCAAATAGGTAAAAAGAAAAGGCCTAGAATAAATCCCCTCACAGGAGCTACTGAATTTAATTGATGAAAGGAGAAATTTTAAAAATGCAGCAAATAAAACAGATGAAAGGAAATACAAGCGTCTAAAAAATGAGACTGACAGGAAGTGCAAAATGGCTAAGCAGGAATGGCTAGAGGACAAATGTACAGATTTAGAAACATGTTTCACTAGGGGAAAATGGACACCACTTTCGAGAACTTTCGGAGAAAAGAAAAGCAGATGTATGAATACCAAGAGCTCAGATGTAAAAACGGTATTAAGCAAAGAAGGGAAAGAAGAAAGGTGGATGGAGTATGTAGAGAGTCTATACAAGGGAGATGAACTTCAAAGTAATATTGCAAAAATGGAAGGCACTAAAGACCTAAGTCGAAACAAGTTCTCGGTAGTAGACAACATTCTGTCAGAACTACTGATAGCCTTGGGAGAGCAAGCAGCGACGAAATTATTCCAATTCCAAAGAATATTATCGAACCATCAGTTTAATATGTCATGGTTGCAAAATACTAACACGAATTCTTAACAGAAGAATAGAAAAATTAGTAGAATCTGACCTCGAGGAAGATTAGATCTGATTCTGGTTAAACGTAGGAACATGGGAGACAATACGCGACTTATCCTAGAAGACAGGTTAAGGAAAGGCAGCCTACGTTTATTGCATTTGTAGATTAGAGAAGCCTCTTGACGGTGTTGACTGGTGTTGACTGGAGTACACCCTTTCAAGTTCTGAAGGTAGCAGGAGTAAAATACAATAAGCAAAAAGCTATTTACAACTTGCACAGAAACTACACGGCAGTTATAAGAATCGATGGGAAAGAAAGGGAAGCAGTGGTTGAGAATGGAGTGAAACAGTGTTGTAGCCTACTCCCAGTGTTATTCAATCTGTGCACTGAGCAAGCAGTAAACGAAACAAAAGGAAAATGTGAATAGGAATCGAAGTTCAGGGTGAGTGACACTGCAATTCTATTAGAGACAGTGGAGGACTTGGAAGAGCATTTGAACAGAATGGGCAGGAGGATTTAAGACGAACATTAATAAAAGGAAATCAAGGGTAATGGAACGTAGACGCATTAAATTAGCTGAGGGAATTTAATTAGGAAACGAGACACTAAAAGTAGTAGGTGAGGTTTGCTATTTGCGCAATAAAATACCTGATGATAGCCAAAATAAAGAGAATATAAAATGTAAACTGCCAATGACAAGAAAAGCGTTTCAGAAGAAGAGAAATTTGTTAACATCGAATATAGATTGAAGTGTTAGGAAGTCTTTCCTGAAGGTATTTGTTTGGAGTATAGCCATCTACAGAAGTGAAACGTGGACGATAAACAGTTTAGACAAGAAGAGAATGCAGGCTTTTGAAATGTGTTGCTACGGAAAAATGCTGAAGATTAAATGGGTAGTTTACGTAACTAATGAGAAGGTACTGAACAGAACTGTGTAAACAAGAAATTTGTGGCACAACTTGACTACAAGAAGGGATCAGCTGATAGGACACATTCTGAGACATCAAGGGCTTACCAGTGTAGTATTGGAGGGAAATGCAGGGGGCAGGGGGAATCATAGAGGGAGACTAAGAGATGGATAAAGTAATACAGTAAGCAGAGTGAGAAGGTGCGAAGGATGTAAGTTATGGTAGTTACCCCATAGATGGAGAGGCTTGCACGGGATGGAGTAGCAACGAGAGCTGCATCGAACCAGTCTTCGGACTGAAGACCACAACAAAATCAACAACAACAATTTATAATAAATGAAAAGCGCTAGTTTGCTCATGTTCTACAGTATTAACTTATCGTGTGAACCGGTATTCGGCTTACAAGACATATCTATTGATGTTAACACAATAAGTTAATACTGTAGGACAAAAGCAAATTAGCGCTTTTCCTTTATTACAACTTTGTTCTACCAAGAACCGACGGAAGATTCAGTTAACAACAACTTATGTTTATATTTTTTCGACTACGTTCTTATTCATCATCATCGGTACTAATACTTGTACACCATGTGTCTTGCGTCGAGGAGTGTTGCTACACACCTCAACATAATAACCTGTTGAGAGTTCTCACAACTTTTCAGAAAATAGGTTATGTCATCTTTGATTTCCAGTATGAAAGAATAAATATACTAAGCTCAAGAGTCAGTTCATTGTTGCCGCTCGTGTAAAAATGAACAAGACTATAATCCTTGATGCTAAACTCGATAAATGTAAGATGACAGTTCTTGTCGTAAAACTGTGTGACGGTAATGAGTGTATATTGCATGTTGTGGCTACAGATGCACGTGTCCCTACTTTGAATACAGCCATTAACTTGCCCTTAAGGGAGAGTAGCGACTACACATTTTTGGTGTATTCAAGAAACCTACTCATCCCAGAGATTGTAGATGTTCTGCAACTAATTATTCCTTAATATGTTAAGACGCTTCAGCTGTAGGAGCTTGGTTACAATGAGAAGGAACTTATTTCTGCTTATTACATGTACGAGCGTACAGAAAGACGTCGCAGTTTAAACGCGAATCACTATTATATGTTTCCTATACATGTTACACCTTTATTATGTGATATTCTGCACAGATTTAACTGGCTGCCTCAAGTGGGAAGAGTGATGCGTTTCTTTCAAAGTTGAGCCCTGCTATCTGGCATGCACGATACCAGATTGATGCTCCTCCTCGTATTAAATTGCACTGTGATGGTTCTAAATAGGAAGAAGAAATAAATAAACGATTTTCTTCACAATCTATTATTTCTCTCTTAAAAATAATAACACGTGTTGCCGTCACAGCTTAGTACGCTGGTTGTTTAGGAATCAAACACCTTACTCTCTTAGCCACAGTGGCTACATATTTTTCTTTACTCTTTGTTGGCAAGGATGGAGACGGGTTGGAGAAAGAAGAATAATTTTGTAGGTAATATTTCGTTTTACTTATGTATGCACGTCACAGTGATTCATTTCTGTAATACTTAGCGAACAATTGCTTTCTATTTTTTGTCAGTCGTTAGCCTCATTAAAAGACTTTGTCATCGCTCTTATGACTGGTTTGATGCGGCCCGCCATGAATTCCTCTGCTGTGCCGATCTCTTCATTCCAAAGTAGCGTTTACAACCTACATTCTCAGTTATTTTCCTGATGTATTCCAATCTCTGTCTTCCTCTGCGGTTTTTATCCTCTACAGCTTCCTCGAGTATCATGGAAGTTACTCCCTGATGTCTTAACGGCGGTCCTTCCATCTTGTCCCTCCTTCTGGGGAGTATTTTCCATATATTCCTTTCCTCGTCCATTCTACGGAGAACTTCCTCGTTCTTTACCTGATCAGTTCACCTAATTTTCGACATTCTTCTGTAGAAACTCATCTCAAACGCTACGATTCTCTTCTTTTTCCGTTTTCTCACAGTCCATGTTTCACTACCATATGATTCTGTGCTCCAAAAGTACATTTTCAGAAATTCATTTCTGAAATTAAGGCCCATGTTTGATAATAGTAGACTTCTCTTGGCCTGGAATATCCTTCTTTGCATTGCTAGTCTGCTTCCTATGTCCGCCTGTCATTGGTTATTTTGCTGCCTAGGTAGAAGAATTCCTTAACTTCAACTACTTCGTTGTTTCGACCTCTCTGTATGCTGATTCAGTCCTTCAGTTATCATTTCTTTTTCGATGTCTTGAGATTTTTCATGCAGCCAATTCGCATTAGCTTCCCTACACTTACTATTTAATTAATTATTAAGTCACCTGCTGAGATATTCATTAAAGCAGTGTGTACAGCCTCAAGGAACTTCAAGCTTGTACCTTGATTCCTTAGTATATCGGCATTCCACTTCTTTCCGCATTAATTCTTCCTGTTTAGTCTCTTAAACTTCAGCCTATCCTTCATCACTATTAAATTGTGATATGAGTCTAATCTGCTCCTGGGTATGCCTTGCAACCCAATACCTGATTTCGGAATCTCTGCCTGACCATAATGTTATCTAACGGGAAGCTTTCCATATGTCTCTGCCTTTTGCGAATGTACCTCCTCCTTTTGTGATTCTTGAACAGAATATTTGCTATTACTAGCTGAAATTTGTCGTAGAAGTCAATTGGTCTTTCTCCTCGGTCATTCTTACTTCCATGCCAATATTCTCCAATAAAATTTTCTTCTACTCCTTTCCCTGCAACCGCATTCCAATCCCCCAAGACTTAAGTTTTAGATTTTCATATCCCTTTACGTACAGAATTACTCATTAAATAAACGCATACTTCCTCTATCTCTTCATCTTCTGTTTGCGAGGTCAGAATGTATACCTGAAATATTATTGTCGGTTTGCTGTCAATTCTGAGAAGAATCCTGTCGCAGAACAGTTTACAGTAACTAACTCTGCGCTACCTTCCATTCATAACAAATGCTACTCTCGTTATACTACGAGGCCTGTTCAGAAAGTAAGCTCCGATTGATTGCCAAATTGAAACCACAGTGAACATCAGAAATGTTTTACTTGTAACAATTAGCTACACCTTTCAGCTACTTCTCTACGTAGTCGCCGTTCTGACTTAGACTTTTGTCATAGCGTTGTACCAACTTTTCAATAGCCTCATCATAGAAGGCAGCCGCCAGTGCTTTCCGCCAATTCTCCACGCTGGCCTACACCTCGTTGTCTGTGTCAAAATGTCGTCTTCAAAGACAGCGGTTCATGTGACCAGAGATGAAACTCAGGGGGAGACAATTGCGGACTGTATTGTGGGTAATCTCACATTTCCATTTGAAAACGATGCAGGAGCATCTTCATTGCCCCTGCAGAATGCGGCTGAGAATTGTCTTGAAGAAGAAACAGCACGACAGTTATGTAATGTTAGCTGCATAGCTTCAGGCGAAATTTCTCACCAGGCCCTCGTACTTGGCGGCAGACACTATTTTCTAGACATCTTTACGCACTCACTGCGAGCTCAGAAATGAGAAGAGCGACGTGATGCTAACTGGGGTTATACTAGAGACACTACCCAACACATCTGTGCAAAGCTTTATCGGATTTTCATAGTCGTTTCCATTTCGCGACCGATCGGAGCTTACTTTCTGAACGCCCCTCGTATTTTCTGGTGCTGTTGATAATTGCTCTGTACATGTCTGATCGGATGTCCTTGTCTTCTTTCCACTTCACTTACCTCCTCTACGTCTAGTTTGAGCCTCAGAATTTCCCTTTTCATATTTTGTAGATTCCCTGCCACATTCAAACTTCTGACATTCCATGCACTGATTCGCAGAAAGCTATCCTAGCCATCCTTTCATTTGTTAGTCAGTCTTTTTCTCATGGTCTCCTCCTCCATGCTGGTGCCCTTCCAGAGATCCTAATGGGGGACTAGCCTGAGGTCTTTTGCCGATGCTACTCTCGTTATACTATGGCACTTTTTCAATTACAGGCCACATTCCTTGTGTGTACACATTATGTGTCTAATGCAGTAGTTTCCGTCATCTCCTGTATCCTCATGCCATTGAGCATTGCTGATTCTTCTGCGTTATAGGAGCAGTTTTCCACCACAAGGGCAAGAGAATGCACTGACCTTCTGTTCTCTCCTCCGCCCTGTTTGACAAAGCCGTTGGCAGGATGAAGGCGACGTCTTATACCGGAAGTCTTAGGCTGCCGTTGCTGATTATTTTTATTCGTAATTTAAGCAGTGGTGAGAATCGAACCTGGGACTGAAGGGTTTTTAGTTATTAGTTGAAGACGTTACCCATAGATCAAGGGTCCATAGTTGCCGTACATTAAAATAGATTCAGAATGTGCAACAAGCACAGGTATACCGTCTGCGAATTCAGCTACTATGGACTTTATACCGATTAGATCTACACTTGTACACTTGGCAGTGGCTGAATGCGCGCATTTATACAGTGTTCTACTTGATTTATATTTACACTATTATCACGCAAATAGTTCACAAGGTCATAGTATGCACTTCTAACACATGAATGCCACTGACTCAATCTGTCTATAGCAATCATTAGTGCACAGTACAGGTCACTCAAATTCACAACACTCTAATGTTTTATGTAAGTCCCCTGAAGTTAATTCTAGTGCAGCTTCTCCACACACACCTACAACTGAAACCTTTCTCCCAAACATATGGTTATCAATTGGTGTCTGGGAGGCGTTATCTTCTTCCTTCTACACAGATAGTCCCATTCATACCACGAATACTGTTATCTTGTTCCAACAAATGGTTCAAATGGCTCTGAGCACTATGAGACTTAACTGCTGAAGTCATCAGTCCTCTAGAACTTAGAACTACTTAAACCTAACCAACCTAAGGACATCACACCCATCCATGCCCGAGGCAGGATTCGAACCTGCGACCGTAGCGGTCGCGCGGTTCCAGACTGAAGCGCCTAGAACCGCTCGGCCTCTCCGGCCGGCATTGTTTCAACACTTTGAACGTTTTTACTTCAGTTACTAAATAGAAGTCACTGTAGCGTGCTAGGCAAACATTCACTCATTTAGATCTAGAAGCAAAAAAATTGTACGTATTGGTGAATAACAGTTTCTGCTGGCACTTAACTGTGGCTGAGTGAACTGAGGAACTTATTAATGATGAGCATTGATGAACAAATGCTTACATTCAAATCTATCATGCTTGAAACTTCCTGACAGATTAAAACTGTGTGCCGGACTGAGACTCGAACTCGGTACCTTTGCCTTTCGCGGGCAAGTGCTCTACCAACTGAGCTACCCAAGCACGACTCACGACGCGTCCTCGCAACTTTACTTCTGCCAGTATCTCGTCGCCTACCTTCCAAACTTTACAGAAGCTCTCCTGCGAACCATGCAGAACTAGCACTCCTGAAAGAAAGGACATTGCGGAGACATGGCTTAGCCACAGCCTGGGGGATGTTTCCAGAATGAGATTTTCACTCGCAGGAGAGCTTCTGTAAAGTTTGGAAGGTAGAAGACGAGATACTGGCAGAAGTCAAGTTGTGAGGACGGGTCGTGAGTCGTGCTTGGGTACCTCAGTTGGTAGAGAACTTGCTCGCGAAAGGCAAAGGTCCCGAGTTCGAGTCTCGGTCCGGCACACAGTTTTAGTCTGCCAGGAAGTTTCATATCAGCGCATACTCCGCTGCAGAGTGAAAATCTCATTCTGGCTATCATGCTTCTTTTACTTTCTATTCTGGCTGGAGCTAAATGCTGCTCCCTCCTGATGGCGCTTCATTGTGATCCTTCACCTATGATGTAGAGAGCTTGAATGAGGAGCAGCTGCTTCTTATAATATAAAATTGGAGGAGAGGGGGAACTCGCTTCCTACTGCCAGAGAGCATACTGCCTAAAAGCAATGGGGGACGTCGACTTGGGCCGGCCGGGATGGCCGAGCGGTTCTAGGCGCTTCAGTCCGGAACCGCGCGACCACTACGGTCGCAGGTTCGAATCCTGCCTCGGGCATGGATGTGTGTGATGTCCATAGGTTAGTTAGGTTTAAGTAGTTCTAAGTTCTAGGGGACTGATGACCTCAGCAGTTAAGTCCCATAGTGCTCAGAGCCATTTGAACCATTTTTGGGACGTCGACATTTCTCAATTGACTGAGTGAAAAATGGGCGGAAAGGACGTCTGTGTCTATAAATGTCACAAGCACAATGGCTTGAGTACCAGAAACGCTGACACCAGAAAGTGCTGGCATGCGTGAAGTTCCTGGAAGTCTGACACCGTAAAGTTCTGTCATCATTGCACTCCTTGGAAAGCTTACACCAAAAACTGCTTATATCAGTGATTTTGACCAGAACGCCCACTGTCCTAATAAAGAAGATCAAGCATAAGTTTGTTCGATCCCTCGACTATGTCCCCATTCACAGGTTAACACGAAAAACATGTCGATTTGTTGCTGATATTTGATGACATTGAGCAATATTACTACTGGATCAAAAACGTGTGACACCTTTTTTCTTATTTTTTCTCGTTTCTGTGGCAGGCTGTGGGTGTGCCTCCACTGACTTGTGTACAACCATCACATGTACCATTTGCCGCTGTGTATGAGGTTGTGTGTTCTTATGACTCAACCTGTAATTTTTTTCAAATTCATGATGGGGAAAATCCTGCAAAATAGTTGCTCTCTCAGCTTCAAGCACTTGAACAGTAGTCAATAAGACCTATGATACCATCATTCCTCCAACTATAATGCAGGAAGTTCAATCGAAGAACAATAAATCTGTTAAATGTCATATTTATGAGCTTCCAGTAGCAGATACCAGCAAAAAGCCGTATATGCATCACAGTCACCTAAACAGTAAATTTTGCAGTACAGCACACAATGAATGTAGACTGAATTACAGACACCCACGACAAATACTCGAGTTTCTCTGCAGTTTGAGTGGGTATGATGCTCACTTCATCGTTGAGTACTTGACTGGTTTTGATCCAGATAATGACTGAGTTAGCGTCCTACCTGAGAGAACGGAGAAATGTAGTTTGTTTTCGAAGAGGGTTACCAAGCATATAACACGGTGCTTCCTACATTTGTTAAGATTTATGCAGGAACTGCTGAAGAAACTTTCTGGAACTCCACCTTAACAGAATATCCGTCTTTTACAAGCTGCACAGCCTGATAATGTTAAGTTTCAGTTTGTTGCAAGGAACTGGATTTTCTCATGTGAATATCTGAACTCAACGCAGAGACTCTACAAAACTATTGTACCCAACATACCTGCATTTCCAGTAAACTTAGGATAATATGCAAGTCTTTAAATGGACACAAACGTACACCTCCTACCAGATGTATTTGAACAGTTAATGCCTAGTACTGTACTGCACCTGTGTCATTGTGGGATGTAATGCTCAAAACCACAGGCGTCAAATTGGAACTTTTATCGGAAGATGACGTGTTAATGTTCTTTGAGCACGGAATTTATGGGGGATTTCCGTAGATATGTCAAGGGAAATAAGCCATGAATGGATGACTTGTCCAACACCACAAACGATTCAAGTCACATTCTGTACTTGAATATTAAAAATTTATGTGGGTTCACCATGCAACAATTTTTACATACTGGAGGCTGACTCATGCTGAAATCAGTGGAAAGGAGTTTTCGAACGTGGAAGATTATTTTTGTGTCGAATGTCTTGAGGTAGAGTTGGCGTATCCTAATACCAGGCACGACGAGCACAGTGATTTGCAACTGCGTTCAGGGTACTAATTTTTGTTACGTTGTTCCTTCCTCAAGCAGATGTCAATTATTGGGGACAAAAAGATGTTCATTATACACTGAAGAGCCAAAGAAAGTGGTACACCTACCTAATATCGTGCGCCGGCCTGGGTGGCCGAGCGGTTCTAGGCGCTACAGTCTGGAACCGCGCGACCGCTACGGTCGCGGGTTCGAATCCTGCCTCGGGCATGGATGTGTGTGATGTCCTTAGGTTAGTTAAGTTTAAGTAGTTCTAAGTTTTAGGGGACTGATGACCTCAGATGTTAAGTCCCATAGTGCTCAGAGTCATTTTTGAACCTAATATCGTGCAGGGCCCCCGCGAACACGCAGATGTGCCGCAACAAGACGTGACATGGACTCGACTAATGTCTGAAGTAGTGCTGGAGGGAAATGACACCAAGAATCCTGCAGGGCTGTCCATAAATCCGTAAGAGTACGAGGGGTTGTAGATCTCTTCTGAACAGCACATTGCGAGACATCCCAGATATTCTCAAGATTGTTCTTCTCTGGGGAGTTTGGTGGCCAGCGTAAGTGTTTAAACTCCTCAGAGTGTTCCTGGAGCCACGCTGTAGCAATTCTGGACGTGTGGGGCGTCGCATTGTCCTGCGGAAATTACCCAAATCCGTCAGAATGCACAATGGTCATGAATGGATGCAGGTGATCAGACAGGATGTTTTCGTACGTGTCACCTGTCCGAGTCGTATCTAGATGTATCAGAGGTCCCATATCACTCCAACTGCACACGCCCCATACCATTACAGAGCCTCCACCATTCTGAACAGTCCTCTGCTGACTTGCAGGGTCCATGGATTCATGAGGTTGTCTACGTACCCTTACCTGTCCATCCGCTCGATACAATTTGGAACGAGCCTCGTCCTTCAGGCAACATGTTTCCAGTCATCAACAATCAATCGTTCGTGTTGACATGCCCAGGCGAGGTATAACACTTTGTGTCATGCAATCATCAAGGGTACACGAGTGGGCCTTTGGCTCCAAAAGCCCATATCGATGATTTTTCATCGGATGATTCACACGCTGACACTTGTTGATGGCGCAGCACAAATCTGCAGCAATATACGGAAGGGTTGCACTTCTGTCACGTTGAACGATTTTCTTCAGTCGTCGTTGGCCCCATTTGAGCCGTGCTGCGGCTCGCGTTGGTGCTGTTTGTAGGTTTCCACCCTCTGTTCGAGGCCAGACAGTATCGTTTAGTTGGCATGGTTGCGGTTGTTTGTCTTCTTCTTGTGTTGACTGGCGCCACTCGGTTTCGTAAACGTTGCCTATCAGCTAGTGGCAGCAGCGGCGGTCATCGATATGTAGTAACTGTTGCCCTATCTTTGGGGCGACGTCGTTGTTTATCCGGGTCGTGTGAGTGGGCCAGGTCGATTAGGGGCTCAGGAGGAACCAGGTCCACTCAGTGCCAGAACATGCCGGGACCGCTGGCGGCATGCATGGACTGCCGGATGGAAGGGCTGTGGTCACGGGGGTGTACGACCTCGTCGTAAACCGGATCCAGCAAGCTTTAAGATGAATGGAGTGCTTGGGGAAGGCGGATCTGATTAGCTTTCCTCGACGTCTTATTACTATTTACTGCATTCAACTTGTTACAATTTGTTAAGTTCAACCAGCGCTAATTTTTCTTGTCTAGTGGCCGCAAACGCCCCAGTTACTTGCCCTGCGGGTTAGTGTATGTAATGGCAGTGTATGTTTCCTTGCCTTGCCACTGCTGTCCGGTAAGGCGTGCAGTTTTGACAGCTTTTTTGATTGTAGGCCGGTTGGTGATTCTTCTACACTGGTGGTAGTGATTCCTTTCTCGTTCCGGGCACTCTAAACACAGTATTCTGGGGACGTAGTGCAGACCACTGGTTCCCTCTTTGGCGTATTGTTCCATCGCTGCATTTGGTTTATCGGATGTCAGGTAGCTTCAGCAAGATTATCATTAGCCATTCGTTAGACTGCCACTAGTCTCAGGTACCATCTATGAAGTGAATGCAACTCTTGGCTACCTGTCGCATCGCTCGCCACAATGTTTGTTGCCGGACCTTCTCAGAGGTCGATTCCTGGAGCACCGTCTGTGGCCCCTTGGTTCTTGTAAGACTTGCGTTCTAAAAGGAGGTCTGATGGCCAGCATTTCAGTGTAACGCTCCTTCAGCCTACGCCTTCTGCTAGTATAATCTGTCTTAGTACCCTTTAAGGAACTTACGTACTAGTCCTTATGTTTTATTATTGTATTATTTATTACAATACCTTGTAATGCCTACATTAAAGTTTATATATGTCTAGTTAATAGTTCTGGTCACCTTCTGGAATAAATCTAGCAATGTAGTGTTTTGTGGTTGTTAAGGGTTGTGTTAGGAAGTTTACCATCACCTTATTTCACCCGTTCGGTGATCAGTTGATTGTTTTTTAATTAACCTTTGCTATTGTGTTTGCTGATTTACAGCAGGTTTCTAATTTTTTTTATATTTTTGCCGTTCCTGGTGTGTAAGGCCTTCAGCCGTGATTGTGGTCATTTGCCTTAAAATTCTAATTTGGTATTTGTATTTTAACAGTAAGCCTTAAAACCTTATTTACTGGCATTCCGGGAGTCTGATGCCTTCTGCTGTGTTTGTGGCGACTTACCTTTAATATTTCAATACCTGTAAGTTGTAAATAGCAGCAAGTTCTTAAACAGTTTTTAATTTATTGCCATTCCTGACGTGTAAGGCCTTCTGCTCAGATCACAGTGGTTTGCTTTTAAAGCATTATCTGCTGTATGTGGATTTAATGGTGATTTGCTAAATTGTAACTAAATGAAAACACTATTATTTACATAGCTTTTTATTCCTTCATTAATAACGTGTGGTATTTTTTTATTGTTGAGTCTGGAATTACTGGTTTGAAATAAATTGTGTGTAACTGTAAAAGGCAACAAATAGTAACTGATTACGGCCCCGTCCACAATCGTAACTGAATCCTGCCTTCCCTTGACTACCAGCTTTCACCGTAATTGCAGAATTTTTTTCTGGCCTCAGCGATGTCTGAGATTTGATGTTTTATTGGATTCCCGATAGTCACGGTACACTCGTGAAATGGTCGTACGGGAAAATCCCCACGTCATCACTACCTTGGAGATCCTGTGTCCCATCGCTCGTGCGCCGACTATAACATCACGTTCAAACTCACTTAAATAATGATAACCTGCCATTTTAGCAACAGTAACCGATGTAACAACTGCAGCAGACACTTCTTGTCTTATATAGGCATTGTCTACTGCAGCGCCATATTTCTCTGTTTACATATCTCTGTATTTGAATACCTATGCTTATACTAGTTTCTTTGAAGCCTCAGTTAACATTATAGAAAAGCTCTGGCAGTTTATTAATTTAGGTATAGAACTGATTAGTCACACATGTTATCCAATACAACCAGAACATTTGATTAAAGAAATATATAGATTTAAACACCTGTAAAAGGTTATTGATGTTGCGTGCATTTGAGAAAGCTTTTATGAATTAATGAACAATCCAATTTTCTGCAAGACAATAGAGAATATGCGAAATCATTTCGACGTTAAAATGGTCTGTCTTGGGACGGACATGTGAATGAATGGTGAGACAGTTGATTGCTAAGCCAACTTTTAAACAGACTACAATATTCCATGAATAGTTTGTTGCTCTGGAGGTATCGAGGCTTGCAATACAGTACACGTTACCTGTTTATTTTGGTATATATGTCTTGTAACTATTATAGCTCCACACTTGCCGTGCCGGCCACGGTGGTCTAGCGGTTCTAGGCGCGCAGTCCGGAACCGCGCGACTGCTACGGTTGCAGGTTCGAATCCTGCCTCGGGCATGGATGTGTGTGATGTCCTTAGGTTAGTTAGGTTTAAGTAGTTCTAAGTTCTAGGGGACTGATGACCTCAGAAGTTAAGTCCCATAGTGCTCAGAGCCATTTTGAACCACTTGCCGTTTTCATTACGATATCATGAAAACTCATGTTGAAGACACAAAATTGCTATATGTGGACACAGTCAGCTTATTTACAGGATGAAGAACTGCGATCCACATGAGCTGATAAGGTGCCACATCGATGCATTCAGCATATCTGTACATAAAACCTGTAATTGTACGGTAAAAGGCACCCAACAGAAGTTTAATGAAAGACGAGGTGAATACGTCGCAGATCGGACAGGCCCAAATTTTCAACTTTCCCCATTTTTTAAATTCAATGCCCACTAGCTGCTACTGTCATTATTCCTTTGTTCAGCTGGATTCTTACAGTTTATCATTACCTGGCATGCCTGAATGGTAGCGCATATGATGCTTCACAAGTGGTATGTCAGGTCAGTTTTCAGTCTGAGGGTTGATAAAGCAGCCTATGTGAAAAACAGTGTCTCATCATGACAATAACAGACTCATTTGCAATGGCGGAACAAAAAGCCAACTATACTTGCGCTATTCACTGGAGTGATTGAGAAAGGGTCCTGATCTAACATTTAGAACAACACTCTCAAACTGAAGTTATGAGATGTGTGACAAAGAAGATGGCACCAGACAACAATGCTGCCTGATGAGCTTACGGTGTTGCCGTATTTTACATCTGATTTGTATATTGCTTCAGAAATCATAATACTGAGTATCTCCCAGTTATGAACTAACCAATATACACAGTCCGATCAGAAGTATCTGGACACCTACATGTAACGCGAAACTGAGTATCAGATGTCACAAGAGATGGATCTGTCAACATAAAAGGAGTCAGCAGACAAGCAGTAGTGGCAGAATGGGTCTGTTAGGAGAGCACAATGACCTCGAATGCGCACTAGTCATTCAATGTCACCTAAATAACAAATCCCACTAATCTAAAACTGCGAAAGAGGAGTAGTGAAGGTGTGACTGTGGAGTGTAAACACGAATGAACAGCGACAGCTAAACCAAGTCCAAGCAGAGCTCATGTACTCAGGATATCAGGGACTGATGAGCATTGCAGAGGGCGGTTGTAAAAACTCACATAAAATCACTGGAATGAATCGTTAGTGAGTTCCAAAGTGCTGAAACCAGTCCAACTACCAAAATGACTGTGTGCAGGGAGTTAAAGATTATGTAGTACAATGGTCGAGCAGCTCCTCATAAGCCACAAATTTCTGTAGTCAGTCCTAAGCGACACATGAGGTGGTGTAATGAGCGACGCCACTGGACGGTGGATGGCTGAAAACGAGCAGTCTGGAGTGATGAATCATTTTATACCCTGTGGCATTCCGATGGAAGGGTTTGGGTTTGACGAATCCTGGAGATTGTTACCAGACATCTTGTGGAATGCCAACAGTGACGTATGGAGGAGGTGAGGTTACAGTATGGGATTGTTTTTTGTGCCTAGAGTATGGTCTCCTTATTGTGCTCGAGAAAATGCTAAAGTCAGAAGGATACGAAAACATCTTTATGCATTGTGTACTGAGTGTAGTAGAGAAACCCTTTGGAGTCGATGACTGTTTGTATCAACATGACAGTGCACTCTGTCAGAAAGCAGCACCTGTGAGTCAGTAGTGTGTAGACGGTATCATTCTTGGAATGGACTGGTTTGTATCCAAGGAACACGTTTGAGATGAGTTACAATGTCGACTTCGCTGGAGACCCCATTGTCAAACATCACTACCTTCTCTGGCTTCTTCTCTCTAGGAACAAAGGGCTGCCATTCTTCGGCAACCTTCAGACACTTCACCGATTTTGTGCCCAGCAAAGTGTAAGCCATTATAAACGCGAAGGGTAACATACCTAATATCAGTGACCGCTAATAGGTGTCCAGATACTTTTAATCCAAGAGTATATTCCTGCAGATGGATATGCTGCAAGCTAATGCAACGAGTGGTGGTGTGGGGAGGGAATGAGCAAGTCATAACTTGCAATGAGCTTGTTCAAACCAGCCAACAGAGGACTGGTGTTGTGGTTCGGAAGGAATGAACAAGTGAAAACTTGCAGGGAGCTTGTTCGAACCAGGTAGCCAGTCCCACAAGCCAGTGGCTGCAGCAGATATGTATGAGAAAAAAACCTTGCAGCTCTGGCAGCTGATGTGAGAAACCGGCTTGGTGTTTTTGAGCGCTTTCAGGCGACAGATATCCTTTGGTTCTTGCACTTCTTGGGCAGGCTCTGCCAGCTCCGAAACTCACCACCACCTCCTCCTCCTCCAGCACTTCAGACGCTGTTTGTAAAGAAGTAATGAAAGTAGATATAAAATGTCAATGACGCCATTTTAGCTGACCTATTTCTGTGATTTCTGACATAATGGACTTTTTAAGACAAAGAATCTTCCGTAATTTTTTTTTTACTTGGTAGCAGTCTGAATTTTTAAGTAGCAGAAACGGTCTTGATCCGCAAGAAATATGACAACACTGCATGGAGTGGAGGGAGAGTGGGAGGGGAGAGGAGAGCAGAGAGAGTTGTTAGTGTTATGTTGAAGTTTCTCCTGGGGTGAGGGGGGAAAGGGAATTCTTTGTCAGCAACAGAACGCTACTAGCGTATAACAGTTACACGTCTCTACGATCGCGTTACCTCTTCCTTGAAACAACTGTCGTATTTAAATACTGGACGAAGGCCTTATCAACAAATACTACTCATGTTCAGTCACCTCATCAGTAAGAACAAGCTTATATATTTGTCCTGGATTATATCATCCCTTTATCCATATCACCCACGATATTCAGTCCACACCTTCTAAATTAGTTTCACTCTCTTATGAACTCACTGAGTACCTATTCTACTTTGTAATGTATCACGGAAAGTGAAAGTGGTCCCCTAATCGGAAATGAGTATAGTGGAGCAGATGCAGAAAATCTCCGTGGCCGCTCTTAGCATGGTCCTAGTCGAGGTGGTTTGCCTTTGCCTGTGTTTTGTTGTGTGTATGATTATGATGAATGCATATATAGTGCAGTATTGGATTTATATTGATATAGATGAAGGGAAGAGAGAGAGAGAAATCCGGTACTGGCACAGAGTGTTCTTATCTCGAATAGCACCAAAAGGGCCGTCGAGCTTAACGTTCCCGTCCGACAGACGAATCATCATTAACAGTGTCAAGTGCCCTCAATTCATGAGCCACAGCGAAGTGGTTTTGGAATTTAATGCTGGACACTGGCGCAAAGACTAATGATCAGAAATTTTACTCCACCAACTGTCTTGCCCTTGCCGGTGAAAAACGGGCAGTGAAAATTTTATTCCACCAGGATTGGAACATCCTTATCTCTTACAATGCCCTCTGTGACATTGTAGCGAGAAGTGAGCGACTCTGCCTCACTTCTCTGGTTTCTGTATTATTAACCTGGTGTCCTGCTGCTTCGGTCGTTCCTCGTCGCACAGTAGTAGCGCTCAGGCGCCAGGTTCAATGTAGGTTGTGATCCTGCTGAAGTGGGGTGTTTCGGGATGCCAGTTGTTAAATGTTAACAACGTTTTGTAATATACACGTTTTAATGAGGACTACTTTGAAACACAAGTCACAGAATTTCCAATATGGCGGCTCTTGGCTACGCCGTTATATTCAACCCTTTTCAACACATTTATCACTTTCCATACTCGTGATAGATACTGACCACGACATGTAGCTCTCACTGATAACTAATACCTTCACTTTAACTTTATATCTTCTGTAACAGCTGGAATATTTACTCGCGACCGTTCTTTTGGAGCCGCCCCCGGTTACTCGACTGTGCGTTTTGAGAGGCGCCTCGCTACTAACTCGGCCTGTCTTCCCGACGCACAAGCGAGACCCCACCTTTCTCCCTCAGCCAATAGGGACACCTCACTCGTCTCCTACGCATACATATGTCAAAACTTTCAGCCAATGGGTGTTTAGATCGCTGTTGCCAGGCAGATCTGACGTCACGTTTGCGGACATTGTGACTATCTCGGAACACTGTCTCAGATTGTTAGATCCTACTCCCGAATAGTCGGATTTTGTCCCTAGTATGGTTGCACAACATTGCCACCTATGATATTATCGTTAATGCTCCTAGCTGACGCATAATTGTCAGATGTACATGTAGCCTGGCTGCTACTGAGCATTCCCGACCGCATAAATGTGCGTAATACTTAGCATAAACACGTGAAGGGAATGCACGGATGCATTACACTCTGACTCGAGCGCCATCGCACTGGCGTGCTTTAGTGACGTCACTTCGGAGACAGGTCTGTGTCTCATACTTCGTTACTAAAGACTTCTGAAAAGTATTAATCGCTTCTCTTCCTTTCTGGTTTTCTTTGTTTATTGATTTTTAATTTTTTGTTTCTGCATCACAATTTTGATAATTTAAAGTGATATCCTGTCATCCATTGTCGTTAGTTGTTACGTAAAGATACTTTTATTTATTTCTTACTTTGTATCGACAGGGTTTTAAAACCCAGTCTTCCTTCTTCTGTGCTGTAAAACATAAGCTGTGAGATCCGGTGAAAGAGGTGAACAACCGAATGCATAAATATTAGTAAGTTCTCCAACTTGTTAGTAACAGCTTCACCTGAAACCGGCTAGGTGCAGGCCAGGCGCCCTTGAGTTGTGCACAGTCAGTGATCAGTCACTCATTCACGTAACTTTCGTAACGCCAGAAAAACTGGAATTTGTAGCCATCCGCCAGAGAAAAATCTCATTGAAAGTGACCGTGTCTGAAGTGGTTCAGTGGGCGCGGGTAAACCAATTGCATTAACAAAAAAAAGCTTGTCTACAATGAGAGCTCGTCTTGGAAAACGTGTACGGAACTACTTGACCTACAAGAGCAAAACATGCTTGTGATGAGAAGTAAGCAGAAGTGAAGTTATCGAGATTTTACCTTAAAACCAATCACTCCACCTACCGAAACAGAAAGTGAGATGCGGAGTCTTCGAACAGATTGTTTATATATCCACGTTTCTATATCACGAGGGCTGTCCGGGATGTAAGTTCCGATTGATCGTGAAATGGAAACCACAGTGAAAATCAGAAATGTTTTATTTGTAACAGTTAGCAACACCTTCCAGCTTGTTCTCTACTTAGTCGCCGTTTTGACTTAGACATTTGTCGTAGCGTTGTACCAACTTTCCAATACCCTCATCATAGAAGGCAGCCGCCAGTGCTTTCCGCCAATTCTCTATGCTGCCCTAGAGCTAGCTGTCTGTGCCAAAATGTTGTCTTCATAGCCAGCGATTCATGTGAGCAGAGATGAAACTCAGAGGGAGACAATTACGGGTTGTATTGTGGGTAATCAAACATTTCCAATTGAAAACAATGCAGGAGCATCTTCATTGCCCCTGTAGAATGCGGCTGAGAATTTTCTTGAAGAAGAAACCGCACGACAGTTATGTAATGTTGGCTGAATAGCTTCTGGCGAAATTTCTCACCTGGCCCTCGTACTTGGCGGGAGACACTATTTTCTAGACATCTTTACGCGCTCACTGTGAGCTCAGAAATGAGAAGAGCGATGTGATGCCATCTAGGGTCATACTAGAGACGCTGCCCAACACATCTGTGCAAAGCTTTATCAGATATTCATAGTCGTTTCCATTTCGCGAGCGATGGGAACTTACTTTCTGGACACGCCTTGTATATATAAGCTACGCGTGGTGTCCCTAATACATAATAAATTTGTTGAAACCCTGTTTCGAGCAAGTTGTAGTGCGAAAAGTAACGACTATGTATCTGTTTGGTTAATATTTTGTTTATTATGACTGGTCTCCGATCTCTTCGGAAATCTTCACACCTCGTGGTCCGTGTAACATGTGCAGTGAAGGTAACGCAGCTCGTCGGTTTGTTTAACTGCACTTACGCAAGGGCCAAAACATCAGATAATTTTCGAAGATAAGTGAAACGATTCAAAATAAACAAAAAGTACTTTGTGATCAAGACAGCGAAATAAGTATAACGAAGTTCAAAGATTCCCTCGAGAGGTTTCACTGCACTCTATCACAGAATCTTTGTCGCTTTAACGGCAAAGCAAAATACGAGAGGAAGTCGTCAGGTTTTATCATCTCCAAGAAATAAAATAACGTAATTAACTCTCTGCAAGTCTATGTGTGCATTCCTGGTACACACTGAAATTCACGCGCCACAGTACCGTAGCACGACAGCAGAGGAGCCCAAAAATGTTGCAGGCTATTCATAAAATGCAATATCGTCCGATAATCCGTTATCTCCATTTGAAGGGAAACAACAATCGATGTCGAGTTGGCGGACGTTTACAGCAACAGTTTAGCGTCACACACAGTCCAGTCACACTAATGTGAACACCTCCTATGTTCGACGGTAACGTGCAATAACCACTCGCAGTCGGCAGAAGGCAGCACTAGCAGTGGAGTGTACATAAAGTGTGTCGGAGAGGAGGGGGGAGAGGATCTACGCGGAAAACAGTGCATTCGCTGTGGACAGGGGTGAACGACAGCCGTAGAGATGTGTACGGGCGAATAGACGTTGAGCACTGACCGCCCAGATAGACCAAGGGGCTGACAAAAGTGTCTCCTCAAAGACCGCCCACCGAACGTTGTTACGTATGGGTCCCCGCAGCAGGCGCATAGCTAATGCACCCGTGCTGGATGCTGTTAACCGAAGACGAAGATTTGGCTTTGAGCGCCAATATCGCCACTGGACTTCCAGTGAGTGGCAACAGGTGGCATTTTCAGATGACTCACGTTTTATGCTCCATCGGACCCCTGCAACAATCGTCGGAGGATTCCAAGCCGGAGAAGACAGCATTATGGCCCGGGGAGTGGTTTCGTGGCATTCCCTGGGTGACCTCGTCAGCCTCCAAAGCACCATGGGTCAACACAAGGATATATCTGTCCTTGGGGAGCATGTCCGACTCTACATGCAGCTTGTTTTTCCTCGGGACGATAGCATCTGGTAGCAGGGCAACACAACGCGTCACACACCTCCCAGTGTACACTCGTGGTGTGAAGAGCGTCAGGATGAGTTTAACGTACTTCCCTGGCCAGCAAACTTCCTGAATGAACCGAATCGAGATTCTGTGGGACCACCTCGATCGAGCTGTTGGTGCCGTGGATCCTCATCCGGGAAACCCACCGCAGCCGCCCGCGGCACGCAGTCGGCTCCACATTCCTGTCGCTACCATCCTCAACCTCAATGACACATTTCCCGCACGTCCGCGCTGCAGAAGGTAGTTATTCAGCGTTTTGACAGGTGGTCAGTTTAATGAGCAATACCGTGTATGGCACATTGCTTATGAATGTCACCAACGAACAGACCTGAAATTATCGAATCACTTAACTTAGAGGAAGGTACCTGTGATCGTAAGGCAGTGACTACTGGCTGTACAAGGAATGTTAAGAAAGGGGTCATGATATTTTTTGCTCAGCAAGAGTGACAGGATACAAATTGCGGAGTATCTGACTAGTCAGCATTCGGTGATGAGGACGAAGATGTGGTGCACAAATGGAAAAAGTCAAAAGCATCGTTCAATATGCCTTACACAACTATGTTCTGAGTAAGTTCTTAAAGGTTGGGAAAGACCCACAGTGGTTTATTAGCCGTGTTAGAAAACTGCTCCGTAAACAAAGAGAGCTTTATCTGAGATTCAAGAGAAATCAAAACCTAGCTGACAAACAAAAGATGAACGAAGCGAAAATGAACGTCAGAAGAGCAATGAGAGGATCGACTTTGAAAGTAAAATTTTATCAACCGATATGAGTAAAAACCCTAAGAGTTTTCCTGTATGTCCATCTTTATACAGACGGCTGCAGGACCTCAGCTGTTCAGTACAGAATGTCGAATCAAAACACCTCTCATCCGTCTAAATATTCAGTTGTTATTTCATGGAGCAACCAGTTTCGGTGATATAGGGTGCATCATAAAGAATCATCCGATTTGTACGTCTATATTTCTGAAACTAATAAACATACAATGAATTTTGTTTTTTGATGGATGGGAAACTCAAAAAGTTTCTTTCATACCTTTTCATAGGTCTTCAATATGGCCCCTTGGGCCAACGGCCTTGCCGCAGTGGACACACCGGTTCCCGTGAGATCACCGACGTTAAGCGCTGTCGGGCGTGGCCGGCACTGGGATGCGTGACCGTCCAGGCCGCCATACGCTGTTGCCATTTTTCGGGGTGCACTCAGCCTCGTGATGCCAATTGAGGAGCTACTCGACCGAATAGTAGCGGCTCCGGTCACAGAAAACCATCATAACGACCGAAAGAGCGGTGCACTGACCACACGCCCCTCCTATCTGCATCCTCAGCTGAGGATGATCCGGCGGTCGGATGGTCCCTATGGGCCACTTGTGGCCTGAAGACGGAGTGCAATATGCCCCCCTTGAGATGCACAGCATATGTCAATGCGGTATGCAGATTGTTCCCACACTGCAGCGAGCATGTCTTCAGCTACAGCTTCCACAGCTCCTGTTACGCGAAGTACCAGTTCATTCATTGTTGTTGGTAACGGAGGCACATAAGCAGAGTCTTTTCGAAACCCCCACAAGAAATAATCACACACAGCCCAATCCGGTGACCTTGGAGGCCAGTAATGTAAGGCTGAATCATTTAGTCCTGAGCGACCGACCCATCCTTCAGTAATACTTTGATTTAAAAGTGCCCGCAGTTCCAGATGCCAGTGTGTCGGTGCCCCATCCTGTTGGTAAATGAAGTCGTTCGAATCAGTCTCCAACTGTAGGAAAAGAAAGTTGTCGAGCATATCGAGATACGTGTTTCCTGTAACAGTCTTGTCAACGAAGAAAAATTGACCGTATACCTTTTCCCGTGAAACTGCACAAAACATTAAATTTTGGAGAGTCCCTCTCATGTTGTACAACTTCATGCGGTTGCTCCGCACCGCATATTGTCACATTATGACGATCCACCTTTCAATTAAAATGGTACGTTGCCTCATCACTAAACACTAAGCGTGGAAGAAAACTGTCATCCTCCATGTTGTCAAGAACCAAATTATAGAACTCTACACGTTGTTGTTTGTCACCTTCACGAAGAGCTTGCAGTAGCTGAATTTTGTATGGTTCCATATGTAAACGTCGACCCAACACACGCCAGACGAACATCGGGGGCATGTTGAGCTGTCGAACTGCACGGCGAAAGGATTTCTGCCACTCCTTGTGAAACCATGGCGGATGCGTTGACGTCTGTGTCGGACACTCGGGGACGGCCCGGCGATTTGCCTTTACACAAACAACCTGTTTCTGGGAATTGTTCATTCCATCGTCTAATGCTCTGTGCTGTATGAGGATCCACACCATACCTAGCACGAAAGTCACGCTGAACAGTTATTACTGACCCTTTCTGCTCAAAACGTAGAACACGAAACGCTTTCTGTTGTCCCGACACCAGTTTTACTAGAACCGAAGTGGGCGCACATTTGCTGCTGCCTAGCCGGAACCATGTAAAACTCGAGAGTTTGCTCTTTCCAAAAGTACGTTGTCACTCACGTATCTCAAACAACATAATAATTATGGTTTTTTAAAAGTCGGATGATTCTTTTTGATACACACTATTACGCCATCTGGGTTGGCAAGTGATGATCGAAGAGATCGTTTTGTCAAAAATGTACGGATACCCGTCATTGAATGGTCGCCACTATTTTGACTGGACCAGAGAGGGGAATCTTCATACAGGTCCGTCAGGAGGCTGAAAATGGCGTAATATATCATCGAAACTGATTGCTCAGTAAAATAAAAATTGGATATTTACACGGCTGGAAGGTGTTCTGATTCGACATTCTACATTAAGAGGTTTTAGTCTTATGTAAAATCAGTAAGTTGTTCGAAATAATCTACCCATTCACTCAGGGACCATACTGGCTTCGGAACGGAAGATAATAGAGAGAAGGCCGGAACAGTAAAGTCGGTCTCCCGGAACTGTTTCACCCTGGCAGATCGTAACACAGTCGCTACTTTCAAACAACCTACGAACGTCGAAGTGGCAGTTGTTGAGATACCAAGCGCGGAATAGAAAAGCAAAAATAATCGCTTAGTAGTGGAAAGGCATCAGGACCAGATGAGACACTTGTAAGATACTACAAAGATTATGCGAAAGAACTTGCTTCCCTTCTAGCAACAGTTTGTCGCAGATCCTTGGAGCAACGAATGATACCCAGTGACTGGAAAAAAGCTCAGTTCTTCTGCGTTTTCAGGAAGGGCAGTAAGACAGATGCATACAGTTATAGACCCATATCGTCGAAGTCAATCTGATCTAGAATTACGGAACATGTCTTATGCTAGAGAACTACGATGTTTTTGAAGAACGCAAATCTCCTCTATAAAAATCAACACGGGTACCGCAAACAGAGATCTTGCGAATCTCAGCTCGCTCTATTGCTCCATGAGATCCATAGCACTATAGACAATGGCTCTCAGGTTGATGCCGTGCTCTTTGACTTCAGGAAGGCATTTGGAACAGTGCCGGCCGCGGTGGTCTAGCGGTTCTAGGCGCTCAGTCCGGAACCGCGCGACTGCTACGGTCGCAGGTTCGAATCCTGCCTCGGGCATGGATGTGTGTGATGTCCTTAGGTTAGTTAGGTTTAAGTAGTTCTAAGTTCTAGGGGACTGATGACCACAGATGTTAAGTCCCATAGTGCTCAGAGCCATTTGAACCATTTGGAACAGTCCCACATTGCCGTTTAGTTTACTTATCGAATATCAGACCAGATTTGTGAGATGATTCAAGACTTCCATGCAAGTAGAACACGTCGCTCCTAACATAACAAAACCGACAGATGTAAAGTAATTTCCGGAGTACCAGAAGGCAGTGTGACAGGACCGTTACTGTTTACTAAATATATATATGATCTATCAGAAAGCGTCGGATGCTCTTTAAGGCGGCTCGCAAGATGATGCTGTTGTCTGTAACAAAGCAACAACGCCAGAAGACAGTATCGATTTGCAGAGAATTGATGAATGGTGCAGGATCTGGCAGTTGACCCTGAACGTAAACAAATGGGACAAATTGCGCATATATGGAATAAGAAAGTTAGTGCTGTACAACTACACTACTGATGATAAACCGCTGTAAACAGAGTCACTACTTTAAAATATCTAGGAATAACTATCCAGAGCGATTTTAAGTTGAATGACTACATAAAACAAATAACAGGAAAAACAGATGCCAGACGGATTCACAGGAAGAATCCTAAGGAAATCTAAGTCATTCACGAAGGAAGTGGTTTATAAGGCGCTTGTTCGACACTTTCTTGAATATTGTACATCAATATGGGATCCTCACCAGCTAGTACTGATAGTAGAGAGAGAGAGAGAGAGAGAAAGAGAGAGAGAGAGAGAAGATCCAACGAAGGGAGGGGCGTTTCATCGCAGGATCATTTAGTCGGCGCGACAGCGTTTCAGAGATGCTCAACGAACTCAATTGGCAGACATTACAAGAGAGGCAATGTCCATCATGGATAGGTTTACTGTTGAAATTTCGAGATAGCACTTTCCGGGACGTACTGACCACGACGAGAAAACTCGACAAATTAGAGCCAATACAAAGTCATTCTTTCCACTAGCAGTTCGCGAGCGGAACGGGATATGGGGAATCAGTTAGTGGTGCCAGAAGTATTCCCCGCCACACGCCATCAGGTGGCTTGCGCAGTATGAGACGGATGTAGATGTAGATCTATCGTTGGAAAAAATATGTGTCGTATTGAAGAGTGAATATGCAGGGAAGGATTAACACTATCAGCAAGTTTCATGTCCACAACTTGATCTTTTCGAGGTGATAATTTGAACTTTGTGACTACCTCTCGTACCTGTGCCTTCATATTCTATTACTTCTCAGTTTTTTAAACTTTATACCGAAAAACATGAGGGCAATCGTAGACAATAAAGTACAAGTACGCGCACTGACACTGAATTTTCTCAGTACCTGTTATGCTAAAGCACCCAGACACTGGTTGAATTAGTTCAAGGTGACTGAATAACCTGAGTTGTCGAAGCTAGGCAATATTTATGTCCGTATCCAAGGCTGATTACTTTAGATGACATTTTCCTGAAATGCGTAGGATACACCGTAATGGATTTTCGTTGTTGGAACCGACAGAACAAGAACAAACCTGCATAAAGATAATCAACATTAGGTACTGTGAGGGGCAATATTTTAATTATGATATTGTATTTAAATGGCAATTTCCTGCTGATATATAAAGACAAAATGGAACTTAAGTAAGCAGATCATTAATCGTGATCTGAGATACTGATTCAGCAAAAGACAGGAACCATATTATAAACCCCTTTGTTATCGAAAACAACTTTTTTAGAGAAAATTATCAACTTTGGCTACCAACATTTCTTACGCCGAAGAAATAACTGCAGAAATTTCTTCAGTATTTTTAGTTTGTTACAAATGAGTACAACACTATCAGAAATTTTTGCAACTATTCCCTGAAATATGTTTAATAGTACATGGTATGCGCTACCTTTCATCAAACCTCAAACAAGAGTCGATTGGTCTTATGTTACGCGACCTGGGAAACCACTGATACCAATCCGCTTCACTCAAACGCCGTCGACTACCAGGATGAAAAGAATCGATGTACCGTCTTGTTGGAACAACATACTTCCAGAAGTTGTCAATTATTTGTCCATTTAACTGGGAAGATAAAGAAAAGGCTCAATCGGATTGTCAATTTGTACACTCGTCCAGAGGGCTTTCAGACGCCTACTACTGATAAGTGTGTGTTAAGTATTCAATACTTGGTGAAATCAGCGTTAGTACATGAGATGAATCAGGGACGCTGGCGCTCCCTTATAACCCACGCGATAGTACGCTCCCATGCCAGTAACGCCTGTCTGTGCGTTGATACGTCTTCGGATGCAACACTGTACCGCCTTGATAAGTCCCAATACGAAGAGCCATAGGAGCAACGCCGGTGGACGTACTGATGGAAGTGAACGTACTAACACGTTCAAAAGTGTCCGAACGAATTGATTTTCGTTCCGCCTGATTAGATGCAACCCATGTAACATAACTGTCTTGCAGATCCTCTGATGTTTTTTGGGTACCGTTGTTTGAGTATATAAAATGGTTACTGGGTGTGATAGGTTCCTATAGGACCAAACTGTTGACGTCATCGGTCAAGGTTACTGTAATATCTCAATAGAGAAAACTGTTCTGTATGGCTATTAGTACAGGTGTCAATTAATATGACGATAATGCAAACATAAGAAAAATGTTATTACAGAGACACGGTCTTAAGGGCCTGTAAACTGATTTTTTTTACAATAAATGTCTTCTCAAAAACTAGATTCCTACTTGAAATTACACGACAGTTTTTGTACCGGATCGGGACGTGCTAATCCAATCCAGCAACTATGGTCCCTATAACTATCCATAAAAGATCTTAAATATGATTTTAATCACAAGTAACAAAGTTTACGCGCGTTAAAACTTTAAACCACAGGGCGTAAAGTTTTGCGTTGGCCATGAATTCTAACCTAGCAACTATTCTGATTGTTAACTAAGCACATCAAATGTTAAATACCTAAATTTTCACTAGTGGCGAGATGAAAAACCGAAATGACGAGACGTAAAACTTTTGCTTTAGTGAGATTCGAACCTGGCATCTACCGTCAGCGTTTTCTAGCCACGAATAGGCGTGAAAATGTCGCTTTATTTCACCGGTAGCAAGATGTGGACATGTCTCGGCCGGAAATGACTGACGAAAAGTTCTGTTCTGACACAGTCAAACCGGCACATATAATCGTTGTTGACTACGCACGGAATGTTAGCTATCGAGTTCTTTTTCGCCAGTAACTAGGAGTGACATGTTTGAACCTGAAATTATACGATGAAAATTTCTGTATCTGACGCAGTCGATTCCCGTACAGTTCTTGTTGTTGCTAATGCACAGAGAGACGTTAAAAATTACAATTATTTGTCACCAGTAGCTTGGTGTGTGCAAGCTACAATTTGAAACGACACAATGAAACTTTTTGCGTCCAGTCAGGATTCGAACTCAGACACGCACCTTCCGTCAAGCCCTTCCGGAGTTTGGTATCACGGTGACATCCACATCTACATCTACATGGTTACCACAATTAAGTGCCTGTTAGAGGGTTCATCGAACCACCTTCAAGCTACTCCTCTACCGTTGCACTCTCGAACAGCGTCCAGGGAAAACGAACGCTTAAATCTTCCCATGAGAGCACTGATTTCTCTTATTTTATTACAATGATCATTCCCCCCTGTGTGCTTGGGCGCTAACAAAATGTTTTCACACTCTGAGAAGAAAGTTGGTGATTGAAGTTTCGTAAAAAAATCCTGCCTCAGTGAAAAACGCCTTTGTTTTAACGGTTGCCGTCCCAATTTGCGTGTCATACCAGTCGCACTCTCTATCCTGTTTCGCAATAATAGAAAACGAGCTGCCATTCTTTGAACTTTTTCGATATCCCCCGTCTAGTATCTTCAGTAAGGATCCAATACTGCACAACAGCACTGCACTGCTTTAAAAGATGTTGGACAAGTGTAGTGTAGGCAGTCTCTTTAGTAGATTCTATGTCTTCTGCCAGTCTACATCTGCATCTACAGGGTGACACACCGGAGACGGACGGTTTTGAACTGCGTAGTACTGAGGGCGCGCTGGTGGGAGGTGGTCATGGTGGGGATAGTTCTGATCCACACAAGACGCCATTTCATTTACTCAGTCACTATGGAGCACTGGGGCTTGCAACGTCGAGTGTTTGTCTATGACAGTTTCGTTAAAAATGGTGAGTCTATTACTGCTATGCAGCGATTGTTTCGTGCGCGGTTTGTCGGTCGACATGGAACTGTTCCGAGACGTAACACAATCCTCAGATGGGTGGAAAACTTCAGATCAACTGGAAAAATATTGGATAAGAAGCATCCTGGCCCGAGACGCGAGTAACGACACCAGAAAATGTTGAAATGGTAAGGCAAGCGGCAGTCAGAAACCCCGGACGGTCAGCTAGACGTCATGCTAGTGAGTTACGAATCAATCGTGAATCGGTTAGACGAATTTCGCATAAGGAATTAAAATTCCATCCCTACAAAATGCTCATTGTCCAGCATCTTCAGGAAACTGATTTTGCTGTACGAGAAGACTTCGCTTAAGAATGGAAGGGATTTTGGGATCGAATGAAAATGAAATTTTATTGATGAGCGATGAAGCTCATTTTCATTTAAACGGGACCATGAATAAGCAAACCTACGTTACTGGGCTCTAGAGCATCCACACCTTATCCACCAGCGTCCTCTACACTCAGAAAAAGTAAGTCTGGTGTGCTCTTGGCTTTGTTGGCATTATTGGACCTTATTTTTTTTTAAGAGAACGGGGCCACAGTTACTGTTAATTCGGTTCGTTACATTCGTATTCTTGAAACATTCTTGAAACCAGATCTAAGAAGACGACGAATCCCTTTAAAACGCTTTTGGTTCCAGCAGGATGGGCCAACATCGCACACCACAAACACTTCAATGACAGTTCTTAGACGCATGTTTCCTGGTCGGATTATCTAAAGTTTTGGCAATGTTCCTTGGCCTCCCAGATCTCCCGACTTGTCAGTATGTGACTTTTTTCTGTGGGGGTACCTTCAGAACTGTGTCTATAACCACAAACCACGAAATTTGGACGAGTTGAAGAATGCAATCATTCAAGAAATTGCTGCCATCCCTGCAGAGATTTTAATCCGTGTGATGGAGGATTTTGAGAAGAGACTTGAGTCCTGCATTCGAAATGATGGACATCACCTTGACGACATTATTTTTCACAAATAACTTTGTTAACTAAAATAGCAAATAATGAGCTTTGATTTTGTGTAAATAAACATGCATTTATTTTAAAGTTGGCTGAGGATTATTTCATTAAAAACCGTCCGTCTCCCGTGTGTCATCCTATGTATGACTACTCCGCAGTTCACACTGCCTGGTAGATGGTTCTATGAGCCGCCTTCAGACACAGAGGTTGGAAAAAATAAAGATTTAAATCTTTCTGTACGAACTCATATTTCTGTTATTCTATTATTATTATCATTTCTCCCTATGTATGTTGGCGACAGTAAAATATTTTCTCATTCAGGGGAGAAAGTTGGTGATTAAAAATTCGTGAAAAGATCTGGCCGCAATAAAAAATGTCTTCGTTTTTATGATTGCCATCAACTCGCGTATCGTATACATGACACTCTCTCGCCTATTTAGCGATAATACAAAACGAGCTGCCCTTCTTTGGACTTTTACAGTATCCTCCGTCAATCCTATCTGTTAAGGATTACATGCCGCACAGCAGTACTCTAGCAGACAAAGGACAAGCGTAATGTAGGCATATTTCTTTATTAGACCTGTTGCAACTTCTAAGCGTTCTACCAATAAAAAGTAGTGTTTGGTTTCCCTTCCCCAAAACATTACATACGTGATCGTCGAATTTAGGTTGTTTGTAATCGTAACTGGTAGGTACTTAGTTGAAATGACAGCCATTAGATTTGTGTGATTTATCGTGTAACCGAAATTTAACGGATTTCACACTTTTCCTTATACAGAGAAAATTGGCACTTTTCACACCATACAGATATCGTGTATAAGTCATTTTGCAATTGATTTTGATCTTCTGATGACTTTACTAGACGGTAAATGATTGCATCATGTGCTAACAGTCTAAGAGTTATATGTGTTAGAAACAGCAAAGAGCCTATAACACTTCCTTGGGGAACGTCAGCTATTATTTTTGTCTTGCTTGATGTCTGTCCATCAGTTATTACGAACTGCGGCCTTTCTGATAGGAAACCACGAATCCAGTCACACAACTGAGACGATACTCTATAGGCACTCAGTTTAATTAGAATCGCTTGCGAGAAACGGTGTCAATAGTCTTCTGGAAATCTAAAAATATGGAATCAGTTTGACGTCCCCTGACGATAGCACTCATTACTTCGTGAGAATAAAGAGCTGGTTATGTTTCACAAGAACAATGTTTTCTGAATCCGCATTGGCTATTTGCCAATAAATTATTTTCTTCAATTGATTCATAATGTTCGTGCACAGTCTTCTTCTTTGCTAATGCCTTGTCCCACATGTTGAGCAGGGTCAGCATGGTTAGGACGGATTTGGCATGGTTAATTTTAAGAGGTGGCCAGATGCCCTTCCTGCCGCCACCCCATACCGCCGGGACAGAGTTAGTGTACCCCATCTGTCTGCATCTAGTGCAAACTAGGAAAGAGTGCAAACGTTTCTCAATTGTCTGCGAGGCGTGTAACTGAGGCGGGACGTGGGGATCAGCTTGGTACTCACCTAGTGCGATGTGGAAAACCGCCTAAAAACCACATCCAGGCTGGCCAGCACACCGGCCCTCGTCAGCTGGGCGATTCGATCCGGGGCCGACACTCCACCCGAGCTCAGGAAGCAACGCATTAGCACTCTCAGTTAACCTGGCGGGTCAATGTTCGAGCACAGTATATGTACCAAAATACTACTGCAAATCGACGTTAGTGATATGGGTCTGTAATTTAGCGAATTACTCCTATTTCCTTTCTTGGATATTGGTGTGTCTTATACAACTTCCCAGTCTTTGGGTACGGATCTCTGTACGAGCGAGCGGTTGTATATGATTGCTAAACACATCTGACTGGTGTACAATCTGGGCGGAGGCCTTCCCGTTCGCCGGCCGGGGTGGCCGAGCGGTTCTAGGCGCTACAGTGTGGAACCGCGCGACCGCTACGGTCGCAGGTTCGAATCCTGCCTCGGGTATGGATGTGTGTGATGTCCTTAGGTTAGTTAGGTTTAAGTAGTTCTAAGTTATAGGGGAAAGATGACCTCAGATGTTAAGTCCCATAGTTCTCAGAGCCATTTGAGCCTTCCCATTCCTAAGTATTTTAAGCTGCTTCGCAACACCTAGGATGTCTGCTTCTAAGTAATCATTGGCAGTTGTTGTTGATTCGAATTCTGGAATGTTTACCTCGTCTTTCTTTGTGAAGGAATTTTGGAAAACAGTGTTTAGTAATTCTGCTTTAGTTTAGAAGCAATGACACGATGGAACTGTATCGTCCCAAACAGGTCAAATCAGATGAAAGGGGAGATTTGAGTTCGAATCCCAATAGAGAATGAGTATTTTCAATAATTCAAATACAAACACAACAGGAAATAAGTGCTCTGAGACCTCTCACGACGACTGGTCCATTAACAAAATAAATTTTGTTGCGCAAGAAAGCCCACTGGTGGCAGCTTCAATCTGCCACGACTTCCGCCTCTTATAATGTCCCACCTACACAAACCCTCCTGCAGCAGGTAGCGAAGGGACATCATGTTTCATGTGGATTCGGAATCACGTTGCAAGCCTACGTTGTTCTGCTGGGATTTTCAGAGGTGAAGAGGATCCGTTGGTGCTCGTTAAAAATGGTTACGTGATGTGTGAATCAGATCCAGATCTTAACTATATGAAGCGAGAATCATTACAGCATACCACCAAAATATACATCGCACTGCTTCATAATTCTGTCGGACAGAAGGAAGCTCCACACTGGATGAGAGTTCTGATTTCCTGGAGGTTGATTGCAGCCTATTGAAAACATTCATTTCCTTGTTCGTCTGCATCGATGTTCACGAGGTGCCTTGGTTACCCATTGTGTACTTCCGACTTGATTTTGTGGTCAATGAAATAAAATCACATGCAGCATGTACTGGCAGCATGATAGTACGTGGAAATAATTGCAGGATGTGTTGCTTTTCGTTTCAGCTGCTGTGTTGGTGCAGATATTTGTGGTCTAGTAGTAACTCGGGCGCAGTGTAAATGCAAAGACAAGATATCGAGCACCTTCTTTTCCTTATCTTTGTAATATTTTGTCTCGTAATTGTGCAGGCAAGAGCGTAGTTACTTTTTTCATGCAAAATTTATCTGAAGTAGCATGAACCATAAGTTCGTGGAGATTTTGTCTGACATATTGTCACACACGTTGCTCCACATATATTTATCAAATGTCATTTTTTATTTGAGGTTCTAGAACTGTACTTGTGGTGATTTATTGAATGTCGCAAATTTAAAGGTTATGAGGAATGTTGTTCAAGCAATAGAAAATAGAGAGTGAAATGGGAAAAAAGTTATAATTTGTGACATTTTGCTGTCTTTGGATTTAACAAAAGTGTGCTGGCTACAAAGGGAGCTGACAAAATTTGTTCAATGTATAACGCAAGCGCATCAAAGAAATCACTATAGAAATAGTTTTCTGGTTCCAACGAGGATCGTTTGGACGTGAATTGTTAGCCACATTCAAGAAGACCAGACAGCCTTGAACATTTCTGCGGTTCACCGCCAATTATTGGCAATGTGATGATCTGCGACCATTTAACCTTCGTGGCACACTTGCATTCAACGGTCAACGTCGAGCAAACAAAGAAAGGTAGGGAGATTAGTGTTAAACGTCCTTTTGACGTCAAAAAGCTGGGATTGGGAAAGATGAAGATAATAAACTGTGCCCTTTCAAAGGAAAGATCACAGCATATGCACTTATCTATCTGATGAATTAACCGAAAACCAGGTGGGGAATGAACCACCGCCCATTAACGTCATACAAATACACTCCTGGAAATTGAAATAAGAACACCGTGAATTCATTGTCCCAGGAAGGGGAAACTTTATTGACACATTCCTGGGGTCAGATACATCACATGATCACACTGACAGAACCACAGGCACATAGACACAGGCAACAGAGCATGCACAATGTCGGCACTAGTACAGTGTATATCCACCTTTCGCAGCAATGCAGGCTGCTATTCTCCCATGGAGACGATCGTAGAGATGCTGGATGTAGTCCTGTGGAACGGCTTGCCATGCCATTTCCACCTGGCGCCTCATTTGGACCAGCGTTCGTGCTGGACGTGCAGACCGCGTGAGACGACGCTTCATCCAGTCCCAAACATGCTCAATGGGGGACAGATCCGGAGATCTTGCTGGCCAGGGTAGTTGACTTACACCTTCTAGAGCACGTTGGGTGGCACGGGATACATGCGGACGTGCATCGTCCTGTTGGAACAGCAAGTTCCCTTGCCGGTCTAGGAATGGTAGAACGATGGGTTCGATGACGGTTTGGATGTACCTTGCACTATTCAGTGTCCCCTCGACGATCACCAGTGGTGTACGGCCAGTGTAGGAGATCGCTCCCCACACCATGATGCCGGGTGTTGGCCCTGTGTGCCTCGGTCGTATGCAGTCCTGATTGTGGCGCTCACCTGCACGGCGCCAAACACGCATACGACCATCATTGGCACCAAGGCAGAAGCGACTCTCATCGTTGAAGACGACACGTCTCCATTCGTCCCTCCATTCACGCCTGTCGCGACACCACTGGAGGCGGGCTGCACGATGTTGGGGCGTGAGCGGAAGACGGCCTAACGGTGTGCGGGACCGTAGCCCAGCTTCATGGAGACGGTTGCGAATGGTCCTCGCCGATACCCCAGGAGCAACAGTGTCCCTAATTTGCTGGGAAGTGGCGGTGCGGTCCCCTACGGCACTGCGTAGGATCCTACGGTCTTGGCGTGCATCCGTGCGTCGCTGCGGTCCGGTCCCAGGTCGACGGGCACGTGCACCTTCCGCCGACCACTGGCGACAACATCGATGTACTGTGGAGACCTCACGCCCCACGTGTTGAGCAATTCGGCGGTACGTCCACCCGGCCTCCCGCATGCCCACTATACGCCCTCGCTCAAAGTCCGTCAACTGCACATACGGTTCACGTCCACGCTGTCGCGGCATGCTACCAGTGTTAAAGACTGCGATGGAGCTCCGTATGCCACGGCAAACTGGCTGACACTGACGGCGGCGGTGCACAAATTCTGCGCAGCTAGCGCCATTCGACGGCCAACACCGCGGTTCCTGGTGTGTCCGCTGTGCCGTGCGTGTGATCATTGCTTGTACAGCCCTCTCGCAGTGTCCGGAGCAAGTATGGTGGGTCTGACACACCGGTGTCAATGTGTTCTTTTTTCCATTTCCAGGACTGTATAATAGTTGGCCCTAAAAAAAATCTGAAGCAAAGGCCAGTGTGAGCCCACAAAACGTGATGATATGTATCTGTGGCACAAAGAAGTTGTTTTGTGTTACAGACTGCATCCTAGGGGCGGGTCCATCGCAGTTGACATCTGTTGCCCACAACTGAACCGCTTTGCGGTCGCAGTATAAGAAAAACGATCAAGGAAACTGCGACAGGTGTTGCTATTGTACGAGAACGCCCGTGTGCACTCTGCTGTTTTCACAAAAGAAACTATCCAAGAGCTTGGCTGGGAAGGCATCACTACTGCACTTATTCTTCTAATCCTGTGCTTTCAATGGTTTATCTTCCTTGTTGCCTATCGAACACCCATCAATAAAACTCTTTGTGGACGAAAATGCGCTTTAACCGTGGACTGGCAACATCTTTATCACAGAACCAGTAGACTTCAACACGCGTGGAGTCCAAAAAGTGCCTGTGCATCGTCAAACTGTTTTATTTTGTGTGAGAGAATATGTTGTTGGTGATCAATTGATTGTTATGTTTTTTATATTCAATGAACCAACGACGAATGGTATAAATTATTTCTATTAGAAATGAATTATAACGTACCATGATAACCATACGACGAAAATCTACTTTCATAAAACAAAAAATATCCGTAATACGAGCCTGTCTAGAACAACACGCGTTACCAAGACATTATATAGTTTTGAACTATTTCTAGAACATCAAATAAAAAAGGACATTTGAGAATTATTCTTCTATCAAACTGCGTGATAACACTCCAGACAAACTATCCACAAACTTAAACACCAACCTACTTTTCTCAGTAAAATTTGACTGCAATGGTAGATTACATACTTGGATATTCTTTATATCAGATGCTACACGAGCAACGGTCACAACCATATTGCCTACGCAATTATATGAGACGAATTGATGTATAAAGAGAATAAAGAGAAGAGTAAATTAGATATTTTGACTTTCCGTTTACACGGTGTAACATTTACCACTTGACCAGCAATATACACAGCGCCAAAGTAGCTCAAGTGTAAAGCAACACTTCCTGTAGAAATTTTGGCGTGCTCCGGTGTTGCCAGTTATTGCAGATGGCCGTTAAGTGACTGTGTTTCGGTGTTAACAAAATCAGGTCGAAATTACGCACTGGGTAGCCGTGGCAGCTGCTGAATGGCGATGCGGTTGAACGACGGAAATGAAGAGGACGTGAACCCCCTCAAGCAAGTCAGAATACCCATACCATAAATCGTCGTTACAACAGAATAATGAGCCAGCCATATGTGGAGTTCAGTGATCTGTTGTAAGGACTGTAGCTTCGTATGCTCAAGGTCTGGGTTTGATTCGCACTTTTGTCAACCATTTTTAGCAGGCACGAACAGACCGTTTTCACCTCTGGTAACATCATCTGAACACTGTGGTTCCTGATAGGGGGTGGTGGGGGGGGGGGGGGGGATGAGTGGAAACTGCCAGGAAAAAATTTATCGCACAAGATTTTATTCATAATTGTTTCACACACAGTCACAAAAAGTTTTTAATCAAAAATCAAGTGAAAACTTTTGCAAAATTACTGAAGAAAATTCCGAAATGATAACAGCAAACGCAGGAGGCGTTTCAACACACAATTACAAAAAATTTTAATCAAAAGACCATTAGATAATCTTTTTAAAATTACTGGAGGAAATTCAGAAGCAGGACAACAGAATTCTCAGGAGGCGACCAGGAAACAAAAAGCAGTGCAATTTATATACTATCACTGTTTGACAAGACTGCAGAGAAGGCGAATTACTGCGTTAAAAGAATAACACACTTGCCGAAATGCATCAATGATAATAAAACAATTAAAGAAACACGCAAGCAGCTAAATCACAAGTACTGATCAACTTAGAACGTTTACTTAAATGGAAGCCACTGTTGTTCATTTACAATTGCCCGAAGAATAGTATTTTAAAAGAAACACATGTGCAAGGCAATTTTGCTGAAGTGCGAGATTACTTAAGTTGTGAAGAAGCCAACTTGCAGCATTAAGAAATTATGTTATGGGCATAAGAAATAAAACAGAAGTGCCAAAGCCAGCAAAATTCCAGGTTTCAGCGAATGAATGTTAAATGCCTATATAAGAACGGCAAATAATAAAATTAATTTTACTTTAACTCAAAGTTAAAACCCAGTCACCAAAGATTGCTTTCGCTTGTTGGTGACAATTTAAAATTTACAGTCAACTACCTCACCCCCAGGGCCCCGCAACGAGGGGGAGAAGCCCTGCCAGGTGGGAAACAGCACTGTGAAGGAATCGCCTAACCAAGACATGTCCAAATCAAACAGTGATACAGTCACAATAGCCCTTCACCAAAGGAAGCGCAAGATAAATAGACACCTAAGCCCCTTTAGTTAGGTGAAAATTAAATGACTTTTTGTTAAACTGAATCTACTTTCTGCTCGCTAACTTAGAATTTGAGCATCCATTAAAATATGTATTAAACACATTCATTCAGAAAAAGCTCCAAAAGAAACAAACCAAATTTAATACAATTTTGCAACATCAATTAATTAAATTGAAAATAATTACCATTACTTCCCATGAGGGATAGTGAGATAGGTCAAAATTTTTGGGAGTTTAGGTATTAACGTAAGGCATGAGACAGATGCAGTCACATAAGAAAAGCCAAAGACTTTACCTCAGCATCAGACAGGGCAATGGCGAGCAACTAACCAATTTCGTCTTATTAACAGCCTCAATAATCAGCTTGATGATCTGGCCATGCACTCATCTGAAATATAAATAAAACCAACGCATATTAAAACATGAACATGAGAGATTGCAAGGCATTCTAACTTTTCATTCGGTGTTATGCCGCTTCATGTTCTTACAGAATATGATCTTTATTGCAATTTGACTTCATTCATTATGTTGAAATGGTGAGCAGTAGTTAATGGTCTTGTTCGCGTGCTCTAGGGAAGGAATGATGGTAAACGTTACCTGCGTTCAAAGGAATAGGGTGCCGATTTAAATGACTGCAGTAAAAGCTGTGGCGATTGTGGACCCAGCAAAGCACATTTTTTCTGCGGAACATGTGGAGACATTTCCCAACGGCCGAGTTCCGCCATCTCATTGTGAAGACACATTTATTTGGCGCTGGACGGGTCGCAGGCGCGTCCAGGTATACAGACTAGCGCCGAGAAGTCGCCGCTGCACTGGCCAGCGCATTGTAGACCGGCGATAAAGCAGACAATGGGCCCTTGTTGGGGAGGAAGCCAACAAAAGAACTGTGAATGTTCTGCGAATTTTCGTGGGACAGGGCGACTGGCGCCCAGACGTGCAGACTCTGTTTCAAAACATATTTGTGAAAGCATGAGGCTTTTAGCGAGTTTATGGCCGTTCTTTGGAACCTTTGAAATGGACGCAACAGGGGAGATAACAAGCTATTTATGGAGGGCTGTGCTTCCATCCTGAGCATTTTGGTTAGCAAAAGACACGGCAAATGTGTGGGAAAGAGGCTGCGAATCTGAATCTTTTTTCCTTTTTCTCGCAATTAACTTTAAATCTTCTGATTGGTCAAATCGGTGTTTGCAGAGGAAAGTCCGCTCTCCCAGCTAAGAATGATGGGCTCCAGCTCGTGATTGGCTTGTGCGAAAGTGGGGGAGTCTAAAATGTAAATGTGCTTTTGGTACTGAGCTGAGGAGGAAGCGAGCAGAAAGGAAGAAGACACACTCTTGTACTGGCACTTCACTAGTAAAGAACTGCAGGTCTCTACCTAAATGGTGAGACTTGTGTCTGCTAGCGTGCCACTTAGAGCCTGTGCCAGTCACCTTCTGAACCATCAGAGGTACTGCTTATATCATCACACCCACAATGAGTGAAGTGTGGGTGTACTTATTTGTCTTGAGTCGGCCGTCTAAACATTTGACATATTCCGTCATGCACAGTTGTGGCACGGAGTCAAATTGGTTTGGCAGACCAGCAAACGGGTCCACCTGCACACTGGAATCCGCCGGGGTTTCAGAGGCTCATAGGAAAGTACCTGCGTTCTGAATTTACCAAATGTGAGACCGAGTACTTACATTTTTTGGGAATGTGCCATTAATAACAGACTGCCGCTGTCCACGACTCCAGTTGGTGAACGCATCGTGGTGTGCCGCCTTGACCAGCAGGAGGGTAAAGTATTTGCTGCTGCGGCGTAGGGCTCTAAAATATGTTTTTCAGCACCCTGTTCTTTCGAGCCATATTTTTCTTTTTGAATAGTAGAGTATAGATGCTTGGTGGTGGCGTAGTTTTGTTCCGTAACCCGGATTCACGTGTATGAAGTCAGATAGAGCGACTAGTGTTCTGGTTAGTGTCGTGTGTCGATCCCCAGGTGATCACTTTGTACACCATAGACCCCATTTTAGTGAAAGTGTTTGTTAAATAAAAAATGTTTGTGTAATGTTTCTTTTGTCATTTGTGTTATCTTGTAATGTTAAGAATGAATAAATCTAGTGTCATTTAGATCACAACTTCTCCCTGAGTTCTGATTAACAGTTACTTCCCATTTTATTATTACAGTCTAGATTAGAAACATAAGCAGAAGCTTTTCATTTGGCGTCCCCTGCCAGGATCTCTTACTTTATTAACGATAGTCTTTCAAACATACATTAAATGAATAACTAGGATTAAGCACAAATGAGCAGAAACTCGTATGATACTAGCACTCTGAGAGGGGAGAATATTAACAGTGACATGGCCCTAAACCTTTAGCTCTGTACAATAACATTAAACACGCTATGAAGTCATTATGAAGGGCACTGATCATGTTTTAGAGAGAAATGTTTACAAATTATTTCTTTAGAGTGAGAAAAGTCTTAATAAGGAAACAATTAGAAATGAAAAACTCGTATGATACAAATACGCTCATAATATCATTAATAAAATGCCGGAGAGCAATGCGGCTGAAAAGGAAGGCAGAGGTGGCCCCGCCCCAAAACAAGCGTGGGATTGAGTTGTAACCTCCCCCTCACTTATCGACCTTAAGGACGGTGAAAAATTAAACTGCGTGCACCTAATGGAAATTTGGGGAAAAGCAATCGTCACCGAAGTTAATTTGTCGGTAAAGAGGGAGGAAAGGGTTACATCTAAATGAAAGGAAAAATGCAAATGAAACTGGTGGAAATTAATTTTGAAAAGGGGTAAAGTTAATAAAGAAAGTAAATGTGCGGTCGTTACATTAACAATTAACTGGCGTTAATTAGATATTTGAGATTTGGGGAAAATTACGGTCGCCAGTCCTATGGATAACTACTATAATAACTGAAAAAGAATGGTTATTGCACATATAATTAGCACTAAAGGCGTGGCAACTGAAGGTTGACACGTGTTGTGTGAAAACTGAATGTTTGCCAGAAGTAATAAATTTCGCTACACTCTGACTTAATTTAGCAAAAGAATTAATAAAACCGGAAAATTGAAAGTTAATTTAGTGACTGAAATTAATAGTGAACTTTGTTTCTGAAGCACTACGAAATTCAATAAAATAAGTTTAGTCCTGGGCTACCTCAACAATCATTTCAAAAGCTACTTGAATCTACGCAATTTAGAAATAAGAGATTTAACTTTGAACTTGAATTAAATGATTCTGAACAATCAACAATAGTAAAATTTAGTATGTACCAAGCTGAGCTGCAGTCACAGGTAAGCTAAAATATGGTAACAAAACTCGCACTCTTAATTTCTGCTTGTGTAATCTAAATATTGTAGCCAGCTATGAATACTTTAACTGAACTTTGAAATTAAAGCAGTGAAATGGAATGATATTACTTTAATGCTGGCGTATGAATTTCAACGACACTCGGGTCATTCCATAAAAGGAAGGGACCCTACTTGGTAATGCAATTGGGACAATGAGCAACAAAGGTTCATGCTAAGTTGCTGCATTTTTGTGATGCAACAGTTTTAAAAGCTGAGGTCTGCCATACAGTTCTAAAACTTTACGTGCTTCCAGTCTTCCTTGTTGGTTGATTGAAGGTTTGAAGCCGTCGATCGAGGAGGTGGCGACAGTCATTCATTGTCGGCCGTCGCTGTTGCAGAAGCTGGATGTTGGCGCGCCTTCTTCTCGACACGGTCACCAGGCGAAACGGGCTCTTGGTGTGTGCCAGCTAATGCTTCCCGTCCGCGACACCGTGTCAGAAACTATCATAGTAAGTCGAGCGCAATTACATGCTGCCAAACCCCGAAAGCGCGGCAACTCGCGGGAGCGTCACACAACACACCTGCCCCACCGCCCTACCCCAGCCAGACTCTCTCTGCCCGCGCTCCATGCGGCAGAGTTAACACTACCAAAGATCCTAAACACTTTGGTTCTCCACACGACCTATCGATGTAATCGTTCGATATCATAGTTTTCCCTTAGCCAGACCCAGCGTAAAATACAAATAATATTTACAAAACAAACCAATTATACATCGACATAAATGCCTATATATATATATATATATATATATATATATATATATATATATATATAGTAAAACAATTACAATATATAAAGACACAGAAATGTCATATCTTCAGGTAACAAAATAAGGAAAAAAAATTATAGTGCAATAGATGGAAATAGGAGGATATGCATTTCCGGCGTTACAGAGTGTCTTGCCTAATGCACGAGAACGGTAGACTCTTGCAGGAGGTGCACAGCGTCAAGTCAATGCAGCAGAAACCCCTGGGAATGCAGTAGGCTGATCGACTTAGCCCATAAATGGAATTCACCAGAAAAGAATCTTTGCAAACACCGAGCTTTCTAGATTCCCCATAGATCAACCTTCCAACAACTGTTCCTGCGTACAAGGAGCCCACTATTTTAACACGGGCACCGACTCGTGCCCCAACAGCCGTCTCTTCCTCTCCCCGGAGAGACCGCTCTTGCACTCTGTTCAGAGATCAAAGGCACGACGGTATGTCGAAGCCATGCCAATAGGCCACGTAGCAGATATCAATATGAGCCAGCATGGCTCAAATAGTACTTACAGCACAAGAAGAATGCGTGGTGCATTGATGTAAGGTCAAGTATTTGCACCCCATATTAATTGTAAACGTAAGGTGTATTATTACTCGTATTTTCGTTTTCTTTGTTGTGTGGCACATGTAGGGTTTTTGACCACATTAGGAACTGATTAAATTGCTTCTCTATGGTGCAATATAGTTCATAATGGATCAAATTGTTGTACGATGCTGTTATTCAGAGTGATAGACTTCATCTCTACCTACTTCCTCCTTCCACTTTCATTTTTGTCTGTGGCATTGCAGATGCTGCAATTATTGCTCTGTCTGTATTCTGTACGCCCAACGGCCGCAAGATTTCAGACACGTGGCCCAATTCGCAGTATCAGACTCTCTTTTTCTCTGTGTGTGTGTACTTACAGTTTCCAGAAAGTATTCCTATTTATTATTCCTCTCTTACAGCAACAAACAAAGTTAATTGTTTAGCGAGTACAACTGACTCTTCTAGGCTAAAAGTTAGGCGCTCACTGACATTGTCACTTATCTTTTATTATCTATACAGAGTGAGTCACCTAACGTTACCGCTGGATATATTTCGTAAACCACATCAAATACTGACGAATCGGTTCCACAGACCGAACGTGAGGAGAGGGGCTAGTGTAATTGGTTAATACAAACGATAAAAAAAAGGACGGAAGTATGTTTTTTTAACACAAACCTACGTTTTTTTAAATGGAACCCCGTTAGTTTTGTTAGCACATCTGAACATATAAACAAATATGTAATCAGTGCCGTTTGTTCCATTGTAAAATGTTAATTACATCCGGAGATATTGTAACCTAAAGTTGACGCTTGAGTACCACTCCTCCGCTGTTCGATCGTGTGTATTATAGCGTCCCCAGTGCTATATTACGAAAAGACTTAAAAAACAATATTTATAAAGAAGAGACATTCAAAAATTGAATAATATATTTTTATCATGTAGCCGTAAAATAATAATTTCTCTGTGTAGGTTTAGATTGCAAAGAAATAATTTATGACGAAATGATCTAAAGAGGCGACAAGATACGCTCTTTTGTTAATTTTTTTAGTCGACTTCACTTCCTATCTTGTCTTTGTTGTGTATAGACGGACATCTTTCGAGTGCTGGCAAATGTAAGCATATTTGTATGAGGTAAGCAGATAATATATTAATTGAATATTATTGTGGACTTTTAATTTGTAAGAGGTGATCCCGATTTCATGTCCGCCTTCCTTGAATTAACCTGCATTCAAGTAATTTACAGTTCAACAATCGCAGCGGCCGATGCAGCCAACGACGGCATTACGTGGCGATATTAACTTATGAAAAATTAGCGGAAGCGGAAAACTCGTCCGCTATTAACATAATATTAATTTTTCTCCACAGCCGCCCGACGTTGCAGAAAATACTTAGCTTTAAGATTCTTATTTTCAGTACCATAGCCGAGAGCCAGAGCCAGGACTCCGACTAAAATACAATGGTTAACAGAGGTAAGAAAAATACTCTCGCGCGTGTGTGGGCCGCAATTGTAATTAATAACTAAAGATCTTTTGCTTTAAAGTGAGCTGACTAGCCGAGGAAATTAATATGAAAAGTTTATTACATTGTACAACTTATATGCTCATGTTTTAAGATTCAGCGTGTCTAACATTCATTAACGTAACAAATAATTTGAGATTAATATTGTTAAAAAGGAGAACTTCAGGAAAGCATTTAATCGTAAAATCAAAATTAAATGAAATATCATTTTTATTAAGGCCCACCACGTAAGTCGGCAACAATCAAAAAATTATAATAACAGTAATAATATATATTAAATTACGACGGCCGACGGACGTGAGAGTATCGGAGAGCACCGAATTACGTAGGGATCCAAAGGGAACGGTGATGGACCTTAGGTACAGAAGAGACTGGAACAGCACATTACGTCCACATGCTAACACCTTTTTATTGGTCTTTTTCACTGACGCACATGTACATTACCATGAGGGGTGAGGTACACGTACACGGGTGGTTTCCGTTTTCAATTACGGAGTGGAATAGAGTGTGTCGCGACATGTCAGGCCAATAGATGTTCAATGTGGTGGCCATCATTTGCTGCACACAATTGCAATCTCTGGCGTAATGAATGTCGTACACGCCGCAGTACATCTGGTGTAATGTCGCCGCAGGCTGCCACAATACGTTGTTTCATATCCTCTGGGGTTGTAGGCACATCACGGTACACATTCTCTTTTAACGTACCCCACAGAAAGAAGTCCAGAGGTGTAAGATCAGGAGAACGGGCTGGCCAATTTATGCGCCCTCCACGTCCTATGAAACGCCCGTCGAACGTGTATCTCACCCCTCATGGTAATGTACATGTGCGTCAGTGAAAAAGACCAATAAAAAAGTATTAGCATGTGGACGTAATGTGCTGTTCCAGTCTCTTCTGTACCTAAGGTCCATCACCGTTACCTTTGGATCCCTACGTAATTCGGTGCTCTCCGATACACACGATCGAACAGCGGAGGAGTGGTACTCAAGCGTCAACTTTAGGTTACAATATCTCCGGATGTAATTAACATTTTACAATGCAACAAACGGCACTGATTACGTATTTGTTTATATGTTCAGATGTGCTAACTAACGGGGTTCCATTTAAAAAAACGTAGGTTTGTGTTAAAAAACATACTTCCGTCCATTTTTTTATGGTTTGTATTTACCAATTAGACTAGCCCCTCTCCTCACGTTCGGTCTGTGGAATCGATTCGTCAGTATTTGATGTACTTTACGAAATATATCCAGCGGTAATGTTAGGTGACTCACCCTGTATAGTATGCTGATCACAAGATTAGATATCTGACACGTGAAACTCAATATGTTCTTCTGGAAACGGCTTACATTCAGGTGTGACCATTTGAAAGTACTTTTCTATAACGTGTTCTTGTTGTGACCTAATCAGGTGAAAGCCGCTGAGGTTTCAGACCGCTGAAGTTATTTTCTTATTCGAGATTAAATCTCTAAAGGCGCAATGAACTTGAGGTTTTAGCATTGCATCACGTGCCTCTCTTCTTATACAACTCCCAGTTTTTTCCGCTTCGTTTTTTTCCTGTCCTTAACCGTCACCTGTCAATGACCTTTGAAATAAGTTCATTTACGTGTCGTATCCTAAAGTGTATTAAATCTTTCTGCATGAAACACGAGTTCCCTACATTTATTTTACAATTTATTTACATCTATCTTGTAGACATTCTGCTATCCTTTTTTGCATTTGTTATCGAATCTACTTATCAGCAAAGTATGTAGTTAGTTTGCTTCTACTGTTCTGCAGTTATACGTCTTTAGTTCTTTCATCATTCAGTCCTAGCAGCTCATTACTTAGTCAGGACGTTTTTTCCTTATATTGCTGTTTATGTCATAACACTGTTTCACCTTGAACTCCCTTACTGCTTTGAGTGCTTTTTCTTAGGCCACCGTTTAGAGACGGCGAATTCCATTGCTTCGTTAGTTTTTACTGATTTTTTCATACTTTTGATGTTCAATTTGTCGCCAGTATTCATAGCGTACAGTTTGTGGGTGAAAGTAGAAATGTATTTCAAATTTTCAATTAATTCATCACGTAATTGTGCTCAAATCTCACCCATGGTCTACCTTGATATACAGTACTGCTCCAGCACGATACATATCACAAATTACTGTACACTCATCCCTGTTGTACGAGTTTTTCCATGTGTTATCCTTATATTTTGATGCAACATTTCACTGGTCTCTGCAGTCAGTAACGGGTTATTGAAAACTCCCCAGAATCATCTCGTACAGTTTAACAAGGCTGTACCATTCGCTGTTCCAATTTTTCGACCATATCAACGGGTGTACTGCACGCTTTTGGAATGAGCCCAGTTAGGAAATATCCTGATGACTGATGTGTGGTGATTTTTGACGCCAAATTGAGGCCGTGTTCGACATATCCATCGTGGACCATATCGGCGCAATAGATGCCGCCCTACATCAGCTGTAAAATGTGCTGGTGCCCCATCATGGCTGTACCACAACCCATAACGCTGCAGCATGGGAACATCTTCAAGTAATCATGGAAGAACCCGCGGCTCCTAACCACACATTTAGTGAGAAACTTGCTGATGTGTTGCCCGTGAACATCATACGGTTTTACGTCAAATTAGAGCGTAATTAGAGGGGGACGTGATCCAAAATTTTAGACTTATAATACACGTTAAGACAAACAAAATCGACGCATCATGAAGGAATTCCCAAATGAAACGGAAGTCGGTAGATGTGATGTACGTATATAGATAAACAAATAATTACAATTTCAGGAAAATTAGATGCTTTATTCAAGAGAAAGAGTTTCGCAGATTGACCAGTCAGTAACCCGTTGGTCTGGTTCTGACCATTATGCAAGCAGTTATGCTGCTCAACATTGGTTAGTAGAGTTAGTGGACTTCCTCCTGAGGAATATCGCACCAAATCCTGTCCAACTGGAGCATTAGATCGTCTAAATTCCGAGCTGGTTGGAGGTCTCTGCTCCTAAAACTCCAACAGTTCTCAAATGGGGAGAGACTCAGCGTCCTTGCTAGCCAAGTAGGGTTTGGCAAACACCAAGACAAGCAGTAGAAACCCTCGCCGTGTACACACTATCTTGCTGGAATGAAAGCCCAGGGCAGTTTGCCATGAAGGGCAACAAAACGGGGCGTAGAACATCGTCAACATTACGCCGTGCTCTGGGGGTGCCATGGATGACAACCAAAGGAGTCCTGCTATGAAAATAAATAGCACCCCAGACCATCCCTTCTGGCCGCTAAGGCTATGGCGGTGACAGTTAGGTTGGTATCCCACCGCTCCCCAGGGCGTCTCTGAACAAGTCTTCGCTGATCATTGGGCTCAGTCCCAAGCGGAACTCATCGCTGGAGGCAATGTTACTCCAGTCAGTGAGATTCTAGGCCGAAGACGTGTCTGAGATGCACCAGACAGTCGTGGGATACCAAACCAAGTGTCTCCCTCCGTATGCCCCGACAACCAGGATTAATGGTCTCCGGTGCAGGACCCCTTTGGTTGTCATCCTGGCACCCTCAGAGCACAGTGGTACGTCGACAATGTTCTACGCCCAGTTCTGTTGCCCTTCATGGAAAGCAGTCCTGGACTTAAATTTCAGCAAGATAGTGCTCGCCTGCAAACGGTGAGGGTTTCGGGCTAGCCAGACCTTACGTTGGCCAGCAGGGTCGCCAGATATCTGTCCAATGAGAACGTCTGGAGCATTAGGGACAGATCCCTACAAGAGTTTGGGATTTTGTTGATCTGACGCTCCAGTTGGACAGAATTTGGTACGATATCCCTCAGGAGGACATCAAACAACACTATTAATAAGTACCGAGCCGAATGACTGCTTGTATAAGGACGAGAGGTGGACCAACGAGTTATTGACTCGCTCATTTCTGAAGCTGTTTTTCCTGAATGAAGCATGCTATTCTCCTGAGATTGTAATTTTGTTTGCCTGCGCATGTACATCATATCTACCGATTTCCGTCCCATTCGGATAATTTATTCGCTATGCGCCGATTCCGTGTCAGAGTCCACATCGCTGCTAATGATGACAACATTTCATACCGAAATCAGCTCGTAACCACACATCCTCGTTTGCGGACTCATGTCCACTGGAACGTTTTTCGGTGTTAATTAGGATATGCCCAATATAAATAAACTGACCCTCAAGTCACCGTATTAACTAATGTCTTCTTATGTGGAGACAAGAATGCTGCATTCGCATTGCGGTTGCATAATTTTTTATTCCCTCTTACAAGTACTTACCTTCACAAGAAGAGTGCACAGGTAGCGTTTTAAACGCATTTAATATATTTACATTTTCTTAGTCGTTGCTAGAGCTGCATCGTTGTGAGGTTTCCTGCTTATGCCGAGTACGTAATACCTTCACGTGGAAACCTGTTGCAAAATGACGGATGCTGTTACAGGCAGTGGACATCACGTTTTCTTTCCTCGGCAAGTTACATAACTTTTCACGAATCTCATAGTTGTGTGCAGCAGTGAAGACGTAATCTTCTCAGATGAAGTAATGACTGTTGTGTTTGTCTCACTTCTGAATACTTTCCATCGCCATTTTGTAAGGTATTATCGTGACCGCTATGTACACAAATTACTGCACGATGAGTTTTCTGCTGTGTGAATGACAGCGTCCGCGTCATGGAAATCACTGCGGGTTTGAGGAAGGGGTAGGGTGGCATAAAAGTGACAAAAAGAACCAGTGAAAGGTGTTCGCAGGAGTCTGTACGTGCAATATCATATCTTCACCCATTTAACGTAAGAGGACGATGCCTTAGCCATTTATGCGAATGGCATTCTCGTTTCTGCTGACCAGAGACCTGCATTAAATCTGACGTACTGTATTCTCTTCAAAATTGTTATAGGACTGACAGCTGCAACGGAAGTAGTAGGGGTGGGGGTGGGACGACCCTACAAGGGAGGTACCGATCACATTTCATACCGAAGTCAGTCGCGGCTCGTAAACACACATCCTCAATTGTCTCAGAATCGGCTCGTTTGCGGACTCATGTTCACTGGAACTTTTTTCACTGTTAATTAGGATATGCCCAATGTAAACAAACTGATCCTCAAGTCACCATATTAACTAATGTTAACATATTAACGGTACCTGTAGCCGCAGCAACAACCGAAAGTAGTCAAACGTTCACCCCACCACCGCAACACTTCCCGCTTGCATTGTTGAGTTTCAGGCAACTTGCTGTCCTGCGTCTTCGTTACACTCTGTGATTGCATTTGTTGCCGTTTTAGCAGGAGTTGCTATTTTAGTTGTTCTTTCTGTTATTTGTTGTGTGGAACTGAACTATATCAGGAAGAAGTTCGTCTAAATTTATGAGTGTAAAAGTTTTGTGTCGTTCTCTTGGGTGAGGGGATTGTCGTAAGAGAGGAATGGTTTGTTCGTTAAGTGCCTATTTTCTGACCGAAAAACTTAATGGTGGCCCGCTGCTCTCCGTTCATGATGTACTCGATAGAAATGCTGCAGCTTTGAACATAAACAAAAACACTACGTAAAGACTGGCGAGGAAATGTTCGAGACGTAAAAGGAAGGTGAATAAACATCGACGCTTCAAACTCGTGGGGAAAAGACGTTTAGAGGATCATTTTCTGAGGAAATGGTTTGCCATCATATTTATGATTATTATCGCAGAAAGGAAAATCCAACGCTCAGCAAGTCATTGGTCCCCCTCAAGAAATCAGGCCTTTTTCAACGCTGTTGCACACAGCTCTTTTTTATTTCATTAAACAGCAACAATGACAATTACAGTGATACTGCAAACATCTGTCATAGCACGAGAGCGATATCAGTGGAGTTTTCTCATCATCACCACAGAAATGATGTGCTGGCGGATTCAGCTATGTGTTTGAAGTGCGCAGTTTACAAGAGTGGTTACGTACATGGCAAAATTATAGTTTCATAAGTTTGATATTTGAATAAGAAGTTATTATTAGTAACCACCTTCTGTGATTCTTCAGTTTCTAACGGCGTATTTGTTGATCGAACAGTCCAAGGTTGTACTGCCCGTTAACAGTAACCAACTGGTGCCTTTTTCGGCAGTCAGACATATCGCCACCGTCAGGTGCGTTGACGAACTGAGCTCCATGTCCTCTCCCCTTTTCCGAAAGGAGTTCCGTAATTCCTGTTTCCGAAGTATCAGCGCTTAGCGCAGTTCCTTCGTGATCACTGGTGCTTTGTATTTCTACTCAACTTGTTTTGGTTGTCATTTCTTTTATAGGGATTTCTACTTTTTTAGCAGAGTTTTCCGTAAGTTGCTATTTATAATAGAGTTACTACGTGTCTTCGGATTACTGTCGTCGTTATTGTAGTCCCAATAGGTCTGGGCATCAGTCAAGGTGTCAGTTGCCATTTGAAGTCGTCGCTGAACCAGATGTAAAGATGAACTCTTTGAAAATAGCACCATGTCATCAGCATACAGCGCAATATTCACCTGAGTGGTCCGTGGCAGGTCCGAAGTGTACAAGATGTACAGCATCGGGATTAGGACGGAGCCCTGTGGGACGCCAGTCCGGGTATGAGTTCATGCTGAGGTGGTGTCACCAATCCGAACATGGAATGAATGGCCTTGTAGATAGCTGTGAAGCTGCCGTACATGTGGTTCAAATGGCTCTGAGCACTATGGGACTCAACTGCTGAGGTCATTAGTCCCCTAGAACTTAGAACTAGTTAAACCTAACTAACCTAAGGACATCACAAACATCCATGCCCGAGGCAGGATTCCAACCTGCGACCGTAGCGGTCTTGCGGTTCCAGACTGCAGCGCCTTTAACCGCACGGCCACTTCGGCCGGCCCCGTACATGTGGTGTGGAGATTCTAAGCGTGCAGTTCATAAAGGAGTCTCTCTTGTCAGATGGAGTTCAATGCAAGAAACGTCTAGCAAGAGGGTCTCCTAAATATTCTTTCCTGTCTTGTGTTTCCACACCTTATACTATTAGAGGCAGAGGTTCATGCGTGGTCGAGTGCCCTCGGCGGAATCCATGTTGTCTTTAGACAATGATGAGAGCAAACAAATTGGTCGATAATTTGTCGGAGATCGATGGTCCTTGCCAGACTTGGGGAGCGCAATGATCTCCACATGCTTCCAGGCAGCAGAAATTGTCCAGTGCCTAATATGTTATTGGAGATTCTTTTCAGATGACCAGCAGATACAGGTGGCATTTGTTTGAGCATGCAGTGAGCCGTGGCGGCCCTTTTCACCTACCAACTATCGATAGCTTCGAGGTGACGTCTCACGAGGTGGCGCATATTATCCCTTTTGCGGTTTTCGCTGCCCCAGCTTGGCTTCAAAGGCGACCACTAGAGCGGCCCCGAGAAAGGTCTTGGAAAAGCGCAATGCAGGCAGTTTATGTGTAGTTTTTGCGCAGTGTGGAGCTGGGGCAGCAGCAGTGCTTGGAGCAACGGGCACGTGGTGCGGATCGGCACGACGTCTTTTCCGGGTAGTCGTTCACTCCACAAAGAAGGAGAACAAAACTCAAGGACGCGGCCTTACCAGAGGTGGTCGCAAGAAACTATTACCTCTAGAACCTATACTGCTAAGATTTTATGGACTCCCTAAAGTCCACAAAGATGGAGTGTCATTGCTGGCAAAAAACTGACGGAAATACTAAGCCCTTATGTGGGTAAATGTCGTCATCACATTCCGCAATTCTGTGCATTTCGTAAAATGTCTCGACAACTTCAAGGTGAAAGATTCAGATATCCTGTTGCGTTTTGATGTCGTTCCGCTATTCACCAGGGTGCCTCTACGAAAGTCACTACAGCTTATTGATCATAAATGTGACGAGACCAATGACCTTTTAGGCATATCTTCATTTTAATAGCGAATACTATGAACAAACGGAAGGAGTGGCGGCACAATGCACCTAAAATGAAAAACGTACGTTTTTGGGGGTGTCCGGAAACTTTTGATCACATAGTGTACTTCTCATTAGTTTCGACTTTTTGAGTTCATTCAGGACATCCTGTAATTCTTCTTCACTTTCGCTGAGAATAGGTCATCACCGAATCTTATATCCTTTCAGTCTGAATTTTTATTCCACTCTTGAACAATTGTTTTACAATCAAATGTTCAAATGTGTGTGAAATCTTATGGGACTTAACTGCTAAGGTCATCAGTCCCTAAGCTTACACACTACTTAAACTAAATTATACTAAGGACAAACACACACACCCATGCCCAAGGGAGGACTCGAACCTCCGCCAGGATCAGCCGCACAGTCCATGAAATTGTTTTACTTCCGTCACTGCTTCTTATATGTATAGATTGAATAGCATAGCAGGAGTGAAAACTGCATCCCAGTCTTACACTCATTTTTAATCTCAGAACTTCGTTCTTGTCTTACACTCTTACTGTTCCCTCTTCGTTCTTGTACAGATTGTGCATTATCCGTTTTTTTCTATAGCTTACCCCTATTTTCCTCAGAATTTCGAACATCTTGCACAATTTGATATTGTTGAACATTTTTTCCAGGTCTTTAAATCCTAAAAACGTGTCTTGATTTTTCTTTGGTCTTGCTTCCATTATCAGCCGCAACATCAGAAGTGCTCTCTGGAGCCTTCACCTTTCCTAAAGCCAAACTGATCGTTATCTAACACATCGTAAATTTTCTTTTCCATTCTTCTGTATATTATTCTTGTCAGCAACTTGGATGGATGACCTGTAAAGCTAAGTGTTCAACAATTCTCACACTTATTGGCTCCTGCAATCTTCAGAATTATGTGGTTGATATTTTTCCGGAAGTCAGATGGTGTATCGCCATTCCCAAACATTCTATGCGACCAACTTGAGTAGTCCTTTTATGGCCACTTCCCCCAATGCTTTTAGAAATTATGGAGGAATTCTTCCAAAGTTCTTTCAGATTCTGAATCTAATACTGGATCCCGTATCTCTCCTATATCGACTCCTGTTTCTTCTTCTATCAGGTCATCAGACAAGTCTTCCCCCTCCCAGAAGCCTTCGATGTACTCTTTCCACCTACCCGCTCTCTCCTCTGCATGTAACAGTGGAATTCCCATTGCACTTTTAATGCTACCATCCTTGCATTTAATTTCACTGAAACTCGTTTTGAATTTTCTATATGCTGAGCCAGTCCTTCCGATAGTCATTACCTTTTCGATTTCTTCACGTTTTTCATGCAGTCATTTCGCCTTAGCTTTCCTGCACTTCTTATTTATTTCATTCCCAAGTGACTTGTATTTCTGTATTCCTGAATTTCCACGAACATTTTTGTACTTCCTTCTTCCATCAATATATAAGACCATTAATAGAATACGTTGCAGCACCCCCGGGGGGACTTGTAAGACCAGTAGCTGACCGGCCGTATTTTACTGAAAGACTATTACTCAGAAGCATACATAAATTACCTCTACTGATTCCGAGCGATGATGTCTATAGAATATCCAGCATACAACCTATGACCTCACTTTGGTCTACTCCCTCAAATCAACCAAGCATACAACCACTCCAGACCAAAGCATACAATCACTCCAGACCAGACTAACTAAACTTATGGCCAATTACGGAAGACACATACTATGCAAGCTACCAGATACGGAAGACATGTTGACAAACAGACCACCGACCAAGAGAGGCCATAAAAACAAATATATCATCCCAGCGTGTACAGTAGCTCATAATACCTCCAAACAGTACCCCGAAATCGCCCCTACCTTGGACCCAGTAACCAGAGTCGTCGCTCTCCATCCACACTTTGACGAAAGAAATTAGCCATAGCAAAACACACAAGAACATTCCCAAATGCCCTCTCGTCCTCACACACACACACAAGCTCACAGTCACCTATACCTACAAAACGCCACCACAACACAGACAGCGTACGGCAACAGAATCTGCTCAACTACCTGAGCCTATACAAATTTCATAACCGCACCTACAGACAACAGGGATAGTTGTAATCACCAGAATCCCTCCTTTCACTTTAAATTCTACACCCAGATTGTATTTTACATTAATTTTATCATCATATTTTATTTTCACGTGGACTTCCCTAAGTTGCTTATGTTGATTTGATCATCGTATTTTATTTTCACCAGCAGCTCCCTAAGTGGCTTCAGGTTCGCTGTTGTCTATGTTACTGTAGTATATGTCTGATAGTTGTAATTATCAATAGGTCTATACTTCAAACATCATCCCCAGCGCAGTAGCAACCCTTCTCCCTGAAATTATAGTTACTGTTAATCACCACCCATTCTGCAAGTACACTTAAACTGGTACCCTACAATATCAAGCACCCAAATTACAATAATTACAGTGTACGTTATTCTCATCGGCATCTCTCTAAGTTGCTGTATGTCTGCTTCCCTAAACCACTGTAGTGTACGTTTTATATTTGTAACTATTATTGATACGATTTTATTCCTAACCGACGGAAACTACTGTAGTGTATGTTTTAAGTTATATTTTGTAATTATTATTATGTAAAGCCCTACCATATATAATCGATGACTAAAAAGTATATAAGTGCAAATAATAAAATGTAAAAACAAAATGAAAAATTCACTAATAATACGCAGCACAAAATTGAAAAATTTGAATAAAGAACAAAAAACTGTAAAATTCTCGTTGGCTGAAAAGCCTGATTGCGAACCCTAAAACAGCTCGCACTCCTCCATAAGAGGAGTGAATGAAAAAAAAGAAAAAACCCTCATGAGCTCAGTTCGTCAGCGCACCTGACGATGGCGACATGTCTGATGGCCGAAATATTGTGCCCGTTGGGCACAATGAACCGGCAGTACACTGTCTTTCTCCCAATAATGGTTGGCCTATTCAAGATAGGCTTTCTCAACGCGAGAAACAAACATAAAATCTTATATTTTGTTATGTTATAAATCGGCAAGTGGATCAGATAAAATAATACTTATAAACTTAGTGATCTATTTCTCGTAACAAAACCAGGCGGGTGACGGCATAGTAATTAACGCGCGAATGGTCCATAGTACGTCATAGTTACGGAAATTATCTCGTGTTAGAACACTAAAAGAGTTACGGTTTGGAGTAGACGAAAATTTGGTGCAGTCTTAAGATTCATTCGCTTGATGTGTTCAAGTAACATCAATAACAGAAAAGGTTCCCGCAAGTCGCAAATTCGATAAGGTCGTCAGAAAATTCATTTTCGTAATTGTCCGTATATGGTCTCAATTTGTTGCCACAAATGAAAACTAAAATGAAAACGTAGTGCAGCTCTTACTGAACACGTCGATGCAAGTTCCATGTTTATAAATTGTGTAGTTTGCGAGTGTAGCAAGTTTAATGAAACGTGCTGGACGTGGTAAATATGCTCCGCACCACCACGTGCTCCTACCGAACTGTCAGTCCTATAATTTTGAACAACTATAATCTTGATGACAAAGTTTTAGGAGGTAAACAGGCGGTGTTAAAATACCTCAGTCCATAACCTGACAAAGAGCTACAGCGAGCATTACGGTGGCTCTTACAGCGAGCAACCAAAGTCGAGGGGGTATCTCTTAATGTGGTGTTGGGTCTCCAGCAGCAACTCGACGTGGCATGGACGCCAAGCCGTTGGAAGTCCTTTCAAAAACACAGAGCCATGCTGCCTCTATAGCAGTCCTAACTGCGAAAGTTTCGCCGGTGCAGGATTTTGCGCACGGACTGACCTCTCTATTATGTCGCATAAATCTTCGATGGGATTCATGTCGGGCGGTCTGGGATGCCAAATCATTCGCTCAAATTGTCCGGAACGTTCTTCAAACCAATCGCTTATAGGCCTAACTGTGGCCCAGCGACATGACGCGTTGTCGTTCATAAGAAGTCCATCGTTGCTTGGGGACATCAAGTCCATGCGTCCGCGCCACACTCTAATGCTACCATTGGCTCTTACCAGCAGAAATCGGGACTGATCTGACCAGGGCACTGTTTTCCAATCGTCTAGGCTCCAACCGATGTGGTCACCATCCCAGGAGAGGCGCTGCAGGCGATGTCGTGCTGTTAGCAAAGGCCTTCGCGTCGATCATCTGCTGCTGTAGCCCATTAACGCCAAATTTCTTCGCACTGTACTAACGGATACGTTCGTCGTACGTCCCACATTGATATCTGTGGTTATTTCGTGCAGTGTTGCTTGTCTGTTAGCTTTCACAACTCTACGCAAACGCCGCTGCTCAGGGTCGTTAAGTGAAGGCCGTCGGCCACTGCGTTGTCCTTGGCGAGAGGTAATGCCTGCAATTTTGGTATTTTCGGCACACTCTTGACACTGTGGATCTCGGAATATTGGATTCCCTAACGATTTCCGAAATGGAATGTCCCACGCCTCTAGCTCCAACTACCATTCAGCGTTCAAAGCCTGTTAATTCCCGTCGTGCGGCCATAATCACATTGGAAATCTTTTTCACATGAATCTCCTGCGAACAAATGACAGCTCCGCCAATGCGCTGCCCTTTTATATCTTGCGTACGTTATACTACTGTCATTTGCATATGTGCATGTCGCCATTCCATGACCTGTCCCCGCAGTGTACAGGCCACCAATTTTATAATGTTTCTTGGGCTACTCTCCACTTTGGTTCCATTCTATATAGAAATTATTTGTGTGCAATTTAGGGCCAGTGGGACAAGGATAACAGGCTGACCTGAGCCTTAAAAATTCGAATACTCTGAAAAAATGATACTGCTGCGTGATAAATTCATTCTTTACCTCATGTACTCAGGTTCTTTGCTTCATTTTTCTTAACTTAAGACATTCTTGTTTTATAGATCACGCATATGGGGTCATGTGACGTGTCAGTAACAGCAAGAGCGAGGACAGAGTGAGCCTTGCCGTTCCTATTTATGACCCAACACGGGCCAACCCAGTGGTCTTTCACTTGAGATAAGGAGAGTAGTAGTTTAAAAAAATAAGCACGGTCGTCTTCAATTCGTTTGCGGGGTATAATATATTTACTCACATGAAGTAACTGCCCTGCCAGCTTTCAGACAAACGTTGACGACTCCCTCTTACAATTTTCGGGAGCGTAAATTAACGTGCATCAAAGGGCCTGACTAACTGTGCGGGAAGTTGTGATTTCTAGGGAAAAGACATGCATTACGACACAGGAGCTGAGGAACTACATAACTGAATCAGAATATTTGTAGCAACAATGGAGAGAGCATAAAAATATGTTATAAGATCGTGAGAGAAAAGAAACTCTTACAAAAAATTGCTAATACTCTGAGAGTAGTCACTTTCTGATGAATTAAAGATTGATATGAGGTCCTAGGCTTACGAATCGAAATGATCTCCAGTTATTTGAGAAAGAGGTAAGACCTTCTGAGCGAGCATAGGCAGCCATAAGGAGACGAATGTGAAGTGAATGTGTCATTCAACAGTTCGCTAACAAAATGAGGTCACCAGTTTTGGGATGAACCTTTTGAAAGCATCTATACAGTGATGAAAGTTAGTGTTCCAAGTATCACACCCTGGTGGGTCTTCGATGTGAGTGACTAACAAAACAAACTTTCACGATTTTTTGTGACAAAATAGAACTTTGGCATTAGCAGAAATTTCTAAGCATTGTCGGAATGTAGCAGTTACGTTATCTCATTGGTATGCTCTAGGGTCTAGGTTGTGAGATAGAATCTCGTCGAGTACACTCTATTTCTTTTTTGCATCTTTACTGAAACCAATGTGATCGTTTTTATTCATTTAATTTTTTAAATATAATTTGTTTCATTTCTAATCCTAAGCTGCATCATTTTAATCGCTGTGTTTTCCATTTGGAATCTTTATTCATATGATTTTAAATATTTTTGTGCATTTACTTTGGTTTAACTTATTCCTTTTCGTCATTTCACATTTTCGTCTATGTTATTGCAGACATTATTTCTATTACATATTTACCTTAAATTTCATCTTATTTATTTTTATTCATCTGTGTCATTTTTTCAGTGGTGCAAGAAGAATTTACGTTTTACCCATTTGTATCATGAGGACCATAAAATAATGTCCATTACTGACACCATTTCGCAACCAATACGAACAGATTATTTCAGCTTTCGTTTTCTGTTCAAAAGATCTGTAGTTTCAAACCTTTAAATATTACGACAGATAGATAAAGATATTTAAAACCACGTAGACAAAGGTTCTAGATGAAAAAAGAATAGAAGGAAGTAAAATATTATAGCAAATACAGAATGTAATATGAAGATTAAAATGACCCAGCTGACAATTATAAATGAATCAACTTATATTTCGAGCATTTATTAATTAAAAGTAATAATTGTAGTCCCATCGGTAAATTTGAAAAAGTAGAGTGTGCCCATAGGTTTCCGAACCCACAACCTTCAGCAAAACTTAACGGCAATGCTAAGGCATCGCTTCATTGCTAGTGTCATAGCAGTGGTCAATCAGAAGAAACTATGAAATTCTGTTTATTTGTCGTAAACGAGAGCTCCCCAGGGTGAATGAGTGCACGGTGTGATGCCTGGGAGCCTAACCTACACGACCATATAGGTGATTTCAAAAAATCGGACCCATGTCTGGGGACCTCTTCTGATAAGTACTTCTGATATAAATTTTACACACAAATTTATTTGAAAACAGAAGAAAAGGAAAATCAATTACTTATTCGATGTTGATAATATTCGGCATGTTTCGGTAGTTTAACTTACTATGGGAATGAGAAGGCAAGTGTCGTTTATGAAACTCTTACCGGAAGGGACTTTTTACTTCTACGTTAAAACATTAGTTTTTGAAACGACAGTACCAAATAAGGGCATTTTTAGAGGTTCATATGAATCGTTGGACAATATTTTTCAGAAAGACTTTTCGCATTTATCCTTGGAGATATCACATGGATGCAGTTATTTTCAGAACCTTTTTCGAGGAAAAATGTGATCTGTAGAAACATAGATTTGACTTTATCAGTCTTGAAACACATTCAGAGCACTTGGTCTGGAATCTGAGTCAATGAATTACAAACAGGAATTCAACATTGAATTTTCAAGGGACACTTGGAAGCTATTAATATTTCTTGAATCCTCGATTCGATACATTAAGAGAACAGCAGCCTATGGAAGATTACGTTGAGGTTTTAGAATGAACTACAGTCTTCCTTGTCGAATCGCCATCTTGTGGAGTATCCCTCATCGCTCCAGGTTCCATCCGTCATGAAAGGTGAATGGATGAAGCCATTTATTGAATGAATATATCAGTATTACTTCATGACTTTGAATCATGACCACAAGGAGAAAAGGCAGTGTCTTCTATACATATTTTTCCTTTCACTCCATGATACTGTGCCCCTTTTGAATCCGGAGCATCGTGTTTGGATTTCAGTATTCTTCCAAAACTTCACAAATATGAGGGAGTCGATCGTGATATCTCTCGAGTGACTTAACAAAAACTGAAAAATCGTTTAAGGTACCTTTCCCCTTTTCTGTATCCTTCCCTCTTTGATGCAAATTGGTCTGTTGAATCAGAAATGAGAATGATCATCACCACCATTGTGTTGTCTGCCTTACGGAATGTTTGGACTGCATGGTCCTCCATACTTCTGTCTTCTGCGTTACTCTTCATTCTTTGGTACCTTCCTTGTGGCCTGCTGACATCATCCAGCATCTGGAACCTTCTTCTGCGCTTCCCTCTCTTTCCCAGAAGGAAACTTTCAATTTCCTCTACTAGAAAGCAATCCCTTCTTAGATTGTGGCCTGTCTACTTTAGTTTCCTGTTCTTCGCCGGCAGCAGCATCATCCATTCTTCTCCAACTCTCCTCAGTATTTCTTCATTCCCGACTTTATCAGTCCAGCTGATCTTCTCCATTCTGCGCCATATCCACATTTCACAAGCTTCAATTCTCTTCTCATCCTTCTTTCTCAAAGTCCGCTTTTCTGATCCATAAAAGGCCACGCTCCGTATTAAGCATTTAACCAGTCGCTTCCTTAATTCCTTGTTTAAACAACTATTTAGGAGTTTTCTCTGCTTTTGAAATGCCTCTTTCGCCAGAGCCATTCTCACTTTGATATCTTGTTGGCAATCCATGTCTTCTTTAATCGAACTTCCCAAATAATTGAATGCTCTTACCTGTTCTATGACTTCTGACCCCATCTTAATTTTCACTTTCCTTTTCTTTATGCCTACGACCATGCTTTTGGTTTTATTTTTATTAATTTTCATACAATATGTTGCACAGGCTTCATTCAGGTCTTGATTTTCTGCGAGGGTCGCCATGTCATCAGCAAATCTTACACATTTAATTTCCCAACCACCTATTCTGACACCGCTTCTCGCATCCAAACAGCTTTCCAGTACTTCCTCCAGACAGATGTTAAATAGGATTGGCGAGACACCAGCCCTGTCTAACACCTCTCCCAATTTTGCTGTTTTCAGAGATCCTATTTCCTATTCATACCCGAGCTTTCTGATTCAGAGGGGACTTATGACCACAGCAGTTGAGTCCCATAGTGCTCAGAGCCATTTGAACCATTTTTTTTCTGATTCAGGTAAAGATCTGCGATCAATCTTCTCTCCTTCCACTTTACTCCCTTTTTTTTTTTCAAGATATCTAACAGCTTATCCGACTGCACTCTATGAAAGGCCTTTTCGAGGTCTATGAAGACAGCACACACTTCTTAGCCCTTTTCTATGTATCTTTGGCCGATGGTTGTTAGAAGTCCAATGGCATCTCACGTTCCCTTTCCTCCTATGAAATCATACTGTTCTTCACCAAGTGTTTCTTCCATCGTTCCATATAGCCTCCTATTCAGAATTCGAAGAACTACTTTTGCTGCCTGCGATATTAGGCTGATTGTCCTGTGGTCTTCACAGTTTTTGGGATTATTAGTCTTTGGGATTGGGACTATTATACTTACGAGAAAGTCTTCTGGCCATTTCCCTTTGCCACAGATGTAGTTGCGAAGATCGGTCAACACCTTTTCGTCTTTTTCTTTTACAGTCTTTAAGATTTCTGCCGGAATGTCATCTACACCACACGCTTTGTTGTTTTTAAGTTCTCTCGATGCCGTATTTACCTCTGAATCAAGGATAAAATCTCCTTTTTCATCTTCATTACTGATTCTTCCTGTTCAATTTGCAGATCGGTATGTCTTTGATCCGCTTCATAGGAAGTTTAAATATATTATTTCCATCTATTCTGAACAGCGTGTGGGTCACTTAAAAGAGTTCCATCTTTCCCTTCTATCTCCATATTTGTTTTGTTCTTCCTTCCCTGAAATGCTATTTCCTTGACTACTCAATAATTCTTTTCGTACTTGCTCTCTTTCTTCAGTCTCTCAATTTCTGAGCAGATTTGTCCCATCCATTTTTCCCTGGCCTGATCAGTTACTCTTCTCAGCTCATTCAGTCTTCTGTATTGCCTTTTCATTCATCATTTTGTGCGCTTTTCCATTTTCTCCTTTCTGCCATCTTCAAGATCATGTCATCGGTAAGCTATGCTTTCCCTCTTCGCTTGCGATTCACCAGACCAACAACATATTTACTGGTTGCTTTTAGGGTGTCTCTGAACTAGTTTCACTGTTCACTAGATTGATCAAAAATGGTTCAAATGGCACTAAGCACTATGCGACTTTAACATCTGAGGTCATCAGTCCCCTAGAACTTAGAACTACTTAAACCTAACTAACCTAATGACATAACACACATCCATGCCCGAGGCAGGATTTGAACCTGCGACCATAGCGGTCTTGCGGTTCCGGCCACAACGGCCGGATGAGAATGTTCAATGCACTAAATTACGAGGCAGAACCTTCAGACGAACATACTTGAAAGATTCAATTAAGAATCAATAAAATCCCAAAAAATATCAATAACGACACAACAGTTTCTTTCCTAATGAAATAAAGGTATTTTTTACTATATTAGATTTGAGTGACAAATTCCTCAAGAAAGATTATTCCCAGTAGCACGAAAATGAAATTTTTGTCAATGCTAGATAATAAACCATCCGGCTAAGACAGTTGTCAATGGAGAGCTACAATAGATAATTAAAAGAAACAGCAGCAGAGGCCTTTTTATCAAAGAATAAGATTTTTTAAAATAAAATGTGATTTTCTCCTCGTATTTGCACCACAAACATACTACAAAGTAGCTTTATATATTGTGTTATTACAGCAGTATTATTAATTAAGCCAAAAGTAATATAGTTATTGGCTATGTGCTATTTCTGAGACGAGCAAAGTAAAATGCACATATATGCTTACATCAGCAGCAACAAAATAAAAGAAGATAATTAGTTGTTTGAAATGTCCCCTTAGAAAAATTATAAATGAGTGTGCTTAAACTGACACAATATTTTTAGTGCAACGCAATCTGACTTTCAATTATCCCTACAAAAGAATGGCCCTGACTAACAATAACCTATACCTTTCATGAATCACTTACCTTACAGAAATCTTCATTACTCGAACTACTGCAATACAGCGAGCACCAATACTGCCAGCTAAATAAAAGATTCTAACTACTGAAGGCACTAACTACTGATGGGCATAGTCAGCAAATGAAAGATTTTGATAGAGAACAAACAATGTATTTACCTTAATAGTGTTCAAAAGTCATTATATATATATATCAGTTCATGACATCCAGTCTTACAAATTTACTCTCTCTGATGGACACACGTCCAGATCATCCGCTCTCAAAACTCCGCCATCTCACTCCCCACATCCACCACTGCTGGCGGCTCACCTCCAACTGCACAACGCTATGCGCTGTTAACAGCCAACTCCCCAACACTACAATAGCAAATTCCAACAATGAAAACCAGCTACAGACTGCACACAGCACAGCCAGTGATTTTCATACAGAGCGCTATGTGGCGTTACCAATATAAAAACCTAAACAGCCTACTTACATAGCCCCCATGCTCCCCACAAAAAATTTTACAAATTGTTTTGGGCACTGTCCAATACAGATTTGAAAAAATTTTCATAATTACAATAACAAAGAAATCAAATGCACACACTTATTGATACAATGTTGGTCAAAAGCTAAAATTTTCTCACAGTCCATAAAGACAGTCCTGATCATCCATCACAGTAAAATTGCAGTGTTTTTTTTCTCAAAGTCTGAGCAGTAAAAGAAAATGCACATGGAATAATGGAGTTCCATGCAGTCTTGAAGAAGTAGTGTTGTCCTTCCAACGGACGACAATGCTGACTCTTGATATGCAGACCAGTAATGGGCCACAACAGAGCAAACCCACACCAGAGTCAGTGAAGTTTTGAAGAATATTGGTAGGTAGGTCATCACAGAGCAGACCCACTGTAGTCCTGGTAGAGATTATGGTATTGGTGGGCCACCAGAGGTGCATACTCACTGCAGTCCTTGTAGAAATTGGTGGGCCATCAAAGATGCAGACCCACTGGCCAATTGCAATTTTATAACATGAGAATACAATTACAAAGGTACAAAATACATCATTAAAGAAGATAACAATACAGATAACATTTGTAGTAATACGGGCTTTACAAAAGAATCGAAATAACATATACATCAGTGTTACAGGAGTTATGACATAAGTACATACATAAAAGATCAGAATAACTTTTGAAACATCAACTTCACACATGAGCATTAAAACATACAGAATAATTAATGTCTAAACATCTTTACAAAGTAAGTAACACATTATTAGAAAAATTCTACAACATAACTATTATCAGCTAAACACATAAAGACAGGAAGAACACAAATACACAAGGGTACACAAACACACAGCGGAATAACGCAAAAGTAAGGACAGAGTTCGTTTTCAGTGTAACATTTGGTACTGCAGTCCAACCCAAAACTTCTTTCCATAGATCTTTCCCCTTATTTCAACATTTTTTTCCACCAAAAAAAAATCCTATCGAACATGCTTTCTGTATTTATATGTTCACTTATTTCTTACCTCATTATTTATTTTCCATTATCTTACCTCATCATTTATTTCCACTATCTTACCTCATCATTTATTTCCAAGAAAATCCTACCTAAACCTGTCATCCCTAAACCCTACTGTTTGGTTCACATCCTCTTTCAAAATAATTATTTCTCATTGTACAATACACATTTTGGCCCAAATCTCTTTCATATAACCTCTTAATGCATTCTTTCCCTATTCTCCATAGTTAGTTTCGTATATAGTATCCCCCCCTCGTCGGAGGAAGGCAACGGCAAACCACCTCCATTAGGACCTTGCCTAGTAAGGCGGTGCGGGTCTCCCACATCATTCCCCTACACTCTGTAAAGAAGCATGGGACTTCATTTTTTTTCATCCCCCCCCCCCCCCTCTTAAGCTAACTTAAATCTACTGAGCTCAGATACATAAACTAAGGAACGAGGCAATGCAGCAGTACAAAACAATTAACACAAACAGCAATGACACAAAAATGCAAATTGGCAAAGCAAGCAGCAGTATATCTAAATTAGCAAAGCAAATGCAACATTACAACTAATATAAGGCAATGTGCAGCAAACAAGAAAAATAAGTCAGCAGTAAAACTGGCTTAACAGAGTAATGCAAAGTGAAATTCAGTAGCACTATGCCTGGCAAACTGCAGCAGCAAATGCTATAACTTATATCTAAACATGACAAAACTCAAGCAGAAAAAATATTAAAATAAAGATAGGAAATGTCTAATAACTATGTCACATCTTAACACTAGAGTGATGAATCACCTTAACTTACTCTACGAAATGACAAAAATTATGTATGTAATTCCTGTGAAGGGAAATGTCTTTTTGTGCTTCCTCGTTTTTTTTTTTTTTTTTTTTTTTTTGGAAGTAGATCATAAAATTATTATTTACTGGATCTGTAGGCATAAAATATCTACATTAGTACATCTATTAAATTTTATTTTAACCAATGCTGCAGTGCAGCTAGAAACTAGATGTTAAACAAAATGAGCAAATATATACATAAAGCAAGGTGTGAAACGTCATTCACTAGCCATATGGCATTTCATAAGGCAGTAAAAAATCTCTCAACTAGCAAGACAATAGCTGTGAAACGTTTCTCATCGTTTCATTAGTCATTTCAGTAAATATCAGAAAGTGACGTATTTGCGATGCTTTCTACAAAGGAATGTCAATATCGAGGTTAATGGCCTCTTTTTTCTCCACCTAATGCCTTTTCTCCAGGCGGCTGGCACAGCTGGGCGTCCACAATGCATTATGTCAAGGTCACTTAGCTTTCTTACCAAAATATTTATGACAGCAGTTTGCGCTACAGTGACAGTCTCATTAAAAAAATTCACAGGTCGAGAATTTGCGTTACAAATGTGTAGAAACAAAATCGTATAAATATAACAGTGTCCAAAAAATTTGCGCCGGAATTGTGAAACATTCACGCATGTACACGCATTTCATAACTCTTAAAGTACGATTCTTGGTTTCCAACATCCGTTTTAACAAATCAGAGTCCCTAACCACTACTCATTATTCCTTACCTTATTAGACATATACATATCCGTCGACACTTCTTCAATATTTCATCATAATAAATACGTAGCATAATCAAATTCCTCATATAGCATCAGCTTATTGATCATAAACATACCTCAACAGCATAATACACATCGTCATCTTATTAATCACATCATAAAACCTCAGCCAAATCTCAAAATCGTCGTAGCTTCCTCCAATAATTTCAAAACCTAAAAAAAATTATCTGCTCATTTCAATAGTGTCAACTGCCTCAAACGTACTTTAAAAATCATGATCCCATTCCAAATACATCATTCAAAGCTCACATAGAATCACAATGGTTCCTAAAAAATATGAACAGTTCACAAAGTACAGACAAAATACAATTTCATAAGTGTGAAGTTATCCAACTGTGTAATTATGTAAACATCTGTCACTGATGTAATAGAAAAAATGTTTCTCTCTCAGTTAAATGATCAGATGACTGTGTAATTTATGTGTAGAGAAATATGGTACCGATGTGTAAAGTTGTATAAGCAAATACCATATTGGCTAGGGCTCCTTGTGCTTGCCAAACACATGATACACAAAGTAAGCGTGTACCCCACTGAGGATTAATGTAATTACACTCTCAGGTGTTACAGATTACAGCAATGGAATGAAATGTATCACGGAAAACTTTTGTATCTTTGTATTTCAAAAATATTTAAAAATAAATTTTTAAGTAGAAAATTAATCACTCAAATACGTGTACTGCAGTGCTAAACTGTGTGTCTTGTTGTAAGATAATCTCTGTCATTACTCAGGGGTTAAAAATGTGCCAAGTGTCGCAATTATCGTCGTCAATAGCAAAGTTCTATAGAAGTCAATGTACTTACCTCGTAATAAACAAAAGTGAAATGCTGTGCGTATAGATATCGTAGTTATTACGTACATTGCCATGTTCAAGAAAGTACTTAACTGTAACGTATTGCTGTGCTACGGAAAAGGCTGTCTCATTGTAGCTATACCACAAAAGTTACTACTAAAACGTGTTTTACTTTCCAGAAGAATTCAGAAAAACTGTGCAGATATAAAACAGATACAGCACAAAAGCAACAATGTAAATTGTGTCACACATTAGTACCGTCATGATATAATTGTGTAGCTGTCAAAGAAACCAAATACTAAGTCATCTTTAATCTCACAGAAAGTACTTCAAATAAAGTATGTCTTTTCAAGTAAACCAAAATGTTGCATTAAAATCTCATTAGCAGTATATGTTCTAAGTATGTAAGCCTTATAGTCGTTACGTAATCGTGCAACTAACAAGCAAGAATGTACACACATAATAACACTGTGTCGTCTGCTCACTATAACAATGTATTCATAATTACTGTCTAAATATGTTCCCTAGGTACTAGACTGCATAGTTAACTTCAAAACATTGTTGCATGTTAACAGTTTCTAAGTGTGACAAAGCGTACTAGTAACGTGAAGTGAAAAATTTTCATGGCAAAGACTAAGTTAAAAAAACGAATTATCTCTCAATAAACGGTTTTACGTGTGAAATGTGGTGCAATCCTTTACTCTTCCTAGTACTAAGGGTTTCAATTTCAACGCAATTATGTTGTTTACGTCGGTAAGGAAGGCTAAAATTTGTCTCAAGGTTAGCGTCTATGTTATTTTTCTCTGAGCCAGCCGGCGCACGTGGCTGCCTGCGGTGCGAGTCACTGTTTGTCTCTTTGTTGTCGCGCGTCGTTGCTGGGATTTGGAGACCTAACTTGTACAAATTCACCTTGTCGAGAGGGCCCTGCCTGTTTGAATCCCGCCAGTTCTGATGAAATTCAGGTCTGTCGTTTTGTCGGTAGTTTACATAGTTTCCTTTTTGTCGGTCATGTGATGGAGAATTTCCCCTGGAATCGTAACTGCACGGTGAACCGTTGCATCTGAAGTTATTCTGTCTCCCTTGATGATAATTATTTTGATTCCCATATTGTCTGTTTCTCTGATTGTCTCTGTGATTGTCATTACCGCGTAGATGCGATCTTTCTCTGTAACTATTATTATGCCAACGGTTGTCATACAGGTGGTGTCTGTTTTGGTCACGATTTGCGTTGTAAGAATAGCCTTGTCGTGTCCAGTTATTTCTGTCATCGCGGAATTGTGACGGATGTGACCTATAATTGTTGTGTTCCTGTTTCGCGTTCCGCGATTGTCAGTGTCAATTTCCAATTCTTGTAACAGTCCCTGAAAAGCTTCAATGTCGTCTTTGCAACGTCCTGCCAAAATAATATGTCGTAAATGTTCAGGCAATTTCATTAAGCAAATGCGGATGAGTTCTGAGGGGCTGTATGGGTTTGAAAGATATTGATTCTTATGTAACATGTCTTCGAAATATTTGACAAGACTAGAAAATTCGGATTTTTCGAAATGTTTCATCATTATGATGCTATGTTTTACTCGGTCTTGAGTAGCTTGAGACCAGTATGCTGAGAGGAAGGCATGATAAAATTCTCCTTCACTCTGACAATCTTGAATGACCGATCGCATTCTTACAGCTGGTTCATTCTCTAAGTAGCCACACATAAATTCTAATCTGTGCTCTAATGACCAGTTGGGAGGAAAACAATGAGAGAATTGATGGAGCCATGCTTGTGGATGAATGTCGTTGCCAGAATTCTTAATTGTTTTGAATTTACGTGTAGTAATGAACAGCTTATAGTCAAAATCATCATGTCGGCGAGTCGAATATCGGTCATTGTTACTTCGTTTCGGCGGTTCCATCTCAAAATTCTGTGTACCTTGCCAATATCTTTCATAATTTCCGAAGTGCCCTGTGTTATTATTTTGTAGCTGTTCCGTATTTCTATGTCCCTCTTCCCGTATTGGAGCGCGAGTGTCCTCTGAAATATGTAATTCTTGTATTACCTGTGTCAACTGATCTTGTACTTCCCGGATTTCTCTTTTGTACTTTGTATTGATTTGATTTTGATTTTGACTGAATTTTCTAATTTGTTCATACTCTTCTGTGTCAGTGAAGGCTACGAGTCTTGTGTCATTCAGATCATCATCTACCTTTGTAGATAAGTTAGTGAAGTGATCCGAAAGTTCGGCTACTTTCTCCGATAGTAAATGATTTCCTCGGTGTGTTTTTCTGAACCAAGTTTCAGAGTGTCCATTTGTGTTGAAATCATTTCTACTGTGTCCTTTAAGTTTTCCTGAGTTTTTGCAAGTTGCGTAACCGAATCGGTAGATGCAACTGAGTCAATTTTAGCTTGCAAGGTGTCGTGATTTTCATGAACAATAGTTTACAGTAGTTTTATGGCTGCTTCGTGATTCTGTAATGCATTTTCATGACGCGAAAAAATAGGTTGAAAATGCTCTCAGATTTGTGTTTTTACTTAATTACAGACTTTTTGACATTTCGATTCGATTTTAAGTAACTCAGCAGTTAAACCTTCACATGTTTGTTCAAGCGTTTGTTCCATTGAGTCTAACTTTTGAAGCTGTTGCTGTGTTTGTCTCTGATTTTGTTCCATCGTGTCTAACTTTTGAAGATTTTGTTCCATTGTGTCTAATTTTTGAAGCTTTTGCCCCATTTGTTGCATTAATTGTAATAACAATGCACTGGTGTCTGAAACATGTTCCTCAGTGCTATTCGGCAGAGCATTTGAACCGGCAACATTCGCATTTTGAAAGGCAGAAAATGTCTCTTGACTTATTTGAGAAAACGGTGAGGACGCAAAACCTGAATCTACAGTATTTGCGAGATCGTGTCCTGTCATTTCGGATTCCTGAGGCGAGCTGTTGCCGACCGAACGAACGATAATGCTTCCCTGCTCACTAATTGTTTCACTGTATACACCATTATTTGCCGCCCGCTCCATTTCCCTATGCACAATTACCAAATTACAATTTTGAACATTAGTTAATTCATTACACGGTGGCGCTAACGCACTACTCTCGTCTTCACTGTCATTTCTCAGTTTACTTTGAGGCCTAGTATTACGTTTTTCACATGTCATTATTGTCACAATATTTCACACGATAACACATAAAAGCACAATTAGAAGAGCAAAATAAGAAAACACATTAACATAGCACTGAAAATAATATCTAGTTAATTGCAAGTGCAGCTGCGAAATACTTGGTGCAAATCTACATTCATGCCACAAATGTTCTACTGTACAACAATGAAACACTAAAACTATAAAGGAAATTCTCTCTATAATTAGGCGCTAGCAATTAACAATAGCTACACTAATTACAGAAACTACAAGAAAAGAGCAGAAGATTCCAGTGAGGTATCCTCGGCTAAGGGTCGACATATGAAACGTCCCCTTAGAAAAATTATGAATGAGTGTTCTTAAACTGACACACAATATTTTTATCGCAACGCAATCTGACTTTCAATAATCGCTACAAAAGAATGGCCCTGACTAACAATAACCTATACCTTTCATGAATCACTTACCTTACAAAAATCTTCGTTACTCGAACTACCGCAATACAGCGAGCACCAATACTGCCAGCTAAATAAAAGATTCTAACTACTGAAGGCACTAACTACTGATAGGCATAGTCAGCAAATGAAAGATTTTGATAGAGAACAAACAACGTATTTACCTTAATAGTGTTCAAAAGTCATTATATATATATATATATATATATATATATATATATATATATATATATATATATATATATATCAGTTCATGACATCCAGTCTTACAAATGTACTCTCTCTGATGGACACACGTCCAGATCATCCGCTCTCAAAACTCCGCCATCTCACTCCCCACATCCACCACTGCTGGCGGCTCACTTCCAACTGCGCAACGTTACGCGCTGTTAACAGCCAACTCCCCAAAACTACAATGGCAAATTCCAGCAATGCAAACCAGCTACAGACTGCACACAGCACAGCCAGTGATTTTCATACAGAGCGCTACGTAGCGTTACCAATATAAAAACCTAAACAGCCTACTTACAGTTACTTATTTACTCTCGGTCATTTCTTCTAATTGTGGTAAATAGTAATGACATAAAAAGGACATAGGCACATTAAAGACGCAATAAGGCGAACATATCTCAAGGTCAAGGAAGTGACATACTGTTGAAAACGGTGAGGAAAGACGTTTGATAGGGCCAGTCACCTCATTGATGGATGGAAAGAAGTGCATTTTGGTTAGAATCCTCCCTCGGGCATGGGTGTGTGTGTTTGTCCTTAGGATAATTTTGGTTAAGTAGTTTGTAAGCTTAGGGACTGATGACCTGAGCAGTTAAGTCCCATAAGATTTCACACACATTTGAACTTTTTTTTTTTTACGGCGACTGTGAATCCACTGGGTAAATGAGCGACTCCATACATCTACAGCTACGTTTACAACCTTGCTCTATAAACCATTGCGAAGTGCATGGCAGAGGCTACTTCTCATTGTACCAGTCGTTAGCGTTTCTTCCCGTTCGATTCACGTGTGAAGCGGCGGAAGAACGTTTAAACGCCTCTGTTCGTGCTGTAATTGACCTAATGTTAAACTCGTGATACCTACGGAAGCAATACGTAGGAGGTTGTTTTGCGTTTCTAGATTCACCAATTGAAGATGGTTCTTGAAACCATTTTAAGTACCATAGGCTTTCGCAGGTGTAATTTGCATCTATCTTCTAGAATCTGGAGTTCAGTTTCTTCGGCGTCTCTGTGACACTTTTCGACAGGTCGAACGAACAGGTGACCATCCGTGATAGCCTCATCTGTATGCAATCAATATCCTCCGTTAGACCTATTTGATACGGGTCCCACTACCTTGAACAATATTCTAATATGGGTCGTACAAGTGTTTTCCAAGCTATCTCCATTGGAGGCAGATTGCATTGCCCTAGCGTTCTGCCAATGAACCGAAATGTACCACCTGATTTACCTGCGTCCATGCGATAGTTCCATTTTATATCCCAGCCAATTATTACCCCCGCGTAGATGTATGAGTTGGTCAAATTCTATTTGTGGCTCATTGATATTTTAGTCATAGGCTACCACGGTTTTACGTTTTGTGTTAAGTGCACATTTTTACTTTTCTGAATATGTAAAGCAAGTGCCCAATATTTGCAGCACTTTGAAATCATATCAAGATCTGGCTGAATATTTGTGCAGTTGTCTTATTTTTTAAGAAGTAGTTGCTGTTAGCGAGTTGGGTTGCTTGTACACAGGAAATACACAGCCTCCTTAAAGGGCCAAATACGTTCAGGCGAACTAGGGAAGAATTATGGCAACTCAGATTAACAGTAGTTTTCAATAATTATTACGAGAAATTTTAAAATATTTAACTAAAGTCTGAAGCTGATGCTTGGCAATCATTCAGAGTTCACTTGCACTGGCCTATCTTTGAAAACTTGTCTAATCGTGAATCCGATGAACGAAGACCAATATAACCAAGGGAATGTCCAGTGGACTCTCCTGGGCGGCGACTGTGCGTAAGTATAAAAAAACACTCTTCGACCAAAGGTATTTAAAAGTTGGTTAAAATATATAAAAAGATGACAATAAAAGATGATTTTGTAAAATCATATTGATGGACAATACTTGCGATTTTTAAATAAAAAATGACAAACGAGATTTTCGTAAAAAAAAACCAGATGTAACATATTGGTGGCTTTTAAAACTTTTTGAAGATTTTATATTATAGTTAAAATGTAGTCACCGATGAATGTGAATGTTGTCTTGGTGTAATGGTGGTGTTGGTGACACATGAAAGTAATTGCCTTCATGAGATTGCAATGACGAACATGACTACGGGCCCTGTAGACCCGCAGGTAGTGGCTAAAAGTCAGTAAGGTGGAGGAAGAGGGAAGGAGATAATCGAAGGATGGTGTGAGGTGGAGCGTTTTGATTAAGGTTGGAAAGAGCGGTATATATATATATATATATATATATATATATATATATACTGATTTCATTGTTGGGAATTGTGAGTTGGTTAAAATTCCAGCTGGAGAGGACGGGTAAGGCATAAAGGTGCGTGGAAGGTAGGACATGGATGTAATAGCATACCAGGGTACCTGGGTTGGTTATTGGTGGGTGGGAAAATAAGTAGTGAGATGGTTTTGCGATTAACGTATCGGATCCGAAGGTGCTCTAGGAAGGGAAGGAGGCGTGGGAAGTGGATGAGTTGGTGCAAGACGTCAGTTGGGAAGGATAGGCGGATTCGGAAGGCGAGGCGGAGTGCGTGTCTTCAGGACTTCAAGGAACTTACAGAATTTTGGGGAGACGGAGATCCAGACAACGTTGGCGTAGGTGAGGGTGGGTCGGATGAGGGATTTATAGGTGACGATAATGGTAGAAGGCTGTAGACCTTAGGTCCAGCGTATTAGTAGTTTTAGCCTGTTTCGGGATTTGTGTTGGACTTGTGGGTTCCATATCAGTTTTCTATCGAGAGTGAGTTCTATATACATTACATTGTTGACGCTGGGATGAGTTGGTTGTAGATGGAGAGATGAAAATCGGACGAAGCAAACGCAGAGTGGTGCGGCCAAGGATAGTGGTTTGGCTTTACTGTGGATTTACTTGAAGTGTCCACGTATAATACCTCTCGACCAGGAGAGTCTGGTGGCGTTGGAGGGAGGCAGGGGTGCGGTGAGTGGCTAGGTGGGTGGTGCTGTCAAACTCAACGGAGCCTCTCTGGAGGCTGGCCCTGCCGTGTGCTGCCCTGTCTGTGTATAGCTGTCAGCCGTAGCTTCTCAAGAGCACACCACTTAACATTATCTCCAAGATCATCAATATACAAATTGAACAGCAAGGGTGCGCCCAAGCACACGCCCCAGGAGCACACCTCATATTACTTCTACAACTGTTGATAACTCTCCATCCAAGATAACATGCTGTGTCCTTTCTACCAAAAAGTCCTCAGTCCAGTGAAAAATTTCGCTTAATACGACATACAATCGTACTTTCGATAATAAGCGTAGATGTGGTGCTGAACCAATAGTTTCCGAAATCGAGAAATACTGCTTCCAATCGAGTTCCTTGATCCATACCTTCAGGATGTTATGTGAGAAAAATGCGAGTTGGGTTTCATAAGTGTAATGTTTTCAAAACATGACGGTCATTCTGCTCGTGATACCTCATTACGTTTGAGCTCACAATATATTCTAACATTCTATAAAAAATAAATGTCAAGGGTGCTGGGAATCACTTCTACTACCCTGCTTGTCGACGGGTGCAAGCTGTGCTTCTTCCCAGCTACCGATCACATTTTTTGTTCGATGGAGCTGCGGTAGATTATAGTTAAAAAAGGGTCTGACTTATCCGTAAATTCAGTATAGAAACCGACAGGGATTCCGTCAACCCCTGGAGCTTCGTTAAATTTTAAGATTTCAGCTGTTTCTCAATTCCGCTGACGCTAATATCTATTTCACTCATCTTTTCAGTGATCCGAGAATTTAATGGGGTACTATTGCATTTTCCTTCGTAAAGGAACATTTGAAAACGGAGATCAGTATTTCTGCTTTTGCTTTGCTGTCCTCAATTTCATTTCTTTTGTCATCCTTGCGTGTCCGGACGCTAACTGCGGTATCACGAACAGCGTTTAAATTTGATCAGAATTTCTTTGGGTTTTGTGAGAGATACTTCCATAATGTTCTGCTACAGGAGATGTTGAAGGCTTCATGCAATGCCCTCTGTACAGTCACACGTGTGTCATTCAGCATCTCTCTATAGCCCTATGCTTTGTTCTACACTTGAGTCACAGTTCTTTTACATGCTCCTGTCGAGAATTAAATGTTTCGAGTTCCTTATTGAGATACGACACTAATGCCTCTTTATTATTTTTCCGAATATGTATCTCCGAGCGATGTGGCACAGTGGTTAGTACACCGGACTCGCAATCTGGAGGACGACGTTCCAAATCCGCGTCCACCCATCCATATTTAGGTTGGTTTCGGTTGTTTTCCCTAAATGGTTCCAGGAAAATGCCTCGACGATTTCTTTGAAAAGGTACGGCGGATATCCTTCCCCATCGTTCAACAATTCCGAGCATGTGCTCCGTCTCTAATGACCTCGATGTCGAAGAAAGGTTAAACCCTAATCTTCCTGCCTTTGAACATGTGAACCCTTCTACATGTTTTAGTTGCGCTTTGTACTTTGGTAATCATTGATGCTACAATTGCCTCATGATCACTTGTGCCAGTGAAGACATTCTCAAAGAGGTCAAGTCCGTTTGTTGAGCGTAGATCCAATACACTTCCGTCAAGAGTAGAATTCCAAACTATTTGTTCTACGTAGTTCTCAGAGAAAGCATTAAGTAATGTTTCACACGACGTCTTGTCACGCTCACCACTTTCAAAATTGTAATTTTCTCAACCGATTGTCGGATGATTAAAGCCTCATCTGATGATGAAAAGCCGGCCGCTGTGACCGAGCTGTTCTTGGCGCTTCAGTTCGGAACCGCGCTGCTGCTACGGTTGCAGGTTCGAATCCTGCCTCAGGCATAGATGTGTGTGATGTCCTTAGGTTAGTTAGGTTTAAGTAGTTCTAAGTCTATGGGACTGATAACCTCAGATGTTGTCCCACAGTGCTCAGAGCCATTTGAACCATTTGATGATGACAGAATGTCTGGGGAAGTTACAGGCGTTTGACAAATAAGGGATCATAGCGAGAAATGCTTGCTTGAACATAAATGCAGATGGTAGCCAAGGCTGCAGGTTGTGTTGTTTTATTTGGCCACGAACGGCATCTGGGCAATGCCCTCAAAAAGCTGCAAGTGTCAGTCGTCGTCAGAACGATGGTCTGTGTAGTTGTGAGTACATCATGCTGGAATTCCAAATCGGACCAATTGTTGCTGCTCGTATGGTGGGTGCTTCGGTAACCAAGGCAGCCGAAGAGTTTGGTGTTTGAGAGGCATCATATCGAAGGTTTATACCGCATATATGGAAAGCGGAAAACACCGAACGACAGCTGAAAAACAGGACAACAGCTACAATAGAATTGAATGTCGCATTCGCGAATCCTGTCATCACGACAGTAATGTAAAGGGAGCACCATAAGCTGGGAATTGCAGGATGACCTGGAACTCAAAGACCACATATCAGTGATGCGAATGTCCGTAACAAGAAAACGTTGTGGCAAAGCCATAACACCTGGTCTGCTGAGCTATGGAAGAAAGTTATTTTGCTAGATGGGTCTTATTTCGCACTGCTTCCAACGTCTGGCCGCGTTTACGTCTGGCGTACGCCGTCCCAGGACTGCAATGCAGAGTGCTTGCTGCTAAGGCCGGTATTACACTATCAAATTTCTTTGTTAAATATCTTTGTAAAAGAAATTTGATGGTGTAATAGGGAACTTTGTCAAATGTCGTCAAATATTTGATCAAATCTAGGACCTCGCTGTAGATTTGATCAAAGAAGTCGCTTGTCTTCTGTTCATTGCAATGTGACATGTTACCACGTGGAGCGCTAGCATCGCAGCAGCGTTCTGTCATCTGTAGTGTTTTTATAAACATGGCCAGTAAATACTATTGGTGCGTACCGACAACTACAAAATTAATAGAGATTTATGAATCTAATGAGGCGCTTTACAACGTGAGGCACCCTGAATACAAAAATAGATGAAGAAGGTTGGTAACCTAACCTAACCTAACCCTCTCCTGTACTAAGGAATCGGAGTGTTACAGTGAGCCTGTCTTCTACAAATATAGCAGTTCTTAAGTGAGTATTGTGCTTTGTGATATGAGGATACACTTCACTGAGCACATACAGAAATGTATGCTCATCCATTCTTAAGTAATTGATGTATGTCTTGATGTCCTCCACTATAAGCTCACGTAACACGTTTTGTTGAATGCTTTTATAGTGTCGTCGTAAAACCCACGGCTTCACCCAGGTAAGTTTCCTTTTTTCCCACCGCTTTTCTTCCGCATGTGCACACAGTACAATTGTGGTACATGCAATAGCTGTTGACAAAAAGTTGTTGTTGTCAGCCGTCTTGAGCTTTGACAAAAAATATGATGACAGTGTAATACCCCTTTTTAGCGCCACGTCAAAGATCTTTGTCAAATGTACTTGACGAATATTTGATCACATCTTTGATCAAATCTTTGACAAAGAAATTTGATAGTGTAATACCGGCCTAAGAGTGACGAATTGGGCAGCCATATTATAGTATTCCGTGAGATCCATGGTTCTCTGCAGGGTCACACTACTGCCAAGGATTACGTGACCATTTTGACTAATGATGTCCTGACGCAGGATTCCAAGCGACAGAGCCCCTGTTCACACAGCTCGCAGAGCCCATTACTGGTTTTATTAGCACAATGATGACTTGTCACGTCTCCCCTGGCCACCACACTCACCAAATCTCAACATTACTGAACCGTTGTGGTATACTTCGAGAAGGGTGCCTGATTGCTATCCACCTTCATCATCGTTACCTCAACTTAACACTATTTTGCGGGAAGAATGGTATGATATTCCCTTGAAAACCACAAAGGGCCTGTATTCATTTATTCCGAGATGACTGGAAGCTGTTTTAAGAGCCAAAGATTTTCCTACAGCGTATTAGGCGTGGTAATGTGATTTGTTTTTGGTGTTTCAACATTCTTGTTCATCCCCCTTTAGGTACTAGTGCACATTTTCTCTAAAGCTATAGGTTACGTTTGAAGGTGAGTCTAGTGTCTAGCCATGATACTGACTCTTGCCTAGACAATCCGCACGCAGTTTAAATTTCAATCTCGGTTGATTTGAGTTACTTGTCTGTTGTGACAAATACACTACCATCATTTACCATCAGTTTATGATTTCGATGTAGACTTTGATTTTCGGCAAGATTCTCATTGCTATTAGTCTCGGGTTTTAATCAGCTTTCTGTACCAAGCATTAGGTGAGCGCCACTGTTCATAATAGCGCTTCAAACTCTGACACTTCGTTGTGAATGCTAGGATTTTAATACTCTCTCCTGTGGGGGTCATTTCATTGGATTTTAAACAGATTCTTCGGAGTCCTCTACAGATACGTTTACCTGGAGAGACGCCTAATCTAAAACCCCTCGCGTACATCACACACACACACACACACACACACACACACACACACACACACAGTCAGCTACCTGCATAGCAGCGTCTGACTATAGTGGACGCATTATTCATTTAAGTAAGACGTCTGTCCACAATAAATAACAGAGTTATATTGTGTCCTACGCCGTCCGTTGTGGAAGAGCGGTTCTAGGCACTTCAGTCCGGAACCGCGCTGCTGCTACGGTTGCAGGTTCGAATCCTGCCTCCGGCATGGATGTGTGTGATGTCCTTAGGTTAATTAGGTTTAAGTAGATCTAAGTCTAGGGGACTGATGACCTTAGATGTTAAGTCCCATAGTACTCAGAGCCATTTGAACCATTTTATTGTGTCCTACAATAATTGTAAATCGTACTGTCACAGCGTGTCTTACTGTTAACCCTAAACATTTATACAGTGTGAAGTGCTGGAGCAGTTCTCCACTAATCTTGGATCGCGTACTATCGTATTCTTTCCCTTCGTTGTAAGCAATACGAATATGGCCCAAATCAGTGCGAATTATTTGATTTTTCATATTCAAAAGTTTAGCCACAAATCCGACAGGTAAGTGCAGTTCAGGCAGCAATGTTCTTGCGATATTGCGTTGTATAACACGCGGGATTCTCGTCCCTTGCTGACGTAATTCCAGAGACCACTGCTGCAAAAGTCTTCTTTGAACGCAGAATTAGATAACATTATGATGTATGAATTTATTGGCGGCGTTGGAAGTGGCCCAAAAAAAAAATAAATAAATAAACCGGCCGTGCGACCTCGACTCACATGTAAGTGTCAGTGAAGAGGCCGTGCTGCTGTTGACATTCGTGGCGTGACCTGTCTTCTCAAGTGTGTATTTGCCACCAAATGGTCAGTGAAATAAAACAAGATACAGCGATGGCGTACTCAACGTGGTTTCTAACTCATAATTTATATGCTTTTCTGCCCACTAAGCACTTATTACTTTGAGTGGTACAAAAGTGGGACGTTACTTTCTAGCTCTATTGCACATCCTGGAGTGTAATAAGTATGCTGAACTTTTTTTCCATTTGTTTGTTTTGTTTCATTGCGTAAATAGGTATAAACGAAAAATAGTGCTCAATGTCCGTCGTCGTAGAGATTTGTGGAAACGATGAACATACACAATTAACAGAGATGAATAGGGATAGATCTGTCACAGCCCTACTTCTTACCTCATATCGCTACTCGCCTGAAGTGCTTTAGGCAATATATGGACATTTTTATTAATAAACGCATTCGATGTATGAATTTGTGATCATAACGAACTGATGACTTTGCTAGCCTCAGTGGAAGTGAAGAAGTATTACAGGACCTTTTGAATGAAATGAACAGTTTAATGAGTTCATAGTATGGACTGAGAGTAAAACGGAGAAAGACGAAAGTAGCAGGAACTTAACATCAAAATGGTTCAAATGGCTCTGAGCACTATGGAACTCAACTGCTGAGGTCATTAGTCCCCTAGAACTTAGAACTAGTTAAACCTAACTAACCTAAGGACATCACAAACATCCATGCCCGAGGCAGGATTCGAACCTGCGACCGTAGCGGTCTTGCGGTTCCAGACTGCAGCGCCTTTAACCGCACGGCCACATCGGCCGGCTGAACTTAACATCAAAATTGGGGATCAAGAAGGAGACAAAGTTAAGGAATTCCGCTGCCTAGGCAACAAAATAGCCCACGATGGAAGAAGCAAGGAGGATTTTAAAAAAATCACTTGCACTGGCGAAGAGGGCATTCCTGTCCAAGAGAAGTCTACTGATAGCAAACATAGGCCTTAGTTTGAGGAAGATATTTCTGAGTATGTACGTTTGAAGCACAACACTGCGAAATATGGACTGTGGGATAGACGAAACAGAAGAGATGTGGTGCTACAGACGAAAGTTGAAAATTAGGTGGACTAATAGGGTAAGGAATGAGGAGGTTCTCCGCAGAATCGGCGACTAAAGGGATACATGGAAAACACTGACAAGAAGAAGAGACAGGATGATAGGACATCTGTTAAGAAGTCAGGGAATAGCTTCCATGGTACTAGAGGGAGCTATAGAGGCTAAAAACTGTAGAGGATTACAGGGATTGGAATACATCCACCAAATAATTGAGGGTGTAAGTTACAATTGCTAGTCAGAGATGAAAATGTTGGCAAGAAGGAGTAATTCGTGGCGGGTCGCATCAAACCAGTCAGAAGACTGATGTCGCCGTTTTCATTCTTGCTGTTAACAGCGACATGTTAAACAAAACACCTGTCTCCGTAACAGACTTCGCTAATGTACGCCTATGAGGTGGCGCTAGACTCAGATAGCCAGGTCCAATCCTGGAGCTGGAAGGAATTTCACCGGCAGTTTCTGCGGACAAGGGGGGGGGGGGGGGGGGAGGAGAAGTTCCTTATCACCAGACCCTTTATTTCAGGAGTGCTAGTTCTGCAAGGTTCGCAGGAGAGCTTCTGCAAAGGTTGGAAGGTAGGTGACGAGGTACTGGCAGAAGTGAAGCTGTGAGGACGGGGCGTGAGTCATGCTTGGGTAGCTCAATCGGTAGAGCACTTGCCCGCGAAAGGCAAAGGTCCCGAGTTCGAGTCTCGGTCCGGCACACAGTTTTAATCTGCCAGGAAGTTTCATTAGTAAGTTATTTAAGAGTCCTCCTGTCCAGGTGTACACCTTCTTCAAATTCTATTTTCCATACATGCATAATTTCATGAATGTAAATGTTAAATAAAGTTGGGAAGATACAACAGCCTCGTCGTATTCCTTTGTTAGTTGGTATCTCTGTAGTCATTTTTCCGTTGAGATCTAGAGTGATAACTGTATTCTGATACATACTTTTTATTGACTTTATTTGATGTTTCTGATATCCGCGATTCGTCATTATCGTCCGAAGTTTCTGTCTATTGGCATTCTCAAAAGCTTTTTTAAAAATCGATAAAAACAATGTGTGTTGCTTTATTATATTCTCTGCGTTTTTGTATTATATGTTGTAAAATAAAAACTGCATCTATCTAGAGCGTTCTTTCCTAATACCCACTTGTTTCTCATGCAGTAATACTCCATTATATTTTTAAGTCTTATGCTTAAAATTTTATCGTATATCTTCTATGCTGACTTATTCCTCTGTTGTTACTGTAGGGACTTTTGTCCCCTTTTTTAAAAAAGGGGGTATTACCGTACCAATCTTCAAGTCTTTGGGGATAGTCTTGCTCTTTCAACATTCGCTTAAGAGATGTAGCAATCGTAGATGTAGCATCATTCCACCGTATTTTAGCAGTTCAGCATTAATACCATCTCTTGTTGTCACGTTTTTGTTCTAAAGTGATGTTAAGGCAGATATTATTTCGTCAGATTGTGTTTCGATTAATTCCTTGACATGTACTGTTTCAATTTCACTTTCTTATGCTGTACCATCATATCATAATCATTTGTCATAATTTACCGATTGTTCTACTTATGTTTTGTTTATTTGTGTCTTTTCTTTTCCTGTTGTACTTAAATATTTTAAAACCTAATATGCGATTTGCTGTCTCCCGTGAACATCGTTCTCGATATTAGAAATAAATCAACCATAATGTTTTTGGTATATTTTTCTTACCACACATTTAGCAATATTTCTTCTTTCCTTATAGGACTGCATCTTTTCAGTTGTGAGTTTTGCGTAAGTATTTTATATATGCATCCTGTTTTTCTTTAACATCTATTCTTATGTCCTGATTCCTAATTTTTAGGCTCTCTCTTCTCCTTATTTATTTTTCTTTTTACCGAGAGCGTCTCCAATTACACACGTCACATTCTTTAGATTTTGCCATTCTTCTTCTATTTTATCTTTAGTTTGCAAGTTTGCTAGCTCTTTATTTGATCTGGTTTGGTAAAGATGTTTTAATGCTGTCCCTTTCAAGCAAGTATACTTTATAAAGGCTTTGATATTTTTGGTTACATATTTGTTTGGTCGCTTTCTTCCATTCCGTAAAAAGGCCTACTCTGGAGATTGCTAGAAAATGATCTGATGCTATATCTTGTCCTCTATAAACTCTTGCATCCTTACTTGACACGATAACTAAAATACAGTCAGTTATTCATCTAAAACCTCCTCTGACCCAATTATACTTGTGTATTTCTCTTTTCTTAAAAACAGGGTTTGTTATTTTTGCATTATTGTAAGTGGTAAAATCTCTCAGTATTTTTCTATTTTCATTACATACTGGTTCTCTAAAAGGCCCTATAATATTCGTTATTGGGGTATTTCCTATTCTGGTATTTAAATCACCTAACATAATAATCTGATCAGTAGCACTCTATTTATTCAGAGTCTTATGTAGTTCTCCACAGAAGTTTCTAGACTCATTCTTTTTTCCTTCTTCTGGTACATATACGCTTATAATGGTGGCGTGGCCACCTCTCAGTTTCAGTCTCACTGTGAGTATTCTTTCGCTTATGTACTCGTATGTGCAATTTGATCCCTTTCTCCCATCTCTTATTCAGGAGTTCGTTTCGTTCGACCCCACTGTATAACAAAATGTGATCGCCTACATACGAGAGGTGGAACTTTAATAGTGCGAACTATTTATTTACAGCTCGTACAAAATAGATATGTTTTCAAAGTTTTACTGACCTTCAAAGTAGTCACCAGCATGTACTCGTTGCCAGCGATGTGGAAGTCGTAGGATACTCTTAGCAGTGCCAGTTGTGTTGACAGTTCGAGCGGCGCGGTCTATTGCCCGACGAATTTGTAGCAGTTCTGAGGTGAATGCCGTGAAGTGTTTCCTTCAGTTTAGAAATCGAGTTGAACTCACGAGGGCTTAAGTCAGGGTAGTGCAGTAGGTGGTATAGCACTTAGCAGCCCCATCAGTCAAACAAATCAGTAACAGCTTGCACTGTACGTGCTTTTGCATTGACCTGCAAAATGATGGTCAGATCCTGCAGAAAGTGTCATCACTTCTGCTTCTATACTGTTCATTTTTGGAACACAACCTACGAACAGCTTAGAGACAGAAGTGATGACACTTTCTGCAGGACCTGACCATCATTTTGCAGGACAATGCTCAATCACGTACAGTGCAAACTGAAAGCTGTTACTGATTTATTTGACTGATGGGGCTGCTAAGTGCTATACCACCTACAGCACTACCCTGACTTAACCCCTCATGAGTTCAACTCGATTTCTAAACTGAAGGAAACACTTCACGCCATTCGCTTCAGAACTGCTACAAATTCGTCGGGCAATAGACCGCGCCGCTCGACCTGTCAACACAACTGGCACTGCTAAGAGTATCCTACGACTTCCACATCGCTGCCAACTGGTTATACACAATGCTGGTGACTACTATGAAGGTAAGTGAAACACGTATCTATTTTGTACGAGCTGTAAATAAATAGTTGCCACTATTAAAGTTCCAATCCTCGTATTAATTACGTCCCATTTTCAGATTCGTTTCTGTGATTGCTGCAGCATCGATATTCACACTTTTTAGTTTATTTGCCAGTTCTATTTCTTTTTGGGAGATTCCTCCGACATTCCAGGTTGTTACTTTGATTTATCCGTTGATCCATTTCTGTTTGTCCTTTTTCGTAGTTTTGTCGTTTACCTTTGAGACCATCCTGTTTCCGAGACTCCTTGGGGTACTAGGAGTCATAGGTGTTTTCGAGAGCTGGTTACTAGCCATCTGCTCAACCCCCTTTCTAGGAGGAGCAGGATTTTCTTTCGGGGTCATCTCCCTTAGCCGATAAGTTCAGGTTATTTAAAGGTGCAGGAGAACTCGCCTTTAATGCTCTCCCGCTGACTACACAACGTGCAGCTACTGCTCCTTGCATCGAGCAGAGGTCACGTGACTCATGCTGCTTGGACGTGGGAGTAGGTTTTCTTGGCAGAACTGCCTTAACTTCTTCAAGGTCAGAGTCATCCATCGAATTTCAGTGGACGTTTCTCAGTGTTTTGGTTCCGAAGAGGTATCAGCAACTTGAACATAGTATAGTATTCTTCACCAAACTTTGACCGTTAGAGATAGAAAAGGAAAATGAAAATGAAAGACATCATCAGGCCTCGAAACTTAATACCATTGGGGTAAAAAAAAATACCCTTACCAGTCTGGAATGGGTGACCCCGCCAGGAGCGTTGCTCTCGCCAGGGTAGCTCAGTAGGTAATTGACACACAGGATCTGACCCACTATCTTGGCTGATGTCAAATCGATTTATACGTAGTTAACCACTCCACAAGAAACAAATGCTCGTTAAATATAATAATGTCACAGGTTTAACAAAAATTCGGCAATGCATGCAAAGGGTGGTTGTACGTAAACCCCATCAGCTTTAACATTCTACATATCCCCACTTCGAGACTTAACACTTTTCCAAGAAGAATCTGACTATTGCAGCAGCTTTGTGGAGACAGCTATAACCTTAGACGATGCTTGTATTATACATACGTTGAAGTTAGCCTATCAGACCATTACAAGTGCCAATTCAAGTGGCCCGCCAAATACAATTAGTGTTCAAAAAATGGTTCAAATGGCTCTGAGCACTATGGGACTTAACATCTATGGTCATCAGTCCCCTAGAACTTAGAACTACTTAAACCTAACTAACCTAAGGACAGCACACAACACCCAGTCATCACGAGGCAGAGAAAATCCCTGACCCCGCCGGGAATCGAACCCGGGAACCCGGGCGTGGGAAGCGAGAACGCTACCGCACGACCACGAGCTGCGGACACAATTAGTGTTAATTGTTAACACAGAGTAGATGATCGTACACGAGACTGCTCAGCCTTATAATGGCCCTGATATAAATCCTACGTGGGGTGGCTAACCTCCCACATAATTTATGCATTAAATTAATTGATCAGAATTCCTCTCAAAAATGACGATGGGAAATGAAGCTGGTGAGTGATAGTTCAACAGATAAATGCCGTCCTACAAATTTACTGTCACATTTATTTTCTTTAAATGAAACAGAAAATCGACCAAGAATCTGTACCAGGACCGATCATGTGTGTTAAATCGAACATGCAAGTAGAACTCAGTTGATACAGGTGTTCGCAAGAACGTAGTGCAAACGACACTGCATGAAATCTGCTGTGCTTCTCTACTACGAGAAGAGGTAGCAAAGAGAACAGGTGAAATGTATGATATCAATAAGTAAGTGGCTAATCGGATGCAGTACAACGGAATTATCTAAGGAGGCAAAGTGGTTCCAGGGATGCAACCACTGTGAAACCTCAATTCGGTTGAAAAATCAATTGAAACGCTACTGGCTGGAGCTGCGTTTATTACCAATATAAGGCCAAGGCCTGCCACTGGTGGTCAGCTGCTGTATGGAGGTGGACTCTGCCATGGAGACCGATTGAAGCACGAGCTCGAAAAAAAAGAAAAAAAAAACCTAAGCGTTTGTCCGGGTGGCCGGACAAGCGAAACTGCGAATGAAAATACTCTGTCGCAAGGGCAGCGACGTACGGGGCCGACTCCTGCGACGGCCTGGAATCAACTCCCAAAATTCTCTTCCGCCCTGGGCCCGAGAGGGACCACTCCGCGGTGCCAGAATTCGGCAATTCGACGCCGATAAACAAAGCTTTCACCACTTGTGCCCTTTCAACAAATTCGTTCAGACTCCCACTACCGCAGTCCTTCAATCTAAGTGCCAACACCGTTCCTTCCTGCCAATTCCTGCCTGCGACTGCAAGCGTGTGCTGACGGAACAGTCGAGCAGCCTATCATAGCCTCCGCCAGGGTTTTGCGCAGGAAGCTTTTTGGCGGTGGGCGCCAATCGGAATACGATAACTGGGGTGCTTCGTGTGGCGCCGTTCTGTTGGCTATGCCATGGAACTCGGCTACCATTTCTCCGAAACATCCTAAACAAAAGTTCGTGCTTGGTACCGAGCTAGCGCATTCCTGTGCAAAACATGAGGATTTTGCGAGAAAACTGCCCCAGCAATTGTAAAAAAAGCGAGCGTCCGTCACTCTAGTCCTTGAGACCCAACATCAAAAGAGAAACCGCCAACGAGGGAACGAGACTCTGTCCACAATTCCCAGTGATCGGATGTCCCCCCAACCATCTACTATTGCTAGCGACTGGCCTCCTTCACAGCCCACAAGTTCCCGCTCATCTCTTGCGTGAAATGAGCAGAATAACGAAATGCGTGTATCCTAGTGTCAGTCAGGTACATGTTGGTACATAACATCCAGTTACCTAGTTTGCATGAGAATGTGATAAAGTAGCGAAATTACGTTAATTTGCATGTATGCAAATTCAGATTTTAGAAATGCAAGATAAACTGAATAAGTGTGAAACGTCCCCTTTTGAACAATTATACACGACTGTGCTTAAACTGACACACAGTATTTTTAGCGCAACGCAATCTGACTTTTAAAAATCCATACAAAAGAATGGCCTTGACTAACATTAACCTATACGTTTCACAGATCACTTACCTCACAAAAATCTTCGCTACTCAAGCTACTGCAATACAGCGAGCGCCACTACTGCTAGCTAAATAAAAGATTCAAACTACTGAAGGAACTAACTACTGATAGGCATAGTTAGCAAATGAAAGATTTTAATAGAGAACAACCAATGTATTTACCTCAATAGTCATAATATATATAGCAGTTCAAGACAAATTTCAAAACTCCGCCATCTCTCTCCCCACATCCACCACTGCTGGCGGCTCACCTCCAACTGCGCAACACTACGCGCTGTTCACAGCCAGCTGCCTAACACTACAATGGCGAGTATTACAACAATGCAAAGCAGCCACAGACTGCACACAGCGCAGCCTGTGATTTTCATACAGAGGTGGCGTTACCAATAAAAAAACCTAAACAGCCTACTTACATAGCCCCCATGCTCCCCACAAAAAATTTTACAAATTGTTTTGGGCACTGGGCAATACATATTTGTTAAAATTTTTCATAATCGTAATTACAATAACAAAGAAATCAAATGCACACACTTATTGATACAATGTTGGTCAAAAGCTAAAATTTTCTCACAGTCCATAAAGATAGTCCTGATCATTCATCATAATAGTAATTACAGTTTTTTTTCACAAAGTCTCATTAGTAAAAGAAATTGCACACAGAAGTAGTGGATTTCCATGCAGTCTTGAAGAAGTAGTGTTGTCCTTTCAACGGAAAGACAGTGCTGACTCTTGACATGCTGACAGGTAATGGGCCACAACAGAGCAAACCCACAGCAGAGTCAGTCGAAGTTGAAGAATATTGGTACGTAGGTCATCACAGAGCAGACTCACAGTAGTCCTGGTAGAGATTATGGGATTGGTGGGCCACCAGAGGTGCCGACCCACTGTAGTCCTTGTGGAGATGGCCAGCAGCCATCTGTTGCGACTGTGCAGGTGCACAATCACCATCGAAGAGTCTTGCGGACAATATAGCAAGTCCATAAACCACCACTTGCGCACTCACAATTTTTTTTTTTAAATGTCCTTAGAACCAGCAATGCTGTTATCCAGTCCCTTGCTGAATTATTAACACACGTGCAAACACTAACAGTCCCTACTTCTCACATATTGTCCATATACTATGACCAACAGAAATGTGTGCAGTGAAATGGAACTTACAAGTTAATAATATGATGAACTGGTGTCAATTGCAATTTTATAACATAAGAATACAATTACAAAGGTACAAAATACATCATTAAAGAACATAACAATACAGATAACATTTGTAGTAACAAACTTTACAAAAGAATCGAAATAACATATACATCAGTGTCACAGGAATTATTACATAAGTGAATATATAAAATAATGAGAATAGTTTTCGAAACATTAATTTCACACATGAGCATTAAAACAGAACAGAATAAATAATGTCTAAACATCTTTACAAAGAAAATAACATAGTATTTGAAAAATTCTACAACATAAATCTTATTAGCTAAACACATAAAGACAGGAAAAAGACAAATACACAAGGGTACATAAACACATACCAGAATAACACAGGAGGAAAGGACAGGGTTTGTTTTCAGTGTAACATTTGGTACTGCAGTCCAACCCAAAACTTCATTCCATAGATCTTTCGTCTTATTTCAACATTTGTTTCCACCAAAAAAATCCTATCCAAGCATGCTTTCTGTATTTATACGTTCACATATTTCTTACCTCATTATTTATTTTCAAGAAAATCCTACCTATACCTGCTTTCTTTACGTTTTTCGTATAACTTCTCAATGCGTTTCTTCCAATTCATCGCAACTCATTCTCTTCTATAGTCTACCCCCTCTTAAGCTAACTTAAATCTACTGAGCTCAGATGCTAAACTAAGGGACGAGGCAATGCAGCAGCACAGAACAATTAACACAAACAGCAATAAAAAAATGGAAATTTGCAAAGCAAGCTACAGTAAATCTAAATTACCGAGCAATTCAACATTACAACTAATATGAGGCAATGTGCAGCAAACAAGAAAAATAAATCTGGCTTAGCAGAGTAACACAAATTAAAATTCAGTAGCACTATGCCTGGCAAACAGCAGCAGTAAATGCTATAACGTATACCTAAGAATGACAAAGCTCAAGCAGAAAAAATAGTACACTAAAGATAACAATGCAGATAATGGAAATGTATAATCACATCTTAATGTCTAAGTAATTAAAGTGGTGCACCACAAAAACTAATTCTACAAAAAATTACCAAGTACTTGAAAAGAAAATTATATATGCAGTTATTGTTATCAGTCCCTTCTTATTGTTCTTTCCATTCCAAGAGCTCCTTTTTCGAAGAATGTGGATCATAAAATAATTATTTAATAGATCTGTTGACAGAAAGTGTTCACATTGGCAAATGCATCTAAGTTTATTTTATAAAACTAATGCTGCAACACAGCTGGAAACCAGATATCAAATGAAATAAGCAACAATGTACAAAGTAAAGCATAAGAACATCATTCAGTAGTCATGAGGCATTTCATAAGTTAGTAGAAAAATCTCTCAACTAGAGAGAGAGTAGTCATAATCAGGTGTGTAGACAAACTATTTCTTGTCATTTCATTGGGTATTTCAGTAAATATCAGAAAGTACGATATGTTTCCCAGTAATTAGCGTGTCGTATTTGCGATGCTTTCTACAAAGGAATGTCAGAAGCGAGGTTAATGGCCTCTTTTTTTCCACCTAATGGCTTTTTCTCCAGGCGGCTGGCCCAGCTGGGCGCCACAACGCATTACATCAAGGTCACTTGGCTTTCTTACCGAAATATTTACGACAGCAGTTTGCACTACAGTGACAGTCTCATATAAAAATTTCACAGGTTGAGAATTTGCGTTGCAAATCTGTAGAAACAAAATCCTATAAATATAAGTGTCCAAAAAAAATATTCGTCAGTATTGTGATACAGTCACGCATTTACACACATTTCATAACTCTTAAAGTACGATTCATGGTTTCCAACAGTGAAGCGACTCTAACAGCCTCTCCTGTACAAATGTCAACCTCACCTACCCGAGTTGCAGCTAAGGATTGCTGCACGGTACACCCTGTTATTGCTAACGAGGCTCTGACGACCGAATGTTTCCCGGGATAAGGAAACCCCCCCTATCAAGTGCCAACGGTCTCAAAGAGAGCGGATGAGCGGATAGAGGCAGGGCACTCTCTTGTCCTTGGAGTGAGAAATTGCTCCTAAAGGCGGAAGAACTTCACAGTCAACGGCATAGGATGGAGAAGGCAACGGGAAACCACTCCATTAAAGATCACTCAAGATATCCCAAGAATCAGTAGCGCACCATGCCAGAATCTTCTGTTAAACATAAATCCGGAGTAATAGTCCCCCAATCGGATCTCCGGGTGGGGACAATGGAAGGTCAGGCAAAGTTGAAGAATACACTAAAAATAGCAACATGGAATGTAAGAACACTCCTCCAATGCGGGAAATTAGAGAACCTCAAACTAGAGATGGACAGAATGGGAACAGACATAATAGGAATATCTGAGATGCGATGGCCTGAACCAGGAGACTTCAGATCAGGAAATTATCGTATCATTCATACAGGTACTAACCAAGGAACAACTGGAATCGGTGGAGTTGGAATAATTCTAAAAGGAAAACTCGGGAATCTAGTCACAGGATATGTGCAATTTAACTCTAGGATAATACTAGTCAAAATTGGAACCAAACCAAAGAACACGGTAATAGTACAAGTCTATATGCCGACATCGGCAGAAGAAGACGATGTAATAGAAACAGTGTATGAAGACATCAACAAAGTTATAAATTATGTTAAAGGTGAAGAGAACTTAATTATAATGGGAGATTGGAATGCTAGTGTTGGAGAAGAGAAAGTTGACGGAATTGTAGGGAAATATGGTCTAGGAGATAGGAACGAAAGAGGAAGCCGGCTAATTGAATTTTGTGCCAAAAACAAGTTGGTCATAGCGAACTCCCTTTTCAACCACCATAAAAGAAGAAGGTACACGTGGAAAGCCCCAGGAGATACTAGAAGACACCAAATCGACTATATATTAGTAAAATCGCGTTTTAAAAACCAAATCAAGGATTGCAGAAGCTACCCGTCTGCGGATATTAATAGTGATCACAACCTTGTAATGATGAAATGCTTACTCAAACTCAAGCGATTAGAGAGAAAAACGAACAAAGTATGGAACAGAGATAACCTAAAGTCTGAAGAACTAGTGATCCCTTATGCACGGAAAACTGATGAGATGGCATCAAACATTATTCCCGGGAGTACTAACGAGGAGTGGAAACAAATCAAAGAAGGCATACATAAAGCAGCAGAAGAATTTATTGGGAAAGCCAAACCTGTAAACAGGAAAGAGTGGATAACACCTGAAATAATTTGTCTAATGGAAGAAAGAAGACTATACAAAAATGCCTCTGACGAGCAAAGCGAAAACAAATATAGAAAGCTTAGAAACCAAATAAACAGAGAATCTAGGAAAGCAAAAGAAAATTACCTCAACAGCATTTGTAAAGAGGTGGAGGAAAACATGGTTAAAGGAAAAACTGACTTGGCCTACAGAACAATAAAACAAAACTTTGCTAAACGGAAAGTAAAATCTTCAGGAACTATAAAGAACAAAGAGGGCAAGGTACTATTTGGATATGACACGCTGAAGAGATGGCAAGAATACATTGAAGAGCTATATCAAGGAGACCCTCTAACAGATAATATGATAGAATTAAGCGAAGAAGTAGAGAAAGAAGAACTAGGGGACACAATTCTGAAAGATGAATTTGAAAAAGCACTAAAAGAACTACCAGATAAGAAAGCGGCAGGTGTTGATGATATACCTTCTGAACTAATTAAGAAATCAGGAGACAAAATGAAAGCTACATTACTGCAACTCATACAGAAAATATACAAAACAGGTGAAGTTCCTGAAGACTATCAGAAATGCATCATATTCCCCATACCTAAGAAAGCATCTACTATGGACTGTGAAAACCATCGAACACTCAGTCTTCTTTCACACGCATCAAAAATTCTAATAAGAATAATTTTGAAAAGAGTTGAAAACCAATTGAATAGCACTCTAAGTGAAGACCAATTCGGTTTTAGAAGCGGTGTAGGGACGAGGGAAGCAATCTTATCTTTAAGACTAATAATTGAGAAACAAATTTCCAAAAACAAACAAGTATTTATAGCCTTCGTAGACCTCGAAAAGGCATTTGACAATGTTGTATGGCCAGAAATGTTTAGAATTCTGAAGAAGGCTGGTCTGAAATATAATGATAGAAGGATAATCTTTAAAATATACCAAAATGAAACAGCCTTAGTTAAGAAGGAAAACAAAGAAGAAACAGCAAGAATAAGGAAAGGAGTGAGACAGGGATGCCCACTATCTCCAGTAATTTTCAACGCATATATCCAAGAAGCAATAGATAAAATAAGAGAGAATATTGAAGTAGGAATAAAACTTAACGGAATGAAAATAGATATGTTGCGATATGCAGATGATATCGCCATAATTACAGAAAGGAAAGAAGATTTAGAAGCCGCACTCAATGAAATGGAAAACACCTTAAAAGAACAGTATGGAATGAAAATAAATAAGAAAAAGACTAAAGTGATGGTGAGTGGCGCCCTGAACTACAATGAACCCATACGAATAACAATAAAGGGAGAGAAACTAGGGCAGGTTCCAGAATTTAACTACTTAGGTAGCAAAATAACAGCAGATGGAAGGAGCAAAAGTGACATTAAAAACAGAATACAACTTGCCAAAATAGCATTCAATGGAAAAAGAAACTTACTGACGAGTAGAAATGTTAGTTTAGACGTAAGAAAGAGAGTCATGAAAACCTATGTGTGGAGTACAGCCCTTTACGGATGTGAAACTTGGACTAGTGGAAAAGAAGAAAAGAGAAGATTAGAGGCATTCGAAATGTGGTGCTACCGGAGAATGGAAAAAATCAGCTGGCGAGACAAGGCTACAAACGAAGATGTCCTCAGAAGAGTGAAAGAAAACAGATCTCTTTGGCGAAATATACAGAAAAGAAGAATAACCTTCATAGGTCACATTTTACGGCATAACAATTTCATTAAGAGAATATTAGAAGGAATCATTGAAGGAAGAACTCGCCGAGGACGACCTAGATTAAGCTACATTCAACAAGTAATAAATGACATCGGGTGCCAGACCTATGCAGATATGAAGAAGAAAGTTGACAAAAGAACGGAATGGCGTGCTGCTGCCAACCAACCTGTGGGTTGATAACCGAAGAAGAAGAAGAACATACTTCTTCACAAGTCAGAGTCCCTAACCACTACTCATTACTCCTTACCTTATTCGTCGACACTTCTTCAATATTTCATCATCACAGATACGTAGCATAATCAAATAACTAATACAGCATCAGCTTATTGATCATAAACATACCGCAACAGCGTAATACACATCGTTATCATAACATCATAAAACCTCAGCCAAATCTCAAAATCGTCGTAGCTTCCTTCAATAATTTCAAAACCTAAAAAAATTCTCTGCTCATGATAAAAGTGTCATCTACCTCAAATGTACTTTAAAAATCATGATCCCATACCAAATACATCATTCAAAGCTCTCATAGTATCACAATGGTTCCGAAAAAATATGAACAGTTCACAAAGTACAGACAAAATACAATTTCGTAAGTGTGAAGTTATCCAACAGTGTAATTACGTAAACATCTGTCACTGCCGTAGTAAAATAAATGTTTGTCCCTCTCAGTTAAATAATCAGATAGCTGTGTAATTCTGTGTTAGAGAAATATGGTACCGATGTGTGAAGTTGTATAAGCAAATACCATATTAGCTAGGGCTCCTTGTGCTTGCCAAACACATGGTACACAAAGTAAGCGTGTACCCCCCTGAGGATTAATGTAATTATACCCTCAGGTGTTACAAATTACTGCAATGGAATTAAATGTATCACGGAAAACTTTCTTTGTAATTCAAAACTCTTTAAAAATAAATGTTTTAAGTATAAGATTAATCACTCAAATGCGTGTACTGTAGTGCTAAACTGTGCGTCTTATTGCAACACAATCTCTGTGGAAGTGTCGTAGTTATCGTCCTCCGAAAGCTAAGTTCTGCAGAAGTCAATGTACTTACCTCATGATAAACAAAAGTGAAATGCTTTGCGTATAGATATCGTAGTTATTATGCTTATTGGCATCATGAAGAAAGTACTGTGCAGTAACGTATTGTTGTGCCACGAAAAAGGCTGTCTCATTGTTCCTATGCCACAAAAGTTACTACTAAAACATGTTTTACTTTCTTGAATAATGCAGAAAAACTGTGCAGATATAAAACAGAAACACCGCAAAAGCAACATTGTAATTTGTCACTCATTAGTAGCGTCATGATAAAACTGTGTAGTTGTCACATAAACTAACCACTATGTCGTCTGGTATCTCACAGAAAGTACTTTAAATCCAGAATGTATTTTCAAGTAAACCAAAATGTTGCATTAAAATTTCATTAGCAGTGTCAATATATGTTCTAAATATGTAAGCCTTATAGTCGTTATGTAATCGTGCAACTAACAAGCAAGACTGTACACACACAATAGCACTGTGATGTCTGTTCACAATAACAATGCATTCATAATTTCTGTTTAAAAATGTTCCCTAGGTTCTAGACTGGACATTTAACTTCAAACATTGTTGCATGTTAACAGTTTCTTAAGTCTGACAAAGCATACTAGTAACGTGAAGTGAAAGATTTTAGAGCAAAGACTAAGTTAAAAAGCAGATTATCTCTCAATAAGCGGTTTTACATGTGAAATGTGGTGCAATCTTTTACTCTTCATAGTACTCAGAGTTTCAACTTGAACGCAATTATCATGCGGTATACGTCAGTAAAGAATACTGGAATTTTTCTCAAGGTTAGTGTCTATGTTATTTTTCTCTGAGCCAGCCGGCGAACGCAGCTGCCTGCGGTGCGAGTCATTGTCTTTCTCTTTGTTGGCGCGCGTCGTTATTGGGATTAGGAGACCTAACTTCTACAAATTCACCTTGCCGAGAAGGCCCTGCCCTGTTTAAATCCCGCCAGTTCTGATGCAATTTAGGTCTGTTGTTACGAATATATCGTCTGTCGTCATGTCGGTAGTTCCTGTAGTTTCTTTCTTCTCGGTTAAGTGGTGGAGAATTTCTCCCTGAATTACCACTGCATGGTGGACCGTTGCGTCTAAAGTTATTCTGTCTCCCGTCATAATAATTGTTTTGGTTCCCATATTGTCTGTTTCTCTGATTGTCTCTGTGATAGTCATTACCGCGGAGAGGTGATCTTTCCCTGTAATTATTACTACTCTGCCAACGGTTGTCATACGGGTGGTGTCTGTTTCGGTCACGATTTGTGTTGTGAGAATAGCCTTGTCGCGTCCAGTTATTATTTCTTTCATCACAGAATTGTGACGGATGTGACCTGTAGTGATTGTTTTCCTGTTTTCGCATCCAGCGACTGTCTGAGTTAATTTCTAATTCTTGTAGGAGTCCCTGAAAAGCTTCAATGTCGTCTTTGCAACGTCCTGCCAAAATAATATGTCGTAAATGTTCAGGCAATTTGATTAAGCAAATGTGGATGAGTTCTGAGGGGCTGTATGGGTTTGAAAGATACTGATTCTTATGCAACATGTCTTCAAAATATTTGACAAGACTGGAAAATTCAGATTGTTCAAAGTGTTTCGTCATCATGATGCTATGTTTTACTCGGTCTTGTGTAGCTTGAGACCAATATGCTGAGAGGAAGGCATGATAAAAATCTCCTTCATTGTGGCAATCGTGAATGACCGATCGCATTCTTACAGCTGGTTCATTCTCCAAGTAGCCACACATAAATTCTAATCTGTGCTCCAATGACCAGTTGGGAGGAAAACAATGAGAGAATTGATGGAGCCACGCTTGTGGATGAATGTCGTTGCCAGAATTCTTAAATGTTTTGAATTTACGTGTAGTAATGAACAGCTTATAGTCAAAATCATCGTGTCGGCGGGTAGCATATCGGTCATTGTTACGTCGTGTCGGCGGTTCCATCTCAAAATTCTGTGTACCTTGCCAATTTCTTTCATAATTTCCGAAGTGTCCTGTGCTATTATCTTGTGTGTGTTCCGTATTTCTAAGTCCCTCTTCCCGTGTTGGAGCGCGAGTGTCCTCTGAAATACGTAATTCTTGTATTACCTGAGTCAGCTGATCTTGTACTTCCCGGATTTCTCTTTTGTATTGCGTATTAATTTGATTCTGATTTTGTTTGAATTTCTTAATTTGTTCATACTCTTCTGTGTCAGTGATGGCTACAGGTCTTGTGTCATTCAGATCATCATCTACCTTTGCAGATAAGTTAGTGAACTGATCCGAAAGTTCGGCTACTTTCTCCGATAGTGTACTTATTTCCTCAGTGTGTTTTTCTGAACCAAGTTTCAGAGTGTCCATTTGTGTTGAAATCGTATCTACTGTGTCCTTTAAGTTTTCTTGAGTTTTTGCAAGTTGCGTAACCGAATCGGTAGATGCAACTGAGTCAATTGTAGCTTGCAAGGTGTCGTGATTTTCATGAACAATAGTTTGCAGTTCTTTTATGGCTGCTTCGTGATTCTGTAATGCATTTTCATGACGCGAAAAAATAGGTTGGAAATGCTCACAAATTTGTGTTTTTACGTCATTACAGACTTTTTGACATTTCGATTCGATGTTATGTAACTCCGTAGTTAAATCTTCACGTGTTTGTTCAAGCGTCGTGTCTAACTTTTGAAGATTTTGTTCCATTGTGTCTAACTTTTAAGATTTTGTTCCACTGTGTCTAACTTTTGAAGCTTTTGCTGTGTTTGTCTCTGATTTTGTTCCATTGTGTCTAACTTTTCACGCTTTTGTCCCATTTGTTGCATTAATTGTAATAACAATGCACTGGTGTCTGAAACATGTTCCTCAGTGCTTTTCGGCAGTGAATTTGCACCGGCAACATTCACATTTTGACAAGCGGAAAATGTGTCTTGACTCATTTGAGAAAACGGTGAGGACGCAAAACCTGAATCTACAGTATTTGAAAAATTGTGTCCTGTCATTTCGGATTCCTGAGGCGAGCTGTTGCCGACCGATCGATCACTAATTGTTTCACTGTCCACGCCATTGTTTGCAGCCCGCTCCATTTCCCTATGCACAGTTACCAAATTACTACTTTGAACGTCTGTTAATTCATTACACAGTGGTGCTGGCAAGCTACGCTCGTCGTCACTATTATTTCTCAGTTTACTTTGGAGCCATGTGTTACGTTTTTCACACGCCATTATTGTCACAATATTTCACACGACAACACAGAAAAGCACAATTTGAAGAGCAAAAATAAGAGAACACATTAACATAACACTGAAAATAATATCTAGTTAATTGCAGCTGCGAAATACTTGGTGCAAATCTACATGCATGCCACAACTGTTTTACTGTACAACAATGAAAGACTGCAACTACAAAGGAGATTTTCTCTACAATTACGCGCTAGCAATAAACAAAAGCTACACTAATTACACAAACTACAAGAAAAAATCAGAAGATTCCAGTGAGGTATCCTTGGCTAAGGGTCGACATATGAAACGTCCCCTTTGGAAAAATTATATATATGAAACGTCCCCTTATAACAATTATACACGACTGTGCTTAAACTGACACACAGTATTTTTAGCACAACGCAATCTGACTTTCAAAAATCCATACAAAAGAATGGCCCTGACTAACATTAACCTATACGTTTCACAGATTTTGAACAATTATACACGACTGTGCTTAAACTGACACACAGTATTTTTAGCGCAACGCAATCTGACTTTTAAAAATCCATACAAAAGAATGGCCTTGACTAACATTAACCTATACGTTTCACAGATCACTTACCTCACAAAAATCTTCGCTACTCAAGCTACTGCAATACAGCGAGCGCCACTACTGCTAGCTAAATAAAAGATTCAAACTACTGAAGGAACTAACTACTGATAGGCATAGTTAGCAAATGAAAGATTTTAATAGAGAACAACCAATGTATTTACCTCAATAGTCATAATATATATAGCAGTTCAAGACAAATTTCAAAACTCCGCCATCTCTCTCCCCACATCCACCACTGCTGGCGGCTCACCTCCAACTGCGCAACGCTACGCGCTGTTCACAGCCAGCTGCCTAACACTACAATGGCGAGTATTACAACAATGCAAAGCAGCCACAGACTGCACACAGCACAGCCAGTGATTTTCATACAGAGGTGGCGTTACCAATAAAAAAAACCTAAACAGCCTACTTACAAGTGTACTTTCGTACACAAGTCACATTAAAGTTACGATAGTTAAATAGGATTAACATATTTGTCATAAGACAAAATACATGACCCTTTACGAGCTATCATTCGCAAAGTCCTACACCGTAGCTGAGTGGACAGCTCGCCACCTTGTCGTGCCGGAAGACGCGGGTTCGATTACGGGCTGCGTTGGTGTTTGTCTCGTCTTCATCATCATTTCATCCTCATCGACGCGCAAGTCGACGTAGAGGCGTCACCTCAAAAGACTTGCACAAGGCGATCAGGTCTACCCGCCGGGAGGCCCTCGCCACACGACATTTCATTTGCAAAATACCAGGTTTCGATATCTTGAACCGTTTACTGAATTTTGAACTGTTGCAACCACATGATTTACGACGAGCAGAGTGAAATGCCAGCTGCATCGCACATGGTCCTCGCGTTGCGCCGTGCGGCCCGTCAACCGACATGCTTTTCAATATCTTGAGAACGGTGATAGTTATCGTTCTGCTGTCAACTTGAAAAGCAATTCTGATATGTTGGCTAAATTTTATACGCAGTAATGTATTACCTTAAACGTCCTATATGTAGAGTCTATGCGATGTGTTTTTACCTCTGCACACCCAATAAAATCTTGTACAGTGGATTACTTAAAAGTGATATAGTAAGTAACCATGATGAATAACGTAAAGAAATTCAGTCCTTTATCAAGCGAAGATATCACTCTATAAGATGCAGAGAAAGCAACTTTTTTCACCAAATAGTTTCCTTGAAACCGGGCGATGAGTATTTTATGGCAATCTCTGTGTCCATGCTAGCGCTTCAGCGAACGTTGGTATGGTCGGGGGTTCTATTCCTGACGTCACGATCAGCGCATTCTCTAACAGGCGGGGTGGACATGCAGTGGGGCACGTGGCAGCAGTCGCGGTTCAACATAGCCAAACCACCACGCAGAGCCGCGCCGCTGAGAGCATTTCCATGGCAACCACGGAACTGCCGTGCAGTTTTGCCGCACGCCAGTCGTAACAGGAACTGGGTCTTAGTCATCAGCCGTTAGGACTCAGGCGTTACCAAAAAAATGGCTCTGAGCACTATGGGACTTAACACCTATGGCCATCAGTCCCCTAGAACTTAGAACTACTTAAACCTAACTAACCTAAGAACAGCACACAACACCCAGTCATCACGAGGCAGAGAAAATCCCTGACCCCGCCGGGAATCGAACCCGGGAACCCGGGCGTGCGAAGCGAGAACGCTACCGCACGACCACGAGCTGCGGACAAGGCGTTACCCGTTGGGCATATTTTATGCCTCATTGTGATTTCGAAGTGTGAGAAATCTCACGAATTTTCGTAGAGGTCTTGCATATTACGATAAGTATGCAAACTTTGTGCTGTTTAGTAAGTTATACACACACTTTTAGAATCAGAAAAATATTTAGTTAAAAGGTCCACAGAGCTTGCAAGTGTGATACACATACCGAAGTTTTGTTGTCAATGAGTGCTCCTTAACCTAAAAGTTCCTATCAGTAGCGCCAATATGCAAGCAGCAAGTATTTTAATAAGTAATACAGTCAATTTAGATGCAGTAATATTTAATTTGAAGCTCCATTGCGCTTGCAAAGAATGAGAAATCTTATACGTATGCAATTTCATTACGTACGAATTTTCGTAGAGATCTTGCACATATTACGATAAGCATGCAAGCTGTGTGCATTTTTTTCTTTCTTAGGGCCAGCAGCATAATATATACTATTTTGTATTTAGAAATGATTTTGACTCCAACATATTCACAAAATTTTACTACAAATGTAATACACCAAAGTAGAACACAATACGTAGAGAGATATGCCTAATAGTGTGGTCATACTTAACAAAAACGACTATATAGATAATATATCATTCTTTCAATCTAACAATATCAAAGAATTTCCTCACAACCCTACCCTACAAAATAATGAATTTTAGGTATGTACATGATACCCTCATGTTGATAGATGGCAGCCATGCAGATATCGAAAATGTCCACCAAAAACACAGCTAACTACACTCTAAAATTAAATTCACTACGGAAATCTAGAAAGACAATACCATCAACTATCTGATCTTCCCCGAGGTCGGCTTCTACCAGGTTTTCCATTCGTCTGTAAAGAATTCGCGTTAGTATTTTGCAGCCGTGACTTATTAAACTGATAGGTCGGTAATTTTCACATCTGTCAACGCCTGCGTTCTTTGGAATTGGAATTATTATATTCTTCTTGAAGTCTGAGGGTATTTCGCCTGTCTCATACATTTTGCTCACCAGATGGTAGAGTTTTGCCAGGGCTGGCTCTCCCAAGGCTGTCAGTAGTTCTAATGGAATGTTGTCTACTCCTGGGGCCTTGTTTCGACTAGGGTCTTTCAGTGCTCTATCAAACTCTTCACGCAGTACCATATCTCCCATTTCATCTTCATCTACATCCTCTTCCCTTCCTATAACATTGCCCTCAAGTACATCGCCCTTGTATAGTCCCTCTATATACTCCTTCCACCTTTCTGCTTTCCCTTCTTTGCTTAGAACTGGGTTTCCATCTGAGCTCTTGATGTTCATAAAAGTGGTTCTCTTTTCTCCAAAGGTCCCTTTAATTTTCCTGTAGGCAGATTATGTACCAGTATTTTATTTATTTATTGTATTTCATTTTTTCGCCATCTGGTGGAACTTACTTTCTTGTAAGTCCTGGCACATGGCATCGATTAGTCTTCCACCTGCTATGACACGTGAGCTTCCTTGTTTACAGATAACGTGTGTCATGAGCAACCTATGATGTTCGCGTTCACACGTGGAGCTTGCGTAGTAATAGACAGACACATTGAATACCAAAATCTCGTATAACTGAGTCAAGATTATGCATTTTTCTGGTGTTACGCCTTTAGAATAACATAGCGTATAAGTTGTGTTGTCACTATGCACGTGCGGAGAATGTTTGGTTCTGTTACTGAACATGGCACACAACGATCTAATAAACTTGGGTAAGAACTGTAGTCTCCACTTATACTTTCTGTGACGCATTCACGCAATATATTATATACCAGGTGTCTCTCCTAAGAGCCGTCAGGTGTTTCGGCAGATATCCACAGTTTGGTTCAAAAATGGTTCAAATGGCTCTGAGCACTATGGGACTTAACTTCTGTAGTGTCGCGGAATAGTAAAGAGTTGGAAACGTGGAATATTGTCAAAGTTTCATTGCCTATGCCGAGAGCCAGAGTCAGTAGGTTAGGCAAGAGCTAAGAGGATTGCACATATATCGGAATGTGTCATCACGCACGGGCAATGGCCTGGTTACACACAACAGGCGAGAGAGAATTGCTTAGCACGCAGGTTTGTGTTAGACAGAGAGTTTCGTAGAGTGCAAGACAGAGGTATAGCGTCAGCTGTACTGCATTTCACAACTTTGCGTAAGTCTGCCATAACAACACGTAACTCTGTCGCAAGAACACCTAAGGGGCGAGTACGACAGATGAATTAGCAGTATAAGTGGAACGAATGCGTTCATTACAAACGAGCATGACGTCAGGAAGTCGCTCGTGCTTCCTTTACATACGCCAGCTTTTATAGCAACAAGGCACTCGCAGTTAGACTTGCAGTTATATGTGTACTGGGTTGCTGCATAGCGCTCAGCTCGGTGATCGACATGTTAATCTTTATTAAGGAGATGTTGCAGTAAGGGCGGTCCATCCAGCAGCAGACGTGAGGGGACAGTACCAGCTCTGGTCCTCTCTGCTGCCGCTGTCAATCATCAACCCAGGATTAGCAGAAATCGCGGCAGACTTGCTCGCTGCCAATGCTGACCACATCAGTGAGCCGTCGTTGTGATCGTGCGGGGTCTAGACCCTGTGCATCCGCCGTCACAACCGGGTGAACCGACGACGCTGGGGGACTGCAGCCCGTTCCGCCCGTCCACCACGGACGACCCACCAGGAGGAGCAGGGAAGAAGACGGGGTGGGACAGAGTACACTCCGCACTACGAGAATGCCTCTCGCGCTGACAGCGCCGGGACCCCAACCCAGAACCTCCATGCACAGCAACCTGCTGTCCACCGGCCAGCTGGACGCCGCCAGCCATGCGCGGCCGAAGTAAGGGCATTCCTCCGCTACGTCACAGCACGCGGCGCTGCGCTAGCAAGAATGTGCGGCCCGGATCTGGTGTCATCGCTACGAGTCAGCGAGGACTCTGGGAAGGTCGTTGATATCACCAAGCCACATTGTATTATGCAGGAATAAAGGTGTTATGAATTAATAATGTTTCTTTGGCGTTTCTGACGCGTCCACAGTCATTTCCTAGCATCCTGACAACTGGAGAGGTCACCGTTCGGCCATCCAGTCCACCGTAGGCGACCGGGACCACCGGGCTGCCTACACTTCTGAGGTCATCAGTCCCCTAGAACTTATCTACTTAAACCTAACTCACCTAAGGACATCACACACATCCATGCCCGAGGCAGGATTCGAACCTGCGACCGTAGCGGTCGCGCGGTTCCAGACTGTAGCGCCTAGAACCGCTCGGCCACCCTGGCCGGCCCGCAATTTGGAATTTACATTGTAATGCTGGAGTCATCCCAGACAATTACTGCTCGTCAAGTCTCTTCATGCGATGGCCAGTGACAACAGAAAGTGTCGGTTGGTTTTCCCAGCACAAACAAAAGGAAAGCATTGGTTTGTTTAAGAAGAATTTTAACAGCAATCTAGTAGTGACTCAATACCTCTGCATGCTTTGTGGCAGCAATCAGCGAGGGCCAGGGCAGTGCTGTGGCTGCTGGAGTCCTGGTTATTCTTCAAGATGTACTGTCCCTGTTCATACATATCGATAAAACGATTATCGGACTAGACTAATCAGCAACAGTTCTATCTAATAGGCCCATAAAACTCATTTTGTTTTGTAATGGGAAACAAACTGACGCTTTCCGTCAACAATGGACATCACGCGAAAGACGTGATAACTGTTTGGGCTGACTCCGGCTACTCAATGCAAAAACTAAACTGCAAATACCTGCTGACACACCAAAGAAAATGCGCCTGACAACTGTCAGGAGAGACACCCTGTATATTGGTATCATTTAAATATGTCTTATAGATAATTTTACTTCAATATTCCATCAGGCTGTACAATAAGCAATGCAGTTTAAACAAAATTACGATATGCGTCTCAACAATTGGCCATGTACACTAAAAAGATATATATCAATGTTAATATTACCTTGAAAATTGTTTATTTTGCTTTCTTAACAGGAGACTGTTGCGGCGACCAAAATATCGTTGGAAATTTTAAATAATGCAGAATGCGTTGAAATGATAGCGCTACTCTAGACAAATTTAATAACAATGGATTTTGTAACTGGTCGTTAAAACTGTAGATTCCTGCTGTCACTGCTGACTTTAATTTTTATTTCCGTTTTAACTAATTATATTTCTATTGACCAAAATCAGAGCTTTCTAGTGAGAAAGTCAGTATTTACGCTTACAAGTGGTCACACGTAAAGCCACACAAAAAGTAGACTCATTTTCCACAAATATAGCTATTACATTAATAGAAGATGTAGCCTGTCTCAACCTAACCTCAAAATTTCATTAAGCTTGCTTAGGGGTATGTGATGTAGCTTGACAGCCAAATGGGCTGTTTTGTTGTAATTATGTGGCCGAAACTCACGGGCACTCAGTTATATTTAAGTATGATACTCCTTTAGAACTAAGTTATTAACGTATTGCAAAATTTGCATAACAATTTCATGTGCGTCTCCGAGACAAGAAAGAGGAGGGAGAGGGGCATGGGTTAGGGGAGAGAGAGAGAGAGAGAGAGAGAGAGAGAGAGAGAGAGAGAGAGAGAGGCTGCGGGAGAGGGAAAGTGTGAGAGAGAGAGACAGAGGGAGGGGGATAGGGATAGGGGTGCGGTATGGGGAGGAGTGTGGGGAGGGAAGTGGAGAGAGGTGGGGAGGGGAGGGGGAGGCGTGGCGGAGGGAGAGAGGAGAGAGAAAGTAGCCGAAATTAGATAATGTTATATTTCCATTATGTACAGACGAACTTGGGTATTGTGTTAATTTTAGTTTTTGTAGTTCACAATTATTAATTTTCCCAAATATGGTGACGACCATTAGAAAGAAATACTTGTCTAAAGAAGGACGCCATTAATGCAAGTACCAAATCTGCTTGGAGGTAGTTGGTTAGGTGCACTCAGGTAATGGCAACGTAACATATCTATGGAGTTCACCCAGAACACATCTGCAAAAGTGACAGTTCACTATTTACTCAAGTAGGGTCGAGTACCACACTTCGAGTCATCATGGAAAAAAATATCTCCTTCCGTGGATTCCACTAATTAAAAGGGTTTGGTGTGCAGATCAGGTGTACAGGTACGCTTATAGGTAAGCTACGTTCCCCAAAGGAATAGAGAAATTTGTTTTTAAATCTAAACGGGAGTGGCGTTTATTTTTCGAGAAATACAGTGTTCGTTGCAGAAAAGCATACCGAGTCAATCGATTTTTGATTCCCAGAACATGCCCTCAACTCGCCGAATTTGAGGTCACGCACGCACAAAAAAAAAATAAAGCCAGAACAATCCATATTTGATATTACCACTTTCCACTCACAAACAAAAATATCTTTCTATGCAGTCTTTCGCAACGGGCTCTTAGGATAAAAACTTCTCGATTAACGTACGACATCTGATTCAGTTGACGCCCCTCTCCTCCTCCACGATTTCGATGATGGCAGCTAACATAGAAAATTCGAAATTTCACTCTAACCCGACGCGGGAAGTTAACCAAAAACTTTTTGTGCAGAAATATCCCTCCCTCATGAGATATTTCCTTAGGGTACTTTTTTCCTTATACTGTCTAAATGTCCACACGTTGACAAAGATAGACTCTATAGCTCTCTATTATTTTATATGAGACAGAAGCATGTTCAGATAACTCATATATTACCACTCGGCGATTACAACAGCGCTCGCTAGACTACGTCTACATCAAATCAGACCAAGTTAAAGGATAACAATTAAAATATCACGATCAACGTCTATTCCCTTCATTCAGTGAGGTTACTTACACGATTTCAGTGGCAGAAGTACTTTCGTTTATCTTCCACGGATAAGAACTGAGCCGGCCGGTGTGGCCGAGCGGTTCTAAGCGCTTCAGTCTGGAACCGCGCGACTCCTGCCTCGAATCCTGCCTCGGGCATGGATGTGTGTCATGTCCTTAGGTTAGTTAGGTTTAAGTAGTTCTAAGTTCTAGGGGACTGATGACCTCAGATGTTATGTCCCATAGTGCTCAGAGCCCTTTGAACCGTTTGGTAAGAACTGTGTGGACGTGCTGTTTTCGTTGTGGCTCAGAGCACACTACTAGCACAAATTTCCTGTGCCAATCGTTGGAGGACCTCTGCTACTGTGCTGGACCAAGTAGCTGTTTCATATCACAGGTGCGACATATATTGCTCGTAGTTTCTGCCACCCAAAACTCACTCTCTCATACCGCGGAAAACTAGTTTACAACAGTGACTAGTTTATTTCCCAAAGAATTAACAAGTATATTTACCAGACTATAGCATCTTGTGCTAGGTGCAAACGTTTCGGTTAGAGAAGGAAAGTGACACGCACCCTGAATTGCAAAAAAAAAAAAAAAAAAAAAAAAAAAAGATTGAGTGAGAAATACTTCATTTTCGATGATAAAAATTTGTATTTCTTCTCCGTTTGGTCCAAGTCATTGACGCTACGAGCCAGTGAACTCGTTAGGGATCACCACATCTCGAGATGAGGGATAGCGTTGGCTCTGTAGGCTAGCGAGTCGTTCGGCGGGTGCAACTTGCTCTGCGATACGTTTGCCATTGACAGCCCACGGAGCAGCCCGAGTACAGAGGGAGCTGGCTACTACACACGCAATGCAAGCCAGTCCGTCTGAGGCAGATCAGCACGGGCTGGCGGAGTGCGGTGCACGTCTGTGCCGGCAGTAGGCGCTTCTGGGGAATAAACCACCGGTAGTGGGTACTGTTGCCTGAAAGCTCACTAAATGTAAACTACACGGTCCAGTCATATTACTGTGAGCGCCGCCTATGTTGTACGTCAATGCACAATAACCACTCACATACGGAGGTGGCACCAGTAGCAGTAGAGGATATATAAAGTGTGTCATGGAGGATGCAGGAATCCCCCTCATCCCCTGGTTGCTCCTCTCCTCTCCTCTCCAACCCCTACCCTCTGTTGCGCCTTCACTGTTGTGTCCCGCCTACCCTCCATCTATACACCCTTCATCTCCTTTCCCAAGATTTTTCTTTCATTGACTCCCGTATGATGCCCTCTCTCCCTCCATTTATCCCACCTATCAACTCTGATCCTCACCTCCCCCTCTCTTCCTTTGTCCTTTTCCCTGGCTCCCTCTCCCCCCCTTCCATCCTGTTCTTCCCCACCTACCCTCTCTCTGCCTCCCTTCTCTCCCCCGAATGCTTTTGCATTCGCCTCCTCTGCCTTTCCCCATTCCCTCTGACATCTGCCCTGCCCCCCTTGTGAGTCCTCTCCCTCCATCGGTCCCCCCCCCACTTCGTTTTTCCTCTCCTCCCCCCTTTTTCCCCCCTCATCTGTCCAGGTCCCCCTTCCATCTGCCCTTGGCTGTGGTGTGTCCTCTTCATGCTGACTTTTTAGTACAGTGTTTCCAGTGAGTGTTAAATGTTGTGCGTCTTTTCTGAAGTGTTGCGAACGGAAATCATATTGTCGCTGCGTGTGATTTTTATACCCCTTGCAAACAGCAACGAGACTATCACTTTGTTTTTTTAATTGTCTGTCTACTATTTTACCTGTCTGCTTCCTGTGTATTTTATTAGCATCGCCAGTCCTTTGTTTTATGTTTTAACTTTCCACAATTTTCCGCCGTTTTACAATTTAAATCACCGTTTTATCGTCTGCTTTTATTGTCTATTATCTTCTTCTTGTGTTTTAAAAATTCTGTAGGGTGAAGAGCGGCGTACTAAGCTGCTACCAGCCCACCTAGTTCGGGGGAATCGAAAATCAATAAAGGAAGAAAAAAAAGATGCAGGAAACAGTGCAGTCGTTGTCGTAATGCGATAATGGAGCTTTGGCTTTCCGTCTAAGGCGGAAGCACTTCCGAAACGGCTTAGTTTACAAACTGTTTGCGTGCCGCTGTGGTCAAAGTATACCGTGCACGACAAAATGGTGCTATCCAAAATTGGCGCCAAGTCAACTGTGGTGAACTGCGGGCCATAGATGACAGCGGTGAACGACAGCTACGGAGATTTGCACGGCCAAATAGATGTACAACTGTTGAGCAGCTGATCACCCAGAGAAACCAAGGACCTACCAACAATATCTCCTCAATACCGTTCAGCGAAGGCTGCTGCGTACGGGCCTCTGCAGCAGGCACGTCGTTCATGTATGCGAGCTGACTGCTGTTATCGGCGGCGAAGGCTGCAATTTGCACAATACCGCAACTGGACTTGTACTGATTGGCGACAGGTGGCCTTCTCACATGACTCCCGTTTTATGTCCCATCAACGAGAAACGTCTGAAAGCAAACAGCCTGCAACAATCGTCAGAAGGGTATAGGCTGCAGGAGGGATTGTTAGGGTCTGAAAAATGTTTCTTAGGTGATCACATTATTCTGGAAGGCACAATGGATCAATACAGGTATGCATCTATCCTCGGGGACCATGTTCACCCCTACATCCAGTCTGCTTTTCCTCTACTAGCATGACAAGGCAACGTGTCACACTGCTCGCAGTACACGTGTGTGGTTCAAAGAACACCAGGATGAGTCTACCATACTGCTCTCGCCACCAAACTCCCCGGATTTAAACCCTATCCGGAATCTGTTGGACCACCTCGATCGGGCTCTTCGCGCCACGGATCTTCAACCGAGAAACCTGGTGCAGCTGGCTACGGCACTAGGGTCGGGGGTCGGCATGGCTCCACACCCCTGACAGTACCTTCCAGAACCTCACTGACTCTGTTCCTGCATACCTCGCTGCTGTCCACGCTGCAAAAGGTGTTTCTTCAGGCTTTTGGCAGGTGGTCACATTAATGTGACCAAACAGTTAATATCGTTACATCGCATCACATGACAGACAGCTGGTACTGCATGGAAAAGAGAGGAATCTTATGTAGATGCAGTTCATTAAGCGGCAGTAACTGTTGCGTTAAACCTGCTTTTATTCTCGGGGAACCCTTGTTGGAAACATCGTCTAGGGCGTTTATGTGCGCAGCAGCTGAGGTACCTTTCGCTTGTAGTCAAACCAAATCGGTGAGGTTTGCGAACATCAGTCGCAAAGAAGGTACAACAGTCGATGACACTATTCTTGGAGGATTTTTTATTATTATTGATATTAAAGCCGTATAGATTATGTACTACAGGGAGAAGAGATTCGGAAGCTCCCAGGGGTAAGTGGAGAGTGATATTTGGTATGGCCCCATCCGTATTTTCCGCTGATCAGCGGTACCGTATGTAAAGCCGTTACAAGCTGGGCGTCAGTCCGTGTAAGTCGCTGCTCAGACCTGTCCTAGAGTTGGTTGCTATGGTTTGAGGGAATGCGACAGTTGAATCGTGCTTCGTGCATCACGACTGGCACACCAACTTGGCAACAGACGTCCCCTCAGTCCCACAGTGCAAATGTTGCAAGTCGCAAGTCCGACTCTCTCTCCCCCCCACCCCACTCACATAAGCACACACACACACACACACACACACACACACACACACACACACACACACACACCTACCTACACAGTCTGTGAGACTGCAAGAATCTTTTTACGAGTGGGCAAGCGTCGCAGAACCTCCACATCGAAGCACCTATACCAATATTAATCTTAATTACGATAGATTATGCCCAAATCTGCTGGCAAGATAATCGACACATAAGGAATGGAGCAGTTGAGGGGGCCATAACGAAAGACAAGCTAATGTAATGCACAAGTCGCAAACTAAACGAAACGGAAGAAAAAGAGGTTGGTTTCCAGTTTCAGCGAAACCACAGGATACAGATTATGATCCTGCAACGGTTCTACTGCTTACATTCTTGCTGCAACGCCAGCCAGTCAGCGGCTTGCAACGAGTAGTTACTGTGTGAGCTAATTAGTCCAGCCGACGCGTGTTACGATAAGGTGAACGCAGTTACGAATAAACACTGATTTTAAAACAGATCCTGCGTTTCCTGTTAAACGACCAACCGACGTCTACTTTCTTACTCAAGTAGCATGTGTCAGATATGTCATACACCAATCGGTGGGACTACATCCTTGGTACCTCAAAACACTGTTACCAGATTTCAACCACAAAGTTGAAAACACTGCCGAAACACTGACTGAAAGCCCAAATGCCTGTAATAGGACAACAATGGCGTTGCAATGAAAACATAAATCAAAACTGCGTGACGTGACTTGCACTGGCGCAGACGCGGAGCAGCCGCACTTAGCTTGCTTTAGCTGTCACTGACCTCCTCTGGCCAAACGGAGTATAAGCACCCGCTACTATTGGTTGTCCGTCTTGAGCTGACTGCAGTTTAATTAAAAAGAGTTACACAAGACGCATTTTGCTTTTATTTATAAAGAATCTTCCGTGGTTATTCTGCAAATTGGATGCATACGTGTGTAAATTTTTGGTTGTTTTAGATTCAAAAGAGTGTTTTGTTAATAAAGTTGGTGTGCAAATTACTTGCCGTGTTCCTTTACATACCCTGCTCCTTCCCTCCTTGCCAGAAGCGGTTGGCGTAGGAAGACTTCTATTCACATTTACACTTGGCAGTTTTTGCCATTCTGCAGTATTTATTACGCTGCATTATTTATACTTCACTTTTGTAAAACGTTTCTCATTCCGCACACTAACAGTGTTCGTTTATTTTCGTTCACGTTGTGAGTGTATCCACCCTGTGAAACTACTTTTGTGTGTTTTAGTGAAAATTTGTGAAATTATCTTATATGTTAGATGGAGACGAGGGGGGGGGGGGCAGCAAGGAGGAGATGGTAGTGGTAAATGGAGCCTGTGGTTAAATGTGTATATTTAGTATTATATTAAGTGGTCAATCAGTTTAACAGTTTAAGGAGTATGTGCTTTGGTTGCTTTGAATCTTTATGGTGATGTCCAAGAAAGTTAACTGTCTACTTCGCTCATTCTCTATTGTAAAATGTATCTTATTATGAACAGAATTTATGTCTGTGTGTAACTAGTTGAACAACACACATTTGAGATATACCGAAAACCGACAACAACAGACAATTACCCATGAAACATCACAACATCCCAGTTCTCAAAAGCAGACAGCATTTAGACACATGCTCCACAGACTAAACAGAGTACCATTAGATACAGACAATTACAAATAAGAAATGAATACTGTAACACAAATAGCCACAAACAATGGATACAAACAGAACTTAGTAACAAAGCTGAACAAGAAAGTCAAGAAACAGAAAAGAACAAACACCCAGCTGTCATCAATGCAAAGACAAAATCACGCACAAACAAATACACAAAATACAATAATAAAAAGAACACAGTGTGACAGAAACAGAAAGTAAAACATGGTACACAGTGACATAAAACCACAAATACACAGACAGAATATCCAATATTTTCAAAAAACAAGGCATAAAAATAGTCCACCAAACCAACAACTCAATTCAAAAATGCCTCCCGAAAACAAAAGTAAAAAGTGATATATATATATATATATATATATATATATATATATATATATATATATATATATGAAATGGTTAAATGATGATGGCGTCCTCTTGGGTAAAATATTCCGGAGGTAAAATAGTCCCCCATTCGGAACTCCGGGCGGGGACTACTCACGAAGACGTTGTTATCACGAGAGAGATAACTGGCGTTCTACGGATCGGAGAGTGGAATATCAGATCCCTTAATCGGGCAGGTAGGTTAGAAAATTTAAAAAGGGAAATGGATGGGTTAAAGTTAGATATAGTGAGCATTAGTGAAGTTCGGTGGCAGGAGGAACAAGACTTCTGGTCAGGTGACTACAGGGTTGTAAATAAAAAATCAAATAGGGGTAATGCAGGAGTAGGTTTAATAATGAATAGGAAATAGGAATGCGGGTAAGCTTCTACAAACAGCATAGAGAACGCATTATTGTGGCCAAGAGATACGTAGCCCACGCCTACCACAGTACTACAAGTTTACATGCCAACTAGCTCCGCAGATGACGAAGAGATTGATGAAATGTATGATGAGATAAAAGAAATTATTCAGATAGTGAAGGGAGACGAAAATTTAATTGCCATGGATGACTGGAACTCGATAGCAGGAAAAGGAAGAGAAGGAAACGTAGTAGGTGAATATGGAATGGGATTAAGGAGTGAAACAGAAAGCCGCCTGGTAGAATTTTGCACAGAGCATAACTTAATCATAGCTAACACTTGGTTCAATAATCATAAAAGAAGGTTGTATACATGGAAGAACCCTGGAGATACTGACAGGTTTCAGATAGATTATATAATGGTAAGACAGAGATTCAGGAACCAGGTTTTAAACTGTAAGACATTTCCAGGTGCACATGTGGACTCTGACCACAATCTATTGGTTATGAACTGTAGATTTAAACTGAAGAAACTGCAAAAAGGTGGGAATTTGAGGAGATGGGACCTGGATAAACTGAAAGAACCAGAGGTTGTAGAGAGTTTCAGGGAGAGCATTATGGAACGATTGACAAGAATGGGGGGAAAGAAATACAGTAGAAGAATGGATAGCTTTGAGAGATTAAATAGTGAAGGTAGCAGAGGATCAAGTAGGTAAAAGGACAAGGGCTAGTAGAAATCCTGGGGTAACAAGAGATATTGAATTTAATTGACGAAAGGAGAAAATATTAAAAATGCAGTAAATGAAGCAGGCAAAAAGGAATACAAACGTCTCAAAAAGAGATCGGCAGGAAGTGCAAAATGGCTGAGCAGGGATGGCTAGAGGACAAATGTAAGGATGTAGAGGCGCATATCACTAGGGGTAAGATAGATACTGCCTACAGAAAAATTAAAGAGACCTTTGGAGAAAACAGAACAACGTGCTTGAATATCAAGAGCTCAGATGGACACCCAGTTTAAAGAAGGGAAAGCAGAAAGGTGGAAGGAGTATATAGAGGGTACATACAAGGGCGATGTTCTTGAGGACAATATTATAGAAATGGAAGAGAATGTAGATGAATATGAAATAGGAGATATGATACTGCGTGAAGAGTTTGACAGAGCACTGAAAGACCTAAGCCGAAACAAGACCCCAGGAGTAGACAACATTCCATTAGAACTACTGACAGCCTTGGGAGAGCCAGGCCTAACAAAACTCTGCCACCTGGTGAGCAAAATGTATGAGACAGGCGAAATACCCTCAGACTTCAAGAAGAATATAATAATTCCAATCCCAAAGAAAGCAAGCGTTGACAGATGTAAAAATTACTCAACTATCAGTTTAATAAGCCACGGCTGAAAAATACTAACACGAATTATTTACAGACGAATGGAAAAACTGGTCCAAGCCGAACTCGGGGAAGATCAGTTTGGATTCCGTAGAAATGTTGGAACACGTGAGGCAATACTGATCCTACGACTTATCTTAGAAAATAGATTAAGGAAAGGCAAACCTACGTTTCTAGCACTTGTAGACTTAGAGAAAGCTTTTGACAATGTTGACTGGAATACTCTCTTTAAGATTCTGAAGGTGGCAGGGGTAAAATACAGGGAGAGAAAGGCTATTTACAATTTGTACAGAAACCAGATGGCAGTTGTAAGAGTCGAGGTGCATGAAAGGGAAGCATTGGTTGGGAAGGGAGTGAGATAGGGTTGTAGCCTATCCCCGATGTTATTCAATCTGTATATTGAGCAAGCAGTAAAGGAAACGAAAGAAAAATTCGGAGTAGTTATTAAAATCCATGGAGAAGAAATAAAAACTTCGAGGTTCGCCGATGACATTGTAATTCTGTCAGAGACGGCAAAGGACTTGGCAGAGCAGCTGAACGGAATGGACAGTGTCTTCAAAGGAGGATATAAGATGAACATCAACAAAAGCAAAACGAGGATAATGGAATGTTGTCGAATTAAATCGGGTGATGCTGCGGGAATTAGATTAGGAAATGAGATGCTTAAAGTAGTAAATGAGTTTTGCTATTTGGAGAGTAAAATAAGTGATGATGGTCGAAGTAGAGAGGATATAAAATATAGACTGGCAATGGCAAGGAAGGCATTTCTGAAGAAGAGAAATTTGTTAACATCGAGTATAGATTTAAGTGTCAGGAAGTCGTTTTTGAAAGTATTTGTATGGAGTGTAGCCATGTATGGAAGTGAAACGTGGACGATAAATAGTTTAGACAAGAAGAGAATAGAAGCTTTCGAAATGTGGTGCTACAGAAGAATGCTGAAGATTAGATGGGTAGATCACATAACTTATGAGGAGGTATTGAACAGAATTGGAGAGAAGAGAAATTTGTGGCACAACTTGGGATTGTTTGGTAGGACATGCTCTGAGGCATCAAGGGATCACCAATTTAGTACTGGAGGGCAGCGTGGGGGGTAAAAATCGTAGAGGGAGACCAAGAGATGAATATAGTAAACGAACTCAGAAGGATGTAGGTTGCAGTACGTACTGGGAGATCAAGTTTGCACAGGATAGAGTGGGATGGAGAGCTGCATCGAACCAGTCTCAGGACTGAAGACGACATCAACAACATATGAAGTCAGGAGTATAGCAACTGAAATGTAAATGAAAGATACATACCGAGCGGTTCTAGGAGCTACAGGCTGGAACCGGGTGACCGGTACGGTCGCAGGTTCGAATCCTCCCTCGGGCATGGACGTGTGTGATGTCCTTAGGTTGGTTAGGTTTAACTAGTTCTAAGTTCTAGGGGACTGATGACCTCAGAAGTTAAGTCCCATAGTGCTCAGAGCCATTTGAATCAAAGATACATAGGTCAAACCAGGAGGGCATTTGACACCCGGTACAAAGAATATGAAAGAGCATGGAAGTATACGGACAACTCATTCAACTTTTGCTCAACACTTACACCGACACCAACATAAAATTACAACCTGAGACACAGACATGGAAATCATAGGGATAAACAACAACATAAAAATCACCTCTTCACCTTACAAGAAAACTACCTCGTTCAAAAAACCATAACAGAAGAAAAAAAAACTCATAAATGATCAGACCAAATTGTCAAAGCACACACTCTTTAAACTGATTGACCACTTAATACAACATTAAATATTCACATATAACCACAGGCTGTATTTACCACTACCAACTCCTCCCTGCTGCCCCCCCCCCCCCCAAAGAAAAAATGTTAACCGACCCCACTCCTCTCACGTCTCTACCTAACATACAAGATAATTTCACAAATTTTTCAGGTTGGCGACACTCACAACGTGAACGAAATAATAAATGAACAAACTTAAACACTGTTACTGTGCGGAATAAGACACAGTTTACAAAAGTGAAGTGTAAATAATGCAGCGTAATAACTACTGCAGAATGGCGAAAACTGCCAAGTGCAAATGTGAATCGATGTCTTTCGACGTAACCGCTGCTAGCAAAATGGCTCTAAGCACTATGGGACTTAACTGCTGTGGTCATCAGTCCCCTAGAACTTAGAACTACTTAAACCTAACTAACCTAAGGACATCACACACATCCATGCCCGAGGCAGGATTCGAACCTGCGACCGCAGCGGTCACGCGGTTCCAGACTGTAGCGCCTAGAACCGCAAGGCCACTCCGGCCGGCGCTGCTAGCAAGGAGGGAAGGAGCAGAATATGTAAAGAAACGCCGTAGGTAACTTGCACACCAGCTTTACAAGCAAAACACTGTTTTCAACCTAAAACAACCAAAAATGTACACACGTATGTATTCAATTTCCAGAATAACGACAGAAGATGCTTTATAAATAAAAGCGAAACACGTCTGGTGTAACTCTTTTTAATTAAATTGCAGCCAGCTCACGACGGATAACCAATAGTAACAGATTTTAACAGCTGCTGCGGAAGGTGGCCACGGGAACAAACGGATTAAAAGTGGTATAGGTACAGTACGGAGGACGTTCACTAACTGATGCAACACATTTTTTTCTGAAAGTAGATTTGTTTTATTCAGGATTCCAGTACACCATATTATTCCCCACTCTTTTGGTTACAGAACCTTGTTTTTCAACATAATCTCTGTTCAGTGTAATGGCCTTACGCCATCTTACTGGAAGGGTCTGCATGCTCGCTATGATCGTCGATGTCGGAGCCAACGTCTAAGAGTTCGTATCACTGGTTACGAACCAAACACTGCCTCCCTCGACATATGACGTGCTATGACCAATAAACGAGTCTTATAACTACGAAGCTGCAGTATGACCACGATCTAGACCTAAGAAATTAGGGATGTCGACACATACTGGTTGCTCCAATTATATTCTTTCACTTCAGGAACTATGTAATGTTACATATAGATGACTACATGTCTAGTGGTACCCTCGTTACCATCTCAGATACTAATTAAAAAATGTTCAAATGTGTGTGAATTCCTAAGGGACCAAAATGCTGAGGTCATGGATCCCTGTACTTTCACACTACTTAAGCTAACTGATGCTACGAACAACACAGATACCCATACCCAAGGGAGGACTCGATCCTCCGACGGGAGAGGCCGCGCAATCCGTGACATGGCGCCTCAAACCACGCGGCCACACGCAGGTCTCAGATATTATTTGGATTTTGTGTGAAGGTTTGCTTAACGATTAAAAGAAGACCATAATCATATTGTGTATGTTGTATTTCTTCTTATTACTGTGCTTGCTAAAGAAAAATTAGAGAGGAACTTCGCCTTATGCAAGACACTTTTGTAGTTTTGTTTTCACCCAGACATGTTTCAGTAATTTTTGTGATATCTTAAGTGCTTTTATTTGTTTATTTTCCTTCTGCAAAACTGTTGTTACATTTTAATCTCTAAAGAAACTTTTAGTACTAAATTTTTACATTTGTACAAGGGGAGATTATTGTCAATATTTTAAAATGGTCTGCATACAATACGCAGTTGAGCCATGTATCACTGAGCTCAAGTGCTCTATGTTGTTTATTTGCGATATGTCTGGAGGTTGTAGTTTTATGGTAGACACATTTGGAAATAAAGTGGATGTACGCATATGTTTACATACCTCACGTGAAGTTACTAGATGTTTATGCTAGTAGCTTTAGGTCTACTGAGCAGTCTAGTGCATGTCATCTGCAAACATTAAAACGTTATTTTATTTTTCTGTTCATTACGCGTTTCTGACTGAGAAGCACTATGTATCGTGTTACTTAGCGTGTTCTCGGTCGGAAACGCAAAATAAACTAAAAATAAAACAACGTTTTGCTGTTTGCAGATGATAGGCAGTAGTTTGCACAGTAGAACTAAAGCTACTAACATACATTCCAGTATCTTTATGTGAGGTTTGCATATATATATGAGTTCATTCACTTTATTTCCAAATGTACTATAAAACTAAAACCTCTACACATATAGTAAATAAACAACATAGAGCGCCTCAGCTCAGTTGTACGTGACTCAGCTCTGTACTGTATGCAGACCAGCGTAAAATATTTAATAATAATTGCCCACTATACAAATGTAAATATTTTGTACCAAAACTTTCTTTAAAAGTTAACGTGTAACAACAATTTGGGAGAAGTAAAATAAACAAATAAACCCACTGAAGTGGCACAAAAGTGCTGAAACATGTCTGGGTGAAAACAAAACTGTAAAAGTGTCTTGCGTAAGGCGGAATTATTTTGTCATCCATGATGTGGATGAAAATATAGGATAATAGAAATGAAAACGTCCCAGTAACCTTAAGGCCCACAGAGAGCCATTAACGAGATGACTGTGAATCTGAGCACTGACTTCAGTATGAAATATCGTGCTCGTTAGCTCAACTGTACTTGAAATATAAACTTTTCGATTACGGTCACCTCTGATTGAGTTTAAATTACTTCTGTGACCCACGGCTGTGGAATATGGTACGCGTGATGCGGCTCCCTCACATTTTGCTGCTAATGTACAAAAATATCTAACGGGCCAGTATGGTCCAAGATGGGTAGGTCGAACACGACCTTTATCTTGATCTCCAAGACACCTGACGTCAGTCCTCTGGATGTTCCTGTCTGGGGGCATCTCAAAAGCATGCAGCACCCCACCTGATAAGCTTAAAGAATTGGAGCAGTGAATTGTACAAGTTCGCCATGATTTGCGAGATGATTCCAGGGCGTTAGAAAGAATTCGTAACTCGCTGCAGAGACGAGGCCAGTGTTGCATCTAATCGCTGAGCGCGCATATATCGGCTGTGTGGACGGTGCCCGTATCCCGAACGAGCGCGTCTTTTCCATCCGCTGAAATGCGTTTTCGCGCACCCTATACGAGTGATGGCTCTAGGTCAGCCATAGTAGTTCATTTTTTGTCCACTGCGTGCAGCAGGAATAGATTTACACGTGCGTTTACAGAACAAGTTGTAGGAAAACCAGACACTAGCTGTCGGTATGTCATGAAGAACAGAAAGGGCCTTCCAAGCCGAAAAGAAAGAAATGTTCTTTTTGAGGAAGGGTCCTATTCCAGTGCTCCAATGGAAAAATAAACGTGATGTAAATTGCCTCCACAAATCATCAGGCAACCACCAAAGAGGTTTCTGTATGTTCAAATGTAGGTTTTACAAGAACAATAAAGCCAAACATTGACATGGATTATAACGTGAACAGCAGTGGTGTAGTCAGTGTCAATCAGCTTTACAGCTGAAACTTCCTGTCAGATTAAAACTATGTGCCGGACCGAGACTCGAACTTGGGACCTTTGCCTTTCGCGGGCAAGTGCTCTACCATCTGAGCCTCCCAAGCACGACTCACGCCCCTTCTTCACAGCTTTACTTCTGCCAGTACCTCGTCTCCTACCTTCCAAACTTCACAGAAGCTCTCCTGCGAACCTTGCAAAACAGAAAGTGGGTGACGAGGTACTGGCAAAAGTAAAGCTGTGAGGAGGGGGCGTTAGTCGTTCTTGGGTAGCTCAGATGGCAGAGCACTTGCCCGCGAAAGGTAAAGGTCCCGAGTTCGAGTCTCGGTCGGGCACTCAGTTTTTATCTGCCATGAAGTTTGATATCAGCGCACACTCCGCTGAAGAGTGAAAATCTCATTCTGGAAACATCCCTCAGGTTGTGGCTAAGCCATGTCTCCGCATTATCCTTTCTTTCAGGAGTGCTAGTTCTGCAAGGTTCGCAGGAGAGCTTCTGTAAAGTTTGGAAGGTAGGAGACGAGGTACTGGCAGAAGTAAAGCTGTGAAGAAGGGGCGTGAGTCGTGCTTGGGAGGCTCAGATGGTAGAGCACTCGCCCGCAGAAGGTAAAGGTCCCGAGTTCGAGTCTCGGGCCGGCACACAGTTTTAATCTGCCAGGAAGTTTCATATCAGTGCACACTCCGCTGCAGAGTGAAAATCTCATTCCAGCTTTACAGCTACTATCCATTCGTAAGCAAAACAGGGAAGTGATGGAAAGACTTTTCTTTCATGTTCTCCTAACGTCTACTGCGAATGGTTTTATTTCTTTCAAGCAAAATTATCTCCAGTGGAATTCGTAAAAAAAAAAAAAGAAAAAAAAAACTTTGTTCGCCATTTTCGAGAAAAGGTACCACCCACTGCCAGAAAACTAATCGCCACGTTCAAAAAAATGGCTCTGAGCACTATGGGACTCAACTGCTGAGGTCATTAGTCCCCTAGAACTTAGAACTAGTTAAACCTAACTAACCTAAGGACAGCACAAACATCCATGCCCGAGGCAGGATTCGAACCTGCGACCGTAGTGGTCTTGCGGTTCCAGACTGCAGCGCCTTTAACCGCACGGCCACTTCGGCCGGCCAATCGCCACGTTCTACTGTAAAGTAAGTTTTCTGTGACAAAGGAAGGAAAGGGATTGGCAAGCCGGTAAGAAAAGAAAGCAGCTGGTGGTGCAAAGATTGCAATGTTAGGCTTGATGTACCAAAATGTTTTGAAGGTTACCATTTGGAAGGATATTGTGTATAAACTACGTGTAATCAGTTTTAGTCATAAAGTATGAAATATTTTCTGTTTTTATTTCTATTCGAAATCTTTGCGAGCAACTGTAAAACTTTCACCAGGGGAGGAAGTTCTGAGAACCCTAACACGCCACTAATGATGCGAACATATACAGGGTGATTTCTTATTAACTTTTAAAAACCCCGAAGCGACGTATATGAAGCTTAGACAAGTAATTTAATATAAGACACATCGGACCGCAGATGTCGAGAAAAACACGAGAAGCGGACAAGTGTTGAATATGTGACGTCACTAGATAACGTAGCTCGGCGCACGAGCAGCTGCTGGGTTTGTCGCTTCTACCCTTGCCGGTAGCGGTCAGTGCTGCACATCGCACCGTTAGGCTACTCTTTTTTCGAATGGCTTTTGTAAATCTGATCTTTTGTGAACGTAGAAGTTAATGTAGCAAAACAAAATTTGTTCTTGTTTTGTGTTCCTTTCCATTTGTCCCTTCTATTTTTGTTTACTGACTTTATATAGTAAAAAACATAGGTCATTTACTGGTAGTGACGCAGTTCAGAAGCTTATACTCATTTATCTGTGACGCAATACGCTAGTTTTTTTTGTTGTACTGTACTTCGAAATAAACCAGCGGAGATCGCAAGACTGGCAAATGAAATAAAAATATTATCTAAATGTTATCAAATCCAATTAAAAAAATACTTTCTGCTGCCCGCAAGGTTCTAACCCTGAGCCTCACGCAGATAGGCCCGGAGCTGCATCGACGTGAATACTTGACTTGACTTGGTCATCAGGTGCCACAGATCAATAGGTTCAGTCACCGCACGTGCAATGAGGTACGGCATCCGGTGACGTCACTTGTTCACCATTTGTCATATACTTTTCGGGTATTCCACAACATCTGCGACCCCATGTGTCTTATATTAAATTACTTGTTACAGTGTCATCTATGTCGCTGCTGGAACTTCTAAACGTGAATAAGAATCACCTTCCATACTGTATAAGGACGCAGATTTCTTAATATATAAAGTATGGGGTTTAAAATCGTGCTATATGTGTCCCTTTAAGATGCTTGACTGTTATGTAATTATTCTTTCAATTTGCTAGAAAATCGCCAACTCATCTATGCAATCGAAGAGCAGAGAGTGCAGCGTTAAATTTGTTACAGGTGGGATTGTGCAGCGAACTGTGCGTGCAATGAGCTGAAGCAATACTTCATTTTTTGTCAAGAAAGGCCTTGACGGAAATTTGAGCATAATTAGACGGAGACTTAATTGATAATTTTACATTCCAAACAGTGGTACAGACTATGACAATATTTCAGAGTGAATTCGGCAATTGCTAGAAACCACACATCCGCTTTTATCTCGCCAACGGTTCATATGCGGACTCACCTATACTGAGACCTCTATTGTCTCCACTGTTAATCACAATATACCTTTTATATCTTCCTTCTATGATTTAGCATACCAGTGGAGGAGATGATGATGATGTTTGGTTTGTGAGGCGCTCAATTGCGCGATTATCAGCGCCCGTACAAAGTCCCAACCTTTGCTCAGCCAATCTCGCCACTTTCAGGAATGATGATGAAATGATGAGGACAACACAAATACCAGTCATCTCGAGGCAGGTGGAAATCCCTGACGCCGCCGGGAATCGAATCCGAGACCCCGTACTCGGGAAGAGAGAACGCGACCGCGAGACCACGAGCTGCGGACAAGTGGAAGAGAAACTTCCTGGCAGATTAAAACTGTGTGCCCGACCGAGACTCGAACTCGGGACCTTTGCCTTTCACGGGCAAGTGCTCTACCATCTGAGCTACCCAAGCACGACTCACGCCTCCTCCTCACAGCTTTACTTCTGCCAGTACCTCGTCGCCTACTTTCTGTTTTGCAAGGTTCGCAGGAGAGCTTCTGTGAAGTTTGGAAGGTAGGAGACGAGGTACTGGCAGAAGTAAAACTGTGAGGACAGGGCGTGAGTCGTGCTTGGGTAGCTCAGTTGGTAGAGCACTTGCCCGCGAAAGGCAAAGGTTCCGAGTTCGAGTCTCGGTCCGGCACACAGTTTTAATCTGCCAGGAAGTTTCATATCAGCGCACACTCCGCTGAGGAGTGAAAATCTCATTCTGGAAACATCCCCCAGGCTGTGGCTAAGTCATGTCTCCGCATATCTTTTCTTTCAGGAGTGCTAGTTCTGAAGGTTTCACAGAAGAGCTTATGTAAAGTTTGGAAATTAGGAGGCGAGGTACTGGCAGAAGTAAAGCTGTGAGGACGGGGCGTGAGACGTGCTTGGGTAGCTCAGTTGGTAGAGCACTTGCCCGCGAAAGGCAAATGTCCCGAGTTCGAGTTTCCGTCCGGCACACATTTTTAATCTGCCAGGAAGTTTCATATAAGCGCACACTCCGCTGCAGAGTGAAAATCTCATTCTGTCAACGTGAAAGAGAGTAGTGCAGTGTCGGTCGGCTTACAGTACCGGCCCCTATGTGATTTCCCTTTCCGCTTGCATTTAACAGAAGAGTACAGAAGCAGCAGGAAGCCTGCTCTGGAGTCGGATATCTTCCTCCGCTCTTCAACGCTCTGTCTGCTCTGAGTGCTTGGTGGTGGTGCTGTAGCTCTACTCGCAAAAAAGACATTTTGAGGCCTCTGGTACCTGTTTCTAAGATAAATGATTAATTTCGATGCTGTGTTTCGGTTGTATATGTTGTGTGAGGAATGATACCTAACAAACGTTTCATGATAATCTGTTTGTCGTGCAGTACCGATCACCCGATTGTCTTTCAGTATCGGGCAGAAGTAATTTCAGTTTTTAAATTATAGTTTCTCCTTCTCACTTCTTTTCAGACTGAAATTTGGGAAAAACGAGAAAAAAGTAAGAGGGAAATGCACTGAAGAGTGCATGAAATGGCTGCGAGCAAGGTTATGTGTTATGTGTAACAAAATGATAGTGAGGGGGGGGGGGGGGGGGGAGTTGAAGCGTTTTCAACAACATTCGAAAAGAAAAAGAGCGCCAAAGAAGAGAAGAGATTAAAAGAAAAAAAGTAAAGTCTGAAAATGAACTGAACAAAGCTGAACTTAAGTTAGGTGCTACAAAATAAAAAAGCACGGAAAGGGTGACCGTGGAAAACCAATTACAAATCGGTGAAGAAAGCTGGAATGTACTGGAAATAACGGAAGAGACTGAAAAGTTCAGAGCGTGTTTGGAGTCATTTGAAGAAGACTGGCTGCTGTGTATAAAGTGTAGAAGCTGAGGATATGTTGGATGTGTGGAGCAGAAGAATATTTTGTATTTTATCTGTAATCTCTGTAAAACAATGAACTGAGTTGAAGGATAGTTTCCCATGCTTATGTGTCCTGTTATTATCCGTAAGTATCAGTGTAATCTACAATTAACAACAAATATTACCACAGATAAGACAATTTCTACAAGCCTTGTTACTATAGCTCTTTTACTTTCGATGTAATTAAGTACTATATATACAAAAATAAAAATCGTTACACTGTGCTGTTTATAGAAATCGTCTTGCGGTAAGATAATGGTACATTAACATTCGGATTAAAAACCGCGCTCACGAAGTAAAGTCAAAGAACTTAAGCCGGCCGGTACTACAAGACTCTCGTCTACATACAATTTAAAGAAAAATCTGACGTAGTCGAGTGGGCAACAACTCAAAAACTAGACTATTTGACACGGAATTATAAGTATGGTAGTGGATTTTGTTTAGTATACTTGACCCCAACCGAATTTTCGTGCATGGCGGGTGCGCAATGAAAATAGCACTCTTTAACTGTCTGCAACGTAGTTTTCACGCATTTATCGTCTGCAGCATTTCCTGCAGTGTGAGGGCAGAGAGTGATCAGCTGATCCTACCTCAGTCTCCACCTCAGTCTCCACCTCAGTCAGGGGCAGGATCCTGTTCGCATACAAACGGCGGCGAGGTCCTTGCCGTGGCAACGCAACTGCAACGATGGATTCCCGCTGAGCGGCTGCTGGCCTCGGAGTGCATATCGCGTTTCGCTACGGGAGGATCGTCAGATCTCTTGGAGGGTACCTGTCGGCCTTCCAGATCTTCTTTTTGCGCCACAGTAGCGATGTCGTAACGAGACGGTGTCAGACGCCGCCGGCTGAGGGGCAGCTCCCGTCTGGCCCCCATCTGCCGGACTTCTGTGAGTCGTCCACGCTGCAGACAGGCCAATTAACAGACCAATTAATTTCCTCCAGACGACTACATTTCGTCGCGCACCACCTCTGGGAACTGCTTCCAGCTGGAAGTGGCGGCGATCTGTCTATGCCTATTAAAGGAGGCTAACTTCTTACAAATAATACGTATGTTTTTGGATAGGGTCCGCCTTTAGCAAAACACAATTTTGTTTTTTAACCCAAACATGTTTCGCTGTAGTTACAGCGTCTTCAGTGGGCTTTTATTTTTCATCTGTTAAAGATAAACATTGTTCTATACTGTTTGTGTAATTGTAACTATTAATTTTTAAATCGTAATTACAGATATTTGAAAAACACGTAAATTATGAATTCATACCCTTTTACCACACGGTGTGGTTTTTCTGATGTGTTGGGTTTCTACAGTGACTGTTTTGCTCCACAGTTTGTTATCTGCAACCACTTATACCTTAAAGTAGATAAATTGTTTAAGCCAAAAATTACGATTTGAAAAATTGTTATTTCTATGCCTGAGATTATTTAATTCTATGTGTGTGTGTGTGTGTGTGTGTGTGTGTGTGTCTGTTTACGTAATGTTTCACTTACATTCTCTTTTTCTTCATCTTCATCACTCTCAAACACTATGTATTGAGTTGCCACTGTCACTGTCACTGTTTCACTGTTTAACAGCTGTAAAAACAAACATGGCGGGCAGTGAAACAGTTGAAGATGTAAAAACAAGATAGCTGACAGTGGAACAGTTGAAGGTGTTCCTGGCGGTTGTTCTGAATCTTTCACAGGTGTATATGATTTGTGTGTGTGTGTGTGTGTGTGTGTGTGTGTGAAGAGGGGGAGGGAGAGAGAGAGAGAGAGAGAGAGACAGGAGGTTTTAGGATTCTCTCTTTTTTTCCTTTGTGTGTGTTTGCGGGGGGCTGGGATTCGGAGGGGGGGGGGGAGGGCTTTATAGGTTGGTCTTGTTAAATAATTCTTTGAGGGCAGAGAACAGAGTATAATTGTAGAGAGTGAAAGGTGGCTACACTGAGCCACAGCGCCATAGATCGCGCTAGAGAGTATTGTTCCGCCGCCTCTACTGGCAGTGATTATTGAGATGTCGTAGTGGGAGTGCCTGTCGAGGACTCGTAGTAGTCAGTGTGTGTTGAGATGTGCTAGTGGGCAGTGTTTGTCGAGATGTTGTTCCATGTTTTATGCAGTTGTTTGATGGGCTAGACAGCAGATGGTTCGAATGGAAATACTGTAATGATCAGAGTGCTTTTTGTCAATATATATGAAGGTAAAATATTCCGTGTTTTTTTTTTCATTATTTCAGTGTCTTAAATAATGCGTCATTACAGGTTCAGTCAACAAAGCATCTGGCTTGTGTTCTTGTATTAGAGTGTAATTCTGGGTTTTTTTTGCGCAATTATAGTATTTCTAGTTTTCTTTTAATTACTTCAGTATAAATGGTATTTGAAATTTCTTGTCTTATTGAAGAAGAACCGTGCCAGATGTGTACGTTGAGTCACACTTCCACATACAGAACAGCTACACTTGTGCTTTGTTGGCTTCGTAGGTTTTATAGTTGCTGGGGACTTAATTAATTAATTGTATTAACGGAGATTTTCATTTCATTCTTTGTTGTTGTTCTAAGCAGTCAGATTGCGTAATAATACTAGTCAGGGCCTACCGTTTACGAGACTTCGTAATTGGACAGACAGCTACTAAATCAAAAAATTAAAATTATTTGCATTCTAAATAATTAAGCCCCCATGCAAGAGCTGTGTATTCATTTATCACTTGTTTGACTTCCACTAAGGCTTTTTGTATCTGGTAATTTTCTTCAATTATTAGTTTTTTTGGGAGACTGTTGCTTCATTTGAGAATTTTCAAATCTGTGTTGATATTTGTTGGGTTATGTTTCTTGTCCATGAGGTGCTCAGCAAATGTGGAATGACAGCTGTTACAATTTAATAAGTCGGGAAGACAGTCCGGAACCATTTCAAAATTTTTCTCAATCAGAAAATTCACAGAATACGAGATTAACGATAGAAAATTCTGGAATAGTATCGAACACAGATAGCTTTACAGCTATGACGAATGAAACTGGTTTTGCGGGAAATGTTAGGGGCGAAAGGAATTTCCAACAAGTTAATACGGAGCAGTTGATGGGTGTAATATTAAATTTGGCATCTGAATTTAAAACACAAATGGGAACAATTAAAACAGAGATGGGAATTTTGGCAACACGGTTAGACTTACAAAGGGGAACAATGGAGCAGTTAGGATCTGAATTTAAAACAGAGATAGGAACAATTAAAACCAAGATGAAAGCAATGACAACACGGTTAGACTCACGGATAGGGACATGTTTCAAGAACATGAAAGATGAATCAAAGAAAGAAATTAGAGAAGAAGTACAACCGGTTTTGAATGCTCACAATAATAGTTTAATTTCAACAGAAATCAGACAAGAGGAACAGGACAGAGAACGGGAAGAAAAAGATCGCGTGATAGTACAAAATTTTTCAGAGTTAAATTTACAACGTGCACACGATAAGGAAGAAATATTTGAAAGAATCGAGGAAACCGTACCAAATAACTTAACGCAACAGTGTGAACAATCAACTACTAAATGTGACAATACCGAAACCCGAGTTGCGATACTTACGAAAGACGTAAACTTATTGGAAAGAGATGAGGAGATTCCAGATAAATTGACAAGTCTTAGTTTAAATGGGGATAGAGATTCGGATGATACAGCTCCATTACCATTTGCAGAAACCGAAGAGTACCAGAATATAAATAAGCATGTTGAAAATCAGGGAAAAGTTAATAAACGCGTCAAAAGGGAATTTGAGGCATTACAAAAGCAAGACAAATATATTGAAAGCGAAATCGTAGGAAAAGACAGCAGACGAATATTAGTATCACAGATAGCAGAGGGCTTTGAAGAAAGTAATTTGTTTCATTTACGGGATGTAACAAGAGAGCGCCAGGCGCGGGAACTTGACAATAATCGACATTCAAACTGGGACAGACGCGGTAGGTCTTTGTCGCCACGAGGCGAAAACTTTGACTATAAACACTTTTTGACTGTTCGGAAGATTAAGATATTTCGCAATTCTAAGAATGACATACATCCATGTGCATGGTTAGATCAATTTACGTACGCACTTCCGCCAAGTTTGCCACTAAGTCACAAACTGAAATTTATGTGCAGCTATTAAGGTCCTCAGGGGATTCACTATACTAAGTGAATATGTGCCGTAGCGTTCACAGGGTCCCGAGCTGTAGTGGTGCTATTTCCCTTTTAGTTTTCTGCACCGCTGCCTACTCTTATACTATTCTTTGCATCTATAAAAAACAATTCTTCTACTATCCATCTATCTAGACAGTAGGTAAAGAATAACCGGATTTGACTGTTTTACCCAAAAGTGACTTCGGAAATTACCGTTTGGACTTACTATATTTTCTGCAGCATTCATTCGTAATTTAAACGAAATTTACCTGATTATCTTCGTGACAATATTACTTCATATGCTGACGATATTCGTATTGCTAAACGTTCTTGGAGTGAGCACAACGAAATTTTGGATTCATTATTACGTATCTTTGCAAGAGTTGGCATTACAGAGAACTTGAAAAAATCTGAATTTGGTCGTTCTCAGGTGAAATTTCTCGGTCACATTATTTCTACAGAAGGTGGTCTTCCTGATCCAGAGAAACTAGATGCTATTCGTAATTATGCTGTTCCTACCACAAAACGTAATGTTCGTAGTTTCCTTGGTGTCTGTAATTTTCTTAGACGCTTTGTTAGATTGGATGATTTGGCCACACCTCGTTTACACATTTCAGTTATGCACATTTTGGTCCCAGAAAATGCTTTCATAAATTACGAGAAAATTGCTACTTCAGTAATATGGAAAAACGTATTCGATCTGTTCTAGCCAAATGCAAATTATGTCAAAAGGCTAAGCCGCCAACTGTTTCTCACAGAGCACCGTTGTTTCCTATCATTCCAGCGAAATTAAAGGACATGGCTGCAGTCGATTTGTTCGGTCCAGTGGTTCGTTCTACTAACGGTTTTGCGTACATTTTCGTAGCAGTGGAATTGACATCAAAATACGTGTGTTTTACACCTTTACGCAAAGCAACAGCTCGTTCAGTATCTAATGCTTTCATCAAACATTTTCTTAAAGAAGTTGGTCATGTTGATAAGGTTATATCAGATAATGGATCACAGTTTCGCTCTAAAATTTGGCTTCGTACTCTACGGCGTCGTAAGATTAAACCAATTTTCATTTCACTTTTTCACCCTCAGTCTAACGCTTCAGAAAGATGGATGAAAGAAATTAATAAATTGTGTCGTCTTTATTGTCATTGGGATCAGTATCTTCATATTTTTCAAAACATTCTGAATGAACTTCCTAATGACTCAACTTCTTTACCGCCTCTATTGATATTAAAAAATAAAGTACCAACAAATCGCATTTCTGAAATCGTTCCTTTTCCGCCTTCACGGAAACTGCGGCATTCTGAAGTTGTCAACCTGGCTCTACGAAATATTGCGTCTGCGGCTGCTAGAAGAGAGAAATCAGCTAAACGTCCTGGTCGTTTAAAAATTTTGTCAGTTGGTCAAAAGGTGTTAATTAAGTCCCACCGTTTGTCTCACAAAAGAAAGGGATTGTGTCGCAAATTTTTTCTGCTTTATAACGGTCCATATAGAGTTCGCAAAATTATTCATGATAACACTGTTGAAGTAGAAACTCTTAAATCTCGGCGCTCTAAGGGAATACATCATATATCGAACGTAAAAATTTTTGTGGAATGACATAGTTTTGAGAAACCAACAGTTATACGTAAACATGCGGAGAATGCAAGGATACCGCGCCGTGTTCCGGCGGCGGCAGATACTCAAAGCAACAGTGAAGTCTGCGCGCCGCACAAGGCAGTCGTTGACCGCAAACAATCACTTTCTACGTCACGCGTCTACAGCTGATCGAGCGCTCAATGCGAATGCACTGACAGACGTAAACAAATACACAGTCTAATTTCTCTGACTAAATTCTGTATAAAGCTATGGTGACTTTATAAATTATGTTATTAACGTTCAGTATTTTTCAGGATACGGTTGTGTAAAATATTTAAGACCTTCAGGTAAATTCTGTGCGTGTCCGACGTTAAGACGACTTGCTATGGAGAAAATTTCAGGAAGAATGTAATTTCGAAGAAAAAAGTAATAAAATAAAAAGGGTAACTATTAATTGAGTTTATTTTTCAGGTAACATATTTCCACTTAGGTATGTACTTTAGACGTAGTTTGCTGCTCGCGATTACGTGACTCATACTTTGTGCTAATTTCATGTTCTATGAATTTACTTGCGAAGCGACGTGCTTGCGCACATTTACTGATTTTGACAATGATTGATTAATGAACAGTGTTATTACTTATGTATATTATGCATCGCTTGGCTGCTATGCCTTTTCACTGATGTCATATTTTTTTATTATGTGCCTGCTGTGCTTATTTATTTAAATTGTAATTGTCAACTGATTAATTGTGCTGACTGTGGTTATGTATGTAAGTTATACTTTGTGATTTATCTGCTTGCGCCTTCATGTTTACTTATTAAGATTACATATGAACATTTATTTGCTTATGCTGATGTGATGATAATGACCTGTTTATTATGTAAGATACCTATTTGCTGCTTTTCGTATGAATTGCATATTTACACTTTTCTGTTTTTTTTTTTTTTTGTCATAACTACTCTTTAATTTGGTGTAAAGAAATGCTGATATACTGTGTACGAACATAGAGTTTAGGTCACACTATGGTATTAATTATAGATTGTTTGCTTGGCAGAGCCTCATTGTAGGGATTGTGCTGCATCCACTTGTTGACATTCTGTTCTTTACTGGTATATTGTCGCGCTATTGCATGTTTTGCTTACGCTCAGTGCCTGATATTTTTAAGATAAGAAAATGAACTGCTATAATTCTACGAACGACATTGGTACAAGAAACTGCATAGAAGTCACATGAGCTGGAGGTTTTATGGAAGCTGTATAAATTTATGCTAATAGGAAGGAAGCTAACGACATGACATACCAACACTAGGGTTAGACCATTGACAGTTATTACACTGCATTCTTCGTGAGCAATTGAAATAGGAAGTGACACTTGACACAAGAAATACTCCACATGTTTGATTCTGTTTGCCATAATTTTTGAAGTGGTGTACACACTGAAATATCACGATCATTAACACTTCGTAATCGTACTTACTTACTGAAAGTTCTTCGAACTAAAGGCTGTTAGAGGTCATGTATGCATTTCTTTTATTTAATGATGGACAATGAACCAAAATGTATCTTATAATTTATAATGAGTAGAAGATTTGGGTCAGATGGATTACACAGAGGTTGTGTGTGGACACTGTGTCTTCGGATTGTATGGGATGCTGAATTGAAGTTTGCACTAGGATTTTGTCTGTACTTGTTCGAGGAGACTGACTAGAGGGAAGAGTTGTTATGGAAGTGAAATGATATTGGTGCTGAGGTTTATATGTATCGACGTATTGAAGAGGTATTATTGAAGTATTAAGATTAAGTGATGATTATTGGAGTTTTAGTGGACAAGAGGTAAGGTAAATGATATTGATGATAAGGTTTATATGTATCGACGTATTGAAGAGGTATTATTGAAGTATTAAGATTAAGTGATGATGATGATTATTGGAGTTTTGGTGGATAAGAGGTAAAGTAAGTAAGGAGCATTTTTTTTTTGTTGGTCTATATGGAACAAGGAGGATGAAGATGGCAGACTAGAACACTCAAGTAGAAGGAAGATTGTCTACACACACACTTTGTTAAATCACTAAGCAGTATATACTTTTTTTTGGAGAGAGGAAGTAATTGCATATCTTGGCTCACTGACAGTTGTTCAGCAACCGTACATTTTGATCTGGCTTGGCAAACATTGGTCTTGACATGATGACTATGACGTTGACTAACTATTATTGACTGTTATACATTGCTGCCACTACTACTTGATACACATGATGAACATAAAATTTTGACAGAATTGCATTTACACAGTTAACACTATTCAACTACACAGGAGCACTAAATGTGGATGAAAGATGAGTGAGTGTGTTTTGTGTGCTTTCCTTTTATAATCCCAGAGAAGTGATCCCAACCTATCTCCTAAATATTATTTTACTTGTTTGTTGTGGCTTGCTCTGACACCCATAAATATTATAGGTTTACTGTTATTGTGTACTGTAATAGTTAATATGACAACTACCTGATATCATTTGTGCGTTTATTATGATTTGTATGTTTAGTGTAAGAGCATTGATAATAATTTTGTTAATTGTGTGTACATTCAAACTATTGTTCATGACTGAACTGTCTCATTAGTGATAGTGAATATTATGGACTGTTACCTGCACTTGTTCAACAATGGGTGCCACTTGGAAATGTTTAATTTGTGCTAATGAACTTTGAGTAACTGACTGATTAGTGATAGGGAATATTATGGACTGTTATTTGCACTTTTTCTACATGATTGGTGCCACTAGAACATGTTTAATTTCTGCTGATGAACTGTGTGATTAGTGATAGTGAATATTATGGACTGTTACTTGCACTTTTTCTACATGATTCGTGCCACTAGGACATGTTTAATTTCTGCTGATGAACAGTGTGATTAGTGAAAGTGAATATTATGGACTGCGGTCAGCACCTGTTCAACATTGCTGGGTGTCACTGGTGGACTGCTTCTACTGAAATGATGTCACTTGTTGCTGTCTGCACCTGCTCAACATTGCTGGGTGCCACTGATGGACTGCTTCTACTGAAATGATGTCACTTGTTGGTGTCTGCACCTGCTCAACATTGCTGGGTGCCACTGATGGACTGCTTCTACTGAAAAGATGTCACCTGTTGATATCTGCATCTGTTCAACATTGCTGGTGCCACTAATGGAACTGCTTATACTGAAATGGTGTTACTTGTTGGTGTCTGCACCTGTTCAACATTACTGGGTGCCACTGATGGACTGCTTCTACTGAAATGATGTCACCTGTTGATATCTGCACCTGTTCAACATTACTGGGTGCCACTGATGGACTGTTTCTACTGAAAAGATGTCACCTGTTGATATCTGCACCTGTTCAACATTGCTGGTGCCACTAATGGAACTGCTTATACTGAAATGGTGTTACTTGTTGGTGTCTGCACCTGTTCAACATTGCTGGGTGCCACTGATGGACTGTTTCTACTGAAAAAATGTCACCTGTTGATATCTGCACCTGTTCAACATTGCTGGGTGCCACTGATGGACTGCTTCTATTGAAATAATGTCACTTGTTGGTATTTGCACCTGTTGACCATTGCTGGGTGCTACTGCTGGAAGTATCAACTACTTGTTTTTTTTTTTTAATCAAAAGCGTTTATGTGAATATTTGTATAAACTGATTTTTTGCGTATTACTGTTTGTGAAAAGTTATGAGACTCTTACCTGCACATATTCGTCATTGCTGACGCTATTGATTGAACTGTTTAACCACATAATACTTGTGTAAACTATTATGTAAAGTCACATGTATGAAAGAATTTGTATTGCTTAATGTATTTTATATATTAGGTTATTGAAAGGTCAGTGCAAAGCCAAAATTTTATCTAGTATGTGATATTTACGTATTAATATTATCTTTTATTTTTGTCGGTATTTTTTTGACGAATTTGGTGGTATTTTCACCACCAATGCTGGCAAAAATACCATCAAATTCTAGCCTGTGGAGGAGGGGCATATGACAGGTGGCTACACTGAGCCACAGCGCCAGAGATCGCGCTAGAGAGTATTGTTCCGCCGCCTCCACTGGCAGTGATTATTGAGATGTCGTAGTGGGAGTGCCTGTCGAGGACTCGTAGTAGTCAGTGTGTGTTAAGATGTGCTAGTGGGCAGTGTTTGTCGAGATGTTGTTCCATGTTTTATGCAGTTGTTTGATGGGCTAGACAGCAGATGGTTCGAATGGAAATACTGTAATGATCAGAGTGCTTTCCGTCAATATATATGAAGGTAAAATATTCCGTGTTTTTTTTTTTTTTTCATTATTTCAGTGTCTTAAATAATGCGTCATTACAGGTTCAGTCAACAAAGCATCTGGCTTATGTTCTTGTATTAGAGTGTAATTCTGGGTTTTTTTGCGCAATTATAGTATTTCTAGTTTTCTTTTAATTACTTCAGTATAAATGGTATTTGAAATTTCTTGTCTTATTGAAGAAGAACCGTGCCAGATGTGTACGTTGAGTCACACTTCCACATACAGAACAGCTACACTTGTGCTTTGTTGGCTTCGTAGGTTTTATAGTTGCTGGGGACTTAATTAATTAATTGTATTAACGGAGATTTTCATTTCATTCTTTGTTGTTGTTCTAAGCAGTCAGATTGCGTAATAATACTAGTCAGGGCCTACCGTTTACGAGACTTCGTAATTGGACAGACAGCTACTAAATCAAAAAATTAAAATTATTTGCATTCTAAATAATTAAGCCCCCATGCAAGAGCTGTGTATTCATTTATCACTTGTTTGACTTCCACTAAGGCTTTTTGTATCTGGTAATTTTCTTCAATTATTAGTTTTTTTGGGAGACTGTTGCTTCATTTGAGAATTTTCAAATCTGTGTTGATATTTGTTGGGTTATGTTTCTTGTCCATGAGGTGCTCAGCAAATGTGGAATGACAGCTGTTACTTTTTAATGCTCTTCTGTATTCTATGTATCTGGTATTAAAGTTTCTGCTTGTCTTCCCTATGTTATTATTCTTACAAACAGACCGGCTACTCAAAATCGTGATTACCAATAATAGAAACAGAGAAAAAGACAGTATTTGTAGTTCTTCAAACTGGAGATGATATCCTAATTTCTCCTCTCTCTCTCTCTCTCTCTCTCTCTCTCTCTCTCCCTGTCTCTTTGACCTGTGCTTGTTAATTTCACTTACAAGGTTGTGAAGCGCTAGCAGGAGCGAACTTGGTCGTTTTCCGCAATGATAGCACAAAAACTCTACACAAGAAGTTTATCATTACAACAAAAATTTAAATTTCCATTTTTATTTTGGTTTGGTCCTCCCCTTCACCCTTTTCCGATCGTCAGCTTATATTTTCATTTCAACGTAACCACTATATCCTCTGTCCTCTAAAATCTGCTTTGCACATTCCACTCTTTGCCTGCCACTACCACTATTCTACTCTACCATTCCTTCTAGCACTAAATTAACTATTTCTGAATGCCACAGCAGATCTCCCCCTAACCTCTCCCTTCTTTTGGTAAGGTTCTACCAAAGACATGTTTTCTCAACTATTGGGGCATCCGTGTTTAGAAAATACAGTACCCGATCAAAAGCACCTCTACGTAATGCGGAATTGATTGTTAGATGTCACGAAGGTCGAAACAACCAGTATAAAAAGAGACAGGGATTATTGTGTTGTCAGCAGAGAAACAGTAACAGCAGAATGGATCGCCAGAGGAGCTCAGTGACTTCGAACGTGGAATAGAAACGGATGTCACCTCAATGAGAAATCCTTCAGGAACATTTCAACCCTGCTAAATGTGCCCATGTCGGCTGTTGGCAATGTCACTGTGAAGTGGCAACCCGATGGAGCAGCTACAGCCAGACAAAGAAAAAGCAAACATTATGCACAGACAGAGCAACCGTCGAGCATTGTGGTAGGTCGTTGTAAAAAATCGTATGAAATCAACGGAAGGGATCACTCGCCAGTTCCAAAGTACTGCCAGCAGACAAGCTACCACAATGACGCTGCGTTAGGAGTTAAAAAGAATGGAGTAAACCGATCGAGCAGCTCCTCATAAGCCACAAACTACTCGAGTCAGTGCTAAGCGACTCTTGAAGTGGCGTAAAAAGCGACTCCTCAGGACGGTGAATCATTGCAAACGAGTAATTTGGAACGATGAATCACGCTATAGTCTATAGAAATCCCACAGAAGTGCTTCGGTTCGGCGAATGCCCGCCATAACGCGACGTGTCGACAGTGAAGTACGGATGAGATGGTGCTGCGGTACTGGAGTGTCTTTCGTGATTAGGTTGTGGTTCCCTTATTGCGCTTAAAAGAACGCTAAATGTGAAGGAATGTGAACACATTTTACAGCGTGGTGTAATGCGTAAAGTAGAGGAACAGTTCGGAGACGATGATGGATTGTATCAGGATGGCAAAGCAACATACAGAAGCGATGGTTTGTGAGCAGAAAAATGGACTGGGCTGTTAAGATTCACGACCGACCTGAACCCAATAAAACAGCTATGGGATGAGTAAGAACGACGACTTCGTTCTAGACCCCGGCGTCCAGCATCACTACCGCTTCTGGTCTCAGGTTTTGGGGAAAAATGGGCTGCCATCTCACCATGGAGGTGCAGATACCTCGCTGAAAGTCTACCTAAAAAAGAAGGGGTGCAACGCCAGAAGGATTGCGGGATGCAATAAAATTCGCAGAATATTGAGGATTGACGTAGGAACTATCAGTTCCTATAGAGCGTAAAAAGGCGAGGAGATCTAATACACTTCCATTACAGCATTGGTGAAAAATCACTGAAAACAGCCGGCCGCGGTGTCCGAGCGGTTCTAGGTGCTACAGTCTGGAACCGCGCGACCGCTACGGTCGCAGGTTCGAATCCTGCCTCGGGCATGGATGTGTGTGATGTCCTTAGGTTAGTTAGGTTTAAGTAGTTCTAAGTTCTAGGGGACTGATGACCTTAGAAGTTAAGTCCCATAGTGCTCAGAGCCATTTGAGCCACTGAAAACAGTAACTACCCGAAAATATTTAGAACTGATCATCCGAAATGACCTAAAACGTGGAATGAACACGTAAAAAAAGTTATGGGAAGAGCCGATGCGAGCCTGACATTCACTAGGAGAATCTTGAGGAAATGTAATGCATTTCCAAAAGAAGTGGCTCTCGTAATACTTGTTAGGCCGATTCTTGAGTATGAATCTCCGTCTGGGACCCTTACCAGGTGGGATAAATACAACGAAGAACCGCGCGTTTCGTCACGAGATCATGCAGTCAGCACGTGAGCGTTGCGGAGATGCTCAACAAATTCCAGCGGCGGACGCCGCAAAAGAAGCGTTGAACATCACTGAGAGGTTTGCTGTTGAAAATACAAAAGCGTACGTTCCAGAAAGAATCAAGAAACATGTTACTTCCTTGCACATGTTATGGTCTCCGGTCCGAAGACTGACTTGATGCAGCTCTCCACGCTGCTCTACCTGTGCAAGCCTCTAAGTCTCCGAATAACTAGTGCAACCCACATCAATTTCAACCTGCTTACTGTAATTGTGTCATGCTTTCCCTCTGCCATTTTAAACTCCTTCGTCCCCCCCCCCCCCCCCCCATCCCCAAACACGTGCACACACACCTCTCTCCACTACTAAGCTGACGATTCCTATGCGTCTCAAAACGTCTCCTGTCAACTGGTCCATTCTTTCAGTCAACTAGTGCCACACATTTCTTTTGTGCCATGTTATGTTCAGTACTTCCTCATTAGTTATGCGATCTACCCATCTGATGTGCAACATTCTCCTGTACGACCGCATTTCAAAAGCTTCTTTTTTCTTATTGTCTGAAATGCTCATGGACCACGTTTCATTTCTGTACAAGGCCACAATGCGCTCAAATGCCTTCAGAAATGGCTTCCTAATGCTTAAATTCATATTAGCTATTAACAAAAATCCCTTCTTCAGAAACGCTTTTCTTGCCATTGCCAATCTACGTATTATAGCCTCTCTACTTTTTTTGCCATTGCCAGTCTGCATTTTATATCCTCTATTTCCATCATCATCATTTATTTTTTGCTCAACAACCAAACCTAATCTACTACTGTTAGTGTCTCGTTTCCTAACCTAATTCCCTCATCATACTGATTTAATTCGACTACATTCCATTATCCTTGTTTTGGTTTTGTTGATCTTCATATTACATCCTCCTTTCACAGCACTGTCCATTCTGTTCAACTGTACTTCCATGTACTTTGCTGTCTCCGATGGAATTACAGTGTCGTCGGCAAACCTCAGAGCTTTTATTTCTTCTTTCTAAGATTCAGTTCCGTCTCCAAATTTTTATTTCCTTCCCTGCTTGCTGAGTGTGCTAGGGATAGGCTACAACCCAGTCTCGCTTCCTTCTCAATCACTGCCTCCCTTTCATGCCCTCCGATTCTTATAATTGCCATCTGGTTTCTGTACAAGTTGTGCATAATGTATCACTCCCTCGATTTTACCTCTGCTATCTTCAGAATTTCAAAAAGTGTCTTCCAGCCAACATTTTCAAAATTTTTCCTTGCACATACAATACTGACCATTAAAATTGCAACACCAAATAGAAATGCAGATGATAAACGGGTATTCATTGGACAAATATATTATACCAGAACTGACATGTGATTACATTTTCACGCAATTTGGGTGCATAGATCCTGAGAGATCAGTACCCAGAACAACCAGCTCTGGCCGTATTAACGGCCTTGATACGCCTGGGCATTGAGTCAAACAGAGTTTGGATCGCGTGTACAGGTACAGTTGCCCATGCAGCTTCAACACGATATCACAGTTCATCAGGAGTAGTGACTGGCGTACTGTGACGAGCCAGTTGCTCGGCCACCATTGACTAGACTTTTTCAATTGTGAGAGATGTGCAGAAGGCGCTGGCCAGGGCAGCAGTCGAACATTTTCTGCATCCAGAAAGGTCCGTACGGGCCCTGCAACTTGCGGTCGTGCGTTATCCTGTTGAAATGTAGGGTTTCGCAGGGATCGAATGAAGGGTAGAGCCACGGGTCGTAACACATCTGAAATGTAACATCCACTGTTCAAAGTGCTGTCAATGCGAACAAGCGGTGACCGAAACGTGTAACCAATGGCACCCCATATCATCACGTCGGTATGCTGATGACGAGTACACGCTTCCAATGTGCGTTCATCGCGATGTCGTCAAACACGGATGCGACCATCATGATGCTGTAAACAGAACCTGGATTCATCCGAAAAAATGACGTTTTGCCATTCGTGCACCCAAGTTCGTCGTTGAGTACACCATCGCAGGCGCTCCTGTCTGTGATGCAGCGTCAAGGGTAACTGGAGCCATGGCCTCCGAGCTGATAGTCCATGTGCTGCAAACATCGTCGAACTGTACGTGCAGATGGTTGTTGTCGTGCAAACGTCCCCATCTGTTGACTCAGGGATCGAGACGTGGCTGCACGATCCGTTACAGCCATGCGGATAAGATGCCTGTCATCTCGACTGCTAGTGATACGAGGCCGTTGGGATCCAGCACGGCGTTCTGTATTACCCTCCTGAACCCACCGATTCCATATTCTGCTAACAGTCATTGGATCTCGACAAACGCGAGCAGCCAGCAATATCGCAATATGATAAACCACAATCGCGATAGGCTACAATCCGACCTTTATCAAAGTCGGAAACGTGATGGTACGCATTTCTCCTCCTTACAAGAGGCATCACAACAACGTTTCACCAGGCAACGCCGGTAAACTGCTGCTTGTGTATGAGAAATCGGTTGAAAACTTTCCTCATGTCAGTACGTTGTAGGTATCGCCACCGGCGCCAACCTTGTGTGAATGCTCTGAAAAGCTAATCATTTGCATATCACAGCATCTTCTTCCTGTCGGTTAAATTTCGCGTCTGTAGCACGTCATTTTCGTGGTGTAGCAATTTTAGTGGCCGGTGGTGTACTTCTCCCAAAATGACCACGACGTTAAAGCAGCAAAATAAGAGTTCATACAAAGCTTTACCGACAACCAGCCTTCGCACGCGCCATTAGCGAACAGAGTGAGGAAACGGAAGAAAGATAGTGACACCAGAAGTACTGTCCCTCACACACCTTGAGGTGGTTTTCAGAGTGTAGATGTAGATGTAGATCCATTTTAGTACTTCTTTACTTCGTACCTTAATTACCTACTTCCTTTTTTCCTTTCCTCAACACCACATTTCTAATTCTTCATTTCCTTCTCTGAATTTTCGTGGTCTGCGTTTCATATTGTCTGTAATATTGTATAAATTTAATAAATTGGTGGTTATGTGCAGATTTTATCATATTCCTGTGCACGTAACCTTCTCACTATACAATAAGCAGTTCTTTTACAACATTTGAAGTATATACACTATTTATACACTAAAATAAGAACATATGCACCGATCACAACGTTACCTAGAAAACAACTATTATCAAATTAGCTTACAAACCCGGCATTTCCTGGATATTCATTTTGACAATTTTCTATTAGGAACGAAACCTTATATGTATTCCTACTGTACACTCAGTGTGTGATGATGCCAGACAGTTTCTGTACGCTGGGCGCAACTGCCTCGCGTGTCTACAACGCGATTTTGTAAACGTCTCTATGGCAATATCTCCTCATAGCTCTGTACACGGCTATTGTTTTCGCCTTCAGCTGTTTGCACTTCGCAATAGAAAGCTGTCAAAAGCGCTGCCAGTTGCCAAGGATTTCCTTAAGTTGACACGACTGAAGGAGTGTGTCGGTAATAAGAAATAACTATTAAAACATCATGCATGATGCGGCATTTTTTCACGCATCTCAGTCTTTATGACGTCATATTTCTTGAACTATTTATCGAGTGTCGTACAATAATATATGTACGTACATTCAACGGAATATGTGGATACTTTATGCAAAATATGTTGCGAATGAGTTAGTAGGAAAGAAATAAACAACTTTAACGTCATGCATGATGGGGCAGTTTTTCACGCATCTCAGTATTTATGAAGTAATATCTCCTGAAATATGATAGGTAGCTGGTTCTCAGTCCACAGCAATTGTTGTCTGACAGAAAAGAATGTGTGTACTATGTTTGGTTGAAATCGATCCTGTGGTTTAGGAGGAGATGTGGAACATACACATACACACTGACACTCATTCTCTGTCTCTCTCTCTCTCTCTCTCTCTCTCTTTTCCACACAAACTTTTTATAATATGTGTGGATTAGGTATTTTAGTGAGCGCTTAATTGAAAGTTCTTACATACCATGGTTTTAATAACAAACGTTTTTTTGTAATTAACAGTGGGGAGGTAAACAAGATTACGTTCCGAAACGATTTTTCATTGCATTTCTTTTGGTGTGCACAGTATTTGCCTACCGCTGTTAGCCTGTAATTAAGATTATTAAAATCGTTGAGGTTCCGGAGTCAGCAATTATATCAAAAACACAAAAAAATCTATGAATCTAAAGCTGTATTAGCCGGCCGCGGTGGTCTAGCGGTTCTGGCGCTGCAGTCCGGAACCGCGGGACTGCTACGGTCGCAGGTTCGAATCCTGCCTCGGGCATGGGTGTGTGTGATGTCCTTAGGTTAGTTAGGTTTAAGTAGTTCTAAGTTCTAGGGGACTTATGACCTAAGATGTTGAGTCCCATAGTGCTCAGAGCCATTTGAACCATTTTTAAAGCTGTATTAGAATTACTAATACTAATCCTACCTCATAATGTTGTGCATACTTTTGCCTCTATTTTTAATTAATTGTTATTTTTAATTTTAATTAATTGTTATTTTTAATTAATTGTGCATCTCTGATCAGAGTTCGTTAGCAATTTATCACGCCTGAAGACTAATTAAGGTAGTGTACCGCAGATATCAGTCCTCCAGGACACAGCTCTTGAAAAACACCTTTCACTGCAATTCCAAGCCATACAGGAAATAGACGGAAGAGCGCCGTGCAGGTCAAGAAGGTAATATAATCTCAATCATTGTACAGACCAATCGAAAACTTCGTTAACACTACACAACTAATAGGCTATTCTGAACACTTACAGATTTTCTGCATCCTTTTTGGTTGTTTTGTCTTTTTTAGCCCGCATCTCGTGGTCGTGCGGTAGCGTTCTCGCTTCCCACGCCCGGGTTCCCGGGTTCGATTCCCGGCGGGGTCAGGGATTTTCTCTGCCTCGTGATGGCTGGGTGTTGTGTGCTGTCCTTAGGTTAGTTAGGTTTAAGTAGTTCTAAGTTCTAGGGGACTTATGACCACAGCAGTTGAGTCCCATAGTGCTCAGAGCCATTTGAACCATTTTTTTTGTCTTTTTTAAATTTCATGTGATTAATTTATGATTAGTTGCAAATAGAAGTTTGCTTCTTTTGCTTCAGATATCCAAGTGTAATGATTAAGAAGAATAATTAAGTCGAGAACAGAAATGACTTCGGTTTTGTCGTATTAGAACCGTCAGCAACATGGTTTAAGAGATAATGTGTTATTTACCAGGACACAGATAATTCAGATTAAATTATTTTCGGAATGCGTGAGAAGGGTAGATGATAAATACAAAAATCCATTATTGAAATACATACACGGGCAACCTGGCACACAAGAGCACGTACAAACACTATATGAGCTTTTTTTTGTTTAAAATGCTTCTTACAGAAAACAATTAGCAAAGTAGATAAGTAAAACACAACGCAATTAAACATATTAGTAACCAATTTTTCGTCATCGCTTCCAAACACATACAGCTGCAGAATCCGCTTTTTGAATAAAACACGTACATCGGTCCCAAATTTGGTTGCAAGGCAAGGTGACTTCGTGTACACTTAGCGGCGATAAAAAGTGAGTACGCCACGGCTGTTACGTTCATGTAATCGCGGTTGTTCCTATTTACGAGCCACTGACCTTGCTGGTTCAAGAAGAAGATAGAAACGTACTTATGCAGAGACGGCCATCAGAATAATGACAGTACTAAAGCGAACACGTTTAACGCGATGTTTTATACCTGTGATTCACCGTGGAATTGAATTCTTAGAAGTCGTGAAACGTTCCTGGAAAAAATTACCACTTCTCATGCAGCGTAGCATTCGTAACCAGTGACGGAGGAGGAAACCTCCAGAGGATTCTCTGTTCTCAGACACGATTACACAATATGAAGAGAAGGCGATAACATTAGTACAAAGGTACGTAGTTTTATAAATATCGACATAATTTTTGACCGCTATTCGGCCTTGTGAAGTAACAGCAGAAACAACGGAATGCCTCGAAACACCGGCCGTTGGGATGGTTTTATTGAGTTGTTACTGTTAGAATAAACTATAAACTGTTAAACTGGTACGTCTGGACACTGTCGCTAGTTACGACAGTCCCGTTTGTTTACTTTTACTTACAAAGAGGCTGTAGGACGTCGCGATTTTCTTGCACTCGCACAGTGATGGAAAAAACCCCAACACGAGGAATGAGTTGTGCGAGATAAAAGAAAACTGGTAGGCTGAAAGATGATACATATTCAAATTTCGCGCCAGTCCCAATAGTAGCGCCACTGTGAGGATGCAAGTCAGGTTTTCTTCGATACACCAGTAACGGTTGTGAGCGTTATTTACTTTTGAGATTGGACGTGGTGTATTGGTGTTAGTCAAGAATGCCTTTAAGGCGATAAAGATGCTATTATCAACATCTCATTGAGTTTGGACGAGGTCGTATAACAGGGCCGTGAGAAGCAGGATGTTCCTTCTACGATGTTGCAGGAAGACTTGGCACGAATGTAGCCACTATACGTGGTTGAGAATGTTCCGTAGTAAGAATATTGGGTTCCGGACGGCCACATGGCGATACCGAGAGACAAGACCACTGCGTTCGGCGAATTGCTCTGGTGCATTGTACTGGATCTGCGGCAGCAATCTGAGCAACCATTGTTGCACGTCAGTTATTTCGAGGGCAGCTCCACTCCAGAAGCTCTGTAGCATACATTCCACTGACATCAAACCACCACCACCTGCGACTTCAGTGGTGTCAAGCGAGAGCTCACTGGAGGCCGAAGTCGAAGTGTGTCGTATTTTCTGAAGAAAACCGGTTCCGCCTCGGTGCCAGTGATGGCCGTGTGTTGGTTACGAGGAGGCCAGGTGAGTGGCTGCAACCGACCTGTCTGCGGTCTAGACACACTGGACCTACACCTGGAGTTAAGGCCTGGGTCAGAGCTGTGCACCGCGCCGCATTTACTCGACCCGGCGGTGCCCGCCGCACCGCGGGCAGCCGAACTCGGCTGTACCGGCAACGGAGAGCGCGAGCCGCAATGCGCCGTCGAGGCCCGCAGCTCCTCGGGTATCCAACCGAGCACGAGCGTCAAAGCGCTCAGTGCAACAGGAAACAAACAACGCTGCGGAAGCGGGAATGCCTGCCTACAAACGAGCCGATTTGTCCCCTGAATCGTCTGCACTCCTTTGAGTATCGTTTAGTTTTGGTATTCTATGACGAGGGCGTTCTTGATCCTTCGTAAAGACAAATAACTTGTAATTTAAAATAATGAAAGTAACACAGTAATGCGTAATAGAGTAATGAACGTACTACAAGGCACTTTTTATTGCTTTATACAATTAATCCTTTCTTTTTCCGCTTCTTTCTAAAGCCTGCACCGTTCTTAACTCTTTTCCGAAGCTTCTTCTCTTATTTTGTAGCTCCGGCGGGGTCGGGGATTTTCTCTGCCTCGTGATGACTGGGTGTTATGTGATGTACTTAGGTTAGTTAGGTTTAAATAGTACTAAGTTCTAGGGGACTGATGACCATAGATGTTAAGTCCCATAGTGCTCAGAGCCATTTGAACAATTTTATTTTGTAGCTAAGTTTTTACTACACTTCGCTCCACAGTTAGAATGTCATCTAGACAGTGCCGCTCTTAGGTACAAATTTGGGGTGTTCACAAATTTTTGAATTCAGATAAATAAGAGAGTGCCAAATTAGTAGCATCTGCTCTACAACAGTTACGCTTATCAACATATTTATACAACTTCAGCCGCTGTCAATAGTAATAATAATAATATAATATAAGAATAATAATAATAATAACAATAATATGCTAAATTTGTCTGAAAAAGGGAAGAATTGTTTCTGTGAAATTTTGTTGTTTTGTTCGAGGGTAATCCCAAAAGTAAGGTCTTCTATTTTTTTATAAGTACAGAACTCTGTTTGTGTGGCAGTTGGTCACACTGTTATGAAGAGTGCTTCACGCGCTGTGTGTTAACATGCGCACGTCACGCTCAGTCTTGGCTTGGCAGCCGTTGAGAATGGAGCTCCTGTTGGATGTTACCGCGAAGTGCGAATTGCGCGCAGTTATTCGGTTTTTGAACGCAAAGGGCTCTGCGCCGATTAAAATCCATCGACAATTGACGGAAGTGTATGGTGAGTCGTGCATGGATGTCAAAAATTATCGTAAGCGGTGTAGAGAGTTTGCAGCTGGTAGGACCGAAATTCACGACGAACAAAGGAGCGGGAGACCGTCAATTTCTGAGGAGACAGTGTTGAAGGTTGAGCAAAGCATGTGTGAAGATCGGCAGATCACCCTGGATGATCTCTGCACGTTGGTTCCTGAGATCTCCCGAAGCACCGCTCACAGAATTTTAACGGAAACATTGAACTACCGGACGATGTGCGCAAGATGGGTGCCACGCATGCTGACTGAGGACCATACGCGGCAACGAGTTGATGCTTCCCGCGCATTTCTTCACCGCCTCGCAGCCGAACAGGACAACTTTCTGGGCTCAATCGTCACGGGTGACGAAACCTGGGCATACCACTTACACCTGAGACCAAGCAACAATTACACCAGTGGCAGCATCCTTCTCCGCCAAAGCCGCGGAAATTCAAACACAGACTGCCGGTAAAGTCATGACAACCGTTTTATGGTATCGGAAAGGAGTGTTGTTGGCCGACTTTATGCCCACTGGGACCACAATTAACGCTGTACTGTGAGACTCTGAAAAAACTCAAACGGGCAATTAGAACCGGAGAAGAGGAATGTTGAGCAAGGGCATACACATTCTCCGTGACAACGCTCGCACACACGTCGCTCGGCTAACCGTTGCTCTTCTGCAACAGTTTCAGTGGAACATATTCACCCACCCACCCTGTAGACCTGACATGGCGCCCAGTGACTATCACCGGTTCCCTAAGTTGAAAGAACATATGGCCAGAAAGCGATTCAGCTCCGACGACGAGGTGAAAGAAGAGGTTCATAAATTTCTGAACAGCGTGGCGGCGAGCTGATATGGCATGGGCATACAAAAACTGCCACAGCGTCTACAAAAATGCATCGACAGAAATGGTGATTACGTCGAAAAATAGCTAAATGTTCAAGCTGTAAACTGATGTAAATCATTGTAGAAATAAACAGGTCTATGTACTTATAAAAAAATAGGAGACCTTACTTTTGGGATTACCCTCGTACATAATTAAGTACAGTTTACGGCAAGAACGAAATAATGTTTCAGATTTCGCTACTCTCTGTTTCGCATTTTTCTGTAATTTCGAGTTTTCATGCCCTTATTTTTTCGCACAAATGTACAAGATCCCTGATTCACGTATTAGTTAACGAATAAGTTCGGGGCTCAAAATCAGGCATTCTTACGCTGCACCCACACAACAACTTACGCTTATTTCTTTGTTAAATTTTCGCTTGTAGTCACCCTTATTTGACTTCGTCACCCTCTCAGACTACGAATCTGGTCTGGGAGGCCCTACTTCCTTTGTGACTAACTTTTCCTGGTAATTTTATTTTCCGTTAGCGCTTAATACAGGTTCAACGGAGTTCATATTGACACTGCACACGAAAGGAAATTCCCATACAGTAGACAACCAACTCCAAACACAAACAGCAGTTTGCGGAAGTTATTAAATTCAAGTAGTACAAAGTACCAACAAGGTCACTTGACTAGACGACAAATGAGGGGCTGAGAGCCGTAAGGACCAGAAGCGCACCGTCTGCTACCCCATATTTAAGTTAATATCAAACAAACATCTGAGACAGCTTTTCGTGAATGTTCGTGTATACGTACAGTGTGAACGTACAGTACAGATAAATATGACTCACTGTAACATCAACAGATGTCAGAAGCATGAATAAACGCTGCAGTCTCACAATCGACTATGATGCGCCTTATGGTTCGCAGCGCCTCACATGGATTATTGTCTCATAAAATCCAAAACTTAATGTACTATATCTCATTCACAATTCCACAAAATAGGTTTTTCTATCAGTATAACTATAAAATACACTGATGTCCGATCTAATATTGCTATATAGTGAATTGCATATCTGTGGAATGTGCTACCACCTAGCGGAATTTATAACAAGCGAACGTGGATATAAGTCCGTTGCAGTGTGTTGCCACCCAGTGGCGTTGACGAGAACTTGTAGCTGAGTGGTAAGGACTAGCAGTGCACGTCATGAACCGTGCACATTGTTCATCAAAGCATTTTGTGCATAAGGCAATTACGTTACACCAATTGCGCATGCACAGAAGCTCCTTGAAACGTGCACAAGTGAAGGCGTGCTCGCGAGCTTGATGCCATGTTTCACCGAGTGTAGAGCAGCAATGTAGCACAGTGCAGTAGATGTAGTATTTCAGATTACCGCATGTTCTTTACGTTGTTTTTTTTGTGTGTGTAGTGTGGGCTGAAGAGATCACCCTTGATGACTTATTCTTCTAGGATGGGATGTAAGGATGAAAGGAAAACACTTTATTTATTACACATTCAGATAGGCTTGGGCGCTCAATGGGTCCTTTAGCCTGCTGTCTTTGGTGATGTCTATACGCTGTGGAGGGTGAGATGTGTCTAGGCTGTTATGTGTGACTGCTTCCTCGTGTTATGACAGATCGCCTATGGAGGGTGAAACGTTATTGACTTCGATACTCGATACTTGCGCCACCTTGCAGGGTTTACCGTTCCTACCGATTCTAACTGTCGAACTTCGTCCCTAAGGGCACCGATTTTGTCAAAAGCTCGTAGATCCTTGTCATGGACCTTCTCTCGTATAGTGGTCTCGTGGAGTGCGGTTCGGATGTCGGCGTTTCTTGTCCACCATGGAGCTCCTGTGACCCATCGGTAGAAAATGTTTTGCAGCGTTTGGAGTTTGTTGTAGTTGGAGACACACGTAGTTCCCCACGAGGTGGAGCCATATAACATTGTGGGTTCCACCGTTGCCTTATACAATTGGAGTTTAGTCTTAGGGTTGAGATACTTACTCTTCAGGAACGGAATGAATGACCTGGCCATCTTCTGGGCTGCCGTCTTCTTGTCGTCAATATGCTGCGTAAAGAGTAATTTTTTGTCAATGTAGACACCGAGGTACTTCACTCCCGGTGACCATGGGATAAATTGATCAGCTATTTGGAGTCTGTCGTTCAGAACTGGTTTCCTCCGTGTGAACAGAACGGCTGCCGTCTTCGTCGGGTTGATCGTTATCTTATTTTGCAGCGCCCAGGGTTCCATTACAGCAAGTTGCCGTTGCATCTTAGCGATTAGCTGGTCCAAGTGTCGTCCAGTTGTGAGAAAGGCGGTATCGTCCGCATAAAAACTCGCCGTAACAAGACGGACTGTTGGGATGTCATTTATATATAAGTTGAAAAGCAGAGGCGAAATGACAGAGCCCTGCGGAATTCCTGCGGAGATCAGTTTCATTTCGGAGTTTTTATCGTCCACTCGGACATACAGTTTCCCGTCCTGCAGAAAGCTGTCTATGAGTCCAATGTAACAATCCGCAATAGGGGTAGTGCGATGCAGTTTGACGATAGGGTTGGGCCGCCACACCTTATCGTATGCTTTTTCGATGTCAATGAATACACCAATCGTGAAGTGCTGCTTGTTGTATCCTTCTTGTATCCGTTCGGTGATCCGTAGAAGTTGAAGTTCGGCAGATAACTTGTCCTTGAAACCGAA